>NC_086254.1:6393577-7129410 GCF_021018805.1 Prinia subflava
AAAGTTACAACTGATCTCATTCCCTATCTTACTGGCATGACTTTTGCCAACAATTTGCACACAGAAGGTGTGAACTTTTAAGCCTTTTGAGCAAGAATCAAGCCCTATAAAAACGAAATCGGAAGTCCTCCTGCTAGCCAGAGATGCTTCATGAGCAGCTACACAGTCAAGAGCCATAACAAGTCTCCAGAACCCTGTTTAAGAGTTTTGTACACAAGGAAATCCTTGAAAGCAATGAAGGTTTAACAGCTGGTTTGTAGAACAGACAGCAATGCAGTGACCAAGTGACTCACAGATGTGTCAGCATCTTTGCACACAGGAAGGGGGATGAGGCAATAAACAGATCAGCAGTCATCCTCTGAGTCAATACTGGAAATAACCTTTCTTTTTAAGCACACCCAGGTACATAGGCAAAACTAAGTGAACTTTAGAACCCTTTCTGCTCAGAGAACTGGCTCCTGAAATCTGCCCTGTCACAGGAAAAACATCATACCTTGGAAAGGGACATCACTCAAGGGACATGGTGACAGTGTACAAGTTTGGGGAGAAATTTGATTTGGTGAGGTTGGGGGTTTCTCCACAAGGCAAGCACTGGACCCAATACAGCTCCTGAAACAGAGAATCCCAGGGCACTCTCACACAAGGAGGCTGCCAGAGACTGATTTATCTACAGCCCAAACCCTCAGTTTTCCACACAGGCAGTTTACACACAAGGCTCTGAACAGCCAGGGAGGGACGAGAGCACAGCCAGGGACTCGCTTTAACTGGATGAAGGCTAATCCCAGTATCAGAGAACTTAGGAAAACCCCGTGTTGGGTCCCATCCAGCCTAACCCCCCAAAGAAACAATCTGTATGCTGATGCTTTGACTTTGTATTTACACAGCCTGACACCAAGGAGCTGTATCACTACAAGGCAGGGTTCCTGTTATTCAGGAAGGTCCTTTCTGTCCATTGAGCTTGAGTAATTTGCCATTTACCCACAGCTTTCTCTAACCTGCAAGTTTGCAACCTTTGCTTGCTTGATAAAGCTGATCATGTTACTCCTTCCTTTGTCAAGCATTTGCTCTTGTAAGTGGCACTCAGACACCATAAAAGATCCAAACTTCTCTACTCTCATACTTCAGTCTGACTTCTGGTAAATCTGCTTGAAACAGATTCAGGCAGAAAGCATAAAAGCTACAGGTAGGGAGCAGGCAACAGACAGAATTTCTGGCATTAACAGCCTTTTTCTTGCACTAACACAGAACACAGATCTAAACCCACTCTCTGATCAGAGGTCTGGGCTTTCTGTCAGCATCTGATACCTGTCACAGCAGCCACAGGAACACGAGACTGCACTTAGACACTGCTTTTGTTTTACTAGCCAGTCTGACGGCTGCAGGAATGCACTGCATGAAGTTCTAAACTGTGTTCTGTCAAAAGAGTGAGAGTTATAAAAGGGATGTGCTTAAAAAAGTGCTACCGTGAGCCAGCCCACCACTGTCTACGCCACAGTAGCTGCTATATTCAGAGGAAAGAAAAATGAAGAGTGCTGTTATCACAGATCTTCCTAAGAGTTAGAACAAGGCCTTGATCAGAATTCACAAACTCAAGGCTTATGCCCAAGGATCACAAGGGGAAAATTAAATACATCCAGATGAAGCAATCTGCTATGGTAGTGCTGTTGACTCAGTCATTTCAATCTCTACCTCGTTAGGATAAATATTAAAAAATTCAAAACATTTATATGGTTAGATGCTCTGCAAGAGTGGTGTTCAAGGCAGGAGGGAGGAAGGAAAGGCAAGCTGCGAATCAGAGGAAACAGGAGGGAAACAGCCACAGAGTCTGCACAGTTGTTTCGTGGTCTGTTTGGTGATGAAAATCACCCTGTTCAACAGAAACTACATTTCTTCTCCCAATTCAGATTTATCTAAACAAAATTTTCTGTATGTAAGAGCTAAATAGGACAGGTCTTAAAAAGTCCTTTTGCTAAGTGAACCTCTAAAGTCACAAGTAATTCTTGATCTTTGCCTAAGAGTTTAAAACAAAAGAGTTCCAGCAAAACACAGTTTAAAAGGTGACTTAAATTTGGACTAAAGCTTCCCCTTCACATTAAAAAAATAGAAAAGAACAATAGTACTAATCAAAAGGAAAACTGCACTTGAAAACAGCCTGACAACTCAAGATTTATAATCAGCAGATCTGAAAGTATTTTATAAGAGAGATGATTGGCACCCTCAGACTTAATACAATTCTTTGGTCAAAATGATGGTAACAGCTCACAGGGGCTCCTGAAGACAGCTTGCATTTTCCAGTTTTTGTTCATGCTTTCATCACAGGTTTATTTACAGTCCTAAAGTAAGGAAGCAAGAAGCAAAGAACTCACCTCCTCCACAGACACGGGCAGGATAACACGGCTGGAAGGGAACACAGAGACAAAAATTAGCAAATATCCCTGCAGCCCCAAAATTCCCACATTCCTCACAGCAATGGCTGCACAGCTCTCCTCTCCCCCCAGAACTCCAGCACCCACCCAGTACTCCTCAGGCCAAAGACTATTTATATAACAACCTCAAAGGGAACCAATACATGATAGAATAGAATTAAACTCTGTAATTCAACTGGTGATTCCTCACTGGCCTACAAACCCACACAGCATCAACACAGTGCTGATCCCTCTCACCCCATCCTTTCAGCAATCCCATCTTATTCCTTCTCGAGCTGCTGGGGAGGTTTCTGTGGGCCTCACCAATTCTGCAGGGATCTGCAATAGCCACCAGGCACTGCATGATTTGCTCACACGTCCCAAAGCAGCAGGAAACAGCAGAGGAAAGGCCGCCTCAGAGCTCGCTGCTAAGTGCTGCCACTGCTTTAAAGGAGTCTTTTTTATTTTAATTGTGGTTTCCTGAATGCTTCTGAGAATCAACTGACTGGACAACACAGCAAAAACTGCCTGAAGTCACAGATTTTTTTGGAAAAGAATCAGTTTAAAGCTGACAGAAATACATGCTTGTTAAGGTCTTCTCCAAAACTGGATCTGGGTTTGACTTCTGCTTTCAGCAAGGATGATGTTGAACAAGGAACCAAATCAAGACTCAGACAGGAAATGGATACGGCTACCATGGGCAGAAGAATTCCCAATTCTTTGAGAATTAGTAACAAAGAAACTAGGGCACAATCAGGAAAAAAAGCCCTCTGTATTAATTAACAGATTTTGAAAAAGCAATAGTGGTGAAAATAGAAATTTTTTTTACACTTTACCAAAAGAACAAACTGCAATAGGGGCAAAAGATTACAGATTATGCAAGATTACTTGTGACAGCAACACTTTATGCTGACTGCAAAGTACTGCAGAAATAACTACTGAAAACAGCAAATGAAGTTCAGTGTCAATTAAAAAGAAAGAACAATGCACTAAAGGCACTCATTTTTACCAAACACATGGGGTTAATGAGCCCTCAGTTAGTTATTGCCAGTATCTTGTGCCTTTATGGAAAAGCAGCAGGAAACATCAGCTCAGTGGCAGCTCTAAAGTAAATCCAATATTAGAAACTGGAACAGCACACACACACAAAAAAGACAATTATGTCACTAGAATCTCCCATCAAGATGTATCAACATCTTGAATACTGCACATAGTCCTGGTCACCTTATTTCAAAGAGGATACAGAACAAGTGAAGAAAGTTAAAAAAGATGATTGGAGATGGGGAAAAGCTCCTGTGTGAGAAGAAAGCAGTTAAGACTTGGCCTTTCAGCTTGGGAGAAAAACCAGCTAAAAGACTCAGGTATGGGAGAGTTTTAGAGATCATAAATGATGCAAAAAAGTGAATGGAGAAGGAACAGTGACTGTTTTACAACAGAACAATCATTAGGCAACAAATTTCAGACTAAATCATGTGTGCTTCTTTACGTCATGTCTACTGAAGACATGGCATTCCTTGCCAAACACAGGAAGTAAAAGCAATTTTTAAATAGGATTTGATCAATTCATGGAAATCCATGTGCCACTTGCTGGTAGGATACACTGAACTATAATTGTTTAACTCACTGTTACATGTTGTTTCCTGAAAATAACCGCTGAAAGGCAAGAGGGAAGAGGACCAAATCCAGAATGGTGTAAGGGAGGATAAAAAAAAGGAAAGGGATTTTCACAGGTAGACTTTGCCATTGAGCATGATGTTGGGTTAGTTAACTGGATAAAAGTGCAGTAAGAATGAAAAGAGAGGCTGGATGATAAATTACAGTGAAAGACCAAGAAATAGGTAAGAAACAATTTCTTTGGAATGGAGTTAAAACATTTTTCTTCAGGAAACCTGGTGTAAAACATTTGTAAGCGAATGAAATTCCATTTAGGAAAGCGGAAGACACTAAATCTGAATTATTATCTTAGAGTTCAATGGAGAAACAGAAACACAAACAAGATCAATGGTTTACAGCTCATTCAGCCCAGCAAACCAAGAAAGTGGAGGTGAAAACCACTTACAGGTAGCCAAGTGATAAAGGAGGAGGGAAGACTCCTCAAGGGGATCTTGAGGAAAAGCTCTGCAAAAGCAGCAATGGGAACAAAGATTCCCAACTTTAGGACAGAACTTGCTCAGTTTATGAGAAATTATATGATGTGGTTGGCCTGAAAATGGTGAGGAACATTTAAGATCCCTGTTAGATTAAAATCTGCCTCAAATGACAGCAAAGGGAAGTACAGCTGCAGGGAAGGTCAGTGGCATTTTCGTCACTTCACAGGAAAGGGAACTGAGTCTCCACACTCTGATTCTCCTCAAGGTCTTCCGAGGCAGTTTAAATCAAAATAAGGACAGTGAGCAAGACTCCAGCCAGCCCTTACCAACCCTGACACCAGAAAAATGCAAACAAATGAACGAAATCCTTGCAGCTTATCTGCAGCACGGAGGGATAGAAATGCAAGATAAGTCTGAAAGTCTGATAGGACATCAAATGAAAGCATTAAAGTCATCACTGCAAAACCATCAGGACAAGAAGCTGTAGAGAAATGATGATACAGACTTGTGTGATAATAAAATGTGACATCAGGTTTCTGTTATATTGCTCTATTTCTGTATCAGCTCCTAAAATACTTACAGGGTACATAATAAAACCCATCTGATTTACTAGGGAGAGTGTGACAAGGGGTCACAGAGATGGAAGAATAATCTGCTCAGATGAGATGAAGTTACAGATCATTTAGATTTTTACCATCTATGGTAGGAAGGCAGTAATTACCTGCATGGAATCAGAACTAACATAAATAACAGCAAAATAGTAACAGTAAACACTTCAAATAGTCAGCTCATAGCAAAACAAGTGGTTTCAATATGCCTTAAACAACAGCTTCCTGGAACATGAGATTTCATCAAAAACTGTCTCAAATAAGACATAAATTGGGCAACTTTAACGTAAAACATCAAGAAAATTTAAATCTGAGCCAATACAGTGACACAACTCAGAATGTGCAACTATCAGAGGTGGCTGGGAATCTCAGAAAGTCAAAAATGAATGTTTATTTGGAAAGTCCAGTAGCAACCTTGACTGTCCTTAGAGCCTTACTAAGGGCAAAACAAAGGGAAGAAAAGAAATAGGATAATGGCAACACTGAAAAGGTTTAGTGACCCTTTTGAAAATACAAATGGAAACCTGTAAATGGAAACCAATGTAGTAATTCTGCTCTTTTAACCTTTAAACTCTCAACATTTACACTTCCCACCTTGTTTCTGAAGCAGGCAGTGTGAAAGACTAGTAGGCATGCTGATATGATGAGGTAAATAATGCTGAGTAAAATGACTTTTGGAAGTGACAGTCACGAAAATGAACTGCTCGTACTGTCAGAAATCTGTAAATTCAAAGTACATATGTTCTCACCTTTACAGCACAGCTCACTGATAATGAGCTTTACTGTGGTACAGGGCAAGGGATTGTGAGCAGAAGCATGAAAAAGATACACAATAACCCAGCCAAGGTGCTGTAAGAGGGAAAGTAGTAAATTAACAGGAAAATATCAACAAAACAGATGTTGTAGAAGGAGTTAATTATCTTTTCATGCACCTGAAACTAAGCACTCAGCCCAGGTTTCTTCCTGCTATCCAGTTTAACACCAGAGAAGGTAAATGGTGTTTTTGTGTTACTAAGAGCAGCTCTGCTGCTGCTCCTGAATTCTATTACTCCTATTGTCTGGATAAAAATAGCAGGGGTTTAAGGATTGGGGGGAAAAAAAAACTTAATCAAGTTTAAAGGCAACTACAAGGATCAGTATAACCTTCAACATAGTTTTAATATTTAAATCCACACTACGGTCCATAATCTTGCAAAGTAATTCCTGTAAGGAGGACACAATCATGTAGGTAAACGTGTCTAAGAGAAGACCTGAAAACCCACTTTATCACAGGGATCACAGGTATCTTTTATAAGGGAAGAAAGATAAACAGAAAGCCTCTTCCATCAGCCAAAAGAAGTTTAAAATGCACTTTAACTTGGGAATGCACTTGAGTTAACCTTAAGAATTCAGGAAAGAACTATGTGCAGGGTACGGACAGCTCTGAAGACACCCAGCCAAAGTGCACCGGTCCAAGAGTATATTCCACATTAGCAAGCACAAAGCTGCTGAACCAAGGACTGTGACAAGCAACGTGACTAACAGCTACACACCCTCATGTCCAGCCACTTTTCCACCCCTTCATCCCCATCACGGGGCAGGACAACCGCAGCAGCCTCAGGGTCAGTGAAGAACTCCAAGGTGAGGCTTCCACACACTAAAAATATTTTGGAGCTACCTCATATCTGACATTCCTGGGAGTCCCTCCTTGGAGATTACACAGCCAAAGGTTGCAGGGCACCGAAACCAGGCTTGACACTTGGCTCTGTTACAGCGAGCAGGGGGCAAGACGCCGCTGCCTCCCTCAGACCTCCCACAAAACCCCCGGCTCTGAGCCGGCTGCCGGCTCGGCCCTCGGAACCCGGGCACCGGCAACACCCACCCCGCACAGCCGGTGCGGGGCCAGCAGCCCGCGGAGGCCGCAGGGGCAGCGGCGGGGCCCCGCCGAGCCGCAGAGGGGCCGAGCGGACCCGGTGCCCGCCGGCAGCCGCGGCCCCCGCCCCGCCGTGACCTTCACTGCCGCCCCCACCGCCGCCGCGGCCCTCACGGCGCTCCCCGCTCCCTCCCTCCCTCCCCGCGGCCGCAGTGCGGGGCAAAGCCGGGCCGCCCACCCGCGGCCGTCACCGCGCCAGGCCCCGGGCGCGGACGGAGGTGACCGGAGGGGCTCAAGGGGGGCCGGGATGGGGGAGCTGCCCGCACTCACTATTCCTTGATGAGCACCATAGCGGTGCCGCCGCGCTCCTCCCGCCCGGGCCAGCGCCGCTGAAGGTGAGAGGAGGCGCGTCCCGGGGCCGCAGCGCTGGATGGACCGAGCCGAGCCGAGCCGAGCCGAGCCGAGCCGAGCCGAGCCGAGCCGAGCCGCGCCGCACCGGGACGGGGGGGCCGGGCCGGCGGGGGGGCCGGGGCGGTTCGTCTCTGCGGCAACGGCTGCGTCACCTCCGCGCCGCGCGGGGCGGGGCGGGGCCGCCCCTGGCCCCGCCCCCCGCCTGGCCCCGCCCCCGCCTCCCTCAGCCGGCGCGCGCCTCCCTTACGGGCTTTTGCCGCGTTCGCCGGTGGCATTTTAAACAAAAAACGCCTGGGGTTTGGTGGTGGTTTTGGTTTTGGTTTTTTTTAGGTTCTCTCATGAGGTGAGAACCTCGCGGTGCTGTTTCAGCTTTAAAGCTGGGCTTGCCAGAGCAGTGCCGCAGTCTTCACAGCAGTGCCGCTGGCGGGGTCTCCCGGCGAGCCTTCAGGTTGCTCTGAATCAACTAATTTTCAACTATAGCTGCTTCTTTAGGCCTTCTCAAGAGGTGTAAACTGCATGATTATTACTTGTTTCAGCTTGAGACTGGGGCTCCCAAGAAGTCTGCCTGCAGTGCTCCCAGTCTGCCTCCTGCCCACCAGCAGGTTCTCCTTAAATCACAGAATGGTTTGGCTTGGGAGAATCCCTAAAAACCTTCTTGTCCCACCCCCTGCCATGGGCAGGGACACCTTCCACTATTCCAGGTTGCTCCAAGCCCTGTCCAACCTGCCCTTGGACACTTCCAGGGATGGGGCAGCCGCAGCTTCTCTGGGCAACCTCTGCCAGGGCCTCCCCACCCTCACAATAAAGAATTTCTTCCCAGTATCTAACTTAAATTTCCCTTCTTTCAGTCTGAACCCATCATTCCTTCACCTGTCACTACAGTGCCTGATGAAGAGTCTCTTTCTGGCTCCTCAGCATCTCCTTCAGGTACTGGTAGCTGCTGTGTGGGCTCTACTTCTCCAGGCTGAATGGAGAAGTTCAAATTTCTCAGCCTTTCTCAACAGGGGACATGCTCCAGTATTTTTGTCAACTTCGTGGCCCCCCTCTTTTGGGAGGGTGGGGAAGGGGAATGACGAGCGACCAGGGTATTAACGCAAATAGCCAGGGGATAAGTCAGTGCTACAGTCACAGAGGGTGAGTGGCTTCAGGTCATGGGCTTCACCTTGTCACTAGGTCATGATTTATGGCATTTTCAATGATTGTCATTATTGGATTGGAAAAGTAAACCACCACCGATTTAGCATCACCAAGCTAAGGCATGGATAATGGAGATGTGTAGCTTTGCTGTTGACACCTGTGTTCTCTTCTAAGGCCACACGGTTCATTTTTCTTTATTTGACAGCAGTTCATACCGTATAACTGAGCTCAATCTCATTCTCAACCTGTCACCTACAGGGTTTGGGGTTTTTTCTCAGAGATTACACTCAATTGGAGAAGAAAAAATTAATTGGCAGTGGCTATTAGCTCTTAACCTAGAGAAGAAAGAGTCAAGGAAATATTCAACCTGGGTCCTGCCCTTTGGCAGATGCCACCCTATTAAGCATTCATGGTTCTATAATCTCGTTAGGAAGCAACAAATGCTTTTATTATGTTCCCCCTCAGAAGGAAAACTAATGACTAACTTATTATCACTTTATTTTGAGATAGTACTGCAAGAGTGCACATCACCTTACAAACACAGATAAGATGACACAGGCCTGCCCCGAGTTTACAATTCCACTTCGGCAAACGCTACAAAAACTTCTGTAGACAGGAAAAGGTAGACAGGAGAGGTAATGCTGGCAGAGTTGGAGAGTGGGTTTTTTGAAAGAGGGGATTGTCTCCAGAATAAAAAGTGGGTGACAGAGGGTCAGGCACGAGGAAGTGACAAACAGCAGCAGGATGACAACGTGGAGCACAGGACACCTGGTAAAAACAGATTGCACAGAGACAGGCTGGCAGCACATGGAGGAAAACAGGGACCTGTGGGCTTTATAATTAACATGTAACACTGCAGCTACGTAACACATCATTGTTTCAGCTATTCCAGAGAAGATAGCATTGTGAATTATAAATCAGAAGCGGCCTCTCTTTTTTTAATTTAAAAAACCCCAAACCAGTCTGTTCCCATCAGGAATTCTACTGTAATACTATTTTCCATTATGAGCACTTTGGATTTCTAGACTGGGGTGTAGGGAACACCAAAAAGCTCTGCAGAAGCAGAAAAAAAAATCAAAGGGGAAAAAAAAAGAGTAGCAAATATATGCAGTTTAAAGATTTCATTCCTTTTACCCTACAGTATCTGCTTTAAATTTTGTAGCATATTTTCCAAATTCATCAGCCTGTCAAGAGGGAAATCTACTTGAAATCATTTTAGTGATTTACGGACTTAGTTAAAATCTCATTATCCTGCATTTTTCCTCTGCAGGCAGAGCATGAAGAGGCCAGGCTGTGCTGTGGGAGTCAAACATTTCAGTTGCTGTAGCATCATTGCAGTTAAGTTGGTGTCTCAGCAAGATTTGCCCCCTTTTTTCCCAGACACCAGTGTCCAGTTTCATCTCAAGGATCCAGATCTAGCTTTACTCAGTGACTGTCACAGTGTAAGTGTCCTATTAAGCACAGATTTTCCCTGCTCCTTCTGACATCGTGTCACTGCTTTAGTGCTATAAAGGCTGTGTCAACAGGGCTTAGGTTCTGACAGATTAGTGAGAGCAAAAAGCTGTCACCCTCCCTTCCCCGCTCTGTGAATTCCATTTTTTTTAATACAAATGCAGATTAAATGCATGTGAGAGGCTGTAGAGCAGTGCCTCCAGAAGGTGCAATCCCTTTACACAGCAACACCTTTGACTCTGAGGCACTCCCAGATCAGGTTTCTGCTTCTGTACATTCACTTGGGGTTGCTTCCATGAAGTTCTTTCCCATGGCCACTCTCCTTGCATTTCCCATATGGATCAGGGTAAGGAGGTAAAAAGGACATTAAAAATACCCCCCAAATCCTACAAATTTAGGGATGATGAGAGCAGTTAAACACATTGACCTATATTTGAGTTAAACAGATAAATGCATTATTGATGCAGACTGCTGTGACTCTCTAGTCTTTGGTAGCCCATTTATTTTTCCCACAAGGTGGCTCATGCACACAGGGAGTGCACCAGGAATTCTCTTGGTCCTGACACACTCAGCTGGGAAGCAGCAATGCCGTTTTCCACTCCAAATGTACATAACCCACAATTCTTTTTCCCTAAGCATCAAAGGATGAGGCAAACTGCCCCTGATCAACCACCCCAGCTGTGTTTCTGCACATGTTTAGAAGAACCTGAAGGCAGAATATTGCCCTGCACTGACCCCACTGCTGCAGGAGGTGCAGCTCTGAAGCAGCTATGCCACAATCAGGACAGTGTTTGCACAGCTTGCATGCAGATTCAGGTTTTTAATAGATTAATTTGAGACTGCTCTTGAAATTA
Organism: Prinia subflava; assembly: GCF_021018805.1. Taxonomy (NCBI): domain Eukaryota; kingdom Metazoa; phylum Chordata; class Aves; order Passeriformes; family Cisticolidae; genus Prinia; species Prinia subflava. The sequence continues at coordinate 6,404,387 of NC_086254.1, forward strand.
GTTTGGTTCACACCTGTCAAAATAAATTTCAGCCCGTTAGATCAGACCAGTGTTTCACTTCAGCCCAGTGTGTTTTCTCCAGCTTTGACCAATTCTTACAAGACAGAACATGCAGACAAGTATCTTTCCTTGGCATAACTTTCTTATTTACAGCAACTTTAAATCTCCCTGAGTTAGTGGATGCATCAGACCATTGTTTAACCAGCCTCTTTTTAAAAAAACACAAAATGATACTTCTGTTCTCCGCTACATTCTGCAGCAAAGAATTCCACAGTTTGACTTTGCACAGCCCCAGAACATGATCCCGTTTGTCTGTTCAACCCTGAACAGCTAAAACCTCCCTCAGCACCCACCAGGACATGAGCTCTGCTCCTCACAGCTGCCCAGCAGCTTCTGACCACCATGGCACATCAGCAGAGACATTAAGCACACACATTCACCAGGTTATCAGATGAAACTGCATTTGAAAATATCCCTAATAAAGGGCAGGATCTGGGAACTGCAGTAGGGAGGTAGATGGCAGAAATGAAAGTGTGTTCTTTGAAGTACGTGCAGCTAAATTAAAAGGCAGCAGCATCTCCACTAAGACTTCATTAAAATATGCCACTCTCTCTGTTCCACTATTTTGCTGAGACACTTGTAACAGGCATTTAAGTGACATAAGAGTGGAAGAAATCACATTCAATTGTGAAACTGAGGTGGAAGTAATGCTGGGCTAGCACACAAAACACCCTCCAACTCTGCTTTGGGACACTGAGATTATGGATGGAGTAATTAATCTGATAATTAATCTGTCATTGTCATGTCACAAGTATCTCTGAGCAGGACTTCTCAAAATATTTAGAAGTATTGTAATATAAAATGCAGAAACCTGCAGAAAGCCCTCTGGCAGTCCAGGCAAGCTGTACCACTGCTGGTGTGTCTCTGGACATGAGACAAGACAGGTGACCAGGAAAACTAATCAAAACTCCGCCTTAATTATTGCTCAAAAAAAAATATGGGAAGGTCACTAAATAATCACCAAAAGACAAAAAATTCCAGAAGAGCACAGTATCGACAGCAGGCACTAAGGCTGCCTTGAAACAAACACATTTAATAAAGGCAACACCTTAAAAAAAAATCACAAATGTGTAAAATCTCAAGTGGGGCGAGTCCTTCTGACACGAGTGCTGGAGACCACAAGGTACCACGGAGTGAGCAGCGGCAGCGACTGGAGGTGGCGCTGCCGGCCCGCGCAGCGCTGGCACCGCCACCAGCCGGGACCAGCCGGGGACCGCGGGGCTCCCGGCCGCGCTGCCGCGGCTCGGAGCCCTTCAGGAAAGCCGGAGCCCTGCCCGGGCTGAGGGTCTGTCCCCTTCAAACCCCCAGCGAAGGGGTTAACGCCCCGCTTCCAGGTCATTTCTCACCTGGAAGGTCTTCTCGACCTTCTCTTAGGAAGGTCGCAGTGCGGTGCTGTTTCTTGTACTTTTCCAACCAGACATGGAGAGGTTGAATGTCTGAGCCCCTGCCAGGCTTTGCAGTAAAACATCACCACCGGGTCTTCATAATTGTTTTATTTCTGCCCCAACCTTCCCGCAGCCACCAGCTCAGCCCAGTGCAGCAGGGGCCGGGCACCCACCGGGGATGCTCATCCTCATCCCTGCACAGTCCTGCTCCCAGCAGCTCCACTCAGTGAGTGCCTAACACAGGGCCTGAGCTACCGACCTCAACAAGGTTAAGGGCAGAAAAGTCTGCTTTAGACAAGGAAAACCTCTATAAAAATAAGCAGGTTAAAAATTCCCTTTGTATTCCCTCCCTGGTGTGCACAGGCCTGGGGCACCTTTACCCACACGTATTGCTCTGACAGCTTCACCGTACAATCAGTCACCAGGTGCTCTGTCCAGACAGAGCATCAGCATTGTGGAAGGCTCTAGAACAGCCAAACTGGCAGCATTTTGGTCAGTCACAGTACCCTGGTGTTCAGCAGCTTGGTGACCACTATCATACCACGCTAAATAAGCTATGGCTAGAGGAAAAATGACATCACCACATCACCCCGCCAATATGTCCACAGGATCCAGTTACCAGACACAAAGGAGTGTTCTGCACTCTTGGTTCTTTTCACCAGCAGGTCAGCCCACGGCACGTGAACACCAAGGTATCTGAAGCCCCAGAACTCAGCTTCAAGAAGCTTCTCCACTTTACTGAATACACATTGCTGCTCCCCTCCCAGGACCATGTCAGGGGGGAAGAAGAGGCAAAAGGCAACAAGTCTCAAAGCACTTCATCGGTAAACAAGATCCAATTCTTATCTCAGAGGCTCCAGGACTGCAGACAGTTTAAAACACGTACAGGTGAGTTTGTGAACCGGGAAGAAGAGGAATTCCGGGTCTCCCAAGGCTTGGTCTAGGACCAGCAGTCCACTGTAGGCTCTTCATTTCAGTGTGGAAGGCAGATCCATTGCTCACAGTCTGTGTCATTTGCAGTAATAAAAGGTTTGGGAGCTGTCAGTGCTAGCAGCCAACATTTAGCAACACACTGAAGCTGTGCTCATACACATAGGAATAAAAACCCCTTCCCTGCCTCAGAAACAGGGATATGTCTGGAGAGACAGTAAAACCACTGGGTCCAGCTACACATCAAGCAGAAAGACCATTATGAAGCCTTGGGGAGGGAGGAGAGTGCAGCTTGCATCCGAGACTGTCAGCCAAGTTTGGGGGAAGAGGGGGAGAAAACAGACTGCAGTGTGCTACATCAGCAAACTCAAATTATGGTCTGTCTTCCCTCTTCCCCCATCCCTCTATTCCTTCTCTCCCCAGTTTCTTATGCAAACTCTCTGCTGCTGGAGAGTGTGATCAGGGATAATTTAAGACACAATATCTGTGTGGCCTTTATAAAAAGGAAAAGTGTCCCGTGTTTTGGAGTAAGGAGTGGGAAGTCTCCTCCTGCCATATATCTGAGGAAATCTCAGTCCTGATGTCCAGCCCTCACTCCAGTGATGAGCTAAGACTGGCAGAGCCAGGGGAGAAAAGTCCTGGCTTACAACCACAGGTAGAACCCACAGATGTGGTAGGAACTTGTACAGGGGAGGTTGTACGTGAAGCACCAGTTTAAACAAAGGCTTCCTCAGTGGGAGTGCCATTGATTTTGAAGAAAAGTTTGGCATCTTCCATCTTCTGCTTTTTTTCTCTCTCTAGCCTGCGCCTGTAGCAGACCAGGTAGATTGGGAGGCAGAAACCCAGGAGGCTCATGCCAAGCAAGCCAACATTCACCTGCAGGAGGAAAGCAAACCAAAATTAGGCTGTTTGGGAGACAACAACAACCCAGTCACGCATGCAGCAGTGTCGGAGCCCAGCCCACATCACCCAGCTGTGGGCAAAGCAGGAGACGCCCTGCTCCGTGTGCTGGCAACATCCTGCACTGTTTTTGTATTTACACTCCCGTGCCCAGAGCACCTTGTGTGTACAAGCTAAATGCTGCAAGAGTTTGTCACTCTGGATTATGGCTGTGGGTGTCTTGTTCCACAAAACAGGCAGGGCTGTTTGAGCTGCAGGTGTTTCACTCCAAGTTTGCTGACTGAAGAGCAACAGGCATGGGCACATGTAGCCTAGAGACCAGAATTCTCCCCAAGACCACCCATGTCATGATTTTATTGGGCTGCCCAGACTCTCAGCAAGACACCACATTAGCCCTGCCCTCAAAGCCATTTGGCTTTTTGGACATTAGCATCAGCAATCCAAACTTTATTGGTAACTGGAGCTCATAGCTCTCAAGTGCCAGAGTGTTTATCCTGAATTTTGAGGTCTGCTCAGCCATTTTAACCTGACAGATTCTGACTCACCACATGAACTGTTAGTGGAAAGCATTCCCTTCCTCCCTTTCCATACACCATAAGGGTCACTGGCTTTCCTGCCCAGGGAGTCATTACTCACACAGGGAAAGGTCTCCTGGACAGCACCAAGGTAACAGCAGACTGAGGGACATGTAAAATTACAGCTGTTTTTAACCTTGGTCCTTGCACAGGAGTCTTTTTTTTCCCAAGAAATGAGCCAAAAATCATCTTAACCCCCAAGCTTTCACATCAAAATTGAGAAGAACTTGCCCAGAGGGGGTCTCCTTTCAAAGGTCCCGTCAGGGCCATGAAGAGAGGCTGCTGCAGAAGGGCAAAGAGGGCACTGATCAACGACTGCAGCCCTGTCAAGCTGCCAAACTGAGTCGAGGGGTATCTGTCAACAAAGAAAGCAACAGCATTATTATGTGTCACCTTGACTGTTCACATCACCCAGGCCAGATCACATTCCCAGCCTGTAACAACAGAGACCAATGCGAGAGCAGTCCCAAGACAGGTCTAGTGTGCAGAACTCCCTCCTGCACTGTGTAACTGCCCCTTTTTATAGGGTATTTACATAAACCCTGTGGTGTGCACGGTGCTCTCGAGAGCAGAATGGAACTGGTGCCAAGGCTGGAGCCACCTTCTTCAGATTATTCTCATCCTGAGCTCTTAAACTTCAGTAATATCAGGGCCAGCATTTGTTTTGTTTTGCAGCTCTACTGTGGGCAGGTGGAAGTGCTTATACAGCTCCTGTTCCTATTGCACAGGGAGCAGAGTGTTGATATTTACAAGTTAAAAGCAGGGCCTCTTTATCCACATGACAACACTTTGGCTGAGCAATCATTTTCATCTGGTCATAACAATTTGCTCCCTTTGGAAGTGAGTGAAACCTGCACAACAGGTTAGTGTTTTCCTTTTTAGAGGACAAGTCTGATCCTATGTCAAACTAAACAACACTGTTGATTGGCAAATGCTGGTATCAGATAATATTAATGGAAAAATAAATTTCAGGAATCATCTAACATCTTTCAAGAACTGAGCAGTATTTAAAAAGGGTCAGGTTAAACTAAACTTGGAAAGAAAGAAGTAAATCAAAACCCTCAAATATTCAAAAAAGTCATATTCTAAGCAAAAATACCTCAACTCCAGGAAGTTCCAGAGTTGCAATGGTCAAATAGGATTAGTTTACAAGTAAGGTGATACCTACTGCAACATACATTTATTTACCTTGCCCAAGACAAAAATATTTTGGTTCTGGCTGCCAGGGAACCAAAAGTTTATACATTTCTGAAGCAGAGTCTTAGATGTGTTTTCTAGTCTGGATTCCCCAGACATGGGGATCTAAACCTTTGACAGAAAGAGTCTGTGGAGTCTCCATCCATGGAGATATTCAAAACACAGCCAGTTGCACTCCTGGACAACCTGCACCAGCTGACCTTGGTCTTGAGAGGTCCCTTCCCACCTCACCAAACCTCCAGCTCCCTCAAAGAGAACAGCTCCTCTTTGTTCTTCTGTCCAATTTCTCAGCACTGTGAGGGACAGATCTGTTTTCAAGGCCAAAAACATTGCTTAATGAGGAAGAGAGTTATTTAGATTCAGCTATTGATAACCTGCTAAGTTGGAAACAGGATGGGTAATCTGTCCTGGGAAAGGGAGGAGGCATCACTAATGGTATCTTGAGCAATGTTTTACCAATGTCAACTTCTGAGGACAGCAGCAGCGATGTTTTCAGCCACGTTAATGTTTTACCTGGGCACATGCACATATCTGCTCATTACAAGACAAAAAAAGCCTTGAGTTTTTACTATATAACCTGAGTGTCAACAGTTTAATCTCACGTGAGGCCCACACATAGCTGTGCCTGGCTCTGTTGCTAAACAAGGAAAGCACCGGGATTTCAGTCCAGCTATTGTCATGTCTAGAGGTGACTGGGGAAACAAGTTGCATCATTTTTCCCCTCTGACCATGAAGTCTTCATTCCTGATCTCTCTTCTCTCCTGGACAGCCAGTCATCCCAAACCAGTTTATCTGGCCAGCCACATTTTATAGGGAACCAGAGACTTACACAGCTGCATAGAGGCCTCCCACAGCTGAGTGGATGAATCCTCTCACAATTGTGTGCAAAATGAAGGACAGAATCTGGAAAAAGAAGTAGAAAAATGTCACACCCTAGACACGCACTTAGGTGTGCCAGACCCCAACACCAGCCATTCCTAAAAGTTGTTCTTTTTAGGGAAGATTGGAAAAAACCAGACCCCAAAACCTGAAATATCAGCACGAGGGAAGAAACCTGTGCTGTCTGCAGGCACTGCTTCTCCTCACTTTGCACACACACAAGACCTCTCTCATTTGTAGGTGGCACTGCTGCAAGGACGTGTCCCCAGCAACCCACGGCCACCAATTTAGTTAATTTTCCACAAGTTATTGCGGACAACACGCCAGTGTGAGCAAACTGCAGCTGTTTGCCTACATCATCAAGGCGTGTTTAAGTATAGCATAAAATCACTAAACTCCTCTGCCAAAAATAGGTGGTGCCACAGAATAAATATTTTAACAGGTTTATAATCCCACAGGTACCATTGGGCACAGCATTTGACGCAGGAATAACCTGCTGTACACATCCCTGTGTTATGCTTCTTGCAGCAAGTTTTTTCCAACGTTCAGCAGCTTAAAAATCAAGCCCAGTTTAAATGTACAGGCACTGCTGAGAGGATCTTGGTGGGCAAGAATTTGTTGTCACACAGGCCAGCTGCAGAAACTTTTAAGTGCAAACAAATTCTGAACTGACTGGCATTTTAACTATTGAGGTTTTAACCTGTTCAGGTTTTCCCAAGACTGCACAGTGTTACTTGTTTCAGCTCTAAAAGTGGGGCTTCCAAAGCAGGATGGGAGCTTGCCAGCAGTGCCAGTCCCAGCCCTCCTGCCACCACCAGCGGGTTCTGCTGGCACTGTCCTGTCATTCTGCCAGCCCCCCACACATGTCACCTGCTCACCTGCAAGGGTAGATTAGGAATGAGACAGGTGATTCCAAATCCAACCAGCAGGAAGTTGGTGAATACAAAGGCATTGGTGGCGTTGGTGATTTTCTGGATCTGACGGTCACGCTTTTTCTTTTTCTTGTCACCTCTGGAAGGACAGCAAAACCTGTGTTACAAACACTTCCAGCAGCTGCTGGAACTCACAGCAAGACTCTCCACACATCACATCAACTCTATCTACACCAGTTTGGCTACAGATCTGCCTGTGGAGTGCTGGGATCTCCACCAGTGGAAGCTGAGGAACATCTGGGTAATTATTTCAGTGCTCTTCCTCTTAGGAGGGAAGTCTGAGCCTCTCCTGCTACAACTTAAATTTGCTCTTCTTGACTGAACTTAGTGGACATGGAAGGTATTCTGCTCCTTTCCTCTGCAATTATCAAGTCCTCCTTCAGGCTTTCTTTTCTATACTGAAGAGCCAGTATTCTTTTGAGTCCTTCATGGCACAACACAAGGCAGAGCAGGGGGGCCTGCCGTGGCTGCGTGTTCTGTATTACGCACTGCTCAGCGCCGCTCTCCTCATTCTCCTCCGAGCCATCATCACACTCCTTCATCCTCCAGTCCATGATGCACCCGATCACAGGCGCTGTCAGCAGGCACAGCAGCTGCAGGACCCCAAAAATGGAAGTGTAGAGAGCCACTGCAAGGAAAAAATATAATTAAAAATAGTTTTCAGTCCAAGCGAAAAGAAAAAAATATGATAAAAACCTTCCCATTGATCATCTCTCCTGTTAAAAGCCCAGCCATTCATCAACCTTCCAGGCACCAGAATGGACATACTGGGCACACTTCCTCCAGCTATTCTGATCCTGCACTGGAATTCTCTGGGCAGCAGCAGGTAGGGCTCCAAAAACGGGGACATGGCACCCACTTAGTGCCAGTGAGGTTTATTCTGGGCAGCACTGGCAGGAAAAGCTTTTCTGAGCTTTGTGTGCTGCACAGCCAGACCTGCTTTAGTCATCTCCTCCCCTGCCTTGCTGGGAGCTGCAGCTACAGCTTCTCCAGCTGGGATGCTCCAGTGAGGACAATCAGGCTGGGGAGGTGAGGACTAACCCAGTTTGTGCTGAACGAACAAGTTTGGAACAAAGAGGACAGGAGATCAACATCAAAAATATCACAGCATTTGTTAAAAACTCAAAGTGATGAAAATTTCGTGCTAACGATGAGAGAAGTGTCTCCATGGCTCGCTAAGGGAAAGCTGATGCCAGCAGACTCAGAAGAAATTGTCTCCTGCTGTTAGTGAGCAGTTCCCCCACCCTGCAAGGCTTTTTTCCACTTCCTCTGGGCAGCCCATGTGATGACTGAGGCACCACGCAGCAGGGCTGGTGAGTCACGGTGTGCCACAGCTCCGAAATAAGGATGTAGTTCTGAAACTGCCCATCTCAGCACAGAGCACAAGTTACAGCCCTGTAAGCAAAACAGCTCCAATTTTAAATTGGTCCCTCCCGTTTTTAAGTCTCACCAAAGCAGCACAGCCAGGATTTCCACCAAAATCCACTTGGTAATGGAAAGGAAGTTTCCAACAAGCCTTTCTCTCCTAGACAGTTGCAGCAAACCCCAGCAGGGCTGCTCTGCTGTGCCCAAGCATGGCACCTGGTGATCTTTTCCTGGCTCCAGCTGCTGGCAAAGGAGCTGAGAGGAACTTCCAGCCTCCAAACTCACATTCATGGCCTCGTTCCTCCCACAAAGGCAAGCCCCGAGGTGACCCCACATCCCCTCTCATTATAGCAACTGCAGCAGCCAAGAGAAACAGGTGGCATCACTCTCTATGAACACTGCAGGAGCTGATTTACTGTGGGCTGGTTATTTTTTAATAGAGGGTAAGAAGCAAGCCACGCTGTCATGTTTTGCCTCTTTATGCTATCCTGAACACTTAATCTTAGGCTCTAAACAGCAAGGGCAGAGGCCAGCTTGAATCAGGGAGTGAAATTTATGGGGTCAGCAAGAGAAGGGGAGGAAAGGCAGTAGCTGCTACAAAACAGGGCCCCCTCAGCTTCATCTGTCATCTTAAAAATCATTCTTTCCCAAGGAGAAAAAGCAAAAACACCTAGCAAAGGAAGCACACATGGGCACAAGCCTTTACATTCCCTGTTCTAGATGCTTTTCCCTCAAAACTACCCTGAGCACAAACCTCACACAACTGAGTTTTCCAGCCCTGATTCTCCCCAAGGTGTCTCAGTATCACATTTGAGAGCAAGGTGACAATTTATGAAAGACACAGACAAATTTCAGGTTCTAGGCATAGCAGGTCTACTCTCCCCTGCCTTCCTACAACACAGTTACACAGCCATTTACAGAATGAACCCCTAAGCTTCTTGCACATATTTTGGGGGGGTTGCAGCAGGTGAGTTGCCATAAGCTCACTGCTCTCTCCACCTCTTGGTTTCCTGACAGGTCTAAGCCACCATAACCTGCACAGAAAGAACTTCCAAGGACGTTGTGCCTCACTGCAATTAAAGACTTCACTACTTATCTGCAGGAGTTTCCCCACATCCTCCTCTCCTGTTCTGCTCCCGGGAATATTTGACTTTTCTCTGACAACACCACTTGCAGGGTTTGTCTCAGCTCTCCTCTTCCCTCTCTCACTGCTCCCAAGGGCAGCTGCAGGTGGAGGGAGCTCTCTGAGCAAACCCCACCCCAGAGAATAAATGCAGGAAGAAGGAGGAATGCGAGGGAGCAGCATCCCATCCTCTCCTGATGCACACACAGATTACATTTCTAGAGAGCTGCACGTGCCTTGGAGCTGCTCTTGCAGCAGAGCCTGACACTGCTGAGACCAGACAATAACACTGTTTTGCTGATGCCATGGAAACACCAAGACAGCGACTGCACTGCAATGAGCCCAGGCTACATTCAGGGGGAGGAAGGGAAAAAATAGGAAGAAATCTTAAAGGTGGCACAGAAAAATTGCAGTGTGCTCAAGGGGCACAATCCTTGTTTTAGCAAGGAGCTTGAGCTAAGCAGAATTGGTAGGTTATATAGTTAATATTAATTCTGAAATTCCAAGGAGGGGAGGAAAAGGAAAAAAATGAAAATTATATTAGTACAGTAAGCCAGGGTAAAAATAAATAAAATTTTTAAAAAGCAGTGTCAGCATTATAAAGTAAGCAGTGCTGGGAAAGGTAGGCAGTGTGAAGTTTGTCCTGTTTTGGTGTTTAAATATCTAAGCTGGCTCCTGAGCCAGGAGATAAAGAGCTAAATGCTGCAGGCTGTCAGAGGCTCAAGAAACAAAGCAATTCAGGGAATGCCAGGGCACTTGGAGTTTCCTGAGTTTCCTTCCCTCCCCCAGAGCTCACTCCTGTTTTCAGAGGAGTGCCTCTTGATTTATCAGCTTCATGCAATCCAGATTTAACAAGTTCAAACTGGATCTTACTACAAAGGACAAAAACAAAACAAAAAAAGGCTAAGTCTTGTTTTGCAATCCTGGGTATTTTTGACAGTAAACCAATGTACTCTTTCCTGTTTGCTCCATGAACTTCATCAGAACTATAAATGCAGGGAGCACCCCTGAGCCTTCCCAGCACCCAGAAAGCTGCACAAAAATCCAGCTCTGCCTTTCCTTCTCCCACCCCCGGGTTCTGGGCTGAGGCACCGAGTCCAACCATTACTCATGAGAGTCAGCTGCTCTGCATTCTCTGCTTCCTTGGCATAAGTTAAGCAAATACCTGATGAAATAGGTTTTCCAGTTAAAATAAAAATTATCAGTCCACCCCCAGAGGTTACTTGCAACAGCCTATGTGGGGAAATAACATGGGGCAGTATTTGACAGACACAGGGCTAAAATTAGCTTGACATTCAAGTGTCTACCTCACTGCCCCTCTGTGCTGGGCAGGTTCCAGCCCTTCCCTGGACCCTCCCAGCAGCTGTCAGTGCACTTGGACACCATGGATTGCCCTACACTGAGTATCTGCTGAGTAATCAGCTGCTCTGCCTTCACTGAGCAAGTCTGGGTCAGCTCCCAGCCCCAGGGAAGCAGGTAAAGGCCTTCAGAGGTTCCCCTACCTTGACTTTCATCTCCAGACAGAAACTCGAGGATGGTGTTCATGGCTCCCATGTAGAAGATGAGCCTCAGCTGAGTGACACACATGGTGATAAGGCTGAGCAACAGGATGGGACTGAAGACACTCTTCATGAAGGAGGGAGTAGCTGCAGAAGGAATAACAGAGTCTCTGAAGAAGGCAGTACACCCTGGCAAACATTTACAATTTTGCCTCTGGCCTAGTAGGTCCTCTCCTGGCTAGAAGTGCCAGTGGTAGCCCCAAGGAGTTCACCTGGTCAAGGAGTTCACCTGGTGCCTCACAAACTCCCATAATCAACAGCTGCAGATGCTTGGAGTTTGGTTAGGGGCAAGGCAGCAAGAAAGAAGGCTGGCCTGATTTGGTGGATTAGGACAAAAAGAAGCCTCAAAGCTTTTGCTTTCACCATCAAGGACTGGGCTTTGAGCAAAGTGTTCTGGTGGAAGGGGTGGAATGAAAGGATCTTTAAAGTCCCTTCCAAGTCAAACCATTCTATGATGCCCCTGAGTGAAGAAGGCTTTGTCATGATGGCAACAATCCTAAAAATCCAGCAGTGACCACCTGCCCTGTCCCCTGCAGCCACACCAGCTCCCATGTGCTGTCCCCACCACTAGCTGCACCATTTGTGTTCAGGGAAGGACACAAGGACAGGATCCCTTATATAACTCATGTTCCAGTCCTGGTGGCTGGCACGAGGCCCTGGCAGCACCTGGATCACGTATTGCTCCCTTCCAAACAGGTCTGGAGCAGTGCAGGGAGGCCAAGAGGCCTGTGCCAGCACCCTGGGGCACCCACAGAGCCACACCTGCACTGTCAGGCTGGCACTTCACTTCCAGGTCCACAGTAGACAGACAGAGCTTGTTGTTCTCCTGCAGAGCTGCCGGCTCCTTGGGGCCCTTCATGGAGCTCCCCACGCTCAGACGGCGCCCCACGGTCGTCACTTGCTTGTAGAACTGCTTCCCAGTGATTTTGTGGTCAAACCCCAGCCAGCTGAACTTTATTTTCACCCTGTTGGGTTGCAAAGAGCGTGAGAGCTGCAACACAGGGTGAGGAGTCAGAGGCAGCAAGGTTGCAGGAGTCAGAAAGGCTGTTTGTGGATTTAAAGCACTGGTTTCCATTACAGACCCACAAATGGTTTCAATCTAAAGCACACTGAGATACTTTCCCTGGGCCAACTTGGCATAAATCAATATAAAAATACTTCTGACCAGGAAGAGATCATTTTTCCTTCCGAATTCCCACAGTTTGGGAAGTTCTGCTTTCCACAGGTATTCACGTGCTAGTGGCAGGCAGAAATCCTCAGCCTAAGAGGTGGCAGCAATAAACAACATGCAAGGGGTTCCCTGTCCTCTAAATTCTTTGTGCCAGCTCTTCCTAGAGGATTAGGAGTGGGATTAGCCCTGGAGACTTACGAGTAGTCCATGTCTTCTGGTCCTGGGAAAGGCTCCAGGGGCCAGTTGAAGAAGCAGTTGAGGAAAACGAGTCCTGCACAGCTTGCCCAGACAAGCAGAATAAGGATGAAGGAGACCCCAAAGTCGTATATAACCTGGGAATCACAAGGGAATATGGTTTTGGCTACAGGACCAGAAAGATGCTTCAATATTCTTGCAATGAGGTCTGAGAGGAATGGGGAAAGAAGATCAAGATCCACTTAAAATGGGTTAAACTTAAGTGGTAACAAAAAACAATTTTGTGACAAGGGACCTTGTTGAAAAACTGGCAGGAATTTCCCTGCACACCTGAGACTGCAATGAAACATCCCAGAACCAGGTGATCTATTCAGGCAGTCCAGGTGAGCATCTCGTGTCCCTTCAGTGCCATTTTACTGCAATAAATAATGTTCAAACCCAACCACTGACCCAACCACTGATAAAGATAAAATATACTTATGTGTATTAAAAAAATTATATATATATATAACTTAGAGATTAATAAAGCAATATTTTCTAAAAAAAAAAAAATCTTTTGTTTTCACTTCTACTTAGCACTTCTAAAATTTTCTATCTGCTGCATTCTTGAGGTGGTCACTTGGGAAGTCTCTAATACAGACAGGAACCGAATCTTGCAAATGCACATCCCTAAAAAAATGCTTTAGCAAATAGTCCCTCCTTCTAGCCACATTATTGCTAAATGGAGCCAAGACACCAGCACAATACCACGAGTCACGAGCTTTGATCTCACAGCCTCACCTTGATTCCTGGAAAAGTCACAGCAGAGGAAGCATAGGAGCCAATCATCAGAGCAATGAACGTGGAACGAAGGTCACCAAACATGTTGGGCAGCTGGGGAGACAAAGAAAAATCAGTTGAAACAGGTTGCTGCCAATGGAACGAGGCTTTCTCCAGAAGGTATTGGCATTTGGGATTAATTCTCCTGGAGACCAGAATGTGAAGCAGCCAGTTTTATTTAGGCATGACTTAGCTCTTCAGGATATTACTCTGCAGGTTGCACTGGTGTCTCCAGAGACAGGGAATGTCTACAATCCAAGATTTATGGGCTTACTGACGCTGCTTCTTTCCAGACTGACAGCATATTTTGCATTATTCAACTTAAGCACAGGAGCATTTGCTCCAGCTCTTGTTTTCTTTAAGAGTTCCTTACCCCAAACCTGTAGCCACCACTTTTCCTCTCCCACAAAAACAAGCCCAAATTCTCTATCACCTTTTTGTCAAGGGTTGTTAGACACAGGCTGCAGTCTTTAACACACCCTTCAACACCTTGAACTGCCAGCTTTGTTTGTGCACCTTGGGTCAGCACCCAAATCCTTTGCAGCAGACCAGAAAGTTCCTGTTATAACAAGAAGGAGCAGAGACAAGCACAAACGGTGCTGCTGTTTGCATTTCCATTTCTAGCCATCTCCACTGTGGCTCCTTCTGTGGCAGCAGAGTCTGCTGATCATTTCTGCATCACTGGGATGGCTCAGATGCCTCAGGACACTATCCCAGAGCTAGGTGCAGGGAGAGAATCACAAATACCAGATAGCCAAGGATTTATTGCTCAGCACAGCTACTGAGCTCTGCAGCAAGCAACACCTGACATTGCTACTCCTGCCACCCACCCCACCTCACTGCCTGGGCTCCCATCAGGTGCTCTGGCACTGCTGAGAGCAGACCAGGCTGGTTCTGCAAGGATCTGTTGGGAAAGCAAAGCTCTCAGTAAGGACAGCCAGCAGCAGTTCACAGCGACCACCCCTGCCACCCTGAACAGCAAAATCACTCCCAGGAGGGCTCACCAGCCCCTGCTTCCACTCAAGAGCCAAAGGCAGAGCCAGCTGGGAGACCTTCCTGCTCTCCTGGGAAAGGAAGAACTCCCTGTTTTCCTTAACAACCAGAAGTGAACAAATTTCCATAAGTCACTGCTTTCCCTGCTGGCCTGGAAACTGCAAATTACAGGGAGAAGCATCGAAATTGTCAGGCTATGGAGAGCTGGGCTGATACCTCCTGAAGCTGGTCAACGGGCAGAGATTCTGCTGCAAGCTGGCTGATTTCCCTCCCACCTCCTTTTTTTTTGGGTCACTTACTCCCCAAATTCACTTGAGCATCACTACCACGTCAGCCTCAGAGGGCCTCAAAGCAGGACACTGCAGATGCCTTCTAGGACTGAAAGCACAAGCAGCCCTTCCTCTGTGCAAAGAGGCTGCTGAACAAAACGATTCCGAGAATATCAGCCCGAGCAAGCAAATGCTGCCATCACACTCCCCCCCTTGCACTGCTGAAAAACAAATCCATCTCTCCCAGGAGCAGCATATAAGGGCAAGCAAATCTGGCTCGTGTCACGGCGTGTTTACAAGGCAAAGTATTCCTGTGCAGGAGCACTCCGGGACCCATCTGGCTGTTTATCATCCTCACTGCAGAGCTTCCCATGCACTGCAGGCTCCAGGTCCTCAGATAACCCCTTGGCTGGGGAGCAGCAGCAGTGATGTGCTGAGTCTGACGCTGCCCGTGAACCCCAGAGGAGGAGGAGGAGGAGGAGGAGGAGGAGGAGAGGCTGTGCTGCTCTGCGGAGCATCCCCACACCCATGGCCGATCCCGCATGCGGGAGAGCTGCCAGCAGGCTGCTCCCGGGAGCTGCAGACAGGAAACGGCCACAGGATCCAAAGGTCTGTTACCAGGCACTGAAAAATCTCCTCTTGGAAGCACTGGTCTGAATTTGCACACTCCCAGAAAGCAGCATCTGCAGAGTGGAATATCTGAGGGTTGCAAAACAGGCTGGTGGCTGTCACCAGGATGGGCATTTGCTTCATCCCGGACACCCCAAACCTAAAATAATGTCCAGAAATTACAACAAAACTGCTGCTCCTGCTGGGGAGCTCAGGGCAGGGCAAGAGCTGCACAAACACAGCTGCTTCTTGGCTCGGGCTGCTTTTCCCCAGAGATCCAGAGTCCACAAAAAAGCCTTTTTCATACAGCAGGCAAGGAACTTCCAGGTGGATCCTCCTGCTCTGAGGGCTACTGCAGACACAGAACAGGCAGCCACAACCAGGAGAACCCAAGGCTGCTTCTGCCTTGATTGGGACAAAAGTCCTAGAAAGGCTAAAGATTTCCTCAAATCCAATTTGGCACCAAGAAGCAGCTAGATTAAAAAAATTGGACAGAAGAGATTTAATGTCTTATCCAGCCCAATCAAAGCAGAAACTGCAAACACTGAGGCACTTGGAAGGACGAGAGGGGCAGAGGGGAGATGAAGGAGGAAAAGTCCCTTCCAGACCAGAAAACCTCTCAGACTGTGCCAGCACTGCAGGTCTCATCTAAAGACCAGCTACAAAAATAACACGCAATATTTACCAAGTCATTTTTCATGCTGTCTTTATAGTAGCAAGCATTGGAAAAAATGAACCACAGAGAGGAGGAAAAAAAAAACCCAAACACCCAACAAAAAACACAAGCCACAGAGCAAGTAAGCCCTGTTTTTCTGCCACCAAAAAGGATCTAATCCTCATTCTGATCTCATCCCCGCGGGCCAGAAGTGACTCCTCCACTGACTTCTGCCCATTCTGGTATGACAGCTCCAATTCTGCAAGACCTATGACGACAGAAACTCTTAAGCCTCTTGTTTAAAGGTCACTAATACTCATTGTACTATTAACTTTATGCCCTGTCACAAAGACACTCAGTGAATGTTGCCACATGTAACCGTTTTTTACTGGACTCCTTTATTGCAGGTCTGTAATCCTGAACTGATAAATCATTTCCTCTTGCAGACTTTTTTTTCCTCATCTGCCCTACAGTGAGTTTATAATAATTTATATTGTTTTCCAGGTTTTCCCTGGAGACAATCCATATACAGAAGATAGCACAGCATTGCTATCAAACCCTGTTTTCTTCCTCTTGTAAGGACTGTTTGGAAGAACAGTAGAAAAAAATCAAGGCATTGAGAACTAGACTACTGAAAAATGGTATTTTTGTTCAATTAAACTTTGTTTTCCCTATTGGGGGTGTATTTGGAAGTCACACAGACACTAAAAATATGTTCTGCAGGAAAGCCTCAAACTGCCCCCTTTGCCCAAAGCTTATGGAAACTCCTGTTCCCATTCTCCAACAAACAAAAACTCACAGAGACCAAAATTTTCCTAATATTTCCAAGCAAAGAAGATTCCCTACACAGAGATGCCATCCCCCCCCAATTAAAGGGGGCTGTTTGCAGCAGAGAATCAGCCCAAAGCAGCTGTAATTCTTTGAAAGGAAAACAGGACAGAGAACAATCTATAAAAGGCTCTTTGTGGTAATTTATCACACATGTTTATTTCTTTGCATGAAATAGCTTCGGAGCAGAACCAGCGCCAGATTCCTGTGTTGCTGTCAGAGCCACCAGCACAGATCTGTTTCCATTTCCAATCTTCACTTATATTGGCCAAGACCAAGTCACGAGGCAGAAATCTCCCCTCTGCATTTTAACAACAGGCACAGCCTGACCTTGTTCCCAGAACTGGGAAGCGTTTGCTGCCTGCCCCCTCCTCCCCAAGCCACAGGCCAGGCACCCAGGAACAGCAGCTTGTTTTGGCTCCACAGCTTGCCATGTGCTTTCATGATACCCTGGGGACTTGTTGCTGAAAAAGGCTTTAAACTCAAGAGGCAAAGCTTTGTGGAGCACTGTCCCAGGCTGTAATCCTCAGAGATCCCCTTTGTCCCTGTCTGAGGGTCCCTGCCACCACATCACACAGTGTCCCCGGAGGTTGGCTCACCCGAAGCCCCACAAGCCGGGCTTCAGGGACACCCTGCCACAAAGCAGCAACCAAAACCTGCCTGGGGTGGCCAAGGACCATTGCACCAGTGGGTCTGACCCATTTCCTGGAGCACCTCAGGTCACCTGCAGCTGACAGGAGCAGGGAGTCACCTTGCTGTGACTTGTGCGCGCACGTGTGCGCCTGCAGCAGCCAGACCAAGCTCCCCGGGCTCCAGGACGAGCAGGGCTCACCTCCTCCGTGTTGAACAACCTTACAAAGGTCTTTTGAGTGTCCCCTTGCCTGTCCCTTCCTGGGCACAAAGTGGAGCTCAGCGTGTTCAGGCCAGGTCACCCACAGCCCATGAGCCACGGGCTTGTCCCTGTGCCCCTCCCTCGCCTGTCTGCAGGGGCCACAGCGGGAAGGAATCCACAAGGTATCACCCTGGACAGCACAAGATGGCTCTTGACACGCCAAGTGCAGCTTGATAAAGCTGTAAGCTGCCAACAACCAAATACAGCTGGTTCTAACAGGCAGCAGCACAGCTACGCTGTGGTGCAGGTGAAGAAGAGCTTCCCTCCCACTTTAGGTTATTTTTAATCGCATTCACACGCCTCAGGTACAGAAATGCCTCTGTGCAGCTGCACCAGCAGCTACACCTGCCTTTGGAGTGGAGAAGTCAGGCCTGAGGCCACCCCAGCTCTCTGCAGAACAGCTGAGGGGATGGGCTCCACCTGAGGCACCTGTGTGACCTCACGACATCACTGCCTCCTTCAGAGCTCCTCAAGCCTTGGATCTCCTCTTGGAAGATCTGACCTTTTTCCTGCTGCTGCTCCTCCTTGGCACTGCAGAACTGGCTCACTAATGAGGGCACTAATAAGTGGCTTTGCTTACTTCTGCTGCTAAAAGGCACAGCACAGCAACACCCAATCTATTCCTGCCCTATCCTGCCCTCACTCCTATCATCACCAGTGGTTCTAAAATAATCTGTGACCCCTGAATAATCACCCAGAGAGACAATAATCAATGCTGGCAGCAGCAGGATGGGAATCCTCTCCTCTCCCACAGCACTACTGATGTGCCCCTCTCCTCTTTGCTTTTATTTGAAGCAGGATGACATTTGCCCCACAGCTCCCTGGGGTCACAGCCAAGGCTTTCAGTGAAGAACACCACATATGAATGAGAGAGCAACATCTGTACAGAGTTCTGGAAGCTTTGAATATATGAAAGCAACAGCAAAACCGTGGTGCACAGAGTGCTCTCTAAAGCCAGCCTCTGCCAAATTTAGGTCTCAGGACTTCAGCCAGTGTCTAAGCCCGGTTAAATGAGAGGTAGCTTTAACAGGAAGTTTTACTTCAGCAGCAAGTTCAGCACAGTGCAGTTCAAATCTGAAAGTTTTCAACTACAGCTCAGGAAAAAAAAGAAAAATTGGTGCTTCCCAGGCTTGTTTTCTGGGCGACTTTCCACCCAGCCCTGCTTGAGCCACACTGACAACAATCAGGGTAATGAGGCAGAAAATAAAGCAGTTATTTGGAGAATGATACTGCTTCTGCCTCCAGGCAGAAAGAACCCCAAAACGCAGAGATCCAGTTGACAGTTGTTGACCAAAGCTTTCCATGCAACCCTGAACATACCCAAGTGGGCTGTGCACACCCAAAAACACAGCATTTCTAAGGAAGCCCGTGAGGGACTCTCAGCCTTCTGAAAAGCAAAACCGTTTGTGATCAAGAAGAACCATGTTCCCAGGGTGAGATGCAGAGTGTGCTTGCAGAAAGCTGGTCATACCCAGCTGCAAAGGTTTGTGCCCTGCTGATTCCTCCTGCACTATGTCAATGCTAAATCCAGTGCAAACACACGTCCAGCCTGTGCCAAGTAGCTGAGCACTGCATGTACAGGCACATTATGAGCCCTAGACAAAAACACTTCCTTTTTTCTCCCCACCTTCACCTGAGATACAAAGGGCAGGTGAAAAAAAAAGGATTGGGGAAAACAAGCTTTAGAATAACAACCAAGGACTCGCTCCCAAGGGTGACTGACCCTTTGTACCAAACACAAACACGTGCTATTCAAGCCACAGGCAGAAGATCCACTCTGTTCTTGCCTGCCAGCCCTGCTCACAGCCACAGTGAAGGATAAAATAGTCAGGTAGTAACTCTTCACTTACCGTGAGCGATGTGAAGGTCATGCACATCCCACCAAAGCCATTCAGAGCCAGGGCAATGAATATCAGCACAGACAGAGCTGCAACAATAAAAAACCTGCCCTCAGCTCCCACTGGGGTGCAGAGGAAAAGGAGACAGAGCCCTGAGGGCTTTGGTCCTGACATGTGAAAACCTCAGTGGATCAACACCCTCAGGACACGTCACGCTGCTCCTGATCCAGCACCCATGTCCCCAGCCACACAGACTGGCAGGGACAGGGCTCTCCTTCAGACAGAGTTCAGGATGGGATGCAAGGGTTCCTTTTCTCTAATGATCAGACTTGCTGATGCAGCTTGTCTGATGGGTCTCAGAAGAAAGATTTACTTGAACAAACAATCCAAAGTGTCATCTCACTATCTGCTCTTGAGGAGCAAGCTCCATCTACCTCTGGCAAAAAAAGCAAATTACACATTGTGAGCTATTACCCATTTCCCAACCCTGAAGAAGCCATGAACTCATTTGGAATTGCTCCTTTACAGGACCTGGCCCTGCCCAAACACAAAATTAAGAGACCTGGGTATCTCAGACGTTTGGCCCTTGCTACACTCTCCACTTGGTGTTGTGAAACACCAGCCCTTCCCAGAGCCAGGCTCCCTCAGGCTGGCAGATTGCTTGGCTTGTGTCCCCAGCAAGACCCCAGTACAGCACTGGGGAGGGCTGACAGTTTGAACTTTGCTTCCCCAAAAACCCCAAGCCACAGCCCTGAAATGCTCCCAGCTCAGCAGAAAGATGCCAACTTACAGTCTGGGTTACTGGCGCCGTACGCGATCAGCACGCAGGACACGGCAAAGCAGGCACTGCAAGGGGAACCAGAACCATGAGAGTCTCACAAACAGCCTTACCCACAGTAAATTACAGCTGCTTCCCCCTCCTCAGCGCCTCACAGGGCAATTGCTGTAAGAGGGAAGGAAGCTGGTGATTTGGAAAGAAAAATCCAGGGAAATACCCAAGCATCAGTGGCAAACAAGTATTACAGACAAGGGCTGGGGCAGGAAGCTTTCCTCCCAGCACTGACATATCTCTGTCTGGACCCAAATTCCCACTGGTTTTCCAGCACAGAGTTTTCCCAGCCCTCACTTCAGGGTGACCAAAGGCAGCAGCAGCAGCCTTTGTCCTGAGCCCCTGCACTCAACTCTTCTCTGGTAGGGTCTGACTCAGAGACTTGGCCTGTTTTTCCCACTCTGCCCACAGGCCAGTTTGGTTTCTAATCAAGTTCACTGCATTAAAATTGTGACAGTTAAAACAGTGCTGGGGTCCATTGATCCCAAAAGTCACTAATCCCTAATCCATGAGTCACTAGTCACTAATCCATGACAGAAGCAGTTGACAACCTCGCTGTTTGAGGCAGAAAGCAACACACACCACATGGAAGAGAAGGGCCCTGGGAAAGGCAACAGGACATGTTTATCCCTGAGTTAACTCCCCAGCCTGCAAACAATGATGTAACATCTTGGTTTTGTGCCTCTCAGGACATAGCTCCCAGCCCAAGGAGAAAGCTACCCTCCCTGACTCACAAATGACTCCGCTCTTCCTCCAGGCTCCATCTGGACAGGGATCACAGAGCAGCACTGGAGAGCTGAAGTGTGGACATGGAGTTCCAGGCCCTTCCCTTATGGAGCAATCCACTGTGCTGGCTGAAATCACCCCAGGGCTGCTCTGCTGTCCTGTGCAGATCCCAGCCCCAGCCCTCACACTCTTCCCAAGGCTGCAGAGACCCCAGAGCACCCAGGCAGGGTGGGAATGAAGCCCTGCACACCCCTGGAGCCCTGCACACCCACCTGCCCAGCAGGCGCAGCTTGCGGGGGCCGTACTTGTCCATGACAATTCCCAGGGGCAGCGTGATGGCACTGAGCAGGAAGGAGCCGATGGTGAAGGCCAAGTTCAGCATTTCATCCTGGGCGTTGCAGGAAGGCCATTTGTGCTCTACAGCTGTGCTGTTGTCGAGCTCAGAGCTGTTGGTGGTGGTCTCTACATGGGGTGAGAGAGGACAGTGTGTCAGGATGAGGCTTGAAGCAGGAAGGTGGGAAGGGGCACACACCCTCCACAGTCCAGTTTTTATTCTAATCAGTGAGAAATGGAGAAGCAGAGAGCAGAAGGATGAGGGAAACCTGATGAGCTCTGCTTTGAGCAGGAGAAAACACCCAGGTATCCCATGCAGCAGCAGGATAAAAACCTAAGGATGGAGATTTATTCATTTATTAAAACAACTATACAGCAAGGGCTTGGCAATTACAGGAGACTAAACCCAGCTAAACCCGAAGGGATACAAAAATAAGGTCCTCCTAATCTACAGCTGTCATGTTCTCAGAGATCTTTTCCCTAACAAAACTAACGACAGCTACAGCCAAATCAGTTATTTTGGTTCCAGACACCAGGCTGACAAGGCCTGGCACTGAGCAACAGCCTGCTCAAATGAAAAGCTTCCTACCCTCACTGCAGGCATCAGGATGAAGAATGGCTTTGCAGTAGCCACCCTGCTTGGACTGCCCTGGCTCTAAAAAATCCTTCCTGGATTTAACTATCCTGTTCCCAGGGGGCCTGGCAGCTCACCTGCCTTCTCTGTTTTTTTTCAAGGACTGATGCATCTTTAACTCCTGCCCCGTAATTAGCATTTTCTATTCTTTCAAAATGGGTTTAGGTCACACAGATCAATTATATCCCCAGCTTTCTGGTCTTGCCCTTACATGAGGAACTCTGCATGCAAACTCCCACGCTGAACAGAGCCCACGTTGTGTAACCGAGACAGAAACAGGCCAGTTAAAAAAAAAAAAAAAAAAGAAAAAAAAGGAAAGAAGTTCCCTTTTACTGCCTCATGTCAACTCTCCTGTTACATGCCTATTCCAAGGCTGCTCACAGCTCCTCGAGTGAGTTGTGTGCCTTCAGACTCCCATTCACCCACAGCTCCAGTGCACTCCAGCTCTCCTCCTCCCCAGCACTCATCTGGAACCTTTGCTGCTATGACAAAGCACTTGCTCTCTTGCTGCTGCAAGCCAGTGATATAAAACACTCTCCTTCATATTTAATAATTGATCTGACAAAGTTCAATACTAAAGGAGGAACAGAGAGAGAAGTCACCGACATAACCACCAGCATGAAGGGAGGCTGGAGATTCCCAGCGAGCCCTGGTTGGTTTAGTTAATTAGCAGGAAACCCTCATGTGTAAGTGGCTTCCCATTCACTGCTTGCTGTGGCTGTGGGGGAGATCCTCTGTGTTATCTCTGGAGGTAACACAGCCCCACTTTGCACCTCCTTCCCTTCTGCCAAAGCCTCAACCCCTCCACAGTTACTGGTTTCACCCTGGCTCTCCCAGCTGCCCTAAACCACCCTCCCAGCTTTGTGTCCACTGCAAACAAACCCTGCTCCACCTTCCTGCCATCAGGTATCAGCAGGAATTCAGGCACTGATATCTGAGGCCTTGGAGCTGCCTCTGTCCCCTCCCAGCACTTCAGGGAAGGCAGGGGAATTTCTCCCCATTGCTCCCACCAGCATCTTTGCTAAGATGATTTCAAACTGCCTATGTTCCTTTCCACTGCCATGTGTTCCTGATTGATAACTTAATCTGCCCTTTCTCTTGTCCTGTTAGACATGGATAGCCAGAGCAAGCAACAAATATCCCCAAAATGTCACATGTGCCACCAGCAGCATCTCCTCTGCAGGGAGGGCAGCACTGCAGCCTGAGGCACCCGAGCCACATCCTTGGAAATCAGTCCTGGACAGACTTTGGGAGGCTCTCTGCAGTTTTCACCCACAGCATCAAGGCTTTTGGGCTCTCCACAAAGATAAATTCATAGGAAACAGATGTGGGTGAGAGGTGAAACTCGGGAAAACAAGGAGAGGAGGGGGGGAGTTGACAAAGTAGTAGCAGTTTCCCTGTGTCAGCACTCTCCAGAGATGGCCCAGCTGATGAGTGGAAGGAGGGTGGAGGGACACGAACAGTGCAGTGACCTTGTAACTTCTGGCTGCACGTGTTAGAGCCTGGGTAACCCTCCCCACAAAGAGATCTCCAAACAGCAACACTCAGCCTTGAAAGCCGGAGAATACAAATTCCTGTTCATGGTTTGACGTGCTCAGCTGCTGCGTGTCCCCAAGGAGCTCGCACAGCACACACCTGCTGGCCCTCCCATGTGCATGAGGTGACGAGGACACAGCTCAGAAACAGCAAGGAAATTTGCCCCTCTCTGGACACTGGAAAGCTGGGAATGAGACACCAAACTTCACTCCCTGCCTGCACCAACCACCTTGTTTACAGCTGCTCGGTGCCAGCTCCAAGGAGGGGCCAGGCAACAGCGCTATGTGGAAATACAAATTGTTTGTGAAAATAGAAGCAGCCCCTGAGCAACAGGAGAAGACCCACTGAGGCGTAATGGAAATGATTCCAGCAGCCCTTGGCACCCTGACATCCCCTGATCCTTTGAGCCACCTCCATAAATAGAACATTTTGGAGGGGCTGCAGGTGCGTGCAGCAGGCACAAGGTCCAGCCAAGAGCCATCTCATCCATGAGCACAGATTTGGGTGCCAGCAGCTCGTTGGCACAGGACAGCGAGTGGCAGCACAGGACATGCAGCTAGGAGGGGTTTAATGGGCAGAGAACCTGCCTAACTACTCACCTACCTAATGCACCTGGTTACAGCAAAACAGCAACTTCCCCTCAATCCCAGCTCAGATCCCGTTCCAGATCAGCGCATGCCACACGCCCGGGAAAATCTCCTACGTGCCTGGCTCCATCTGGAAAACTGCTCTGGGGAAGGGCTGGCTCTGTGCCCACGGTGGTGCCCTCCCCAAATCCTCTTGCCAAGTCCACCTGCGTGCAGCACACGAGGTGTGACACCCAGGCAAGGCAGCAGCACCGAGGCTGTGCTCACTCACTGCTGCCTCGCTGACAAGCCGGCAGAAGCTACAAGTCTTTACCAGCAATTACAAGAACATTGTTACCTATTTTTACAGCACTCCCCACACAAGCAGCAGGATTTCTACTGCCCAATTAGTAGTTCAAGTTGCTATTTAAAGAATGACAGCTTAGGTGGAGGAGAAGGCTGTCTGGGTAATCATTTATGTCAAGATCATCGCTGGGATTTGTTCAGGCTGGAACACTCAAAGCCATCCTTTTTCACAAATTAAGTGCTGCAGGTTCCATACAAGGGTCAATCACTAACTGCTCTTTACCGACCTCTTCAAATCCCAGGCCCACACACACCACATTTCCAGAGGAATGAGTCTGGCTTTTCCAGGAGTGACTGCCATCTCAGATGGCAGAGAGCAGCTTTCTTTTCATCTTATGTCAGGGATCAGACTGAGTCAAACAGGCAAGACACCCCCAGCCACCCTGACAATAGCTCTGTCACAGCCTGCACACCCTTATTTTCCTCCTCTCTTTTTTTCAAGAAGACAAAAAAAAGAGGAAAAAAAGGACAGAAATGAAGGGCAAAGAACTGGGAGTATTGGTTAAAAAAATAGCACACTGAAAGACATGTGCAAACAACTGATTCTGCAGTCTGCCCACATAAGAACATGTTTTCTCTTTTCAGGATGGTGTCATACTTCTGGGAACTGGGAGGAGATGTTCTTGCTTTGTACCACTGCAAAAGCAATTTATTCGGGTTTCCCTGCCCTTGCAGGACCCTCTCTCTGGGTGCCTGAAAGCTTCATATGACCAAGGCACAGTCTCAGATCCACTCCCCTCCTCTCCCCAGCTGTGGTTTCATTTTGCAGCAGTTCTCAGCCAGCACCTTCCCACGACAGCTGCTGATCAGCACAGTGTGTTTCCTGTACAAATCGAATATTTACCACCTTCATTCTTTTCCTGTTTACAGCCTCACACGTGCAGCCCTGCCTCAAGTCGTAGTTGTGGTATCTCCCCAGATTGTGAAGGACCTTCAGACTGCAAGTTCTCCACCCAGAGCTCAGATAAATAAGGGAAAAGAGCTGTAAGGCAGCACCTCCTCCTATGACCACGTCAGGGCTCGTTAACTCGATGTAAGTGAATTAGCTTATCATCCCTTTGGTATTCTGCAGCCCTGTCTTAGAGGAAAGCCCTCTGTGCCCCTTATCTCTGCTCTTTCTGAGCAGATTATCAAGTTCAGGACTTTTTTTTTAAAGCATGTTTCAGACCCAAGCGTTCAGCTTCCCAATCCCAGAAACATCATAGCAAGGCAAGGCCCTGGACTGATCAAATTCCCCATGAGCTGATAAGGCCCAGAACTGTGATAAAGACTGTGGAGTCAGCACTTGCACCGAATAAAAGATGCTGCTTCAGTTGGTTAAAGGCCAAGTAGTAGTGTAGTAAAATTAAAATGGGAACAAAGTGCTACTACCAGGCTCCTTGTCAGCAAATTTCAAACATACCTCTCAGGAGGTGGCCCAACGGGTACAACCCCCCACTCCAGCCCTGTTGCACAACTGCTCTAAAAATATTTTGCTATTTAGGACTTTTTTTTCCCCAGGTGTCCATCTCCACTCTCATGTTACTGAGTTAAGAGTCCATTGGACCCCACATTTGTACAATGGCTGAGTAAAATCCAACATGAGAAGCCAAGGGCAAGCAAGGAAAGTGAGGGATTCATCAGGGAGCCAAGGAGTCCTTCATGAACTGCAGCACCTTCAGAGAAGAGCCCGCAGAAGGGACAAGGTCTAGTTTTGCCTCTCATTGGAAAGCATCACAAAGTGCAAGAGCTTTTGCTGACAAACCGAAAGCCCTGCCAAGAACCTTTGGCTCATTAGGAAAATTCTATTCTTTTTTTTTTTTTCCTCTGCAATACTTACATGCCCACAGCAGCATTAGGAACAACAAGTGCCCAAAGGCTACTAGTCATGGTTTGTTTGCACCAGCCTTTCAGCCAAGTTGGCTGCAGGATTCAATAGGTTACACTGAAAAAGGCAACCACTGGGTCACCCTAATGCCAGCAAAGGCAAAACTCAGTTTGGGGCTGGTCATTGAGAGCCTCCACACACTTGGAGCCAAGAGTCTTCCCCACAAAACTCTTACAGTAAGGACAAGTGAGTCAGCATGGGTGAATGTCCCCACATTCATCACAAGCCATCACAAGTTCAGAAGTGATGGCCAGATATTTGAGGACAATGAGAACATTTGAATACACAAATTTCTTCAAGCATTAAGCTTTCTTGCCTCAGGGCACAGGTTGGCCACTGGGAGGGAGCAGTTGCCCCCAGGGCAACAATTTCACAGCAGTCCTAACATTTGCATCTTCCCTGTGGTCTGTGGGCATGGGTGCTCCCGTGGGGAAAGCCAGATGAGCCACAGATTGGCAAACAGGAGTGAGAAACCGAGGTGAACCTCACTGATTCGGGACAAACTGAAAGCAGTCAAGGCAAGGAACACAGATGGGCCCCAAGTGAAGGTCTTGTCAGCAGAACACATCTCAGGAAGCAGACAAGCAAATGCCTGCTCACAGAGACAGTCAGCATTTGCTTATCAGCTGCTGTGTGCTTTATCTGGGTGGCAGAAAGCCTCCACCTGATGGGTTTAATGTGAGCTCTTACACAGCCCTGTGACAAAGTCTCCATGATGTGGAGAGAATACAGCAGCCTTGAACAGAAGTCCTGCAAGGTCTGCAGGCACTGGGAGTCTCCCTCAAACACAGGAATGCTCTGGGGACCCGAGTGACACGTTTGGGAGCACAGGATGGAGATGGAGCTGCCAAACTGCAGCTGATAAAAGACTCAAACACGTGTATGTTTGCCAGGTGCAGCAACCCAGGCCCTGGTACACAAAGCACGGGAGATAACAAGCAACTGATGAATGAGCAGAACCCAAAGTATCATCACAGCTATTCACAGGTTCCTTTGTCTGGACTTTGTTTCCCCACACCTCAGTTTTCCCCACTGTTCTCAGCCATTACTCACTGAGAGTCCAAGCACTGATTTCCAACTCTTTTCACAAACTTCTTCCTCCACCAGTCCCAAATGGGCTGATCCAGTCTCAGTCTCCATCACATATCTCTGGACAGAGCCCAGACTGCCTCTCTTCACTCTGCCCTTCCCTTCTCTGAGCACATGCAAACCCTCAGTCACCACAGCAGCATTCCAAAGCCACAGCACACCTTTACCCTGGGGCTCCTTTTAACCCCACTGACCACCCAAACACACTGTGGGATGCACAGTTCTCTCCATGCCCAGCCTGGGGATAGATGTCCACCTCCAGGCTGTGTTCCCAGGATTACCATTCCCACACCACAAATTATCTCACTCCTTCCAGGCTGGGTCTGCACCAGGGACAGAAGGTAAATCTCAAGACCTCACAGAAACACAGCCTGGTTTGAGCACATCCTGGGTGCTTGAAGAAAGACAGGAATGATCAGTAGTATGTAATTCCACAAATTCTCCTCAACAGCAGCACTGGACTGCCCTGATATTATTGCCACCCATGCTCCTTGTTTTCTCTAAGGAAAAAGCTCATTTTATAAACTCAGGACACCCTCCCCACAAATCATCATCCTCCAGAACCCATCCAGCCTTCCCTTGCGGAGGAAGAACTCGTGGCCAAGCAGAACAGGCCACCCAGAAAGGCTCTACCCCATCATTAAAGCTCTTTTTTCCAATCACCCTGCAAAGCAACAGCGCCTACAGGAACACTGCACCATCACAAGGACACCACTGGTTTTAGGAAGGATCACAAATCCTTTCCTCCTCTCCTGGATGTGGAGCTCAGCCCTCCTCCAACCAGCTCCACACCACCCTAGAGCAGGGACCCACACCAGCAAACCCCAGCAGCACAAAAAACCAGGAGCATCCTTACCTAACCCGTAGCACAGGTAGGAATAAAACCCTTCTGCCTTCAGCATGATGAGCAGGGACCCCCAGCCCAGCAAGACGGCGGAGAAGAGCAGGTTCTCGATGATGGCCGTGAACGCCATCCACCAGCGCCGCCGGTGCGCCGTGGCCAGCGTGGGGGCCATGGCTGCCTGGGGGGGTGGCCTCCTCCTTCAGAGCCTCAACCTGCAGGGAGCAACACCCAGTGAGTCCACACAGCTCAAAAAGCATGGAAAACCCCCACCGTGGTTTAAGGGATCTCTGCGCTAACAGCCAGGCAGAGCTGCCTGCTGAGCGCCAGGCGCTTGGGTGCAGAACTGGTTCTCACAGGTGCCGGCTTGCCAAGTGACCTGGAGGGATGGGGGAGGCACAGGTGCCCTTGGAAGAGCCCCTGGGGTGCTCACTCCGAGCGACACAGGGCCCTGCTCAAGGACTCTGTTCCACTTCCTGAGCAACAGGTATGAAAATGCAGCAAACAGGCACTGCCTGGAGCCCACTGCCCCTGCACGCGGCGGGCAGCTCAGTGGTGAGGCACTGGGGGGATAAACGCTGCAGCCAGCAGCCTGATGTCCCCACTGCCATCAGCCAGTGGGGGACACAGCCCCACATCCCCAGAGGTGGCTTCGGAGACCCACCAGGTCTGCTCTGCCCCATGCAAAAGCACAGACCTGCTCTGGAAGGTGCACGAGGGTTCTATAAATGCAGTTTATACCACCAATGGCTCACCAAGAAACACTTTTTGCTGCCTGTCCTACCAACCAGCTGGGAGACACCACAGCTCAGTGACATCTCCAGGCTGCCCCAGATGCTGGAGCTGCATTAACTGTGTCCAGCTCCACTTGTCCCCGGGGCCCACGGGAGGGACCAAATTTGGGAACACACCTGTCCAAAGGGCAACCCTGGGGAGCACAAGGTACAGAAGTGGCCCTCTGAGCCAAGCTGGGGCTTTTCCCAGCCCAGGCACACCTCAGCCTGCGTCGTGGGGAAAGCAGCTGCCCACACACCCAGCCAGGACAGCTTCCCTTAATGGAGAGACCCCAGCACCGGGTGCTTTGGCGGGACGGGGCTCTGACCCAGCTCCCTGCAGCGGTGCCTGGAGGGCAGGGCTCCCTTCCAGCCACAGAAGCCGGGTCAGAGCCCCCTGCCCCGCAAGGCAGCCTGCAGCCCCTCCAACCCCCCCACCCACAGCGCAGGCCCGCTGCCCTGCACAGCCCACAACGCATTTCCTCCATCACCTCCTCCTCTTCCTCATCCCTGCACCCGCAGCCCCCTAATCCTTGCCCAGCCCAGCCATCTCTCTGCGACACGAGCTACAGCCCGCTGTCCCCGCTGCCAGCCGCCCCCAGTGTCCCCCAGCACAGCGCACTCCCCACACCCCCCTCCGCTGCACCCCACACCCCCAAACAGCCCCGCAGCATCCCCCTCCCTCCCCGCCATCCAGCCCCCCACCCACGCTCCCCTCTCCATCCCCTCTCCCTCCGCCGCCTGCCATTCCCACGCGTGAATCTCCCGATGCCCCCCCACCCCTCCCCACTGCCCCTCTCCCGTGCAAGCCCCACGCCGCTCCGGCAGCCCCACGGCGGCCCCCCCGGCATGGCCGGTGCCGTGCCGCGCTCACCGCTGGTGCCGCGCTCACGGCCGGTGCTGTGCCCACCTCAGCGCCGGTGCCGCTGCCGTGCCCCCCTCGGCGCCGGTGCCGCGCCCGCTCCGCTCCGCCGCGGTCCCACCCGGGCTTTTTATCCGCCCTCCGAGGCAAAACAGGCGGGCCCGCTGATTGGCCGCCGCCTCAGCCAATGGCCGCGCGCGCCGCTGCCGCTGGGGCACGTGCCGGTTCGCGCCCCCCCCCACGCCCCTCACGGGACCCCCTCATGGGACCCCCCCATATCCCCGCGGGATCCCCCCGGTGTCTCACCCCGGAATCTTCCCCCAGGGTACCCCGATATCTCTTCCCGCGACCCCCTGGGATACTCCCGATATCCCCTCCGGTATCCCCCCATATCTTCCCCTGGAATCCCACGGTGCTCCCCGCTCTCTCTCACCGGTACTCCCCGATATCTTCTCCCGGTAACCCCCGATATCCATTCCCCGGCATCCCCGGATATCTCCCCCAAGTACCTCCCACCCCCAGGTATCCCCTGATGTGTTTCTCCTCCGGTACCCGCCGGGATCCCTCCGCTACTCCTGCGGTACGCCTCGATATCCCCCTGGACCCCTCCCGGTATGCAGGCACTCCCAGTACCCTCCCCGGTCCCCCTCTCCTGCCGTATCCCCCGGTACCCCCGCCCCGGGCTGCACCTGCCCTCTCCCGGCACAGCCGCACGCACCGGGCGCGACAACCGGGGCTGGGCACGGGGCCGAGCGGGGCACACACACACACACACACACACACACACACACACACACACGGGACACCTTTTCCTTCCAGGGAAAACCGACAGAAACGGGATCGGCAGGGAAGGTGATGCGGCTCCCCCGCCCGGCGCGGCGCGGGGACAGCGGGAACGCCCCGCGGCGTTCGCTGCCGCTCTCCGCCGGTCTCCGCCGGCCCCGGGCGGCAGCCGGGGGAGAAGCACCGCGCTCGCCGCCGAACGGCTGCCGTGGGTGAGGACAGCTCCGCCGAGCGCAGGGAGCCGTGTGGGGAACAGCACCCGCGGCATTGCTCATCTGCTGTGGCTACAGGCACCGGCTCCGTCCTGCGGAGTCTGCCTGACCTGCTCAAGGAGAGAGACCAGAGAAGCTGCTCCACCCCATTAAAAGGGCATTTTGGGAGCAGGCATCCAACACAGCCCGGGGCTGACCACCCTCACGGCACAGCTGGACAGAGGCAATGAGCCATCGAGACACCCCAGCCCATGACACTGCTCATTCAGAGTCACAGAAAGGTTTGGGTTGGAAAGAACCTAAAAGATATCTCATTCCATCCCCTGGCTTGGGCAGGGACACTTTCCACCAGACCAGGTTGCTCTAAGCTACATCCAACCTGGCCTTGGACAGTTCCTGGGGCAGCCACAGCTTCTCTGGGCAACTTGTGCCAAAGCCTTGCCACAAAGAATTTCTTCCCAATACCCCATTTAGCCCTGCCCTCTGTCAGCCATTCCCCCTTGTCCTGTCCCTCCGTCCCTTGTCCAAAGTTCCTCTCCAGCTCTCTTGGATCCCCTTTAGGCAACTGGAAGTGCTATAAAGTTTCCCTGCACCCTTCTCTTCTCCAGGATGAACACCCCCAGCTCTCTCAGCCTGTCCACAGCAGAGCTGCTCCAGCCTCTGATCGTCATTGACGCTTCCTCTGGACTCACTCCAGCACATCCCTGTCCTTTTTATGTTGAAGTAAAGGGGGGAAATCCCCTCCCTAAACCTCACCACAACTGTGCCTTCTTTTTTTTCTATTGAATTAGTTTTCAGAGCATTCCTCTGAGATATTTCTAGACCTGCCATAAATCAATCCCTCATTAGGGAGGTCCTGGGTCAGAGGACGTGGCCATGAATCCCTAGAACCTTTACAGGGGATATTTTCTCAGCTAAAGGAGATGAAAACAGCGCTTGAGGCAGGTAAACACCCCAGAGGAAGCAGAGGGCCCCAGACAGACGGACGTGTCCCCACCACTCCATCCCTGTGGCGGGCGGGAAGAGGAAACTCCTCAGCCTTGGCTGTGGGAGAGGGGTTAAGTGTTTTAACAGCTGGAAAGTGGATTTAAGCCAATGCAAACAAACAAACAAAAAGCCCAAAGAAAACAAGGCAGCCTGGAGCAGTGCCAGGTGTTTAACAGAGGTAGAGGAAGGCTGAGACAGCACGAGACCCAGGAGACCTCAGCACCCAGACCTGGCTGCTGTGTCCAAGAAACACAAACTGTGACAGGGAGGAGCATGAGGAGGGTGCAGAGGCTGTTTGGGGTCACAGGAACTCTTTGCCACAGCAAGAGCGGGGGGGTCTCAGTTTTCCTATCCTAGAAGGAGAAAAGAGGCTATCAGGTGATCCATGGCCAGCTATAAATACCCCAGGGATTGAGTAAACAGCATGGGGAGAAAAAAAATAAAGAGAAGCCGAAGAAGAGCACTGACACAGAGACGTGTTTTTAGAAACTGGCCAGGAATGAGTTTAGGCTGGAAGGGAGGTGACAGCTCCTGCTCTGGCACAGCCACTGGGGTAAATGATGTGGTGCTTTCCAAAGGCTTGGGCAGTTTGTGAAAGGAGATGACAAGGCTGACAGGATGACAAGGACAGACCACCATGGGACAGACCCCAGGAACAGCTCCAGCCTCTGTTCCTGCCCCAGCAGAGCACAGACACCTCTCTGCTTACAGGCAGCACCTGCACATGGATCCCTTCCCACTGCCTGCCTTCCAAACGCTGCAGCAGCTTTGCAAAGTCAGAGATCCAGCACGGGAAGAGATTTCTCCTCCCTCACCCGCCAGCTCTGCCTTGCAGACCTCCCACATCCAGAGCTAAACCCCCGGCACAGCCAAGGGAAGCATCCCCAGCAAGCAGACACCAGCGCAGCCATGCTGCAGGAGCGTGCATGGGCAGCCACACGCTGGAAATCTGCAGCTCCTTTCCCTTTCACTGCCCAGACACGGCCAAGATGCTTCATCTTCAAGCAGGAAAAAATCCTGGTTCCATGGACACAGAAGATTCTCTGAGCAGCAGCGTTTTCTCAAACCAGGCGCTGATTTGAGCGGCGCGAAAGCTGTCAGGTTGCTGTCAGCTATTTACATGCTGCACCCAGAGTGAACTGGCTCACGTGATATTCACTTCTGGCACAGCACTGCTCAGCTCACAGGCTCAAAATATCCATCCCATTAGGGAAAAAATGGCTGCTTATAAATCAAATGTGGGACTGTCCCTGCCGCTGTCATAAAAGCGTGTCAAAACAAAAGCAAGCCTGTGCAGAACAGGCTGCTGCTCCAGTCCTGCCAGGATGAGCAGTTTTATTTGGATGCCAGAATATTTGGTGTTATAATCACAGCAGCAGATGCTTCCACTGAAGGAAAGGGTGCTTCATGCTGGCTGCTAAACTGGAAGCTTCAGCCACGTCAGACCGTGGGGATTTGGTGCCTTGTGCTGTGGAGAGGCACCCACGGAAAGCAAAAGGGAAAAAGCAAAACCCACTGTGTTTTCTGAAACACCCCAAACCCTGAACCCCAACTGAGCAGTGCCAGACCAGAAGGATTCATGTGGAGCTCTGCACATGATGTGTGAGGTGCAGGCTGCAGCAGAGGGGCTCTGGACACTCACAGCCCACTCGCATTCCTCCTGCACTCCAGGCTTGGGCTCTGCGCAGGGCTCAGCTCAGTGAGTGAGAATTCAAAATTCAACAGAGCCAGAAAATTAAAAAAAAATCCCAACCAAACGGAAAGCCTAAGGCTGCTGACAGTTTCCACACTCTAGAGAGTATTTCTGGTTGTATCTTTGACTCAAAAGGTGGCTGGGAAACCCATCTCCTGAAGGGCATTTAATTTTCATTCCAAGACTTTCACACCACGTAAAATAACAACAAAAAAAACCCTCCACATAAAAACATTCTACTACTTAGATACATCTAAAACCAGATCACTCTGCAAATCCTCTTTGGCATCTCAACTGCCTTTACAGCAGGAATGAGGCGTGGGAGGTGGCAGGAGTTTAAGGCACCCGTGGGAATCCCATTTTCCAGGCAACTTCCACCCTTATCAGCACGGCGCCGGGTGCACAGGTTGATGGTCACTGCCCAGCTGCCACGTTTGCACAACTGCAGCTTGGAACTGCGTGGAGTTTAAAAGGCTGTCACTACACCCTGTGTCCTGCCACGAGCTTTTCCACATAGAAGCAAAGGCAGCCAGGGCCTGCCACAGAATCCAGAGCCACAAAGATAAACCCCAGCAGACCCAGATACCCTTTGAGATCAGCAGCTAAAATTAATTTTCTCTGAAGCTGCTTGTGACAGCCCATCACCTCTCCTCAGCCCAGTTCCACGAAATAATCCCCTTCAGCGAGAAGGACCTTTACAGCAAGAGGCTCCAAGCTGCATCGCTGGAATGTGGACGGGGAAAGGTGAAAAACGATGGGGTGAGAATGGATTTTGTGCACACATCTCCCAGCTGAGCACTCAGCAGCCCTGAACTGAGTATGTCCCTAGTGGTGACAGGGACCTGAGGGTGCCACCACAGCGTCCAGAGCATCGCTGTCCCCCGGGGTTGTGCAGACACAAACGGGACTGGTAGGGCAGGGAGGAGCAGGAAACAGCCCTCAAGCACCACGACCGCACAGGCTGTCCCCGCTGTGTCCCCAGCGAGGCTCCGGCACACGGAGGAAAGGGAGGGGGTCACCAGGAAGGCTCGATGCTTCTCCAGGTCACAGCTCGGAGCGGCCCCGGCTCGCCCGGGCTGGGGCTGGAGGAGCCCCGCGGCTGCCGCGGCCCCAGCCCGGGCAGTGCTGGCTCAGGTGGCCGGAGCGGTGGCCGCCAGCTCTTTGCCGGGGCCGGAGGGCGAATCAGCACCGCTGCTGGCCACGTTCTCATATTTCGGCTCTTCCTCCGCGGCAGCCTGTCCCTTCCTTTCCAGGCTGCCAGCTAACTCCGGGCTTTTGCCCTTCTCTGTGGCACCTGCGGTTTCGCCGGCCCCGTCCTGGGCACCGGTGTTTTTTGACGAGAGAGACGCAAGGAGGAGGGACAGTCTCTTTGCAGCGGGATTCTGGTGCCTGCCAGGGGCTGACTCGCCAGGAGCCCCCGCCACACTCTCCCTGTGCTTGCAGCTGCTCTCCGAGTCCCTGCGCTGCGCCAGGGCCCGCCGAGGAGGTTTTTGGATGGCCTCCATACTCCTCCTCACCTTGGGCTCCTCCTTGGCAGCCCACTTGCCCCTCTGCAAGCTGCCCAGACGCTTCAGCACAGCCTGGACCGGTCCCTCGCCAGTCCCCTCCGCCTTGGGCTCCTGCCCGGCCGTTCCCACCATCATGTAGATGGTGGTGACACTGGGCTCCCTCCCCTTCGCCTCCCAGCTGCCGGATCTCGCAGCTGCTTCCAGCGCCTCCACTCTCTGCGCCACATGCCTGGTGCTGGACACCACCCTGCGGCGTCCCCCCGGGGTGGCCCGAGGCGATGGCCGGTGGCTTTCGTCCCCCTTGCTGAGGGGCTCGGGGTTCTCGTAGCAATCGCTGGCCGGGCGCTCGCTGGGGGGCTCGGCCGCCGCATCCCCCGGCGGTGGGGTCACCCTGGATGGGCCCCACGGCGCCTTGGGCTTCCGGCTGGGGCTGGGCGTCTCGGCAGCCCCGAATTTTGTCCCCTCGGCGAAGGACACAGAGGGTCGCTTGGCCTTGGCGATGCTGGAGGTGCGGGGGATGGCGAAGGGCTGCGAGACATCCTCGGAGTCGAAGGCGGACGGGTCCGGGAGCGCCTCGCCAGCGGGGGATGCCCCATCCTGCAACTCAGCCCCGCCCAGCAGCGGGATGCCTGTGGGACAAGGTGACACGTGTGACAGCTGCCAGAACTGCCACCCTGCCCAGGGACATGATTGGGGACACTGGGACAGGAGCTGATGCAACAGGATTGTCCCTGGGATCGTTTCTCAGGGAGGAGGTTGTGAAATGGGGTTGCCCCACTGGGCACATCCCATCGCACACAGCCCTGCAGACAGGAAAACAAGGGCAGGGAAATAAACACTGCCTGTGCCAAGCACACCTCCCTGGGACGGCCAGGATTGACCCCGGCAGCCCAGAGGTGACCAGAGAGGAGGAGGAGCAGCAGCCATGGGCGTCACCTTCTCTGGGAGGGACGGAGTACTCGGGTCCCTCGTTGTCGGTGTCGAAGGAGGAGAAGGAGCTGTCTGAAACCCACGCAGAAGAGGGTGGCTCGATGAAGCTGGGATTGAAGGGGATTTCCGTGTCGTGATGGGAAACTGGGGAGGAGAAGACACCCAGCTGAATTTGAGCACCCCAGGGTGCTCGGGGGAGAGGAGTTTCAGGCTCCCCCCAGACAGAGAGTGCAGAACTTGTGGAAGTTCTGTCAGCAGCTCTGCTTTGCTTACCTGTGACTTTGGGAAGTTTGGAGCCTCCCAGGTTAAAGCAGGGCATGAGAGCGCTGAGGTTGGCCAGCACCCCCTGCACGTGGTGCTTCATCCTGGCCACCACATCATCATCTGGCACAGCCGCCCTGAGAGCAGAGGTGGACATCAAGGGATACAAGCAATGGGGTTTTGTGTCGAGGGTTGAAAAATATGAAAAAATACCTGTCTCTGGCATCTGCTGAGCCGGCACCACAGCAGCAGCAGGCAACACAGAGCAGCAGCAGCAGGAGAGGGACAAGGATGGCGGCTGCAAGGACTCCGTGGTCCTTCAAACCTGTGTGAGGAGATGGGTTGAGTCTGGCATGTCCTGTGGCTGTGACACCTATAGAACAGGGGCTGACAACTCCTGGTGAGGCCAGGAGGCACCAGGATGGATCCCAGCCCCCCAGCCCCTTCTCCAGTGAGGATGTGACCATCCCTTTTTCCCAGTGCCAAGGAGTAAATGAAAGGTTGATCTTACTCAGCACACAGTCACCCTGCACAGGGTCACAAGTCCCACGGGAGCACTGGCAGGGGGAGGAACAATTCACTCCAAAATACCCCTCGGGACAGGTGTCATTGCAGCTGGAAGAGAGAGGAAAGGAGGGGAATGCCCCTGGAGAGAGCAAGGCTCCAGCCCTGCCTCACTCCCAGCATTTTCCTGGCGTTACCTGTCTCCCCAGTAGCCTGCCTGGCAGATGCAAACTCCTGTCACGGGGTCACAGCTCCCCGAAACACACTCGGGACAGAGGAACTGGCAGCCATCACCAAAGGTGCCCACGGGGCAGGAGCTGTTGCAGCTGCCAAACCAGAGCAAAGCATCAGTGACTGCACCCAGAGCAGGGACACCCCAGGGACCAGTGGCCTCACCCTGGGCGTACCTGGGGCCTGTCCAGCCGGGATCACAGCGCAGGCAGGACCCAGTCTGGGGGTCACAGGGCTCCCCGTGCTGGCAGCGGGGACACAGCTGGAGACAGCCCTCCCCATGGAATCCAGGAGCACAGGGATCCTTGCAGAGGGTCCCGTTCCAGCCGGGCTGGCAGGCCAGGCAGAAGCCATCCACGGGCGAGCAGGGCTGGCTGCGCTTGCAGCTCCCACAGCTGCATGGGCAGAGAGGCACTGAGGTCACAACATTCACCCTTGTACCGCTAAAAAAAGCAAGTTCCACCCTACAAAAAGCAGGTTCCACCCCACAAAACCATAAAGCGTCATTTTGGACCAAGGGGAAATACACAGTGGTGCCTGATGCTCTGTGGTAGCAAGAAGGTGGGAGGGAAGCAGAATCACAGAATATTCCGAGTTGGGATGTGTTGCTCTATCACCATGGGAAGTGAGACTAAGGATGACCAGATTTTAGGGTGACACTTTCTGCTGGCATTAGTGAAATGTTTCTTTTGGGGCAACGCTGATGCTTCACCCAACCTGTGATGCTCAAACCCAGCACGGTTCTCCCTGCCCAGCCAAAGGGACAGACACAACCGCAGTAACTTTCCCCAAAGATCTGACTGCAGCCCTGCTGGATCCCCCCAGCTCCCCATCTCACCTGTGCACGCACTGAGATCCGTATTTCCCCGCCGGACAGGGCTCCCGGCAGCTCCTGCCCTGGTAGCCGGGCTGGCAGCTGCAGTGGCCGGTGGCGGGGCTGCAGGAGCCGTGCCCGCAGTCACAGCGCCACTGGCACGCCGGGCCCCAGAAGCCAGCCAGGCACTCGCACTTGCCCGTCTCCTGCGTGCAAGGCGACACGTTGCAGGAGCACTTAAAGCTGCACCTCCTGCCCCACCAGCCGGGCAGGCAGCGGCACAGCCCGCTCAGGGGGTCGCAGTGGGACGTGGAGGGGTTGCAGTGGCATTGCTTCCTGCAGCTGGGTCCCCACCAGCCCGGCTCGCAGTGGCAGGCGCCGCTCAGGGGGTCGCAGCGGCCGTGGGGGCCGCAGGGACAGGGGAACTGGCACAGCCCTCCCCAGTGGTTGGGGTCGCAGGTGCAGTGGCCGCTCTCGGGGTCGCAGCGCCCGTTCGGGTGGCACGGGCAGCTCCGCTTGCAGTCGTGGCCCCAGTACTGCTCGGGGCAGCCTGCGAGGGGAAAGGACACGGCTGGGGTGGGGAGAAGCCCGGCAGCCCCCCGAGCACCCAGCTGGCTTTAAAGGGGGGTGGCAGGGGCGGAGCGCGGGGGAGGCACTCACGGGAGCTGCAGTCCGCGCCGAAGAAGCCGGGTCTGCAGCGGCACAGCCCGGGCTTCACGCACACCTCGCCCTCCCTGCAGGCGTCCTCCCCCTCGCACACGGCTGTCGGGCAGGAAAGGCACTCAGCACTCTCTGGTCCCCCCAGCCTGGGCTCACACCCCACCCACCTCCCGCAGGGACAGCATTCCCAGGGAAACCAGCATCCCGCTTCCCGCTCCATCCCTCGGGCTCAGCTGCAGCACCGGCAGCAGCTGGGGGGTCCCCACGGGGCAGGACCCCTCTGGCAGCGCTGGAACAGAGCTGCAGAACTTCCCCCAACACTCAGAGGACCGGCCTGGATGGGCTTGGGGACCACGCTCTGGGATTCATCCCCATCCATCACTCACCGACCGTGCACGCCCTCCCGTCCTGCTTCCAGCCGGGGCAGCACGCCGGGCCGGCCGCGAACCTGCGGGAGAGACCGGGGGGTGTCAGCCAGGCCCGGGGGCCAGGGCGGCTTCACAGCCTCGGCCAAGGCGAAGCGATCCTTGCCCCAGTGCCGAGAAGGCGGCGCGGCCCCCAGGGTAACGCTCCGGAAGGAAACCAGAAAAATAGAAGGAAATTTAGGAGGCTGCAGCCCGAGTGGGCGGCGGGGCTGGGCTGCCCGAAGTGCAGGGAATGTCCCCATGGAGCCCGTGCCGGGTGTCCCATGCCCTGGGAGAGGCTCAGACTTCGGCAGCAGTGCAAAAATGAGGCAGCGAAGTGAAAGCCGTGAAAGGCATCACCGTTAATGGGAGACAATGGGAGAGGCAACGTGGAATTCAGGGGACATCAGTTCCCAAAGCTCTTTGGGGTTTGCTACACTGATGTTACCCCAAGATGAGTTTTGCCAAGGCTCCCATTTTGCCCACGTTGTCCTGCACTCAGAGGGTGAATGAGAAATAAATCCTGGAGAAGGGATCTGGTGCCCCAAATGCCCTGACATGCCCCAACCACACTCCCCAGCATCACCCACCCTGTGCCAGGCTGCACATCCCTGTCCACGGAAGGAGGGATGGACAACAACCCCCTGGGGCTGCTGAGAGGCCCCAGGAGATGGAGTGGCACAAGTGGGGTCCCCCGTGGCACTTACCTGCAGACGTTCCTGCCCTCAGGGTCGAGCTCCTGGGCAGAGCTCTGCACCCACAGCCACAGCTGGAGGCAGAGGATGGGCCGGGCGCTCTCCATCCCAGCAGGGCACCAGGGCCCCAGTCCTGCTGGCTCCCCAGCCCCACTCTGGTGTCCCTCTGTCCGTCTGTCCCGTCCCACCCGTGGTGCGGCCTCTTCCTCCCTCCAGCCTTGGGTTTCTTCCTGAGGAAACGTGGGAGGAGGCGCCCCGATCCAGACGTCAGGGGTGTGGCGGGGAGGGGGAGCAGGGAATGCGGCTGCCCGGGCTATTTTTGGCCCTGGCTGCCACCCTGCCACAGAAAGGGCCATCCAGGGGCTCAACACAGCCACACAGGGGCTGGTACCTGCCTGAACATGTCACCTGTGTCACCCCACTCCCCCTGTGCCATCCTCCATCGCCCCCCAAATGGCTTTAGCTGACATCCCCCCAACCCAAACAAGGCATCCAGTGCCACCCCATGGCACTGCCAGCCCCTGGCAGGGGCTCAGAGGAGGGGTCCCCATGTCCCCCATGGCAACACAGCCTGACCTATGCTGGCCTTTGAAGGGCTGCTGGCCACTGTCCCACCTCGCCACATCCCCAGGAGCTTTGTGTCAGCAGATGCACAGGAAACACCTTTTTCCTACCAAGGCCAGCTCAGCCAAGGGGGGGCTCTGGGTTGGAAGCTCCCCTTGGCCATGCAGGAATTAACTCCTCCATGCCCAGCACTGTGGGATCACCCCTCTGGAGCCCTCTCCCCATCACAGCTGACCCATCAGAAGGGGCTCAGGGGGCACAGCCATTAGGAGAAAGGTGAGGGATACCTGGGAGCATCATCCAAGCCCTTCCCAAAGCAGAGAGGACAGGTTGCAGCCAGAACCTCAGAGGAAAAACAAGAGACTGATTTATTTCCAAATTAAAGGTAGAAAGTATTTGATCTGAGGCGACCGACTCATCCCCATGAACACAAGGATTGTTCCAGTCTGCCAGGTCCCAGAGGTGGCAGAAGAGTCCCAGTACAAAACTGATTCACCCCACGCCTGAGAAGTGCAGGAGTGGCCCTGGTGGTGCTGCTCCTGATGGCTCCCAGCCACGGGAGCCCCCGGACACCCAGTGCAGTGTGCTCAGCCCCTCCCGGCCGTGTGGTGACCCCGGGACATCCCACCCGGACCTTCACATTGCAGGGATTGGGGAGGTACAGACAGAAAGGGGTGAGGTAAAACATCCCCACAGAGCAGAGGGGTTTGCAAAGAGCCACCAGTGGATGGGAAGATCCCTTGTGGGGTGTGAAGCAGGAGGAGGGTGCAGACCCCCACCACGCTGAGCTGCAAGCAGGGAGCAGTGGGGAGGGGGCACAGCTGCAAGGGCCCCTCTGAGGTGAAGCTGTGGCCACAGTGAAAGGGTGGCTGGTGGGCAGAGATGCCCAGAAGTGCTGATCTGTCCCATGTCAGGCTGGCAGCCCACATCCAAATGTCCCAGTGCAGGATTTGCAGGAATCTGCCCACGCTGTGGCTTTGCCACCACCACGGCACAGGGGAAGTGCCAGGGCTGCTGTGCTGCTTTTGAAGCCACTGGAAGAAGAGGATCCAGGAAGTTCTGCTGCGAGGACAGATCCTGCTCCTGTTCCCGTGGGGTCAGAGTGGTGCCATGGCTCTGTCAGGGGAGCTGGACCCTGCCTTGCTCTCTCCCTCTGGCTCTGGCTGTGTGTCCAGCGAGTCGATGATTTCCCAGGTCCCAGAGCAGCTGGATGTGGGGGGGTCTTTGCTGCTGCCCTGATACCACAGCCCAAAACTGCAGAGAGAGCAGATAAGGGCTGTGGGGGAGAAGAGCCTCCCCAGGGAGGATGTGGAATCCCAGCCTCCCTCTGTGGTGGTGGCAGCAGGACACAGCCTGGCTGCAGGCCCTGGGAGTGTGTGACATCCAGGACAAGGCAGATCCCCAAAAAACCAGCAACCCCTGTTTTGGCAGCAGCCCTGCCAGCCCTGCACCAGCCTGCTGACTGTTCCCATCACACCCAAGCTCAACAGGTGCCAGGTCCCAGCCAAGACCCAAACCCCTCCACTGGCAGAGCCTCCCATCCCTACCAGCCCAGGAGCAAACTTACAAGCTCCTAATTTTGGATTCTGGAGGCTGAGCATCCACACAGTCTGTGCCATGACCTGGGAGCCAGGAGCCCTCCTCTTCATCACTGCAGCACAAAGAAATGGGGGTAAACCTGCACTGAGCCACAGCAGCAAGTGCTGGAGCCACTCTGGAGTTTGTCCAGTGCTCCCAGTGCCAGCACCTTGCCTCCTTTTTGTCACATGCACACAGGGACAAGTGGCATTTGGCCAGGCCATGCCTGACTGGTGACAGGGACGCTGTCACAAGCTGCAGCACAAAGCCCAGCCCCCGTGGCACAGCTATGCCAGAGCAACACGTCAACTGCAGACATCAAATCTTTGATCTCTGGAAGGAGGAGGCAGGGCTGGGCTCAGGGAAGTTCCAATCCAGGGCATCACACACACAGAAACAGTGGAGCAGGCCAGCCAGCAGCCACCCTGCACGGGAGGATCCCAGCACCCAGCCTGGCTCACCTGCTCCCCGACTCCTCCGTCGTTCCCAGCATTTTAGCTCTGATTTTTTTCCTCTGTTTTTTGATATTTGACTTCATTGCATCCAAGAAGAAGCTGGGAATTCTCTCCTCGTTCAGCAGCTCCCTGGCAAAAAGCAGCCAGCTGTTTAACCAAGGGCCTGGGGAAGATGCTGCCCTGACTGTGGTGGAAGCAGTCTCTGATGGGCCAGGGGTGGCTGCAGGGACAGGATTCACCTCTGGTAATAGGCCAGCTCCTCCTGCACCAAGAACAGGTTGGTCTTGAGCTCATTTCTCTCTTGCAGGATCTGCTGCAGCTCTTCCATGGAGAAGCAGCAGTGAGCAGGGCTCCTGTCCCCATCCTGGCGCTGTGGCTCCTCTGAGGGTGACAGGGCTCCCTCCTGGAGGGGGTGGAAAGAGTCAGCAGGCAAGCAGAGACCTCAAAACCCCCACCCAAAGGCTGGGTGCACATGCAGGCAAAAATGGGAAAGACCCAGGAATGTCCCCACCTCAGCCAGCAACCACTGCCCATCACCACACACGGCAAAGCCCCCTCATCCTCTGTGTCCCATCTAGTTTTATCTCCTGTCACCACATCTTGCTCCACCCATAACAGCTTTTACAGAGAAGGTGTTACTGGCATTGCAGAGACCACACTGTTCAGTTTTCAGCTGTGAGGTTTCCTTGAGCAGCCATGTCTGGGTGTGCCAAAAGCTCCACACCAGGCTGGGAACGTGGGGTCAGTGCTGGTGATGCCCAGCAGCAGCGAGGCCACAGCTCAGACTCACCACACCAGGCTCTGGCCGCCGGCTCTCCAGGGCTGTCCTGCTCCTCCTGCTCGTTTCCCTCTGGCTTTGCAGCATCGCAGCCTCCAGGTCTGACTTCTGCTCCAGAGCACTCTTGAGCTGGGCCTGCACCACGGCCACCTTGTGCCGCAGCTCCTCGTTCATGGCCATGAAGCGATGGAGCTGTTCCTGCAGCTGGAGGGCCCGGGGCAGACAAAGGTGAGGCAGTGCCCCCACCCAGGGCCACCAGTGCCACCTGCCCCAGCAGGCTGAGCAGCTGTGACAGCCCCGGGGGGGAGGATGTGACATGAAAGCAGATCCCGGGGCCCTGGGCACACCACACCCTCAGCTCCCACGCCCTCACCGCCTCCGTGTCGCGGCTCTTGCAGACGATCTCGTGGGCCTGGGCACGGAGCTCATCCCTCTGCCTGTCCACCACCTCCTTCAGCCGCAGCATCACCTCCCGCTCCTTGCGTGCCGTGCTGTCTGAGCAGACAGGGGTGGACAGGAGTGACAGTCCCCAGGGACTCCCCCAAGCCCACAACGCTACCACATTCCTCAGTGCTTCTGCAAAGTCTGACTTGTTCCTCGTAATCTCACAGTGGAAAGAAGGGAACTGAGAGTTTTAGACTATTCCTGATACATCTTTGTATCTACACCCTGTGCCTGCCTCCACCACCCTCCTGGGGGCTTTCGAGGCGCTCTGGAGGTTTAGGATCCCTGTGATTTGCAGAACAAGGTAATGCCTATGCTCCCTGCTCGGACAGGTCTCCAAGGTGAGGGAAAGGAGAGCAGCATTCCAGGCTCCAGAAGAACAGGTTCAGCCCTGCACCCAGCCTGCCACTCCACAGGGACACCCTGCGGCACCAGGGGACCCCAAAGCCCGTGGGACACCCACCTTCCTGGGACTGGCTCTCGGCAAGCTGCCCCAGGAGCTGCCGGTTCTGCTCCTCCAGGCAGGCCAGGCGGCCGTGCAGGGCTCGCTCCCGGCGCTCGGCCTCCCACAGCCTCTGCTCCGGGTCCTGGGGGACGGGGACAGCCGGGTCAGAGCCACCCCCGGGGGACAGGGACAGCCGGGTCAGAGCCACCCCCGGGGGACAGGGACAGCCGGGTCAGAGCTGTTCCAGTAACGGTGACAGCCAGGCCAGAGGCTCCCCAGGCGATGGGGGACTGTGGGGTCAGTGCCACCACCCCGAAAGGGGACAGCTGGGTTTGAGCCACCCCGGGGGGACAACTGGGCCAGACAGGTCGGAGCTCTCCCAAGGGATGGGGGACAGCAGGGACAGCCATCTCCTGGGAGAACAGCACCGCCGCATCAGAGCCGCGCCAGGGGATGCAGGGCAGCGGGGTCAGTGCCATGCCCTGGGAAAAGGGAACAGCGGGGTCGGAGCCGTCCCACAGAATGTGGGACACCCACGCCAGCCTCGTCCCCCGGGAAGAGCGATCAGCCGGCTCGGCGCCGTCCGCAGGGCCACTCCTGCGGGACATCCGTGGCTCGCTGCCACCGCCGCAGGTCCCAGCTCCCCGCTCACCTCCGCCTCCTGCGGCCCGGCCGGCGCTGCCGGCGCCTCCCCCTCAGCGCCCGGCGG
This sequence comes from Prinia subflava, assembly GCF_021018805.1. NCBI lineage: Eukaryota > Metazoa > Chordata > Aves > Passeriformes > Cisticolidae > Prinia > Prinia subflava. Next base: position 6,448,638 of record NC_086254.1, read on the forward strand.
GGCCACCAGCGCCTCCAGCAGCTCCAGCAGCCGCACCACGGGCGGCACCAGCCCGGCCACGGCGTCGGGCCCGAAGCGGGCGGAGAGGCGGCGCAGCTCGGCGCCCAGCGCCCCCGCCATGCGGTAAACGTGCGGCGGGGCCAGCCGGGCCGGCGGCGTTCGCCACAGCGGCTCCGCCATGGCCCCGCGCCCGCGCACGCTCCGCCCGGCCCGGCCCGCCCCGTCCGGGGCCGCCCCCGAGGCGGGGAAACGCCCGCGATCCCGTTCGTACAAAATTTATTGAGCGGAAAAAAGGGGAAAAACAACAACGCGCGGGGTGTGAGGGGGGCGAGCGGGGCGCAGCGGAGGGGGAACACACGAACACGCTGTTGAATATCAACAGTACTAAGAGGGGCGCGGGCAGGATTAGGCGTAGAGATCCTCGCGGTCGGCAGAGTAAACCTCCCCCTCCTGCAGCAGCGCGAAGTTGAGGAAGTGAGAGGGGCGATGGACCTCGTGGTAAAACTCCTTGGGGTTGGCGAGCTGCAGCTCGTACTTCATGTTGGGGTCGTGGCGGACACCTGGAAAAGAGGGAGCGTCACCCACCTGAGCAGCCCTTCTCCCTCCTCCATCCTTCAGGTGCCTAACAAAGCCCTGCACCCTTCTACGACCATTTCCATGCAAGGAGATGGAGTTTTAAACCCACAAAATCAGCCCTCTTTGGGTTCCTCCCCTCAGGAGATATGAAATCCTTTTATGCTAATCGAGTGTTCTGTCACTCTCATTTTCTGACCCCTTCTCCAGCTGCCCCTGGTGTTCATGACACCAGGACCTCCCCACTGGGAACAGCTTCTCTCTTGCATTTTCCATTCTCTCTTCTGCTTGACAGGGATTAATTATTCAGTGGCGACAGACCATGCACTACAATCCAGACAGACACGGGATCTATTTAACTCTCTAGCCACCAAAAAAATCATTGAACTGACATACTAAGGAAAGTTCATCCCTGCCAATCGGTCTGAGGAAGCTCTGGAGCGGGTAAGGAGCTGCTCCCTCCTCCCCAAGCTCACCCATGAAGTTGTAGTTCCAGGAGCCCTGCGCTGGGACCATGAAGAAGCCGAGGAAGCGGTCGGACAGCAGCATCTGCACCCTCTCGTAGTGGGAGGGGAGGTAACCCTTGGGATTGTTCCCTTTGTCCGTGTTCTGCCGGCCCCACTCGTACCCGCTCGGGGTCAGCTTGTAGGCTGTCAACGTGCAGGAGCCAGGGGTGAAACTGAAAAGGAGAAGACATGAGGCAACTCACACTCACCTGGGGCAGAGGAGGGGAAGCAGGAATGAGCCAACACTCCCTTTCTGCCAATTTTGAGTTCCCCAGCTCTGCAGCAACACCCCCCTCAGAGGGTGAAGCCAGCGTGCCCCTCACCTGCAGGTGATGATGATGGTCTTCTCCCCATCCCAGGAGGGGTTGTCAGCCATGACCTTGGCGTGGGTGGTGACATCCTGTGGTGACAGCTGAGGGGACTCGTTTGGTTGGGTGTGGATCCACCCCAGAGGTTCCATTTCCTGACAGAAAGAGAGTGGTTTAGAGAAAAATCAAAACCATTTAAAATGAGACCATTTCAAGGCCTGGCAAAAAGGACACAGAGATGACAGGCTTCCCCCTCACTGATCTCAAACAGGTTTGCCTTCAGACTGAGCCCTTTCAGTGCTACAACTACAAAAGACAAAGGGAAGCTGCTCCACCATCTCAGGTCCTTGTTACTGACCTTCCACCCCCCCTGGAAGCTGAAATTTAACTCACCTTGAGATACTCGTGCTGTGGCAGCTGCCCTGGCAGGTGCACGGTCTGGTGTGTGCCCCACTGCGGCACCATCACGATGCACCGGATCTCCTTCACCTGCGGGTTGTCTGGAGGGCTCACTCCATACAGGTAACCTGCAATCTAAGACACACACCTGCCTCAGAAGGCCAGAAGAGCTCTCTGTGAAACTGTGAGAGTGGGAACTCCCTGAGGAGGGCATCAGAGGGATTCAGGTGGACAAACCACTGCAGGTTCCCAGCCCTTCACCAAGAGATCCCCCATGGAGGGTTTGAGTGGGGCGTAACTGTAACAAACTCCCTGCACACTCACCTGGGCCCGCAGGTCTGAGATGCAGATGAACTTCTTCAACACGTTTTTGGGAAGAATGTAGGTGTAACCTGTCTCCTTTATGTCATCTGATGAGACATAGATGTGGTTTGTCCGCAGGTGGAGGTTGGCAGCAGAAATTGCTCTGTGAGGAGGAGACCATGATGAGAGGGGCACAGATCCTCCCTGAGCATTCCAACCCTTTCCACCAGCCCTGCCTGCCTCCCTACCTGACCCTCCACTCAGTCTTGGAGGAGAAGGTCTGGGTTTCGTAGTTGCTGGTGGTGGAGGTGATGATTTCATCCCCGTGTTTGTTCACCGTGCGGGTCTGTGTGGCTGTCAGCTGTGACTGCTCCTTGGTTTGCTTCTCAATTTCTGCAATCTGCTGCCTCTGCTGAGATGGGGCAGAGATCTCCATGCCCAGGATGATGTCTCGGATCTCTGACTGGGTCAGGGATGCAACGTTCACGCTGGAAGAGAAAATTCACCCAAGTCAGGCATTTCAAAATACATTCTGGAGCCTTCTCACCTTCAGGCACAAGCTCAGAACATCCACAATGAAAAAATTAAATGCAGCTTTTTAAAGGCATCATGATCACATGATGCTCAGATCAAAGATTTGGTGCATACATTTTTATCTGTCTCACCAGTAAGTTATTAATAATAACCAGATTTCCCTACAAAGCTGAAAGTGCATTGACAAAGGCCCTTGGCCACAGCCTCTTTTGGGGCAGGAAGGAAAGGCTGACAGGATTATGGCTTACTTGTTCTTCTTGCCATAGTCAGCAAGGATGAGATCCTTCAGCTGCACCTCCACCTTGATCCACTCCTCGTCTGTCAGGGTTGGCCAGATGTGGTGAGGCTCAGTGATGGTTGTCTTGTCTGGCTTCAGGATGACTTTGGCTCGATCGTTGTTCACGTGCAGCGCCCGGAGAATCAGGATCAGACGGGAGAATGCCTTGGAGGTGAGAAAAGATGCAGTTAGAGAGAAGAAAATTAAATACACAAGGCCCTGGTACAGCATTCCTCTGTTTGAGCACAGGATAACTGCCAGGGAAATCCGTCTAAAGGAAAATTCAGGCAGATTCAGAGCCAAGTGCTCCCAAACAAATCATCAGGGATATCTGAGGCCTTGGTTCCTGCCTCATTTATCAGCAGCAAAGCAAAATGCAGAAGACACATCTGTGCTTACTGTGTAGGAAGAGATGGTTTTCAGCCAGTCATCATAGAGATTGAAGAGAACCATCTGGGGCTCAGTGGCCTTCAGGATGAGATCACCAAACTTCTCCACTTTCAGACAGGCCTGGAAGGGCAGCTGCAACTCCGAGCCTTTGATCACAATATTGGGGAAATCCAGCAAGTGCACCTGGAGTTTATCAGGAGGAATTAGCTCACAACTACTGCAGAACATCACAGACACAGAACCATCCTGTTATCTCCCACAGATTTCACACCCTCACAGAGCTGCATCCTTACCTCGAGTGGGTCCAGCATGCCCTTCCGTGTCACTATGATCTGCTTTGGCTGCTCCTCCACGGGAAGGGATCGGATCAAGGCAGCCACTTCCTCAGCAGTCTTCCACTTGGCCAGCTACAGAAAGACAGCAGGGTTAGAGAAATGTCCCCCTGCTCTCCAGCAGCATCTCCACGTCTCTGGGAACCAGAGGGATGCAAACCAAATTCTAAAAATACAACTGGAATTTATGGTTTGTCCCAGATCAGTGACAAGGCCCGGCATTTCCTCCTTACTGATCACAGAGGGCAGCTCCCGTTCCTGGAGCTCAGTTACTCCTGAGCGGCTCAAAAAAAACCAGCTGCCTGCTCCACCTCCCTGGATTTGCCACCTGAGTTTTCTGCTGCACTGGATGTACAGCCAAGTGCAGAGTGACTTGTGGAACAAGGAGCACAGCACTGTTCCTCAAACTCTGCTTGATGATTTGAGGTCTTTACACCTCCAAACCTCAAAATCCTTGCAGCAGCAATGCCTGTGCTCTTCTACTTTTATATCCCATGCTCCTGCCTGCCTGACCAGGACTTTGGAGCTCCAAACTCATTAAGAGGCAGGAAGATGAAGATCTTTGTGATGTTTTCTGCTCAAGGGAGTGTCCCAAGCAGTCAGAGCCCACCCCCAGGTCACACCCAGGCCCCACCTGTCCCAGACGCTTCTGTCCTGCCCACACAGATGTGTGGATGATCTTCAGGAAGAGCTGTCCAGTTCTGGGATTGAAGATGAAAATGGCTCCGTTGATGGGTTTTGTGGTCAAATTCCCTTCAAAAGTCTGAGGAAACAAGTGAGAGTGAGAAGTGCAGGGAGATAAATGGAGCCCACCCACACCTTTACACAAGAGCCAACTCTCTGTGTGCTTTGAGGAGCTGTGTGGGAAATCTAAAAGCTGCTCTGTGCACACTGCAAAAATTTGGGTCCACGTGTTGACTCCCAATTTCCATCAGGCATGGGAACCTCCACTCCACTCAGCCCCTTCCCTGAGACCCCCTCTGGCCTCACCTTGTGGATGGTGACTCTGTACACGTTGGTGTCATCCACAAACCAGATGATCTGGTTGGAGAAGAGCTCCCCATAGTTCTGGGAGGACAGGTAGGGCTCCGTGGGCTCTGAGGAGTAGAGCTGCAGCCCTTTGCGGATTCGTTCCCTCAACACATACAGGGCAGGGTTTGCTTTCATGATTTTGGCCATGGCCTGCTGGATCAGAGGTTTGCTCCCAGGAAACCAGTTCCCATAAGCACTGAAGAAGGAAACAAATAGAAGTTGTTACCATTAGACCTGAAGAGGCAACAGCCCCACTTTCCATGCAGCAGCCAGGTCCCTTTCTACCTGCTGAAAATACAACTCTGTACTGCAGTGTGACTTCTGTAATGTCCCTGGGAGCTGGTCACCTATGGCTTTTCACTACACCCCTCAGTGGGAAGCCACAGCACACACATGCAGCAGTCCCAGAAAAGCTGCACCTTCTCTAACAAACACACTGCAGAACTGATTTCTGACTTTCCGCCTCGTTTCCAGTGAGAAATAGCTGGCCCCACTTGTAGGGACTTTGAAACAAGGCCTTTCCTTCAGCTCCAACAACAGCCTGACAGAAATAGCCTAAGAAACAAATTATTAATCAACTGGGGGAACTGAACCACTACTATTGAGCAAAACTGGGCAACCTGAGATGCCTTATCCCACTCACTGCACATCTGCAGCTTCTGCCTTCTCCCCTCATCCTCCTGCCTGGAACACGACCCAGTCTGGAGACGCAGCCAGACAACACCCATGAACTACCAATGCCAGTGCCAGAAATGAAACCACAGCAGGTGCAGCTCTCACCTGTGCAGGTTGTAGGCCAGATCAATGGCAATGAGCACCCCAGTGGGAGAGGGGTAGATGCTCATGTTGTCCGTGGTGTAGTCCAGGAACTTGGCCCTGGCGTAGCGCTCGATGTCGTGGGAGTCGTAGTCACCCCAGCGCAGCTGGATGTCAATCCAGTACTTCTGGGTGGTGGTGCTGTCCATCACATCCCTGAGGAGAAAGCAAGCCACAAGTTCATCCTTCACAGAAATCCCCTGCAGTCACCAAGCACGGACACTGCAGCCAGCTCACGTCCACGTTCCACCCTGGAAAGGGACTCTACTGTTCTCAGCACACAGCAGTGAATGCAGGGGCTGCTGAAAGGTTTAAACAGTGAGTCCACTGCTGTGCAGTCACGAGGGTCATCTGCCCCAGGGACTGGCTGGTGAGGATTCAGTGAGAGTTCACTCCAGATTCTGGCCCTGGGCCAGCTCAGCTTTGTGGGGTTTCCAGAAGAATCTTCAACAGCTCAGGGAAAAGCTCACCCAGAGGAGAGGACAGGAGCAAAGGCAGTGTTGTTTTGCAGAAGGCAGTGCCAGGAGGTGCTGCAAACACCTACCCAAACAAGCCCTGTGCTTGGCTGGACACAATCTCCAGTGTCCCCTGGATGCCCAAGAGACAAGAGGCTCTGGATGACAGGCTCAGCAGCTCTGCTCTGCAGGGACACTGAGGAGAGGGAAAAGGGAAACTCACTTGGAATCTGCCAGCAAGGATGGACGTGACACATTCCACTTGTAGGATGCAAAGAGAAGGATATCTGCACAAGAGGAATTCATCTTGTAGGACTTCCTGGGATGGATTGTCTCTTTCTGCACTGTCTCAATCTCCAGAGCATCCAGCTCTTGATCAAACACCTGGAAAAGGCAGCCAGAGATGAGATGTGTTCAAGCAACCCAGATAAGGAATCTATCCTCAAAACCACAGCAGGTTGGAAAATCCCATTTTCCATTTCTTCCCTTTCTCTGCTAAATTGCTGGAGGAACACTAGTCCTGCTCCAAAAGGGCACAGAAACAAACCAAGCCAACACTGCTCACCTGACACAAATCCATGACAATGCTCTCATGGATCTTCTGCCACAAGTGAGCTCGGAAAATCTGGATGAGGGAAATCTTCAGTGTGGGGATTTTGCCATGCATGAAGATCCCTGTCAAATCCAGCTGCACCTGGAACCCAACATACACCTGCAAAGGAAAAGCAGCTGTGAGAACACACAACAGCACAACTGAGGAAATTTAAAAAATAAAGCATCTTCTGTTAAGGAGATTTAGTACCTCTCTAAGAGATATTCTGAGAATTAATTGGATCAATTAACTGCTCTCATTTCAGTGGAAAAGTGCTGTCTGCTCCTAGAGGGACAAACACCAGGTACTTACATTGGCTCTGTTAATGGTAGGAGACCACCAGAGAGTGAATCTTCTGTTTGGAATTTGGTTCAAACCCGATCTCTGGGCATTTGTCAGCTTCTTCCACTTCATGGACTCCTCAAAGCCACTGGCCTTCTCCCTAGTAAAGGCAGACCATCAACTGCATTAGATTCAATTAAAGGAGATGTCCCTCATCCCTGCTGCTGTGTGTCACTTGTAACAGAGACAGGGATCAGCCACGAGGTGAGAGGGTTGCTTCATGCCAAGAAATTTCCATGGATTTGCAAGAAGTTCAGCTGTAGCCCCTTCCCAGGTGCTCTCACAACTGAAAACCGGCAGAAACTCAACAGAATCAGCACAGCCTGAGCCCAGGGCCCACAACAAAGTTCCTCTTACCAGAAGAGACCCTCCCACGTGGGGAAGTAGGTGCCCTTGAAGAGGGTGTGCTCCAGGATCCCCTCCACCCCGCCCAGAGCCTGGATCATGTCCGTGCGGTAATTGTTGAGGTTCCAGAGTTTGCCATCGTGGCGCTGGTGTGTCCACCAGAACGGGTTCTGCTTCAGCACCTGCACACAACAGCAAGCACATCACTCAGCTGGCTGCACTCCTTGCAGGAACCAACATCATGATGATGGTCAGGGGACAGGTAAAAAGCCTCATGCCCTCAGTGCTGGAGGACACAGCTCATCTACAACACGAGTTCTGTCAGTACTGCTCTGCAGCTCACACTGGGTGGAACCTCAGGTGATATTTTTCTTTCAGGGACTTCTGCAGAGCTGTCATTAAAGGCTTTAAATAACAAATCATTCCACAGTTACTAAAATTCAGCATTTTACAATAACTATTTTTCTCTCCAGAACTGAATTTGTAATATATAGTTGTGTTTATTGTGGTTTTCTCCCATACACTGCAATCTACCCAAATGCTTCAAAAGGGGACAGCTACAAATTCTGGAGCATTTGGTTGCAAACAGCCTCTACCAGTCCCAACACAAGGCTGTAAATTCTTTCTACAGAGAGACAGAAGTGCACCTGCAATAATGCAAGGTGAAAGGACTTTGTGTGGAACAGGTATCTGAACTTCATATTCAGGTGAAGAGAAGTTCCCTGTCAGTACCTGATACTGTTTGAAGTCAGTCCTGACTCTCCATCCTTTATCATAAGCCAAAGTGTGCCGGTCCTTCTGGAAAAGGGTGTTAATCCGAGGAATTCCCCTGTCCCAGGAGTCCTCCAGATCCTCCAGCGTCAGACGCCTGAAGAAAAGAATCCCCACACTTTGTTACCTCTCAGTTTACAGGTAGTTCAGCTGATGAGATCACACAAGTGACACAGAGCTCAGGGCTCTGGCAGTGGACACTAAAATGCCACACCTCCTCCAGAGGTGAGGGAACAGCACTGCAGGTACCACAGGGCCACAAGGTCTCCAAAATCCCCAGACAGCATAAAACCTCCCACTGCTGCCTGTCCTCCCACACATGGACACTCACCTGTTCTGGGCTATGGCCTCCTGTCGTTTCAGGGCATACTCTGCCCACACCCTCTGCGAGTCAATGAATTCACTCTCCCATGGCTGGATGTACCGATACAGATTTGGGATGAGCTGGTCCTCCTCATGACTCATTCCTGAGCGGAAGTGAGTGATGCCAACATCTGTCTGCTTGGACCACCTGGAGCAAAGAGACCACAATGAGGTGGGAGGAACTGGGACTTCCCTGATCACTGCCATGAGTAAAGGCAACACACCTCTGTACCATGGCGTGGTTTAGCACTCTTGGAATATTTTTAGGGGAAAAAGCATCTAAGAGAACACTCAAGTCATGCAGGAATTAGAGCAGCACAACTCACCTCAGGTCAGACTGAGGGATGAGAACGTGACCCATGGAGAGCATGCCCAGCCCCCCCAGCTCCTTAGGGGTGTAGAACACCACAGGAGGAAAGCGGCTGGGCATTTTGGAATTCAGGCCGATCTTGATGCGAGTCTGGATTTTATTCTCACACTTCACCAGCAAATCAAGCAGCTCCTGAGTATTTACAACAGCTTCCCGGAAATAAGTCATCAAACCAATCAGAGCTGTGTTCCATTTATTGACAATCTAGAATGGAAAGGAAAGGATCAGCTCCTGCCTCATTCCCCAAGAATCTGCAGAAAGCTGTCATAGATCTCTCTCTGCCCTTACCTTGGTGAAGGTTGTGGAGCCAGAGGCCATGAGGATCTGCCTCACTCTGTTGTGAAACCTCTGCATGGACTCATCATCCACACGCAGGAAGCACTGAGCCGTGCGCTCCTTGGTGACCTGGAGGGCACAGACCCATCAGTTCCCTCCTCGGAGCCCCTCTCCCATTGCACCCTCACACCCAAGTGGATGTCTCCAAATAAGGGAAAGGGTTTCAGTTTTCAGACTTTTAAGAAAACTAGAATCTTCCATGTCCTTCTTACCGTGGTTGGCTCAGTGCCAGCACAGGGGCACCTATTGGGTCTTTGGAATGTTTCTCAAAACCTGTGGCTGCTTCTATGGGGCAGCAAGCCAAATTATCCCTCCTTGATCGTTGTGTATTTAAGAATGACCATAAAACCCTTTGGTGCTTTTTGGAATGTCTTAGCAGGTGCTAGAGGTTTCTCTGCACAGTGCCTGGCTTCTGTTTTGTTTTGTATAATTTGTTATTTTCTTCTTTTATTAAAACCTTTTGCTTTTCAAAACACACCCCATGAGCTGTCTCACAATTATTCTGAGCCATCTCTGAGAAGTTGCTGGTCAACCCTAAGGACTCGACAACCCTGCCTGGGGGTCAAAACACTTCAGCCTCACTTAAGTAAGACTGTCTCCCTCTCCAAGAGATGGAAATCCCAGGCAGGGGCTGCTCTCCCAGCCCACCTCGTTCTGCAGGTTCCAGACGCCGTCCTTGTGGGTGAACTCCTCGTAGCTGGTGCGGCACTTGGGCAGGATGCGGCACTCGAAGCCGCACATGTTGAACAGCAGGTTGGGGTTGTCCTTGCTGTACACGGACACGAAGCTGTTCTCCCACTGCACCGTGGTCACCGAGCGGGGCAAACGGTTCTTGATGTCCCAGAACACAGCACGGCCACTGGAAAACAGCGTGTGCACAGTGACACCTCACTGTCTGCCCAAACAACAACTGGGCAAGTTCACAGAGCTCCCCTGATTTTCAGGATTTCAGCACAGACCCCTCACTTCTCACACCCTGAGCACCTATCAGTCTCCAACAGTTATTTATCATTGATTTTCCCCTTTTTCCTGCCACTCCTTTCCCAGCTGCAGCACTCACAGGTTCACGTCGTGCTTCATGAGGCGCATCCGCGCGTCCCGGGGCCAGCACTTCTTGTTGTTGTAGCCCACAATGTTCTCGTTGTTGGGGTCTGGGTGCTCCGTCAGGTACCGCTGGATCAGGTCTCTTGCCTCGTCAGCTGTAAACCTGGGAATGCACAGAAAAGGATCTGGAATTACATGGTTGACAGCGACACCAGTTTGGCCAGGAAGATGAGGATTTAATTAAGAAAAGCTGTTTGTCAGCCTGTTTGAAGGTAACTATCCTATTTTTGTGTCCTCTCAAGGAATGGGGGAATTTCATTAGCATGGAGCAACTCAGGGTTTGGGTTATCTTTCCATGAAGAGACAGAACAGGCTTCTTTTACCAGTCTCTCATTTACCAAATCCCTAACAATTTTGTATTTCTATTGGTCATTTGTGTTTCTTGACATTTGTTGTGTTTCTATTGATCCAGTGAAGCTGCAGAAAAGCAAACTGAGAAAGCAAGAGGAGGCATGTGGGCAGCCAGTCAGCCAGAGAAGTCTGTCAATTCAAATATTCCTCCAACAGCAAAGGGAACAAAAGGCAGGAGCAGGAGCAGACCAATTCTCCCTTTCCTTTGTGTTCACCTGAGGAAAGCAGAGATCTCACCTGAAGAAGATGTGAATCCTGTCAATGTATCTGCAGAAGAGGCGGATGGGATGGGCCACCTCTGTGGCAATGTCCTGGAAGCTGAGGAAGTCATTTGGCATCTGGGGAGGCCCAGCCATCTCGCTGGCCCTGTGCAAGCCCAGCACCAGCAGGTCCATCACAAGCCCATAGTACTGCACAATGAAGGAAGCAAACTGCAGCCCACGAATAATCCCGTAGGAGTTGGTGTGATTCATGTCCTGAGGAGATGAAGGGGAATTGTGAGACAACACATCCCAACACAGCACCTGAGCAGCTCTTCTTCAACAGGACCCAGAAAGATTTTTTTTTACTCCCTCATCACTTTTCTTTGACAAGGCTTGTGTTCCTTCTTTGCCAAAACCTCCTCCCTCGTGGGTCCCTTTTACCACAAAGCCACTTTGCTGACAAGAACCATCACCTTGTAGTTGATCACCACGTTGTTCTTGGCTGTCATGTAGTCAGCAATGTTGTGGTCGACAATGAGACGCAGCAGCCTGTTGAGCAAGGTCAGGTCAATCTTCTCGTACATCTTCTCAAACCGAGATTCCAGCATCACGTTGCACTCCCCTTCACTCGTTTCCCAAACATCCTGCAGGTTATTAATGCCTGAGGGAACAAACAGTGTTGTGTTATCTGACACATCAGAGCACAGAAACAGCCACTGGGCACAGGAGCTCAACCTAAGTCCTGCAATGCCTGATTTTTCAGACTCTGGATCTTCCAGACTATCCAGAAATGAGAGGAAAATTATTTAATCAACCATAAATGCTGTGCAAGCTGTCCTCCTCCAGTATATACATATGTATTAACCTACAAAATACAATTCTGATCTTAATTGTTGACTGCAAGTTGCAAAACCAAAATTCAGCTCCTAAGGGGACTCATAGGACACAAGTTCCCCCACAGGAAAAATCATTTTTGCACGGAATCCAAGAGCCCACTGACCTTGGCACCACTTGTACACCAGCAGTGGGGGTGGTTCAGTGTCAGCAGGTTTGATCCAAGGGGGGAAGAGTCTTCGCTTGTCGGCCTCATACCACAAGTACTGATCCAGATAAGCATCTGTGATCTTCTCCAGGGGCTCAACATCATAAACAGGGACCAGGTGGCTGTAGAGATCCATGAACTCAATTCCCACCTTAAAAAAGAAAGAGGGAGAAAAACTGAGGCTGGTAATTGAGAGAAAACAAAAAGTTTTTGTGCCATTCAGCTTCTGGAGGCAGAATAATATGGCTGGGCTTTCACCCACCTCCTTGAAGGCTCTCTGAGTCAACAGATGTCGCTTGATTCTGGACAGAGCTTCGTGGGGATTATCATAAGCCTGCTCAATCAAGCCCAGCTCCTCTCTCTGTGACTGATTCAGGCGTGATTTCACACTGAAAACAAGGGGGAACAGCTCAGCACCTGCACATGAACAGCCTAGTGGCCACTGCATCAAACTGATGAATGATAATGTTCAACCTGTAAAACCTCACAATCCACATCCCCAAACTTACAAGCATGGCAGTGGTTTTGCCCAAGTGACAGAGTCAGTAAGAACTCCCAGATAAATTAGCAGTACCAACAGCTTTACCAGTCCACCAGGATAAATATTACACCACACTTCATCACAGGAATAACGGATAACAAACCAGAAGCCTTTCCCAGTGCCTCTGATGATCAAGATAATTTCCCACTGATTACCTGTAAGCTTCCTTCAGCCTCTCCAGGGCTAAAATCAGCAACTTGGTGTCATGCTTGTAGGACAGTGGGGGGAAGGGAATGGGGGAGAACCTCCTGCTCTCCAGCCAGTGCACTGTGGTTGTGTACACAGCAACGGCCTCTTCTGCAGTGATGTAAGGCCCATCCTGCAGAACCACACCACCAGAATTAATCAGTGAAAGCTTCCCGATGAAAACAGCATTAATTTGGGCAATTTGAGAGAGGACTGAAGTACCTTCAGGTAATTATGCTGCCGTTCCTGCTCAGCTTTCAGGTAGAGTCTGGTCAGCCTGCCCAGGTTCTTCTTGCAGACGGTTTTGTCGACAGTGGCTCCGCGGCGGATCCGCTCCCGGTTGTAGTGAGCTGTGTTTGTCCACCAGTCAGCCTTGGCCTTCACGTACCTCAGGATCATGTTCTCAATAGGAGTTGGCAGCCCTGGCACCTGGGGAGGGACAGGAACGTGAGGGAAGCAGGAGTGGGGGCTTCCCAAGAGCAGCTCCACTCGGGTGATGTTAGAATTGAACCCGAAGGCCAGGTGAGAGATTTACCTTCCAGGGAATGTTGGCCTTCCAGCACCGCCAAGCCTCGCTCAGGTGCTGCAGGATGGTTCTGGCTTTGTTCTGCTTGATCCCTTCTGGCATCATGTCCAGGATGTCGTGCATCACAGCTGCCCTGAGCTCCAGGTCGAAGTGAGACTCCACGCGCTGCTTCGTGACGGTCTTTGCGACACCCTTCGAGTGACGGCCTGGAAAAAGCAAAGTCCTTCAGGAATTCTGACACCACTGGGCAGTGATTCTCCTTCCTCATTCAGGAGTGCATGGAGGTGCAGGATGTCTGGAGAAATTACACTGCCAGGAGTCTGGAGTAGGTGATTAAGTGGCTACGGAGCAGGAAATCTCACTTCCATTTAGAATCTGTTCTGGGAGCACAGATCTTGAAAGAGATCTAAACTCAATGAAGCATAGATAAAGACCACCAGTGTGAACAGCAAACTGGCTGGCAAGCAAACAGTATTAATCTTTACCACACACTCCTGCCATGTGCAGGATTTACAGGGTGCTGACCTTCAAACTGCCTGGCCAGCAGATTCCCCAGCCAGCGTTCCAGCAGCGGGGTGATGCCCCTCATGAAGAACAGCCACACTCTCCAGCCTGGAGCCCAGAAACCACAGCCAGGACCTTTGCCCACAGGCCCCTGCAAGAACAAGAGACATGGTAAGAGCAGGTCATTTATTGACACTCCAGAATCCCTCTCTGGTTTCTCAGTTTACATGGAGTCAGCATCATGTGGAAAGGTGGAACTTACCGTGTTAAACCTGTAGTAGATGAGATGTTTCAGGTCCTTGCACATTCGAATTTGCCTCATCAGTTTGTATTTGTACCGGTACATGCCCGTGAGCTGACCCACGTGGGCAAAGATGTACTGCAGCCCATCTGCCAGCTGAGACATGAAACACAGTCAGGGATAACAATCAACACCTCAGACATCACCTCCAGCAGCCAGGTTTATTATCAATAAACCAGGTTTATTGGACAGGGTGTATCAGGCCACACCAAGCTCCTAATACTGGCTCAGACAATGATCAATTCTTATAAACTAATATAAAAGGAGAATTTCAAACAATGCTGCCTATTTCCATTGTTTCCCCTCTTCTCTGTAACACTGCAACATTCAGACACTTTGTGCACCTCACAGAAACTATTTCCCATATAAAATATTCCAATTCTCCTCTCAAGTGCCTCTCACCAGTTTAAAAACAAAAAACAAACCCAAAAAGCCTACCTGAAATGCATCCACATTTCCCAGTCTGTACTGGACGTGGCTGTCCACCACCAGCTTAGTCAGCCGCAGCACTTCTCGGCACAGATGGAAAGCATTCCCAAAACGGGATTTTTTTCTTTCCTGGATAAGACAAAATGTTCAGAATTTATGTCACAGAAGAGCAAAACGACTGCAATTTGGTCAACAACTGAGCAGCTGAGGCACTATGGCCTCTCTTTCCTCCCTGGCTACACAGTGACCTTCATGTAAACTCTGTTCCTGTGTACAACAGCACACGGACTGATACCTTTGTGGTGAGGGTCTTCACAGGCTTCAGGTTGAAGTTGTAGTCCAAGTGAAGGTAATTCAGGTTCTTTCTGTGGATCAGCAAGTTCAGCATGTTGTAGCCCTGGCGACACACTTGCAGGCCAACTTCCACCCAGTCCAGCTTGGTCGACTGGAAAAACTTGGTAGCCTTGAAGGAGCGGAAGAGGTACCTGGAGAGAGCAGAGCCCACAATCAGCTCAATCCCCTAGAGAGATCAGCAGTTCCCCACTGAACAGAGCCCTCTCACCTCTTCTTCTGGGCCTTGGGAGGTCTGTGTTTGAGGGCATTCAGGACGTAGTATTTCAGGAGCTTCTGGTAGGAGACTCTCACTTTGACTGGCTGTCCTGCTGGGCAGTGCTCACGGTACCTGTGGATAAATCACATTCCAAAGCTTCAGCAACTCACATTCCTCAGAGGAAAGTCCCCAGAAACTCTCCTAAAATCTCTAGAAACCAGTCACTATAATGTCTTTATTTCATTTTTGTTATAATAAGGTAATAATGTCATGATCACTACATCAGCCCTTCCCCCAGGACAGAACTCACCAGTTCTTGACCAGTGGGATGTCAAGAGCTCTCCGGGTCCTGCCAGATCTCAGATTGAAGGGTCGTGGGGCCCACAGCAAGGCAATGCCATTGGCTGTGTTATCAGTGTAGAGAGGAGTATCCTTCAGGAAAGGCTCCACAAACTCTGGCAACTCAAACTCTTCATCATCATCAGGCAGTGGTTCCTGGCTCTGAAATACAGAAGCACCACACAAGGTGTTTCCTGGTTGCTTCAGCCCAGTTTCTGAGTTAAGCAAGTTTAAAAAAACACCTCTTTGCTCTCATGGAAAAAGTGTGGCTGTACTGAGCATGAGAGAAGCAAAAAGCACTCAACAAGGCAAATTGGCTACCAGATCCTGAGTTCTGGATGTAACTTCAGGGAGATGTCAGCTCCAGGAATACACCAAAAGTAACCAGAAAGATAAATAATCTGTCAGAAGACTCTAACAGTATCAACTAAACATTGGGCTTTATCCTACAGAAACCAAAGGAGACAACTTTGTGCAACTCCAGAAGTAGAAGAAGACTAAAATGACACCTTTGGCTTTTTTTCTCAAAGGGCTGGTGCCTTCTCCTGAAATATGTTTGTGTGCAGCTATCAGAAGCAAGGTACTAAAGCCCCCTACTTCCACACATAGGGTTTATCACAGTAAGCCCAGGGACTCACCTTGACAGAATGTCTGTGTGAAATGGGGTTGATCAGAGGATCAAAGTAAAAAGCTGGGAGGTCAGGATCTTCTGTTTTAATGAAAACAACGTTTGGAGTATGATACCTGCAACAAAAAAATATGCATTAGAACCTCTGACAGCCTTTCCCTCCTCTCCTGGCTCTGGAGGCTGCTGCTCTTACCAGGTGAGGTGGACATGGTGTGGCAGGTTGTTGTACAGGTACGGGAAAGCGATTTTGTACTCTGTCCTGATGGGCTGCCTGATGATGATTTTGTTGATGTCATTAAACTCATTCCAGTCTTCATCCCTTAAAATGAGACAAGAACCTGTTATGCAGGCATTCAAGGTGAGAGAGATAAACACCTGTGACAGAAAACATGCTACCAGCCCTTTCCTAGACAACCACCTCTCTCTCCTAAACCCAACACTTACTGAAGGTTGATGTCTCTGACGAGGGGCTCAAACTTGGGACCTCCAGGAATGGCCATGTTCAGTGCCTTGGAGGTGAAGAACGCCTTCAGGTCAAACAGGTAGAAGTAGTTGTCATCCACCAGGTCGGTGAGCAGCTGGTTGGCCAGGCGGTACAGGGTGGACATCATGGGCAGGGTGAACTGCCAGCGCTGGTACGTGGAGCCGTTGACATACCTGGCAAGGCAGAGCATTCACACATAGCCCAACCAAAGCACCACAACAGCCAAACACCTTTAGCCACCTGTTGTTCATCAAGCACAGGTAACACAGGGGTGTCTGTAGCCTGAAGAAAAGGCTGCAGCACTGTCAAAGACCATTCTGGACTCCTCCTGCCCAGAAAATGCTGGCTCTCCTCCTCTGTGTCCAAACTGACACAGAACATCTGTGCACCTTTAGCAAATAATCAGCTTCAAATTCTAGGTGGACAATGCAGGCTGTCAGCTTGACAGTATGGTCAGAAACATCAGTTTTAGCAGGTTTTGGTTTTTTTCCCCTCTATCCTCCTGGACAGAGGGGCCTTGCTGGATGCTGAATCACAGAACCCCAAAATGGTTTGGGTTGGAAGGAACCTTGAAGCTCATCTTGTTCCAACCCTTCCACTGTCCCAGGTTGCTCAGAGCCCCATCCAACCTGGCTTTGATCATTTACAAGGATGGGGCAGCCACAGCTTCTCTGAGCAAGCTGCAAGCAAAAGATGCAGCTTTCCAGCACTCAGGTTTTCCCTCCCACCCTTGAGGGAAGGTTTTTCTGTCCCCATCAATGTTACAGAAAGGTTAATTAGTGCTCTGTACAGGTAATTCATGCATTGTTTGCTTTTCCCCCCTCTCCCAGTGAGTTGTGCTACCACAGCCACGTACTTCCTGTTGTCCTTCAGAGGCTGGTGGTCATAGAACCAGTCCAGCACAGGGGCATCCTCCTCTGGATCCAGCTCCAGCTGAATGGCTTCCAGGGGCTCCACATCCAGGATGTTATCAGCATAATCCAGAGGGGGTTCCTCATCATCAAACGGGGGGAATCTCATCCTCTTGAAGTGACGCCTGTCCCTCTTCTCCCGCCTCATCATAATCCACATGGAGCTGCAGGAAATCAGGGGGAGGTTAAAATCAGGGGGGTTTTATGGTGGATGCAAAAAGGTTTGCCCCAGCTGGATGAAACAGAAGGCACCTACCCCCACTGGGCAATGTAGACAGGCTCGATGACCCAGGGGATCTCGTTGACGAAGGAGATGGCGCCGGTGATGTGGTACAGCACGGGAACGTCTCGGATCTGCTCCCAGGGCATGGGCATGTTCTCCAGCAGCTTCAGCACAGCGTGGGGCATGTACTTCAGAGCACTGCAACCACAGAGCAGGGAGAACCACGCTGGAGTGCATCTCAAGGACAGACAGCCCCCTGCTGCAAGCCCAACAACCTCTCAGTTTTCCCTCCTGCGAGCTGCTCATCGGACTCGTTCAAAAATTCCATGAATTCCCCACTCTGCCTTTGTACTGTCAAAAGGTTTTCTAGTGATTTGGCTTTCAAGAATGTTGCAAATAAAAACTGAAGTTTTTAACTGGGTTTCTGGAGTTCTTATGGGCAATGGTAAGTAACTGCAGCACCAGACACCTCTCCACACCCAAACAGCAAAGAAACACTCAGGATGCTTTGCAATCTTGCAAAACACACTTCATACTCTCCCCAATTTCTTCTAAGAGATTGTGTTATGCAAGGTAATGTTGTTTCTCATACATTCAAAGCAACAGTTCCCTTTGCTGATGCTCTTTGCACTGATACCTCACAGCAACAGACTGAGCTACAACTGACACTGAAGCCCTTTCCCTTCAATGATGCATTATCCAAGCTAACGTTTTTTCTCATAAATTCAAAGCAACAACTCCTTTTGCTGATCCTCCTCTGCACTGATACCTCAGAGCATCCTCACCGAGCTACAAAGGCCACAAAGAGCCCTTTAGAGAAGGATCTCTCCCTTCAACCACTCTCACGGCAGCAGCGGCGGATGCCCCGAGCTCCCCCCTGTCACACACCGCGGGTCCCTTACCCCAGGTAGACGCGCTTGTCGTGCCGGAATTTCCTATTGGTCATGTCACCGTGGTCGCGGATGATTTTGCGGACATGCTCGGGGGGCATGTCCTCCTTCTGCGCGTCCACAAAGCCGAATTTCCTCTTCTCCGCATAGCGCTTGGCCTGCAGCTGCTGCCACTTGCGGGCTGCGGGGACACAGAGGCGGCGGCTCAGGCCTTGTCCCCCGCGGAGGATCGGGGGTGCCGGGGCCGTACCCACCTTTCTCCTGCAGCTTCTCCTCGGACATGTAGTCAGGCAGCGGCGCCAGCGGGTTGGGCACCGGGGCGCAGCCGCCGCGGTACGGGAACACGGCGGCCATGGCGACGCACCTGCGGAGAGGGTGGAGAGGGGCTGAGGATGAGGTACGGGACCACGACAAGAACGCTGCCGGTCAGCTTCCCCGCCGCTCCCGCCCGTCCCGGGCCCGTCCCGGACCCGCCGCTCCCCGTTGGCCCTCACCGGCTGCCACGACCACCGCGCTCCGCCACCACAATGGCGGCCCCGCACCGCCACTGCCGCGCCTGCGAGACCCGGATGTAGGCGGGACTCGCGGTATAGGCTATCCAATCAGCTTTTAGGGAGTCTGACAGACAACAAGTACATCCTATCAAAGTGCGGGGTGGGGCAGGGGCGGGACCCAGGGCGGAAGAGGGGAGGAAGTTGTGTCCGGCGCATACTTCCGGTGCGATGTCCCGCTTTTCCCGGTCCCGCCCTTCGCTGCTTCCGATTGGCGGAGAGGGGCGGTGAAGAGGGCGCAGCGCCGCCTCTGATTGGACAGCGCCTGGCGCAGCTCACCCCGCGCTGCTGTAGGGGGCGCCCCGGCCGGGTCCTGCCCCCCCCGCCCCGAAGGGTGGTAGAGGCGGGGGGGCCCTCAGGGGGACATCTTGGCCTCGCCCCGGACACATCCCGGTGATGTCCCTGTGGAGCAGCGCGGGGACATCCCCCACGGGACCTGGACATCCCCCCAGTGGGGCTGAGCCCACTCCTGGGACAGGCAGGGGGATGCTGCGCCCCGGGGATGCCTCACCCTCAGCACTGCCCCCATGGCCGCACTGTGGCCCCTGATCTCCCAGCACGCAGCCACCCACCTCGTTGTCCCCTTCCTGCCTCTCTCCAGGAGCACAGGTGCCCCCCAACCCTCAGTGCTTGCCCAGAATCTGTGAAAACGTGAGGTCCAGCTCAGGTAGGTGGGTTCCATGTGTTGTCAGGGCCACTCAGCAGCCGGGCAGGCTCTTGCCTTAGGGTTTTGCCAGGGTAGGGACTCCCATGGGGAGAGGGGTTTGTTCTGGAGGGATATTGGGTGGAGCAGGGGTGATTGGGTGGCAGGCTGGGGCGTTGCTCCCCAGCAATTAATTCCCTGATGGAGAGGCGCCTTCTAGCCCCATACAGTGGGAATAGGGAGCTGAGTCCTTTCCCAAACCTTTCAAGCCAAGGCTGTGGCACTTTCCATCGGGATGGACAAGCACAGGACATCCCCACATCCGACCTCGGTGACCTGCAAAGCCACTGCTTATCCCACCTTAGCCCTGTGGGAAAATCACGGTGGATTAAGAGGTGCCCAAACCAGGCTCCCCTGGCCCCCAACCCCACGTGCCCGGGGTGCAGGACATCCATGTGACAGCAGGAATGTGGGAACACAATCCAGGCCTTGAGAAACATCCCGGGTGTGGGCAGAGGCTGGAGAGCAAAGGCAGCATTTTTAGCAGATGCATTTATTGTGCTGAGGGCAAGGATCAGTGGAGCAGCTCCTGGAAAATTTGGAGTACATGAGTCAAGCCAAAGAGGAAGCCCTGGGTGACAGTTCTGCTCCAGCTGGGAGCTGTGAGGGGCACGCAGGCACCTCAACACTGCTTGAGGTGACATATCCAAACCTGGAGTAGTTGTGCCCAGCACCTGGAAGCTTCCCTGCTCTCCACAAATAGAAATGTAAGCGGCTTTGGCCACGCATTGTCTCCAGCCTCACACTGCCCATGGATCACTCGTCTTTCCCTGCCCAGCAGGAATGTGTTTCCTTCCTCAGAACACGTGCCACCCTCTCTGAGCAGCGCCTTGCTCCAGCCTGACCCCAAGCTCTTCAAACGAAGTGAGAGATTTTGTGCTAAAGCTTATTTGCCACACAAAGGAAACGTGACTGACCCAGTGCGTTTCTCCAGACTGGTTCACGTAACTCCGAGTGGGATGATCCTGTTATATACACAGTGCTGGGCTGCTGGGGAACAGTCCAGTGTGTGAGAAACAGTGAGGAGAAGGAAACGTGGGGTAGAAAAACATTTAAAGACCTTCATCTTCCTCCACAGAAAGGAGAGGGGTGGGGGAAAAAACCCAACAAGAGAGGTAGAGTGTGCCAGTGCACAGTGTATTTTCACTCCATGGCAGGGAGACACGGGGTAAGGACTGTGCTAAGTAGTGACACCCCCAGAGTGGGTTGGGATGCTGGGTCCTTTTATCCCCTCTCAGTCCTTTCCCCTCAAGCCACTTCATTTGCAGGCATTTGTTAAAAGCTCGTGTTAGTAAGAGCCTTTGCTGCCGGGTGAGAGCGTTACTGCGGGCTCTGCAGCACAACCTGGCATTCCTAACAGATGCCTGAATCCTAAAAGGTGCCTGAAAACCCCACATCTGTGGGAAGTGACCATCACACGGCATCCTCCCGCCAGCCACTCGCGCTCTCCCACGCTCATTTATGGGCACTGAAATTATCTGGGGACAAAACAACACAGAAAAAGCTCCAGTTGCCAGGAGAGGGTGGGGCTGCCCCCAACCTGCACCCCACAGTGGGCAGCAGGCACCCAGCCAGGTCTCAGCCTGGGACAATCTCCTTGGGGAAGGCTTATCAGTGGAGGGTTTGGTTTTTAGTGACTAAAACCTCAAAGGCAAAGCCTTGGGGCCTGTCTTGCTGGTGGTGTTCTCATAAGAGATGCCACAGAGAACTCGGTGTCCTGTGGCTGATGGGACACAGGGGGCTGCAGCACCAAGGGGATTGGAAACACCCTGTGGTGTCGGGATGTCTGCAAGAGCAGTGGGGAAATAATGCTGCTCTGCCCCTTTCTCATCTCAGTGGTGCCTCAGGGAGCTGTGAAAGCTGCCAAGGCTTCTCTGAGCAGCTCCCAGTCGTCCAACCACATCATCCAAAAGTGGGGAGCAGAGCCACACTGCCTGGTCCATGAGCACCTCCTCAGCTGTGCAGGGCCCAGGATCTTGAGCCACAAGAAAAGCCTGGATACTCCGTTAGTGCAGCCCCTCCCTGAAACAGCCACGTTCACCCTCCACTTGCTCCATGGGCTTGGAACTGCCCTCCCTCGCAGGGGAGGGGCCTATTCCTCCTTCTCCGGCAGCACGTCCCGCCTGGATTTGAAGAAGTCGCTCCGCAGCAGGCGCCAGAAGAGGATGATGTTCATGGGCGTCATGATTGCCATGCCCGCCGTGCCCACGGCGTAGGCGGCCGCGGGCACGTTCCGGCGGTTGAGGAAGAGCCAGCGGCTCATCCAGGCCAGCGTGGCGATGCGGAACACCACGTAGGTGCCCAGGTTGACGAGGCTGTTGAGGCGGTAGCAGGTGGTGTGCACCAGGTTGGCCATGAGCAGGATCTGCCGCACGTGGAGGAAGATGGAGTTGATCTCCACAAGCAAAGCCACGAGGGCAAAGCCGACGTACTGGTGGAGCAGCACGGCAATACCGAAGCAGATGATGACCTGTGGAGGAGGGAGAAGAGAGGCTGAGCCCAGGGGCTGGTTGCTCTCAGCTGCTGCAAGCTGAACCCTCCATGCTTGGGCATAGCATGAAGCAGAGGTGGAAAGGATCATGACAGCAGTGCCAAACCACCGGTCATCCCTGCAGCACTGCAGCCTCTGGTACCTCCTCACCGTTGCATGAAACCTGAGTGGATTGTTTTGTTCCAGTGGGGAGAGGAGGAAACAACTCTAAGCCCCAGGCTGGCTGAGGAGACAAAGCAGCCTGACCTAACCCTGCTGTTGTGGCCTGGGGAATGCAGCCGGTTGTTGCCCAGCAGGTTTTCCCACACACAGTCAATGGATAGGAAGGGAGCTTGTAGCCCAGGGCTACACCGCTGCTAGTCCCAGAACAGACACCCTGCAGGGATTAGGTGCCCCCTGAAGCGCCCTGGGGCTGTGGTGCTGCAGCAGAAGTCGGGGCTGTTTGGGACAGGATTCCTGCCCCGCACCCTCCCTGCCAGACAGGGGGACAGGCTCTGCCTGCCCACACTACAGCACACTCAGTCCTTTCTTTGGTTTATGCCATTAATGCTGTTCTCTGTATGGGCTCTGTAATGAGATTATCTGCTCCCCGCTCGTTAAGTCACTGTCTTGGCTTGAATTAGCTCTATTGTGGAGATGAACTTTTGGCTCACCAGCAGCAGCCAGTAGAGCCCCAGGGCTCACTCACAGAGAAGGTCTGACTGCTACATCTCATCCCAGGTGAGTGTCCCTGTCCCCCTCCCCAGGCCCTGCACACCCTGAGCCCCCCCTGAACCCTGCAGCATCTCCACTGCTCAGCTCCAGGCTGTGCCACCCCCCTGCCCTGCAGCATCCACAGTCTCAGCATCACAGAATTGTTTTGATTGGGAAAAACCACTCCAGCACCTGGAGATTGGAGGTGATCAGAGAGAAACCCACACAGGGCACAGCGAGACAGGCAGAAGGCACTGGAGTGGGGCTCCTGCATCACAGCTGCTCCAGCCACACCAGCCCCAGGTGGGAGAAAAGCACCCCGGGGAGCAGGAGGTGGATGGAGGGGGTGTGCAGCCCTTGCTGGCAGGTGCTCCAGAGGGCAGGAGCCACAGGAGGTGAGCTGCTCACCTGTGCCACAGGGGACACCTGGGTCACTGCTGTCAGTGACACTGTTGTGGATCAGCCCAGCCCTCTGCTCCCATACTCTGTGTACACATGTTTTTCCTGCCCCGTTTTTGGGTGCCTTTCTGCAGACCCCCTAAGAGTAAAGAGTCCTGCAAGACTAAGAGGAGCTCC
The DNA here is from genome assembly GCF_021018805.1 of Prinia subflava. NCBI lineage: Eukaryota > Metazoa > Chordata > Aves > Passeriformes > Cisticolidae > Prinia > Prinia subflava. The sequence continues at coordinate 6,471,908 of NC_086254.1, forward strand.
AGGCCCTGCTGTCTGGGCTCCTCTCCCCAGGAAATAAAATCAGACTTTGTAGCAGGCAGAAAACAACCAAACAAACAACAGCAGGAGCCCCACTCACATCCCCCATCCCCAGCCTCCCTGGTGGTACCTCTGCTGGTGCACTCACCACAGAGTGATGAAAGAGCAGCTCCCAGGACTGATGCAGTTTCTGATTGCACAACATGTCCACGAAGTCTTCCAGGAAATAGCCTGGGATCAGGAATCCATGAACAAAAAGGGGCTCAGGAAGGGCTGTGCCAACGAATCCCCCCCGACCCCAGCGGGCTCTGCACCTGACTGGGCTGGGCAGCCCTCCCAGGGAAGTGATGGTTACATCTGTGTGGGTGGGGAGACACACCCAGCAAAAGAAGGAAACTGGGGTGGTTTGGGTCCCTCTTGCAATCACCCACGTGCTCCCAGGAAGAGGCACCAACTCCAGCAACCCCATGTGGGCTCTTGGGATGCCCCAGGCCCCGGGTGCCCCGAGGCCGGTGGAGGGCAGCCCGGTGCCCAGTACCTCCCGGCTGCGGGTGCCGTGGGACAGAAAGGAGCCACTGTCCTTTGCCAAGAATAGGGCGATTGTTTGAGGTGCCTGAGACATCGCGACATGGCTCGAGGGGCTGGTGTCAGGCACCGGCGAGCCCGTGAGGACCCCCCGCGGGACAAACGGGGGACGGTCCATCGCCACATCTCACCTACAGACACGGCCACCAGGCTGTGCGCCCCGGGCGGGTGTGTGCCCACCAGGTCCTTGGACATCTCGGGGTGGAGGTAGAACCTGCAGGGAGAGAGGCTGTGAGTGTCGGCCAGTGCCTCCTGTTCCCCATTTCCCTCCTGGTGCTGCCGACCCTTCCCGAAGACTTCCTGTTGCCCTGCTCCACCCACCGCCGCCCCTCTCCTCCTGTTTCCCCTGGAGTCTCCCCATCCCCTGGTGCCTCCCTGCCCCTCGGACCTTCCTCCCTCTCTCAGTGCCCCCCACTCTGTAGGGCACTCCCCAGGGTCCCCAACGCCCCCATTTCCTTTAGTGCCCCCTTGGTCTCAGGTTCCCGTCGGGGTCCCTCGACGTCCCCGTTCCCTCGCGGTGTCCCGGTGCCCCCGGCAGCCCGCTGTCCCCGCGGGGCCCGGCGGTGCCGCTCACCCGGCCAGCGCCCCGCCGCCGCTGAGCACGCTGTGCGCCAGCGATGTCCAGATGTTGCGCCACTTCCAGCGGTTCCGCCGGGCCGAGGGCGGCGGCGGTACGAGCCGCTCCAGCCCCCGATTCAGCAGGCGGAAAGCGGCGAAGGATCCGGCCACCACCAGCAGCCCCGGGCTGAAAGCCATGGGCGTTCAGCGGCCCGCCGGGCTCCCATGGGACCGGCCTCGCTGCCCCGCGGACTCCGCCTCGCCCAGCCCCGAGGCCCGCCCTGGGCACGGGCACCGCCCCGGGCACGGGCACCGCCCCGCCGGCACCGCCCTGACCCGGCCGCGGTGCGCATGGCCCGGGCGGGGGCACAGAGAGCATCGCCCCCGAGGGCAGGGCCGGGGGCCGCCCCGCTGCTGGCTCTGGCAGTTCCGCATCGCCTCGGGCAGGGGTGTGGACGCGCAGCGGCAGCGATTCCCGTCGGGCCGTGGAACACGAGGAGCGGCAGAACGGGAATTGAGCCCCTGGGGATGTACCCGCCTTCCCTGGCATCGCGCGGCAGAAGCGGCGCCAGCCCGGAGCTGGCTGGAAGCCTGGCACGGAGAGGGGACCTCCTGTCCCGTGCTGTGCGGGAACTGGGGGCACTTCCCTCGTTCCCGGAGGTTCCTCCTCCACCTTGGTGGCACCAGGTGGCTGAACGCCTCTGCCATGAGCTGCTGCGGCCGGTGGTCCTTGACCCCAAAGCATCCCCGGCAGGTGATGCCCGTCACCGTCATTGTTTCCTTGGGCAGGAGCTCTCCAAGCCGCGGCTCACCCCAGGTCAGGACCCCCCAGACCACACACCGGGGCTGATAGCACATCAAGCACGGAAAAAGACCGGATTGCCTTGCCTAAAAGTGCTCTGCCCACAGCACTGTTATCCCTCATCCCCCGTCCCGTGTCTGGTGCCGAGAGGAGCTCCCCGATGTCTGGGATACCCCAGCTCTGCTGTCTGGAGGTTGTGGAAATCCACAATCCCGTAGCCACAATTTCAGTTCTACCCTACAACTAACGCTGCTTTCCCGGCTTCCCGTAATTTGATCGCTCCCCTGTTGCTCTTTGATGTCTCCAGCAGAAGCTGCTGCACAGTCCTCGCTTCCCCTTGTGCCGCCGGGCTGAGTCACCGTGTACACACCGATTAATGTCAAAGTCCGCCTCTCCTCTGAAGTATTAATTTTGGATGAAATCTTCTACTTCCTCTTCACTGAAACAGAAACGTGGAGCCTGAACTCTTAGTTGCTGTCCTGGCTTTGGGGTGATGGACACACAACCCAGTAAAACATCAAATATACAGTGATGGAAGGGACGCTGAGTGATTAAATCAGACTGGGAGATGGGTGAGGTTCTTTTCCAACCGAAACGATTCTGTGTTTCTGTGATAGTCCCAACTGGTAGAAAAGCATCTGTTCATGCTGCACAAATGTGCTTAAAAGCCAGGCAATGTACTTTCATAACAGTTACGTGGCAGGGAGACACTGCCTGAAGTAATAGGCAGCCCTGAGTGCTCAGGGGATTTTAAATAATCTCGTGTATTAGGACTGGAAGGATCACACAGGCTAATCTGTTACTGAGAAGACCAAATGCAAAGACATTTTTGTTCAGCATAAGAAGTGCTGAGGAAAGAGAGACATGCCTTGGAGACGTGCTGGGCTGCTCAGGGCACTGAGGAGAAAAATCATTTAACAATTAATTGAGTATAAAATTGCACAGAGCCGGTTTCCGAATGAGAAGTCATCTGCGGTTTTTTAGCCTCAAAAAATCTTGACTGCCCTTTTCCCTGGTGACAGCTCTGCCCTTCACCTGCCTGCAGGGGAAATCCCAGACCGTGGAATGCCTGCGAGTCCAGCCCCGTTTCCCCAGGGGCTCCTCCACTTATGTGTTTATCCTAAAGATGAACATTCAGCTGGGCTGAATAGGGGGATAGGAATAGTTAAAATGTTTCTGGATTCTGGAGAGCTTTTACCTACCACTTCTGCATAGGAGGAGTTTAAGCTGTGATTAATCGAGCCTCTGGCTCAAGGACTTTGATCCCATTGCTAGAGCACTACCAACAGTTACATATAAACTATTTTTTGGGTCATTTTAGCCCAGATTTTATTTCATTTTACCAGGACTTCCCATTGAGACACAGTTTCTTACAACCCAGCCTTTTCTCCTTGTCTTCCTCTACAGCAATGGCATTAACCGGGGGCGGTTTTGGAACGGGAGACTTCCAAGCCCGGTTACAAACAAGTCCCCCGACACCAGATCAGGCCAAATATTCAAACCACAGGCTCGGGGACCAGGCTTGTCCCAAAAGAACCCGAGGGGAAGAGCAGGGACGGGAGCGCTCGGGCGCAGCTGCCACAAGAGGTCCCTGCACGCCCGCTGGAGAGCTGGGAGCCCGATCCGATGGGATTCCTCCTTCCCACCTTATTTGGAGATTGCCTTTTTCACCCAGATTTCCAGAAGTTTTCCGCCTGTCCCTAAACGACCTCGTTTTCTGCGGGAGGCAGCTCAGCCTGGTGCCGGGTGGCTGCCGGTACCTGCTCCCAGCGGGGCAGGGGACTCCTTGCAGACACCAGCAAGGACATGCCCAGGTCCATCCCGTAATGCCACGGACACCACAGCTAATCCCATAGTGGGGGCATTCCCGCAGCAGTCAGGGTGTAAATCGAGGGCACAGAATTTTATTCAGTAGCTAGACAATCGTTTTTGTCTCCCTTTCCCAGGCTGGGGTTTCTCTGCAGCACATTCAGAGCGATGGAACCCATTTTCCACAGTAAAAAGCTGGCAGTTTGGTGATAATCCACCACAGGAATCCTGCCAGCTGAACTCTGTCCCCCCCAGATGTTCCCCTACTATTGCTGGGTGAGGGTTTGGGTGTGCTTTTGCACTTCCACCATCCCTTATTTAAGGAGGAGCCCACTCTGCTCCCAAATGCCACAGAGGACTCGCCAGAGCCAACAGATGTGGGAGTCAGGCAGGAGTGTTGCAAATCTTCCCTCCCTTAATCTGCCTCTCTGCATCCATAGTCATAAAACCCATCTGCTCACCTAATGCCAGACCTGGCTCACACCTGAAGTAATCTGAGGAGTCCAAGAGCTCAAAACAAATCAAGCAGCTTGGCTTCCAAACTTTAATTAGCTGTCGTCTCCATCCCTCTCTAAACTGTGTCACCACTCTGTCTGCTTAGGCCATGAGAAGTCAGATGATGTAGGAATGCTTTATATATCCACATCTCCATTCAGGAAGTCTGGAACTTCGCACTTATGAAAGGATCTACTGTGCAAAATGCAGGTTTTGCATGGCAAAGCATGCTCAAGCATTTCAGAGAGAGCTGAAATCAATTTAAACTTCAGCTTCCAGGAACACCTTCCTGATGTGGCAGCTGGATATTCTGCAGGTAGAACCTGCTGTGGATATGGGAGAAAGGGATTTCAGTCTCTGAGTGTGGTTAGCAGCTCCAGAATTTAAGGCAAGAAATGCCAAAATGTGCAGCACTTTATTAGCACTGACCTCAGGACTTGAACTCATCTAGCAGAGGAAATCATCTCCACTTGCACCACAGCCTGCCCATTCACCCTGCCCATGCAAGTTATCGCTCCTGAGGGAAGGGATTTTCTTCCACCCCACAGTGTTCTGACCAGCCCTGCAGGTGTTCTGCTGCCCAGGCTGCTCATCCTTCCTGAGATATTCCTGGAATACAATGTCTCCCAGGAGTTTCTCAGAGCCAGCATGTTCTGGTGCCAGATACCAGTTGCAGGCTGGGCACAGGAGCTGCCTTCTGCAGCCTGGCATGTGGGAATGTTCCCAAATCACCCAGGCAGAGCCTGCTTTGCCCACATGATGAATGACCCCAGGGCAGGTTGATCTGGATGCTCTCCTTTTGACCTTCTTCCTTTTTCCCAGGACTGGAAGGATATTTTTTTCCCTCAGGACTTGGCACAAGGGACTTATTGGAGAAACCTGTATTGACAGCAGAGTGTCCCTAAGGATGCTGCAGGCTCAGCTGTTTCTCAAGGGCTGGACTGGACCGGCTGCCATGAACCAGTGGCATGAAGGATCTGCTCTCTCCTCACTCCACCACTGCACAGGGATGCCATGGGATAAACAAAATTCCATTGACTGGCAAATCCCCTTCAAGCACAGCAGCATGGGCAGGTCTCCTCTGCTTTCAGCAGCTGCCATGCCCCAAAGGTTTTGACTTTCTGAACTGTTGATGTGCTGTTATTAGAAAGGTTTCTGGTTCCTTCTTTCCTTTGCCAGTGTTCACTGTGAAGTGGTGCCAGCTGTCTGCCAGGCCTGTATCCCCTCTCTCACCACCACCAGACATGAATGCTTAGCAAGAAAATGTGAAACATCACATATAATTATTCTTACCCTGTAAGCAAATTCATTCCCTCTAAATATTTCCTTTTCCTTGTCTTCTTCCCTTGTGGGATAAACATTTTTTTCCGTTTAATTCACCAGTCTCAAGATTAAGCAATTTTTGATGAATATGCATGTGCTTTATGATGACATCATGGTGCATTTATGACTACATGGGGCTTTTTTCATTTCAGACAGGTTAAGAATGAGTCCCCCAAGGCAGAAGCACGTCCCAGCCCCTTTACCCAGTTCAGCATCACACTCTCTGAGCCCACTCAATTCCTCCTGTTTTGCAAATACAAGCACAGGAACTTCCCCACTGCATCTCCTGCTGCTGCCGGCTCTGCAGCTCGGAACAGGTTAGGTTCCTTCCTGAATTCTCTCGTTATTAATATCACAAACCAAGCTGTTCTGAGAGCAGTGCCCCATTAATCACTTCAGCTCTGCTGCAGGTTTCACCTCGCTTCCTCTTCCTGCAACTGAGCAGTTTTCCTATGATTTGACTCCGTGGGTGCTGCTTGTTAAAATCAGTGAGTCTGGTAGAGCAGGGAAGGGCCCTGAGCTGGGGGAGCTTGGGAAAAAGGTGGGAAAAAGATGAATCCACACAGCCATGGCATGAAAAGATGTGCTACTCCAGCTGATGGTGGTGGGAACTTGAAGGCAGGAAAAGTACACCCCTTAAATCCTTGCCTCTAAATTTGAGTTTTCTGGAGGGCCAGCTGCACTGGGGAGACACAGCAGAAGTGAAGGTATCTAATAAAATCCAAGGTCATCTGAGCAGCTCGTGTGAGTCAGCACCAGTGTGGGTGGCAGATCTGCTCAGAGATGTGTGATGCCCACCTGGGCTCTGTTTGTGGTTGAGGGCACCACTTCCTTTTCCTCTCTTCCTTCCGATGTTTAATCCTGACTTGTGCTACAAGCAAAGGTCTAAAATCCTCTGAGTAATCACCTCTGGTTTACTAAAGAGGGCCAAATTAAATTTACAGAATATCTTCCTGAAAATCTGCCTCCAGTCCCATCCCAGTCCCTCGAGGGCATATTGTGTGTTCCTGACACACTGACATCCCTGCAGCCCCACCTTCTCTCTGACATCCGAAGCCCTTTTCCACTTTGTATCCTTTGTCTATCACCTTTTTAATATCCGTTCTATCATTGTTGCCTCTCAGGAATTTTGTTTCGCCCTTCCCTTTGCACTTTACAAAAGCCTTTCCTGGGTGCTCGGCTGCATCCAGCAGCATCCAGCAGCCAAATCTGCATCTCAGCCCTGGAGTGCAAATGTCTCTGCACAGGATCAAGCTCCACCTGCCTCATCCCAAAGCTGCACACCTCTGTGCCTGCCCCTGTGGCTGTTCACTGCAGATTTCCATCCGTGAGCAAATGTTTTCCAGTGATTTCTGCTGAGTCAGAGAACGCTCCGCGAGGGCTGCTGCTCCTCCACGTGGGAATGCGCTTCTGGGGAATAATTACAGACAGTTTAAATATGGATGTTTGGCAGCCAAATTGCTTCACATTTAGGCTCCTGGCCAGGAGGGCAGAGCCCAGAAGCTGCTCATTGGTGCTGTGAGAAAATCGCTCGTTCCTGTGCCCATCGTGGGTGTGCAGAGCCCATGGGCCAGGATTGTCTGGACACAACAGTGTCCTGGTATCCTGCTCTAAAGGGAAGGGTGCTCATGCCTTGGAGGGTCCCATAAATTGGACTGCTTCTCAAATAATCCAGCCTGCACTTATGCAGCATCCTGCACATGCCTTCTTCTCTGGGTCATACCCACCAGAGGATTTTCATCCCCCCTGCTGCTGGATTTGGGAATGTGCTGCTGGCAGGGAGCTGATCCCTGCAGATCTCCTGCTCTGCAAGGGAGATGATGGAAGCATGCTATTGGTAACTTTTCCCCTCTTAATTTTTGAGGCATATTTTAAGTTGTGAAACATACTGACTGTGAAATAGAGATAAGAACAAGAGGAGAGACAAACAGTGTAGGTGTTACTCCCAGTTTTTTGCAGCTCCCACTGTGTTGTAAAAATAGCCCAGCAAGCAGCACCCTGCTCCATGCCATCCTTCATGGGCCAGGGGATGATGGCATCTGTGCCTGGACATCACTGACTGAACCACTTGCAGAGCTGCTGAAAACTTCACGTTCCTTAAAATCAACTGAGAAAAATCCTACCAAAAGATCAAATTAAAGAATTTTAAATGTTGTTGAAATATATAAAAATTAGCAATATCATTCCAAAGTGCTGCAGAAATGCCTTGTGTTGAGCTGGAGTGCTTTTCATCAGGGAAAGGGGCAGTGGGAAGGGACCACAGGATATCACTGAATCCCCTTGAGTTTCTGGTCACACTGCCCATGACATACCCTATCTTTACACCACACCTGTGCCATAATTCCTGTGTGCCCTCAATTCTTTTGCAACTTTAAATACCCTTAATTAGGCCCAGGCCAGTTGCAGAAATCAGATGAAACTCCTTGGCAGGCGCCTGCTTCCAGGATCTGCATCTACTGATGGATGGGAACGTTGTGCAATGTGGGGAGAGCATCAGCAGCCGTGGGCTGGCAGCGGGCAGAGCACCTGTGGTGAGAACCAGGGTGGCATCTCACAGGAGAAAGTCACAGAGAAGCAGTGGTGGCTCTCTGACCCGTGGGAAAGGTGCCTGAACCCCTCTGGCAGGACCAGGTGAGTACCCAGTGATGCTTCTCCTAAAGAACCTGGGATTAGGGAAGGATTTGCAGGAGACAGTCACCACCCTGCACTGAAACCTGCCTTGAGTGATCTTCCCCTGCTCCATTTCTTGCTTCTTTCCCTCTAAAATAAAGAGGGAGATTCCTAATCAACTCTCAATGACTGCTAAGGCAGGGGGAGAACTAAGGACCAGGGAGGGTGGTTGTTTTCTAGCCCAGGAGGCATTTTGGGCAGGGATTAGTACTTTCACTGCAATTACCATGAATAATATCACTGCATAAATGTTGGAGAGGCTTTGGAGAGGCTGAAGCATCTCTTTAGACCCAATTTGAGGGAGACATGGGCTATAGCAGCAGCACCTCCCCATAAATAATTGTATTTGTTTACGAGAGCCATGAACCACATCTGCTCACTCCCCCTGTGCTGCAGTTGAGTTTAATGGGGCACGGGGCTGGAAATGAGAAGTGGGTTAATTCAGAGGAGAAAAGGGCAGAGGAATGGGCATTGGGTTTGGACACAAAGTTTAGAAAGGGGTGTTTTCCACCAGTTGAAGGTCATTTTGCTGCTTCATCAGAAATTTGGGACCCTTTGAGCGCCTGACATTGACCTGCTGTCACCAGCATGGACAGCGATGACACCATCACTGAAGAGGTCTGCAGGGAGGACGACGTTGGGGATGGACAGTGAGTGCCTGGGGGTGATGGTGGGGATTTTTTGGGTGGTTCTGTGCCCACCTCTGCCCCTCTCCCCCAGGCTCCTGGAGGTGATGGTGGCTGGCTACCCAGTGCTGCTGGTGAGGAACAGGAAGGAATTCAGTGCTCTAGGCAGCAAATGTCCCCACTACGGTGCCCCGATGAGCAAAGGTAACCCCGGGCTCGGGGCAGGGGAAAAAAACATCCTTGGGGAGGTTGGTTCTCAGTGCCCAGCTGGGGGTTCTCTTGCAGGAGTCTTAAGAGGGGAGAGGCTGCGCTGCCCCTGGCATGGGGCCTGCTTTAACATCAGGACTGGAGACATTGAGGAATACCCTGCTCTGGACTGTATCTCCTGCTTTAAGGTGACTCCTTGTCCTCCAATCTGGGTGCGTCTCACAAGCCCCCTGTCCTGACCACAGCTCTGTCACTCAGAGGTTCAACACAAGAGATGATTCTTGGGATGACTTCTTGGGATTATGTAAATCCTTGCCCTAAAGCTCCTTTCAATCAAAGGTGATGCCGTAGATCCTGGTATTCCTCAGAGCCAGCACAAGTGCTTTTGGAAAGAAAAAGAGGATTTACAGCTCTTCCTCAGTGCTCTTAGGATGAGGAGAAAAGCTCATGAGCTCCTCAGTATCATGTGACATCCAAGATCAGAGCCAGAGACAGATGGCACACTGGACCAGGATCTCCCAGGAGAGCTCCTACCTCATGGATGCAGCACTTAAAAAACCTCTCCTTTCCCTCCTTCAGGTAACAGTGGAAGATGGAAAGGTGTTTATTACAGCAAAAAAGAAGGTACTGACCTTACCTGCTGTCACTGAGCACAGACAGCACCTCGGGCTGCATATGACTTGAGCATTTTGCATTTTGTTGCAGGACCTGGAAAGCAGCGTGAGGGTGAAGGACACAAGCAGGAGGTGCCTCCTCAACAAGAACACGATGCTGCTGCTGGGGGGAGGTCAGTGAAGGATCTGAGCTCTGCCCCCTCCACACACGCTGGGAGCTGCCACTCTCCTCCCCTGGGAGGACTGACCTGCTCCTCCTCCTCCTCTGCAGTGACTGTCAGAGGGCTGAGATGAGCATCTCTTGTAGGTGTGGCTGCCCTGGTGTGTGCAGAGACTCTTCGCCAGGAGGGATTCACTGGCAGGATCATCCTGGCCACCAATGAGAAACACATTCCCTATGACAAGTCCAAACTGAGCAAGGTTTGTGTGAGACAAGGGCAGGACTGTGCCTGGGCACCACGTGTGACATGGGCCACACTCAGGGCCAGGGACAGTGGAGCCAGCAAAGCAGAGTGCTGAGGCACCCAAAAGGAATAGGGGTGTTATTTCCAGGAAAACATCTTTTTCCTCACAGAAATCTTTGATCAGTGTAAACATAAGCTGATGTTTTTATTTCCTTTTATTGAGCTCTTCCCACTAAATGATGGTTTTTCTGAGGTGGGCACAAGGTGATGAGGATGGGGGAGTATGGGGAGCTGTGATTCAGTAATGCAAAATTCACCTCTTTTACAAACTGACTCCACAAGAAACACTTTAGGAGAATTGCTGCCTCTAAGAAGTGCCTTATTTCATATTTTTGTTGTATTTCCAGGAAATGAACTTGAAACCTGAGGATGTCTACCTGAGGAAACCTGAATTCCTCAAGGCTGAGGGCATAGAATTCTGGACAGAGAAAGAGGTACCAGAGCAGCTGAGCTCAGTCCTCAATGGGTGATCCTGTTCCTGCCATGGGGAGGGTGTAACACTGATCTCTGCACCTCTGGGAAGGGGGAGAGGACCCCAGCACCCCTCAGCTCACCTGAGTGCCCAGAAACAAGGCACACAGGCACAGGCAGGACAGTGTGGGTCAGAGGTGCCTGTCTGAGCTGTGCCCCTCTCCCTGCAGGCAGTGTCCGTGGATTTCCAGAGGCAGAGGGTTCGCTTCATGGATGGCTCCTCTCAGAAGTACCAGCAGCTGCTCATTGCAACAGGCAGCCAGTGAGTGCACACAGTGTTGGCCACACACAGGATTTTAGGCAGGACAACACTGGGATGTAGAGGTGGAGGTAGGAAATGAGATGAAAGGGCAGAATGGAATGACACAGCTGTAGGTTTGTGCTCCCTTCTCATTCTTTCTGTTTGATTTATATGATGAAATGCATTTGGATTCTTTCTCTTTCAGCTCTGGTTTTCTCAAAGTCCCAGGTGCAGAGCTGCAGAATGTTTGCACACTCCAAACCCCAGAAGAGTCCAGCAAGATCTTGAAGCTGGCAACTGGGAAGAATCTGTTGATTGTAGGAGCTTCATTCGTAGGTACCAGGCTGGAGTGGGTGTCAAGCCATCAGTGAGAGCCTTGAAAACCCCCTTCTGTTGGGTGTGCACATTAACTGGAGGCCCTCAGGGAAGGGATGTTCCTTTTCTACCCGGCTAGGATCCTCCCTGGAGCTGCTGGGGGTGTGTGTTACGCAGCACACACTCATTCTTTCCTCTGATAGCCAGAAACTTTGAGAGCTATAAACAATTGCTACACATGGATAGAGGGAAATGTGCCTTACGAAAAGGTCACTGTCCTCCAGAGGAGCTGGATTCCCCAGAAACACTGGGAAAGCTAAGGCACAGAAAGGGAGTTATTTTGTACATAACCAGGAGCTATTCTTTGCATCTCCTAATATCCATGTTTGTGTGCACAAGAACAAAGAATGGGGGGAGCTAAATACCTCAGCCCAGAAATGCATAGCAAAGCACTTCAGCACTGGCAGCACACCAGATTTGTTCTCCTGGAAGAGGAGAAGGTTTCCAAGGGTGCAGGTTCGTGCTTGCAGCAGGCTCACCTCGGGCATGCCTCTTCCTTGCAGGAATGGAGGTGGCTGCCTTCCTCTCAGACAAAGCTGGAACCATCACAGTGGTGGAAAGAGAGGAGTTCCCTTTCCAGCACGCCCTGGGTCCTCAGGTTGGAGGTGTCGCCATGAAGGTGAGGAAATCCTGGGGCTAATTTCTAGGATGGAGGACACATGATATCCCAGCAGCTCAGGGATCCACATCAGCCCAGGAAACCTCGCCCCTGTGCTGAGTCATAACTCTGCATGCCCGGCCTCTGTCCTCACCCACAGCTCACCCACGAGCTCTGCACACACGGCTGCTCCCAATCTTCCTCCCCACACATCAGTTCTTCATCCCAAACCCACCTCACACACCAGTCCTGACCAGGACTGCAGAGAAAAGTCAGGCTTCCAGGCTGCCTGCACCAGCCAGGGACACAAATGGAACTCCCTGCAGCCTGGAGCAGCAGCAGAGCTGCCTGCCTGGGTTTTGGCTGGGTACAGCTGTTTTTATAGCCTGGAATTTCCTAATGAATACTCAAACCAGTCCTTTTCAGATGCTGCAAAATAAAGGGGTGAAGTTCCACATGAAAACAGAACTCTGTGAGCTGAAAGGAAAGGATGGAAAGGTCAGTCATGCCTTTGTGATCCCTGAACTGCTAATTTTAGGGGAAAAAAGCCCAAATTGAGATATAACCCAGTGCCTACATCATGCTTTCCTCTCCCATGTCTAGACCCTCCCTTCCTCGGCCCTGAGTCAGCCCGGCCCCACCGCGCCCGGCCCGCAGCGGGGCAGCGTGGGTGTGCAGCCAGCCCTCTCCCCAGGCTCCATCCCACTGCCTGGCATGCTGCAGCATTAATCCAGCTCCTGAGCTCAGCAGCAGGTCAGACCTGTGGGCTACGCCCAGCCTTTGGCTCGGGGCAGACCCCAGAGTGGCATCAGGTGGGGGGCACAGCTCTGGTGCAGCCTTCACCATCTTCCCACCTAATCCAGGCAACCCACAGGCAACAAACTTCCTAAAACTGAACGGTTGAGCAAAACAATGTTTAATGCCTCTCTCAGTCTCCTCCAGTCACCTCCCAGCTCAGTGCCACCCCACTGAGGAGGGGGACACAGTTAGGCAGCCGTGCCAGCAGGGCTGCCTGGAATCCTCCAGCCAAGGCTCTGTCTGGAGGCTTTGAGGAGACTTTCTTCATCCTGGCTGGACTCATCCTCAGCCCTCCAATCCACAGGACGCTGCAGAGTGGCTCATCTGGGTCACTCAGGGCACGGCTCTGGCTGGCATCCAAGGTCCCGGTGACGAGAAGAGAGTGGCTACATTCAACAGTTCTTCAACTGGCAGCTTTAGCTACTGGAGAAGGACATAAAGCTTGCCACTGAAGAACTGGTGCTGGTTAGCCAGGAGCAGGGTGGCACAGCAGCACCTGGGAAGGGAACACACATTTCAGAGCCAGGATTGAACTGTGCCAAGCTGAGCTGTCACCCACGGCAGCTTCTCTCCCTCATCCCAACACTGATCTATCGCTCTGGCCTCTCCCCAGGGACATCCCCCCATCGAAGGAAATCCAGAGGCAGCTCTGCCCTCAACTCTCCCCATCCCTCCTTGCTCCCAAAGCAGGCAGTGCCTGAGCTCCAGCACCTGCAGCCAGCCCTAAACCACGAGCGACAAGCAGGGAAATCCAAGGCCATTTCTGCTGGAAAACAAGAGATAAGGCAAAGTGCTCCGGCAGGGCTCGGTGGCCACAGCAGGGAGACCACTGCAGGTAGGGGTTACAGCGTTCCCAGGGCTCACCTCGGGCATCCATCAGCGCTGGCAGGGTCCCACCTGGACAGGAGCCAGCCACTTCCTGACGGGGAAGACACTTTGTCAGGTGGCTGCTGCCAAGCCACCGGCGGGGGAATTTCGGGCAGCCCAGCCCCTTTCTGAGCCGTTTTGTCGGAGCGCAAGGACGCCAACCCCAGGGCTGGTGTGGGACCTCACGGCTTTCCCCTCGGCCCGGGAAAAATCCCTTTTCAACATCACCCAGCGCTTTGGCTGGTGGGCATCGAGTTTTGGGAACCTCCCGGGAAACCGGACATGGTGGGGGACAGATGGCAAGGGGAAAACACGGGAAATCCCCGGGGGCCATCACAGCATCCTCCCACCAGCGTCACCCCAAAGGCGCTGGGGACCCCGGCTGGCCCCAGGCCTGGGCGGGCAGCGGGGGACGCGGGACCCCGGTGGGGGCTAAGGGGCTTTCGGTGCGGGGCCGGTGGCCGGGGCGCAGCGGCGGCGGCGGGGCCCGGCGGGGATGCCGAGCATTCCTGGCGTGCCGGGTACATCTGGTCCGGATTCCAGCGAGCTGGTCCCGGCCCTGCTCCACCCCCGCCGGCCCGTGAATCAGCACCCGCCGCTGAAGCCACCGGCCCCGCCGGCACCGCGGGCCCCGCCAGCACCGGGGGCCGACGAGGGGGGGCCCTGTCGGTAACAGGGTTCCCACCCAGCCCTTCTCAGCACCGACAGACCCCAGGGGCTCTGGGAAGGGCCCCGGCGGGAGCCCACCCGCTAATAAAAAACGCTGTACCCCCAGCTGGTGCCCCGCTCCCGGTATAAGCGGGTCACCCCTCCCTCCGCCAGTGTCTCTCCGGTCGGTAAAACCAACTCCCCCCCTCCCCCCTAACGGAGGCAGCTCCCCCCACGCCGCTCCTCGGCAAAGCCGCTCCCTCCATTCCCCCCGGGACACCCCGCCGCCCTCCCGGCGCTCCGCTGCCTGGGATGCTCCGCTCCGTGCCCACGGCGGGGAGCGGCCGGGGGTCAAAGTCTGCCCAGTCCGGTCCCGGAGTGAAGGTCACCCCCGGGGCGGCCACCGCCCGTCGCGGGGAGGCCCCGGCTGGAGCCCCGCCCGCCCCACCGGGACCCCCGGGCGCGGGAGCCGCGCACGGGCCCCGGCCCCAACCCCCCCTCCCCGCCCCACCGACACCGGGGGCGAGGCCGCCCGGCCCAGGCGGCGCCGCGGAGCCCGGCGAAGGACGCGCCGTGCCGCACCCCCATGGCCGCCCTGTCCCGGGGAAAGGTGACCTTCCCCAACGGGGCACGGTGGAGCCCCTCAACCCCCGGAGCACCGAGGGCGCCGCACGGGGCTCGGCCACCCTTACCGCCCGTCCCAGCGCGGTACCGGCGGACCCACCTGTGCGGCTCGGCTGGGCCCGGCCGGGCCCGACTTGGCCCGGCGCCGGCGCCGCCGCCCCGCCGGTGCCGCCCAGGCCGTGCCCGGTGCCGGTGCCGCCGCCTCCCCCCGCCGCGCGCCGGCTCCGTCCCGGATCAGCTGGCGGAGTCATGACGCAGCCGCCCCCGGCCACGCCCCCGGCCACGCCCCCGGGCCAATCGCCGGCCGGCACCGCCGGCGCGCGCCACGCCCGCCCCCGCGCCGCGATTGTCGCCCGCTCCAGCCAATAGTGGTGCGGAGCGACCAGCGGCTCAGCCAATGGAAAGGCGAGGCGAGCGCTCTGTCCCGCCCCCCCGCCGGGAGGGAGTTTAGCTCCCTCCCGGCCGGGCGGCGGTTGCCTTGGGAACGGACGGGGCCACCCCGCCGCGGGCCATGCCGGGAGTTGTAGTGCGGCGCGGCGCTCCCGGCATGCCCCGCGTGCTGTGAGTTGGCATTTTCAAGAGGGTGAAGGGGCGGCGGGGGCAGGGCGGCTCCGAAGGGACTCAACCCTTCCGCGGGCCCCGGGCGGGGCGTGGCGCTGTCGCGGGCATGGCCCGGCCACCCCCGCCCGCCCTCGGGCGGTGCCTCCCTGTGCCGGGGCTGGTGACACAGCCCCGATTCCGAGAAGTTGCTCTAAGTCCTCGACCAATCAGAAGTGAGCGCTCGCCGCGCGCACCAATGGGCGGGCGCGGGGGGCGTGGCCGCGAGAACTCGGCTGACCCCGATGACTTGGCAGCCCCGCGCGATGACTGGACAACTTCTTTAAAGGGGCCGCGCCCGCCGCGGGTGCCGGCGGGGGGGAGCGCAGGGCAGCGGCGGCCCGGCCTGGCCCGACAGCAGCGCTCATCCGCCGCCCTGCGGGCACTGCCGGCGCTGGCACTCCCGCCCCGCGGGGCGAGGGTCTGACCTGCGGTGCCCCTTTAAGGCCGTTTCCTGCCCTTCGTCCCAGTAACAGCTGATTGCAGCGGGCCAGGGCCGGGGGGCCAATCGGGGGCCGCCACGTCCCACCCATGTGACTCCCACGCGCCGCCGCGCCATGCGGCGCTGCCCGGCGGGAGCCCCCGGCGCCCTTAAAGGGGCCGCGCGCGGTCCGGCCGCCCGTGGCTGTCGTGACCGTGTGCCCCGTGGGTACTGCCGCACCGCCGGGCCCGGAGAGCCGACCCCGCCCTGGTGGCGGTGGGAGGGCCCGGGTCGGCTCACGGGAATCAGGGCTGGCAACTCCCATAGCGTGCGGTGCCTCGCGGGGCGAAGGGCGGCAGGGTCCCGGGGCGGCGGGGCTGGACCGTCCCCGCTGCCCCGCGCCGGCTCCCCCGGGCACTCACCTGCCGCCGGTGGGGCCCGCCTGCGGCGGGGGGGGGACCCCTTTAAGACCGGCTGCCTCGTCAGCGCGGCTCGCCCGGCTCCAGCTGACAGCCCGGGGCGCCTCTGACGTCACGGTGACGTCACGCCCGCCGCCGCGTCACGCCCCCATGCGCGGCCCCGCGCCCCGGCCGTGCGCACCCGCCCCGGCCCCCCCGGGCCGCGGCCGCTGGAGGGAGCCCGGGCCCGGCCCCGCGGGGCCCCGGCGGGGAGCGCGGCCCGGCCCCCCCCGCGCACATGGCGGCGCGGCGGCCGCATGTGACCGCCGTCACCTGACCAACATGGCCGGGGCCGCCCCCGCCGCCGCCCGCCGCGGCTGAGCCGCCGCCGCCAGGTAACGCGGGGCCGCCGGGGCGGTGGGGGACCCCACGGGGGGATGAGGGCTCCCCGGACCGGCCCGCGGCGCTCAGCTCGGCTCTGTTGTCCCCCGGCCCGTAGCGAAGGCCCTGAGCAGCCGGGGCCGCCTGGCCGGCCGTGGCCGTGGCTCGGTGCTGGCTCCGTGCTCCGCTCTGTGAGCATCCTCGGTGTCGCTCCCGCGGCTCCGCTCCGGGGCCCTGGGGACTGCAGAGGTCCTTTTGTGTCCCCAGTACGGGGGTTATGCTGCAGAGATCCCATCGTGTGCCCTCTCCAGCTGCGGAGGTGCCGTTGTGTCCCCACCACCAGCCCTGGGGCTGCAGATGTGCCCCTCCACATCCCGTCACGATCCTGTCAGTTCTGGGGACTGTGAATGTCCCATTGTGTCCCTCGAGCATGGGGCCGAAGAGGTGCCATCACGTCCCCCTCCCTGGCTGTGGATGTTCCATTGTGTGTGCCCCCACCAACCCTAGGCCTGTAGAGATCCCATCGTGTCCCTTCCCCCAGCACTTGGATGTGCAGATCCCCATCGTGTCCCCCCGTGGAAGCCCCACCACGTCACCCTGCCTGGCTGCAGAGGTCCCACTGTGTCCCTCACAGCCAGCGCTGGTCCTTTCTCAACCCTCACACACAAGCACAGTGCCCAAGCCCCTCAAAACACCATTTTTTTCCCCCAGGTGCCAATGGGGAAGTGAGACTTGCTGCTCACTGGGGCGGGCAGTGCGGCTCTGCGTCGCTCTACTCGCTCACAGCCCGTCTGGGCCGCCTTTCTCCCAGCAGGACCCAGCATGGAAGGCTTCCTGCGGAGTGTGGAGAAGGACCTGGGCATCGACCGGCGGCAGCTGGCCCCCGAGAGGACCCACGTCACCGCCCTGGTGCCGGCGAAATGGCTGCAGAGCCTCAGGGAGCGCCGGGCGCTGCCGGCGGCCTGCCCGCGGCCCGAGGGGCTGAGCGAGGTGGAGGTCAGGACGTTCCTGCAGCACTCGGTGCAGAAGCTGCCGGCGGGCTGGGCGCGGGTGGAGATCCACGGGCTGCGCAAGGCCCGGCTGCAGTACGCGCTGCGGGCGCAGCCCCCGGAGCAGCGCTGCGGCGGGGACAGCCTGCACGGCTTCATGCGGAGCGTGGCCACCCAGAACTACCACAACCTGTGGGGCCGGGCACACGGGCTGTACGCGCGGCCCTACCGGCGCCCCGACGCGCCGCCCACGGTGCCGGCGCTGGACGCTCTGAGGGCCGCCCTGCACAGAGCCTACGGCTGCCCCGTCCTCCAGGTGGGCAGGAACGCTCCTGGCACGTCCCCTGCCAAGGAGAGCGTGGCCAAAGGGGCGCTCTCGTGCCCCAACGTGCTGCAGGCTGAGGCGCTGCTGGAGTCGGCCGACATGCTGTACATCGTCTACCCCTACGTGCAGTACTGCCTGCATGACGTCGTGACCTTCAGCCCGGCCAAGCTCACCAACAGCCATGCCAAAATCCTCTTCCTCCTCTTCCACGTGCTGCAGGCCATGAGGGCTTGTCACCAAGCAGGTCTGGCTTGTGGGGATTTCTCCCTTCGGGATGTGGCTGTGGATGAGAAGCTGTGCAGTCGGCTGCGTGTGAACTTCAGAGGGTACGAGGGACCGGGGGAGGAGGAGGAGGAGAATCTGGAACAAGAGAGTGAGCAAAGCTCTGTGCAGAGGCAGGAGGTGACATGCAGCGCCTGCCAGAAGGACCTCCGAGACCTGGTGCTGCAGTGGGTGCACGGGCAGGTCAGCAACTTCGACTACCTTATGCGCCTGAACAGCTTGGCTGGGAGGAGAATGGGAGACCCCAATTACCACCCGGTTCTTCCCTGGGTGGTGGACTTCACCACCAAAAACGGCAAGTTCAGGGACCTCAGGAAATCCAAGTTCCGCCTCAACAAGGGGGACAAGCAGCTGGACTTCACCTACGAGATGACCAAGCAGGCATTTGTTGCGGGGGGCTCGAGCGGGGAGCAGCTCCACGTCCCCCATCACATCTCAGACGTTCTCTCAGATATCACCTACTACGTGTACACGGCCCGCAGGACGCCCAAGGCGGTGCTGTGCTGCCACGTGAGGTCCCAGTGGGAGCCCAACGAGTACCCGGCCAGCATGGAGCGCATGCAGAGCTGGACGCCGGACGAGTGCATCCCCGAGTTTTACACAGACCCCTCCATCTTCCGCTCCATCCACCCCGACATGCCCGACCTGGACGTGCCCTCGTGGTGCAGCTCCTACGAGGAGTTCATCGAGGTTCACCGCATGCTGCTGGAGAGCCGGGAGGTCTCCCAGGACCTGCACCACTGGATTGACCTCACCTTCGGCTACAAGCTGCTGGGGAAGGATGCAGTCAAGGAAAAGAACGTCTGCCTCCACTTGGTTGACAACCACACGCATCTGACGACCTATGGGGTGGTGCAGCTCTTTGACCAGCCCCATCCCAGGCGCATGGTGGGGCCTGCCTACCCTCCTGCTGAGGCTCCAGCCATTGCCCGGCCTCTGCTGCAGAACATCCGGGAGACCGTGGTTTTGGAGGACATCCAAGGCCAGGTGACAGATGCAGTCAACGGGCTGGTCCTGGAGGCTACTCCCAGTGAAACCACCTGGTCTGGGGAGAAACCCATCGCTGGTGAGGATGATTTGGAGCAAGGCACGGAAGCCCTGGATTCCATTTCTGCTCCTGGGAGAGGCCCTGAGCAGCCCTGTGGCACTGTGCCTCCAGCACAGCCCTCCACCCTCCCTGCTTATGCCACTGATGGCAAATCCTCGGGGGTCCGACCGCTCCGTCGGAGCAAGGCAGGGGCTGTGGATCAGCTCGACATGAAGATCACACTTCCTGAAGGCTTCAATCCGCTCCAGGCCCTGGAGGAACTGGAGAAATTGGACAATTTCTTGGTGAAAGGCTTAAGCAGCGAGATGCAGCTGATGGAGCAGCCATGGGAAGAGCCGCCCTTGGGTCTCTCAGACCTCTTCCAGAGGGACATGCAAGCCCTGGGCATCCTGGTAGCTGAGATCATATTTGCACCGAGGCTCCGTCCCTCGAAGCCCGACGCGTCCCTGCGGGAGCGGTTCCTGCTGGTGCGGAGCCTCTGCCGCTACCACCCCAAGGAGATCCCGGCCCCGCTGCAGCACGTGCTGCACGTCCTGCTGCAGCTGGGCGTGCCCGTGGAGAAGCTGCTGAAGAGCAGGCTGGGCAAGGGCGCAGTGCAGTTGTTTGAATACGAACCCATCTCCCAGGGCCTCCCCCCGCCCTGTCCCATGCAGCTCCTCAGCCCTTTCAGCTCCATCGTCCCCTTCCCCACGTACTTCCCAGCCCTGCACAAGTTCATTTTCACCTATCAGGCAAAGAAGATCGAGGATGAAGGGCAAGGCCGGGAGCTCGTTTTCCAGCTGTGGCAGCAGCTGGAGGGAATCCTTTCTGAAATCACTCCTGAGGGCCTGGAGATTCTTCTGCCTTTCATATTATCTCTGATGTCCGAGGAAAACACCGCTGTCTACGCAGCGTGGTACCTCTTTGAGCCCATAGCTAAATCCCTGGGGCCCAAGAATGCCAATAAATACCTGCTGAAGCCCCTGATCGGCGCCTACGAGACCCCCTGCTCCCGCCACGGCAGGTTCTACCTGTACACCGACTGCTTTGTGGCCCAGCTGATCGTGCGCCTGGGGCTGCAGCCCTTCCTCCTGAACCTGCTGCCCCACATCCTGCAGATCCTCGTGGGCGTCGAGAGCTCGCGGGAGGAGAGCAAATCCTTCCTGGGCACCGCCGAGGATGATGAGAGCGGAGGGGAGAGCCCCGTGTCCTGTGTGTTTGGGGAGGAGATCAAGATGGACGTGGAGCACAGCTCTGCTGCCCTCGACCTCCTGGACTACACCTCTGGGGTCAGCTTCCACGACCAGGCCTACCTGCCTGAGGGTGAGGACTTCCAGAGTGGCCTCTACGTCGGGGAGTCCCTGCAGCCCCAGGAGCAGGAGTCGCTCAGCCTCGGCCGCCTGAGTGACAAGAGCAGCGCCAGCGAGGTGTCCCTGGGCGAGGACAGACCTGCAGATGGGGACTCCCAGAAGGACAAGAGCAGCTTGAAGTCGATGGACAGCAGCCAGGACCTGAAGCAGAGCGAGGACTCGGAGGAGGAGGAAGAGGAGCACGATGAGGAGGAGCACGAGGACGCCACGGTCGATGCGGAGCTGACGGTGGTCGTGGATGCTGCTGGGGCCTCTGTGGATGTCACCCTGGCTGATGACAGCAGCGAGCCAGAGGATGGGGAGGGAGAGGAGCTGCCAGATCACTCTGATGACAAAGAGCAGACCATACTGCTGGGTAAGACCCTGCCAGGCTGTTGGGCAGAGCCTCGGGACAAGCGGGTCCAGATTTGGGGGTGTTTATGGTCCCAGCTTGGGACCAGTGATGAACCCAGGGTAAGAGGCCAGGGCTGCATGTGGCTCTGAGAGCCAGGGTTGGGGAAGCAGGGGCTGATAGCTGAGCTGTGCTGTGCTGGGCGCTGTCCTTGTGACTGCTGTTGTTTTGCAGACACAGCCTGTAAGATGGTGAGGTGGCTCTCAGCCAAGCTGGGCCCGACTGTCACGTCCCGCTTCATCGCCAGGAACCTGCTCCGGCTGCTCACGTCCTGCTACGTTGGTAATGCCCCTTCCCGGGCTCCCAGGGTGGGCTGTGCCCCCAGTCTGGCTGCTGGTGGCTTGGGTGTGGCTGCTGCTTCAGCTCACGCTGTGCTGTTCTCTGGGCAGGCCCGACCAGGCAGCAGTTTGTACCGAGCAGTGATGAGAACAGTCCCCTGAGTACAGGAAACATCTACCAGAAGCGGCCTGTGCTGGGAGATCAGGTGTCCAGGCCAGTGCTGGCCTGCCTCATGCACGTGGCGTATTTGTATGGAGAGCCTGTCCTCACCTACCAGTACCTGCCCTACATCAGCTATCTGGTCAGTATTGCCTTTTTCTCCTCTCTGTTGGGGCAAGAGCTGTGTCCAGGCACAAAGATGTAAAAATAATAGTCCAGCCTCACCAGGAGCCTTCTGCATAAAAACTGAGCTTGGCTGGGCTCTGTCTGGGCCAGTGTGGGCTGAGCAACTCTGGCTGTGTTGGCTGAGAAGGGCAGGAGAGGCACTTTCACCTCCTGCCACAAGCTCCAGACTGCTCCCAGAAAAGCACATGGCTGTGTTCATACCCCTCTTTCCCTGTCACACCTTGTGAAGGCAGAGAAAAAGCATTTCTCCTGCTTTTCTGTGCCCAAACAGAGCTGGCACAAGGGTGGCATTGTGATAACAGGCAGGAGGAGCAGCTTGTGCTGCTGGGAGATTGCTGGAGTGAGTGTTCACAGAGGTCTGTGTGGGTAGATAGGGGTGAGCTGGGAGGAGACCAACAGGTTTGCAACTGAATAAAAAGCACTGGCAAGGCTCACCAACTTCTCAGCTTGAAGCTCATATCAAGAAGGAAATGTATAATGCAGCTGGTTGAAAAACTTAATTTTTCATTAAAAAGGAAAAAGGTTTTGAATGTTTTAAACAGGCTTATTTTTCATATTGCTCCGTCTTTAGTGGTTGTAAACACTTTGGTTATGTATTCTCATTTAAATGGAAAACTTCAGTAGCTTTCTGATAATTTAAACATAGAGGAAAAGAGGCCACAGCTGTTCATTTAAAGAAAACAAAAAGCCATTGTCAGTTTTTCCAGTGTTGAAGGGGAGATTTTTCAGGGGAAAAAATCCCATTTTTCAGCAAAAAATCATTCTCCACCCAGTTGCAATCATAGTTCCAGCTGTTGTGCTTTGCTTTGCTAAGCTCATTGCTTGGGGGCACGGAGGGGATTAATACCCCTGTGAAACAGCATTTGGCAACCTGATACTGGAACGATGGAACTTGCAGGTCACAAATAGGATAAAGCCAATCCTTCTTGCAGGATTTGGCAGGGTGGCTATTTTGTGAGAGGAAGAGCCTCTGTGATGAGCTGGAAGATGGCAGGTGTACAAGAAATATAGCAGGAACTGGGAATTGTCTGTGGGTTTTGTTATTGGCTCTCTTTTCTTGGGTGTTTGATTTGTCTAGGAGTTAGGAAATAGGACAATCCAGAAAGAAATATTTTAGTGTTGCTGCTGATGTTATTAACTCTTTGGCACTGCCATAACAGCAGCAGTACATTGTCAGCAGAAAAAGGATGTGCAGTTCTGCCTCATGAAATTATTACCAGCTGGATTTCTAGAAATCAGCAGCAAGTTTGCCTGTAATTTGTGCTTGGATATGTCATGCAAGGATTGTTCCTCTGCAGACTGTGGGATGCAGACACTGATTTTTGCTTTTAAATTTTGTGTTTGTAAGAGTTTCCCCTCTCTCTGTGCTGGCAAATGATGTTCTGGGGTGTCCAGGGTGGTTTGGGCCAGCGTGGGGCTGTTGGTCTTGCTGCTGAGCTTCCCACTTGTGGAGATGTTGTACTCTGCAGAGGAAATCTGTGAGCTTGGGGGTGTCATTCCTCATTTTCTCCAGGCTCCTCTCTTGGTGCCTGTCAGTGTTTGGACTCATCCCTTGAGTGCCAGACATGTTTTGCTGTCGAGATTTGGAGCTCAGGTTCCTCTTCCAGGAGCTGTGCCCAGCAGTGCCCTGCTGGGTGCCAGGCTGAGCTCAGGTGACCCCGGGGTCACCTTGGCTGTGTCCTGCTGGGGACGTGGTGGCCCTGGCACTGAAGGAGGCCCTTTCACAGGTGGCACCTGGCGGTGGCTCCGGCGGGGTCCGGCTGAACAGTCGGAAGGAGGCCGGGCTGCTGGCTGCTGTGACGCTGACACAGAAGGTCGTGGTGTGTCTCTCTGACACCACACTGATGGACATCCTCCCCAAGATCAGTCAGGAGGTGCTGCTCCCAGTGCTGGGCTTCCTCACTTCTCCAACTGTCGGGTAAGAGCTGCAGGATTGGCACAAAATCAGGGATTTGGGAATGGTTCTGGGGGTCTTAATGATGCCAGGGCTGGGGGGATGTTTCTGCTCTGACGTGCATCTCCTTGCACTGGTACACTGCTGAAAGCATTCTGAGAACACAGAAAAGGCAGGAAGCATGAGGCAGAGGATGGAAAAAGGGGATATGTGGGGGGCAGGCTGGTCATGGATGTCCTCTTCAGTTTCCCCAGTGGAGCCCAGGCCCGTGTTGTGCTGTGTGTGAAGACAATCAGCCTCATTGCCTTGATCTGCCTGCGGATTGGGCAGGAGATGGTGCAGCAGCACCTGAGTGACACAGTCAGAAACTTCTTCAGGGCGTTCTCGCTGCTGCAGGAGCTGCAGGACCAGGTCAGTGGTGTGGGAGAGGTCCTCCTGCACTTCCCCAGATCCCTGGCTGTGTTTGTGTGGCAAGAGCATCTGATCTTGGGGTTTATCTGACCTTTCTCTTGTCCAGGGGCTGACAGCAGAATCGCTGAGCAGCTGTGAGGTGCCAGTGATGGAGGTGCCCCTTTCAGATGGGAAGCTGCTGGCCCTGGATCCATCCGTGCTGGTGGAGTTACAGAAGGTGTTCAACCCCGAGATGGCCTACATCACCTACATCCCCTTCTCCTGCTTGCTGGGTACGCCTTGGCCACCAGCTCCAGGGATCTATGGGGGAGCTGGGCCTGAACTCCAGGGCAATCACAGCTCACAGGGCTGCTGGGGGAAACCCACAGCTTCTACAGCATGGCTCAGGCTGATTCTTGGGTTGGGAGCCCACTGGATTTCAGGCTGCCTTGGCTGGGAGCAGATGTGGCTGACTTGGGGGATGCTGTGTCCACATCCCTGTGTGTGATGATGGTGATGATGATGATGATGAGGATGGGGACATTGCTTCCCTTGCACCCACGGTGTCTCTGTCTCCTCAGGTGACATTATCAGGACGGTTGTGCCCAACCACTCGCTGGTTGAGAAGCTGGCCAGCCTCCACCTGGAGAACGTGAACCCCCAGAACCTGCAGGCCGTCGGCCTGGAGCAAACACCGAGCATGGCGGGCTCAGAACAGGACCCCCGAGGGGCCGAGCCCTTCTGCAGCCCCCAGGAGGACACCAACTCCGGCACTTTTGGCAGCGTCCTGGTGGGGAACCGCATCCAGGTGCCCGTGGACACGCAGAGGGAGGGTCTGGGCTTGCTCCGCCTCGGTGCTGGCACTGATGGCTTCGTGCCCAGCTCGCCCAGCGAGGAGAACGCCCTGAAGCACGACCTGCCCCGCAGCACCCACATGCTGTGTGGGAACTGGCTGGCCTACTGGCAGTACGAGATCGGCGTGAGCCAGCACGAGCCCCGCTTCCACTTCCACCAGATCAAGCTGCAGAGCTTCTCAGGGCATTCCGGGGCCATCAAGTGCGTGGCGCCGCTGGGCAGCGAGGATTTCTTCCTGAGTGGCAGCAAGGACAAGACGGTGCGGCTGTGGCCGCTGTACAACTACGGGGACGGCACCAGCGAGGTGCCCCCGCGCTTCACCTACACCGAGCACAAGAAGTCTGTGTTCTACGTGAGCCAGCTGGAGGCACCGCAGCACGTGGTGAGCTGCGACGGCACCGTGCACATCTGGGACCAGTTCACGGGTGAGAAGGGGAAGGGTGAGGAGCTGGAGTGAGCTGGTTCAGCCCTTACGGGCAGGGGCTGCGCTGGGTTTGGATGGCTCCTGTTAAAAACCAGCACAGGGCTGGAGATTTCCTGTGTGGCTTGTCCTGCCACAATAGCTGTCGTCTTTTCACAGGCAAACTTCTGCGGACTTTTGATGAGTTAGACAGCAAAGTCCCCATCACAGCTGTGACCACCATGCCACCTCCCTATCACAGCATCTCTGTGGCCAGTGCAGACTCCGTGCTGAGGTTCATCGACCACAGGAAGCCGGGACTGCAGGTAGGGATGTGGTGCTCTGTGAGTCACCTTCCTCCAGCCTTGTGCTTAATGATGGGATCACAGCTGGCCCAAAGCCAGCTCTGGTGGCTGTGTGGAAACCAGCTTGTCCCTTAAATGCCAGCTCCCCTGAGCTTCACCCCTGAGCTGGACTGTCTCTCTTGCAGCACGAGTTCCGCCTGGCCAGCGGCGTCAGCGCGGGGCTCATCCGCTGCCTGGCTGTGAGCCCCAGCGGCCGCAGTGTCATGGCCGGCTTCTCCTCCGGCTTCATCGTGCTGCTGGACACCAGGACGGGGCTCATCATGCGGGGCTGGCCCGCCCACGAGGGAGACATCCTGCAGATCAAGGTGAGAGGCTCAGCTGGCATCAGGGTGGGGCCTCACCAATGCTCTGAGGCTGTGTGGAGCAGCCTTCCTT
The DNA here is from genome assembly GCF_021018805.1 of Prinia subflava. Taxonomy (NCBI): domain Eukaryota; kingdom Metazoa; phylum Chordata; class Aves; order Passeriformes; family Cisticolidae; genus Prinia; species Prinia subflava. Next base: position 6,497,764 of record NC_086254.1, read on the forward strand.
CAGGGTTTGTGTGCTCCATCCTTGCTCCACCCCTTGCAGTGTCCCTAAGAGGCTGCCTGGGCTCTCCTGTCCCGTGGTTAGTGCTGCTGCCAGCTGTTCTTGGTCCAACTCGTGCTGCCTGAGTTGAGCCCTCCTGGGTTTCAATCCCTGCCAGGCAGGTCTGCAGCAGGGGCAGGGAGGAGTTGTGGCTCCTGTGAAGGAGCAAATGTGTTGCTTTCTCCACGGGGCTCTCGCCTTCCCTGGGAGAGTGTTGCTCTAATGAGTAACTCTTGTCCATATTTACCCACCCCAGGGAGCAGTGCTGGGTCTCCAGTGTCCTCGACCCAAACATGGGTTAAACAAAGTTCAGCAGTGTGGCTTGTTTACCCTCTCACTAGCTCTGCTAATAAGCAGCTCCAGGCTTCTCCTACCCTCAGCAGTATTTTCAGCTTTGAGAAAGCCTCCCAGTTCCTTCTCCTGGGAAGGAAAGTAGTTTGACAGGTGATTTAGTGGAGAGGGAGACTGCATGGTAATCCCTGTACCCGCTGTAGTAGTGACAGATGATGAATGAGTTGTGTTGGGTGTCAGGGTGTTGTTGAGAAGAGGCCCAGCCCATCTCTTGGAGGGGATTGCCAGCTACCAGAGCATCCTTTGATTTGCAGTGTTCACCCAAGGCCTTGCTAACATGCTCAGTACCATCAGCTGCTTAGAAATGGCTCAGACTGTCCTGAGGGATTGCACTGTGGCCATTGGATCACTGGCAGCCACCTGCTGCTCCCATGTGCAGCACCAGATTGTGAGTTTTTACAGAAACATCGGTTCACTGGCCTTTCCTTTCCTGCAGGCTGCAGAGGGCAATGTGCTAATCAGCTCCTCTTCAGATCATTCCCTGACTGTCTGGAAGGAGCTGGAGCAGAAACCTCTGCAGCACTACAAATCTGCCTCCGAGCCCATCCACGCGTTCGACCTCTACGGTAACGAAGTGGTCACCGGCACTGTGGCCAACAAGATCGGGGTCTACTCCATGCTGGAGTCCTCAGCCCTGCCCACCAGCACCACCAAGCTGAGCTCAGAGAACTTTCGGGGTACACTGACCAGCCTGGCAGTGCTGCCCACAAAGTGCCACCTCCTGCTGGGCTCGGACAACGGCGTCATCCGGCTCCTGGCGTAGTGACCCCGGCCTGGCAGCCTGTGGCTGTCCCACAGTGCTGAGCTGGAGCTGGAAGCCAGCAGCGTGGCTTTTGGAGGAGGCAGAGTCAGATGTTTCTGAGCAGAGGATGCAGGGGGAGGTGTAGTTGTTATGTCTCTAACCTCCTTCTGTATCTTGAAAAAGAAAAAAAAAAAGCCATAACTGAGAAACCTCCGCTGCTGCTGGGAGAGATATTGGGCGTTGTAGGTCACTGTCACCCCTGCAGAGAGGCCTGGAGCTTTCCTAACCGTGTGTGCCTGATCCCCAGGGGACTGTGAGCTGCCCTCCAGAGTAATAGGGACCACAGGTACCCTTCCCCCTTCAGTTAAAGGGTAAGAGGTGCCTCTTGACAAAACACAACAGTTTAGCTACTGCCACCTGCACTTCCCCTTCCTCTCCTGAAGCACTGAACAGCCCCACTGGGATGGCAGGAGCTGGGCCTGGGAGCTGCTGCCTTTGGAGCTGCATCTCCTCCTCCTGTGGCTGGTGCTGGAGGCCCAGAGGAGGTGCTCTGTGAACTTTAGGTTCTGCCAGCTGAGTTAGAGCCTGCATGGGAGGAGGAGAGGTTCACCAGAGCCCTTCTGCTGCCTTGCTGGCTCCAGGGCAAGAACTGGAATGGAAGCCAGCCAAGGTACAAACCCCATCTGCTCTGCCAGTTCCTGTAGGAATAGGCTGCTGCAGATTGGGGTGGGAATGTGACTCTCTAAGGAGGCCAGAACTAGATGCTTCCACAGGGATTTTGGTTTCTGGAGCAGTGGGGTAGGGCTGTTGTTGGTTCCTGCCCCAGCATCCTGTGATGATGTAAGGGGTGAGGAATGCCATGCGTGCTATGCACTGGCAGTGATCCTCAATAAATCCTTCTAATCCTCCCCTTCGTGCTGGTCAGGCTCCTGGGGAAGACAGGACAGCAAAAAGGTGCTCAGTTTTGTGCCCTCCTGCCCTTGTAGGGTGAGAGGCAGGAGGCAAGAATCCAGCATGGTCTCTCTTTGGCCTTTCCTTTGGGGCAGCATTGTCTGTTCCCACCCCAAGGGCACAGAGGGTGCTCTTTGCCCCACCAGTAGGAGCAGCTTCCTCCCTTCTCTTGCAGCCCTTTTCCCACCCATCCTTCAGCCTAGCCAGAGCCAGTATCAGGGGAGCAGGAAGCTCTTCCCTTGGGCAGAGGAGGAGCCTGCTGGGGTTGTCCTGCGAGGGGAAAGGGCTTCCATCCAGCTGCAGCTGGGGAGGTGAGTGGTTGGCCAGTGCTGTCCTTCCCTACCCAAGGGGAGCTCTCTCAGTCCCGTGTTGCCTATTAACCATTTGCAATAGATGTAAATATTTACTTCTAATAAACTCTTTGAAAGAGCTGCAGAACCGTGTGTGTGTGTGGAAGCTCTGTGCTGGAGGGGCTGGGTGTGCTGTCTGCAGCTCTCCTGCTGCTCAGCCAAAGTGACACCTCCTCCTTCAGGCTCCTTTTGTGTTTTTGGGAACCCTGGATGTAGGATAGGACTCTGCTGCAGAGGATTTGCTTTCCAAGGGGAATTAGCTCCCTGTGTTGCAGCAGCACGTCCCAAATGTGGTTGCAGAACTCAGATCTGTCACCCACTGTCTGGGGTGAGCTTGGGAACCAAGAGTTCCTGCACGGATTGGATGAGTGGAGGATGCTGTTGGTGCTCCCTGCTAGTCCTCAGTGACTCCTCTCCCACTGAGGCCACAGGCAGAGGCAGGAAGGATCACCATCACTTCTGCATACGGCACAAATCCACCCAGGGCAGGCCTGCTGGAGTTCTGCCCGTCCCCAAGACTTTTCCTCCGTGCCCCAAGCAGTGTGTGCCTGCCCTGGACACTGGGACCAGCTGCCCTGGGAGAGCTCTGGAGCGTGCTGTGCCCCAGGGGAGGGACCAGCTGCTCCTGGCTCAGCCCAGCCTGGCCATAGAGCCTGCTGTGTGCAGCCACGGCGCCCTGGGCACCTGCCCTGTGTCACACCAGTGCCTCACACTGAGTGCAGCAGCAGCAGCTCCAGGAGGGAAGAGCTGGGGGTTTCAGCAAAGCAAATTCCCAAACCAGAGAGCCCTGTGGCAATAAACACTGAGCCCTGCGTTTTCTCTGAAGTTTATGGATAAAAGAGAATATTCCTAGCACGGGGAGGGTATGCAGAGTGGAGCCACTTGCAAATTACTTCTGCTGCTGGGAGTTTTGGATCTGGTAAACTTAGTGTTAAGGTTGTCTTGAAGGTACAGCAGCCCAAAAGTGTGTCCCCGTCTCCAAATGCACCACAAATTCATTATTCTCCCCCAAACAAATGTTTAACCGGATGCTGTAGGTCAATATTTGCCTGCCAAATTCCCAAACAGGGGGTGGTGCCGAAGGTCGCTGCGGGGAGGGGGGGCTGGACAAGAGCTGTGTGTGCCCCAAGCAGAGCTGCTGGACAGGCTAAAGCAGGTGCCAGCTCCAACGTGGACATGAACAGCCTCAGGTAAGGGACAAATCAAAGGATTTGATAGAAATGAGGGCTCCTTCAGTGGTCCTCAGGGACAGAGGGGTGAATTTGGCAGAGGATTAAAGGATGGGCACTACCAGGGGAGGAAAAGGGGTATTTGGGGTTGTATGTGACTGCAGGATTTGGAGTGAAGGAAGCGGGGGAGTGAAATGGCCTCAAGTTATCTTCTGCCAGTGGGATCTCAGCCCAGCGGTTCTGGGTGAAGTAAGGACTGCTTGGAGAGTGAAAACAGCCCCAGGAATTAAATGTGGACGCCACGCGGGGGGCTGGGTTTTGGCGTGGAGGTTTTATGAGAAGGAGAAAGTATTTTATTTCTGTCTGAAAGGGAAAAGCGGCTGGGTGAAGGGTTGGCCAGGGAATGGGTGGGGTTTTGTCCGTGACCCTGGAAGCCCTGCTCCCACTGTCCCACGCTGGAACTCCGGAGCACGCAGGTGGGAGAGGCGGGGTTTGCCAGCAAAGGGGCAAGATGAGTGCTGGGAAGGGGAGGACTCCCCCTTCCAGGTCACAATGCTGGGAAACTGCTCTGGTATTGCACTTCCCACCTGCAAATTCCCTCCCAGACAGCACTTGCTGAGCACTTGCAGGTCAGTAGCCCTTCTCCCAAGAGGCTGGGGCACAGCTGAGGATGCTGTGCCTGTATCTAGATGGTTTCCATGGGAAAGGAGCAGAAAGGCTCTTGTCTCCTTCCAGAGGCACAGTGTGTGCAGCACTGATTAGGGAAATACCATTTGCAGTCCAGAGAAACCAGGGCAGCAGGGTCAGACAGGCAGGATCCAAGCAGAGCCTGGCTGTGTCTACAGCTCCACTGCGGGCCCCTGCTCCTCTCTGATTTCCCTGCCTTGGCACCCGACCCAGGAGCCCTGTGTTGTTTCTTTGCAGCATTGTTCATCTCCCTATTGCTTTCCATGAGCTCCTGTGCCAACCTGTTTGGCCAGGTTGATAATTTTCTCCCTGTAGACCTGAATAGGCTGAGCTCGCAGCTGGAAATAACTCCTCTCTGGGCTGGTCCTTCTGTTCCAGGAAAATGGGGTTCCTCTGGGGGCTGCTCTGCCTGGCTGCTCTGCACAGCCTCCCAAGGGTAAGTTGCTATTCCAGCAAAGAGCAAGGGAAGTGTGGTGGCTCCCTGAGCCAGACCATGGGGCAAATACCACCCAGAGAAGCCCCAGAAGGCAGATAGGTGCTGGACACTGCTGGGGGGGGCTTCACCAGCAAGGTTTCTACTCTTTTATCCAGCTAAAATAGTTGTGGATGTTCTTACTATTTGTATTTATGTAGAAACTTTTCTTTTGGAACTTGACCTCAACTGTATTTAGTGACCGTGACCTTCAGGAGTTAACAGGAGGCTTTTGAAAAGCAGGTTTTTTCCTCCCCCCCTCACTTTTAAATCTGGATCCCTGTCAGAACTGAGATTGCAAAACCCCACTGCTCACTCTCAAAATGAACTATTATTTTGTGCCAGACTGGCCTGACCCCTTTCTAAACAAATCCAATATTTGCAGCTGCTCCTCACTTCCACCTCCCCATGTCAGACCCCACTGCCCCTGGGTCTGCATCCCAAATTCCTGCTCGTGCTGTTGCCTTGTGGGGACTGCTACAGCCAGGATTGCAGTGGGATCAGGGAAGGCAAACTCTGGAAGTTCAGAGGGACCTGACCTTGTTTCTTTGTTGATTTTTTCCCCCACAGCTGGCACATGCCATTGACCAGCAGCGTCTCTTCCTGGACAAAGATGGGAAGATGAGGGTAAGCACTGACGGGTTCCACCCAAGGTCTGCTGTGGGATTTGCAGTTTTTCCTGAGAAAAGATGAGTCCAGGCAGTGCCAGTGCCAGGAGAAATCCATCTTTCTGCAGGCTTTACTCCCAGCTGCTGCTCCTTCAAGTTGGAAGCTCCACCCTAAATAACTGGGCAGGGTATGGAGTTAACATCAGTGCTGGTGTGTACAGGGGCTGACAGGAGGATGATTTAAATTCTGATTGAAAGGGAAAGGTGAGGGAAAGCACCAGCTGTGAGGATGACAGGGAGAAAGACCCATAGCTGATCCAACCCACTGAGCCTGTGATGGTTCAGACCATGTAAATGTGATGAGAGTGGTGGTGGCAGTTCTAAAGGCTAAGGCTTAGAAGAGTGGAAAATGAGGACATTTAGAGAGAAGAAGGATGGGATAGAATACACAGGTCAAGAAAACACAGATGCCTGGAGGAGGAATTGAGCCAAACTGGATCAGGGCTGTGACAGCAGCAGAAGGGGCTGAGCAGTGTGAGACAGGTGGGCACTGCTAAAATGTGTGAGGGGAGGAGATGAAATGAAGGCTGAGGATGATGGAGCTGTAAATGCTGGAGGCACAGGACGTGTGCTGAGCTGGTGGTGGGTCTTGCCCCCAAGCTTTCCTGAGAGCAAGTGGAGGAGGAACCACTGCCAGACCCTCACTGGGTCCATTTTCACATACAAGACCTTCAGTTTTCCAAAGCCATTCCCTTAAATCATTATCCTCATGGTCAAAGGGAAACTGAAGCAAAACCACCACCAGAGCAGAGGAGTCCAGCTCTGTCCAGGGTTCTCAGCCCATTTAGGAGTGCAGTGAAAGCCCAGGAGGGTGTCTCTGTGCTCTTGCTTTCCCAGTGCTATCCTTGTTTCTCCCCAGGATGTGAAAAGTGCTGGAATTGCACAGTCGGATTTGCTGGGAGCCATCCCAGCAAAAGGGATAGCCAACCTGCCAAAAGGAGAGCTGGTAGAATTTACTTATGACAGCTTCCAGGAGAATGATGGAGCCATGTCACCCTTCACCACCACCCTGCCAGACACAAGGGAAGATTGGAACTCAGAAGATGAAGCTGTAGCTGGGGCTGGGGGTTGTCGTGGGAAGAAATCACCTGGGGGAAATGCCTCTTCTGAAGAGGAGGGAGAGGCTGGAGATAAAAGCTGTGAGATGACTTGGAAGAAGAGCCAGAGGCTGGCAGATGGCTTGATGAGATTCAGCATTGATCTCCTGAGAGAGGTGCAGCTGGAGTCCAACAGAACCAACGTAATCCTGTCCCCCCTCAGCATCGCCCTCGCCCTGTCTCACCTGGCACTGGGTAATTCTTAGTGGCAAAACCACCATTCCCTGCCCTTCCCTGTTTCCTCTCCCAGAGAAACGAGCAACCAGTGTGCAAGATGCAAATGAAATACAGTCCCTTCCACTTATCCTTGCTCCTGCAGCTTTAATTAGGCATGATTACAATTGAAGCTGCCCTCTGAGGCTCCGACTCTCAGATTTCTCCAGCCTCTTTTGTGAGGCACAGCGTGTTTCTAACAAGAGGCAGCCAGAGTAACATCCCTGTTTTCCACTCTGTGAGCATGAGACCTAACAGGAATTTGATTTCTAGGAGCAGCAAATCAGACAGAGAAGCATTTGCTGGAGGTGATGCACCTGGAGTCAGTGCCCTGCCTCCACCACATGCTGGGCACCCTTCGCAGGAGGCTCACAGGGTCCACCCTCAGCCTCGGGTCACGTCTGTACCTGCAGAAAGGTGAGAGGTGGCTCAAGGAGGGCTGGACTGGTGTAGGATAAACCTCCCAGTCACAGGGAGTGATGGAAGCACAGGATACATCAAATTCCCCTGTTCCCTCCTCTTGGGGAGCGTCACATCACGCTGAGCAAACCTTTTCCATCATTCCTCCCCTTTGCCAGGGTTTGAGGTGAAAGAGAAGTTCCTGGAGGATTCAGAGAAATTCTATGGAGCAAAGCCCATGACCCTTTCTGGGATCAGCCAGGATGACCTCGTGGCCATAAACAACTGGGTAAAGGAAGCCACCCATGGGCAAATTCCCTCCTTCCTCCAGCAGCTCCCTGAGAACACAGTGATGCTCCTGCTCAATGCCATCTATTTCCACGGTGAGCTCCACAGGCCTTCCTTATTTTTTCAAGAGGAAACAGTTACAACTCCAGTTTTCTGCAAGCCCTGTAGCTGAACAGCATCTCCTCTCCTTGCTTCCTGCTAGGCAATCTGCTTGTTCCTGTGCATCTGCTGTTCCTCTTGCTTAGATTTCTTTACAGTAATGATTCCCAACTGCTTCACATGAGCTAAAAATGTTACTTGACAGCAGAGCCAGGACACAGCAGTATCTTTGGGACCTGCAGTTATCTTTGCCTCCTGGTTCAGGATCCCAGGCAGTGGCACATCCCTGCTCATCTACTCAGTGATCTTAAAGGTCTTTTCTAACCTAAATGATGAACCAGGTCATTTGTAGCTCACTGCTCACCCACCACAGAGCTCAGAAGCAGTTTCTGTGGATTTCTCTCTGACTACAGCACAGTGGTTGGCCACATCTTCCTTTTTTAATTCCCTGAGGGCTGTGCACAGACCAAACACTTCCAGTGTAAATCTACAAACGTTTTACCTCGGTCTTGGAGCAGTGTTTCCCCCTCTGCAGCACAGAGGCAATACTCCCCATTTTTCAAAGCACAAACATAGTTTCTTTTATCTCCATAGCCTTCAGTAGTCTCCCACGCTGAGGCATGAGGATTAATCTGTGTTCTTTTTGTTATTCCATAGTTTCTCTCTGGATGATAAGAGTTTCCTGCTGTTAGGGCTCTTCCAACCTTGGTACTGACTTCTCTTTGCTGTATTTTCACTTCCCTGGTCACTATTTGCCTTGTTAGAGAACTCAAGATAGGAGGAGTGTCAGCTCAGCAGTTTCTGGTTTTCTACCCAAATTTAACTTCATCACTTTCAAAACTTTTATTTTTACAGGGTTTTGGAGGAATAAGTTTAATGCAAGCTTCACTGGGCCTGATGTATTCCACCTTGACAATGAGTATGTGGTCCCAGTTGAGATGATGAAAGCCCACCAGTACCCCCTGAGCTGGTTTACACTGGAGTCCCAGGATATTCAGGTAGGGATCTCTCAGGAGCACTGCAAATTTTCATTGGAATTTCCTCTTGCTGTGGTATTTTACTAACTGCAAGCATTCTCTCCAAAAAAACAAACTTTTTTTTTTTTTTTTAACAGGCCTAGCACGCAAAAATTTAATAATCTTTGTCCTTGCTTCCAGCAAGAATGTTGAATCTTCACTTTTAATCTCTAGGAAAAACCACAAAGAGATATTCTGACTAACTGGGAATTAATATAGTTTTAAACCCCTGAGTTAAAGATAAAGGAGGAAATATGGAAAGGAATTCCCTCGGACAATGTGCTCTTGGAGTTTTTAAGAATCCAGAGTGGGCCAAGCTTGTGCATGTGGGCTTTCACTCTGCCATGTGCTCAATCTTTACCAGCCAGTGGCTAATACTAAAATCTAAACCTGTTATTCCAACAAATTCTCCTCTGGAGAAATCAGATCCCTCCTTCTCACCAGGCTGTTTTCATCCGAGAGCAAGAGTGGCCCTGAAGACCAATTAGAAAAAGACTAAAAGCATCACTTTCTGGACTTCTCTTCCTTTTCCCTAAATTCTTCTCTGGTTGGTTTTATTCCCAGGTGGCCAAGTTTCCCTTTAAGAGTAATGTGAGTTTTGTGGTCATCGTACCAAACCAGAACACCCGGAACACCTCTCACGTGCTGGAGAACTTCCCTTACAAAGAACTCTGCAGGCTTTTCCCCAGAGAGGTGCCCACCACAGTGAAGATCCCCAAAATAAAGCTGGACTACCAGCTGGAACTCAACCACGTTCTCAGCCAAATGGGTAAGGCCTCTAGCAGGGTTTGCAGGGAACAAGAGGAGCTGATCAATCTGTTCACTGACACCAAAAGCTGCCACCCTTGTTTCTAAAGCTGTGCCTCACAGCTTGCTCCAGAACTCCAAACTCTCCCAGCTCCTCTTCCTCTCCTCCTCCTTACTCCTTGTTTGCCTGGCACCAAATGTTTTGCTCCAACAAGATGATACTACAGAGAAGGGAGCGTTCACAGCTTCTCACAGTATTTACAAGTTCTTCCTATTGTAGCCAAGACCAACTTCTCCCATGCATCAATCTTGCTCTCTTACTTTGGCATTTAATTCAGTGTCCAGGACATGGAACTTGCCAACAGAGAAAATGCAGATCACAAAACCTGGAGCTGAAATAACACGCCAGGTGCTGCCCTTCCAGATGAGAACAATTTAAGAGTTCACTTTGTTTTGCAAAGAATTGTTTAAAAATATAACCTCTGTAGAAGTGTTTCCAGCCTAGCTAGAAACAGTCTTCAGACTTGCTGCTGCTTTTTAAGGATGACTTCAAGTTCTTACACTACTATTCTTAAAGAGGTGGAATTTTTGTTTCTCTTGCCTGTCAGTCCTCCATGGTGGGAAGCACATGGAGCAACAGATCAGGGAATTGCTTTCTTCAGACAGCTTTGAGAAACTCGTGGCACCAACTTGGTCTCATTTCTCTGCAGGCCTCCAGGAGCTGTTCACAAACCCAAATCTCCAGAAGATCACAGAGGAGCCTCTCTTTGTGTCCAGTGTACAGCACCAGGCCACCCTGGAGCTTAAAGAAGACGGGGTGGAAGCGTCTGCTGCCACCAGTGTCGTGCTGTCACGCTCAGGCTCTGCCTTCAGCCTCGACAGGCCCTTTGTCTTCATCATCTTTGAGGATGAAACAGGGATCCCACTTTTTATTGGCAGTGTCCAGAACCCCAGCCCAGATGCTGTTCCCCAGATCCAAGAGCCACAGGACTCACGTGAAGCCAGAGGCACCAACAAGCACCGCGTGCCCAAATAACAGAGGGCAGAGCCTGAGTGTTCTGGGACTCCTGCCTGAGCCTCTGGACCAGCTGAGAGAGGCCTCCTGCCCCTCTGAGGCCACAGGGGGGCAATTCCTTGCTGTTTTCCCTTACAGATCCCTAGAGACCAGTCCAGGGACAGCCCATTCCAGCCCTGACAAGCTTCTCCAGGCTGAGGCTCCCCTTTGTTGAACCTGAAAAGCTTGTTCTGCCTGGATTTTCCCTTCCAGGGCTCTCAGTCATGGAAGGGAGACTTTCTTGTCCCCAGACTGTTATTAGAGTCTTCATTAAGATCTTATTAGAGTCCCCTGTAGCCTGGAATCATCATTAGCATCTGGCAGCTTGGACATCAGCCAGGGCTGTACTAACGTGGCTCTTCCTTCCGCAGTTCCTGGGAACACGAATCCCTCAGTGTTCCTCTGAAAACCATCTGTGCCCACCTAGACAACGACCTCCAGAGCAACTGGACTAGAAACCAGTTGCCTTCTCTAGGATGAGTCACAGCCACTTCCAGGCATGGGTTCTTTTCAAAGATTCCCTTTTCCCACTCCTTGGCTATTTGGATCTGATGTAGGAGGCTCTGCAGTAGGAAACCCCTCCCTTTGGATCCTTCTCTCCAGCCCTTCCTCTAGAGGCTGGGTAATGGTAGATTTTTTTCAAGGCATATTTTATAGTGTTTTTTAGTAATTTTTATGTTGGCAGAATAATAAAGATTAAAGCAGAACATATTTGCTGAAGGTGTTGCATTGAAGGACCCAACAGAGAAAGGAAAAAGGCACAAAAATTTAGTAATTGCAAAGGTTGGGAGGAAAAAAGACTGGGCATGACAGAAGAAAAGAGAGGAGGGGCTCTGGCGAAAGATCTTTTTGCTGCCCCTTGTCACAGGGAACAACAGGGGCTGTGAGGTGAAATGGCAAATCTGGAAAGAGTCTCCAAGGACTGAGTCCAACAGGTTTTGGGCATCTCCCCTGCCAAGTGTGCAGGGGATGGATGTCTCTGGGTCAGAGCTGGCTTTGTGAGATGGCAGAATTCCCTGAATGAGGGCATGAGCTCAGTGGCACAGGGTCAGGAGGGTGTTTGGCCTGTAAGCAGCAATGCAGGGATAAGCAAGGATAGAACAGCTCTTACCCTTTCTCTTGTGTAAAACCTGACAAATGCTGGGATCTGCTCAGAGGGTCAAAGGTGCTGATCTGGCATCTGTTATCTGTGACTTCTTCACTGGGATACTCCTGGCCTCACAGTCTCCATGCTGTGGATGGCTGGGACAGCTTCCAGGGAAAGGAGGAAAGATTCTGACACCTGTAGCTGAATGTCAGTGCTTTTGTTTTGGCTAAAGGCAATGTCCTGTTATAGCTTCCCCTTGGTCTGAGATGGGCAGAGCAGAGATGAGTCTTTGTCCCAATGCAGCAGTGCCCTAAAAGCCCATGAGGCCCTGGCACAGGTTGCCCAGAGGAGCTGTGGCTGCCCCATCCCTGGAAGTGTCCAAGGACAAGGCTTGAAGCAATCTGGGATAGATAGAAGGGGGTTGGCACAAGATGATCTTTAAGTTCCTCCCAAACCAAACCATTTTATGATTCTATCAAGGAATTTTTGGGTCCCTCCACCCAACCAAGCCATCCTACCACCTAAAAATATGGGCCTAACTCATGAGTTGTACAAAACAACTCCTGTCCATAGTAATTTCTGCTTCCAAACCCCCTTAGCTGCTGGCTAGAAAGGATAGTGCTCTGTTCTTGCAGAGCAGCAGTTAGAGAGCCCAAGGGCCATCCTTCTGGCAGTGTTTTCCTCTCTTGGGAATGCTGCCTTCCCTCAAAGGAAGGAGCAGAATGCTTCTGGGAGCCTCCGTCCCTGAATAGTCTGCACCATCTGCTGGCATAAGAGCAGGACTGACTCACTAACCATGAATTTCGGGGATGCAGGCAACTTTGGGGAATAAAAAGTCCTGGCTCCAACCTCCAATTATGCATTTCTTCCAGTCTAAAAGGGGAAGAATGGCCGAAGATAATGCCTACCCCTCTAACCAGTGTAATGACACAAACCCTTCAGAAAGAGGCTGTAATTACAGGGCCCAGCAATTTTAACAAGTAAACCCGCAAGAATTCAGCCTTTCTTACTAGAGGGCAAAGCTCTAGCCCACAGGGAACATTTTAGCTTATTTATTTATACAGATTCATTCCTAGCATTCAGAAATACCATTCCATGCCTTAGGTAAGTCTTCTTTGCCTGCTGTAACCTCCCTGAATGCCACCCTGTTGCACTGCAACCACTGCAAAATCTGAAGCTCAAGTTTTCCTTTTCACGCCTCTACCCTCCAGCTCCCACTTTTATAAAGTTTTTTCCCTTGTTCTCAGTTTCCTGAACAGCTTGGTTCTTATTTCCTATTTTCTGTCTTGCTGCCATCACTCCTCCTCCAAGCTATTCTTGTCAAACTATTAATTTCATCTTATTTGACAGTACAGCAGCCCTCCATGACTGTGCTTCGCTCAACAAATTATCAGTTACACCAGCCATAAGACTCTTTTTCACTCCACTGACTTTCCAGAAGAGGCAGTTTGTAAAATGCAAAGTAATATTAATGTTTCTGCTCAGGAGTTTCCACTTTGCATTGCTAAAGCTTTCATTTTGACGGAGCTGTATTCTGAAAAGACATGACTAGCACAGGGTGTCTGCTCTATCCATCTGCACCACTGGCTCAGAATATCAAATAAGTCCCAGTTTCTTTAATATTAGATGTACTTTTTTCCTTACCTAAAGCAAATTCATATCCACTGCTTCCACAGCAGAAGTGAACCCTGTCAGAGAGCATACTGAAACCAAACCAGAACAACAGGAAAATGTTTGTATTGATTTAACAAAACTGATTTTGTTAGATGAGTTCAATGCACCATTTCAGGGATATCCTTCACCTACAGGAATAAACCTGGCTTTGGACTGTAATAACATTCCATGAAACTACCACTCTGATTTAAGTGGTTTTAAAGCCAAACCTGTATTTAAACAGATGGATTTTCATTTGAAGATAGAGACAAGACATAAAAACTTCTCTAGCAGTCCTTGCATAAAGGGCGTTTTAACACCACAAACAAGGTATCACAAAGAGATGAAAACCACCAGAAAACATCTCCACAGCCAACACCCCCATTCCTGGGCTGAGAGTGGAAGAATAACAAGCAGAATTTTTTCTCTGCAGATGATTTTGCACACAGCAAGCTGAGAAGCAGCTGAAAGCAGGGCTGCCACCCCTCTTGTTAGGAGGGGTGGCCTTTGAAGCACAGCCTAATCACAGGGCACATCTGATCTGCTTTCCGGGCTTGCAAAACCAGCAGCTAATGCATCTCTGAGCCCATTCTTTCCCCTTTGCTGAGGGACTGGATGAGCTCAGTGCTCACAGGAGAGGAGCTCCTCGTTACCTGCTGGCAGAGAGCCCAAAGACATGTCCCAGACTGGGGGCCCTGACATCACAGCCTCTCCAGCATTTCCAAAGGAAAAAACAGCTGGATCTGGTTAGCTACGTGTCCAGTTAGCCCAGTATCCATGGTCCTTCCAGTAACCATGGCTGAGGAAAAAAAAAGAATGACAAGGGACAAGGAAATCCCACTGTTCTCTGGCTGTATTGCCCAGCTGGCTGTTGGTAGCCTTCAGGGGACTTTTCTTCCATTAATTTGATTTGGGTTTTTTACTCTCAAATCTATTTATCTTTCATCTTCTGTAATATCTAGTTATAATGAGTTTTACAATTTAATACTTGTTTAAAAATACACTCTCTTGATTTAAATGTGCACGGGTGGGTGCTCCCCTTGAGCCTTCTGTGGAAAGTAATAATGGAACTCCTCTGTCCTTTTCCTTTCTCCATATCATTTATCATTCTGAAAGCTTCTACAAGATTCTCTTAATTCATCTTCTTTTTTAACAAGTCCTTGGCTTTCTAGCCTCTTCTTTTTCAGCCAAAAACTTTGAGCCAGTTAATGATTTCTTGTTAACTATCACTGGATACAAGCAGTTCCCAGCATCTCAACTGCCTCAAACAACAGAATCCTGTTTCCACAGTCTCTCCATTAAATCTTGGACATAAATCTATAAATCCATTAAACACTACTGCATTAACCATACCTCTGAGACAGAAGGAATTCCCTGATGTGACCTATGGCAGAACTGCTGGGGTAAAAGTCTTGCTCAAACAGGGCAGGGAGTGTTTGCCTTTCCTACCTGTGCTTTACCCACTAGGCTGCCTTTAGCACAGGGATTTGTTTTGGGGGGAGAAAAGGGTTGAAAAATCAGTGCAATTCAGGGCGAGGGTGGCAGGGGCAGAAAATGGGAGCAGAGCACTTTAAGAGAGCCCTGGGAAGCTGTAACCTGAAGCCTGCCGAAGGCTGGGCCGGGGGAAGCAGCAAAAAGCAGATGTGGCTGCACCAAAGCCGCACTGTCCTCGACTCGCACCCGCTGGGAGCCCTGACAGCAGCGGCCGAGAGGAGCCCCAGGTAAGGGACAGCTCAGGGACAGCTCAGGGACAGCTCAGCTGTGCCACTGCCAGTGGCCAGGGGAGCACAGGGCAGGGGCTGAGGCTGGGCAGCTCTCAGAGGACCTGGGAAATGGGAAGAATGGTTCTTCTGCAGGTGGGATTCCCACCGAGACACCTCACCAGGGATCGGGAGCCACCAGCAGCAGCTTTGCCCCCGGGGCTGAGCTGTGCTCGGGAACTGGGGTGGGTTTTCTGCCTTTCAACATCTGCCTTACAGCTGGGAACATGTTTTTTTTTGTCTGTGATGGTGTGACAGTCAAATCCTCTGGAGCCGGTGGTTGCAGGATGCTCCTGGAGCTGGTGCTGTGGAACAAGCAGAGCGAGCAGTCTGAACCCATGGGTCTTGTTTCACAGCACCTCTAAAGTCAGAAGTGTTTATAAATGATGTGAGACTTGTACCACTGTAGGTGGAAAGTAAAATGTTTCCTTTGCACCTGCAGGCCTTCACAAATCGACAAGTCCCAGACACAACGTTCCTTCTCAGCTCATTTCTCAAGGTTTCCTTCCTATTAACTTTTGACTGTAACATCACTCGCTCTTGCTCCTTCTCCTCTCCTTCAAGGCAGCCACAGATTTTAATATCATGCCTGAAACCATCCCACCTCCGATCCAACCAAATTCTTTTCTCTGCATTTCTGGCTGTGTGCTAAGAGAAATACAAATAGAATCCAGATGTTCAGGCCAATTCAAACGCAAAAGGCTTTGTCTTTTTAAAATGGAAATTGCTTTTTGGCGAAGTCTGAGAAATATGAAGCTGGTGACAGTACTGGCAAAAACAATACAATCTGCAAAACCAATCTCTGCTCCCATGCTCCCAGGAGCTCAGCGTAGCTGGAAGCAGAGGTTGTGTTGAGATTATTTTCTTTTTCTTCAGAGAAAAGGTTATGCTCCATGGAAAAGCCTCATCTCTAAGCTAAACTGGGCCAAACCTCTTCCTCTCAGCATGCAGGAGTGCAGCTTGGTACAGGCCTCCTCACAGAGCCCTCCCTAAGGTCTGTTTGTCTTGGACTCATGCAGGACTTCTGGTATCTCTCTTCCAGTGTGGTGCCTGCTCATTGTAAATCTCTGGAATGATAGCGGCAATCCCATCATCATATCCACTATCCCACCACCAGATACACCAGATAGTAAATCCTCTTGATCCACATCTTCTGCACCAGAAACCTCACCTGTTCTGCACCTGGGATGGCAGCAGGTTGCAGGATGCAAGTGCACAGGGGAACGAGGGTACCACTTCTGTGTTACACTGGCTGAACACAGCTGAAAGCTTAAAACCTCCCCTGGGATGTTTTTTTCTCCAAGGGAGAGCTGCCTCCAGAAGAAAAGGCAGGGAAGGGAAACAGCAAACTGCCTGTCACTCTGCCTGAACAGGGTCTCGAGCTGGGGCTGTTGTCGCCACGTGTATTTCTAGCAGCAGGCGTGTTTTCTTTGTAGCTGAAGTTAATCTGAAACACATGTTCTTCCTCTGATTTCTCTAGTTGCCTGGATGACAGGGGTTAGTTAAATACAACCCTCTTCCTTTAATTTCTGGGAATCCATCTAAACATTGCTTCAGAGCAGCCTCAGTGGCGTCTGTTCTTAGGGGCAGGACGCTTCAGTAGCTCTGGTTTGCCCACAGCCAAGCCCTGGGTTCCTCAGTGCCCTCAGGACCAGACAGATCTGCCTGCAAGGGCCACTCATCCCAGTACTGGAGTGATGAAAAGTGGATTCCACAGAAAGAACAGCTTTGGGGAGTTTGGTGTTTTTCTCCCATCTCCATTAAAAGTGTTGGATAAGCCAAGCTCTGCCTTTCACTTCTCTAGGTCTCCTTATTGTCTTTTAAAAAAGCTCTTCTATTTTACTTCATCAGATTGCAAATAAGAAGCAAAGGATGGACGCAGGTACATGTAGACACAAGAAACAGCAAACTACTGCCTGAGGCAGGTAATTTGTATATCAAAGCAGTCACCAGCCAGTGTTGCCTTCTGCCCCATTCAACAACATGGATTTGGTACCTTTTATAAATAAAGTCTTGAACTTTTTTGAAGTCTAAGACTCCAAAGTAATGATTTGGTGCTTTTCTGGACCTTGACACTCAGTAACTGCCAGCACCAGTGTGGTTTGGGCCACACACATCTGCTTTTGTGCTCAGGCACACCCACACCATGTGCTTGCCCAGTTTTAAAGCCACTGGGGCCAGTCTGGCTGAATACTTCCAGCTAGAGAAGGAAACCTGGCTCAGATCAGGTGTGTGTTTCACAACTGAAAGGACAAGCAGCAGCATCTGTCACTGCAGGTACAGTGAATGGTTGTGGTGGAGATGTATTTACCTGATCATTCACACTCTCTCTGTCATATTCTCACTCTATAGGTCCAAACATGCAGATTCCAGTGGTTCTTCTTTTCCTGGGTCTCTTAACTGTCCCAAGCAGAACCCAGAACTCAGCTACTGAGCAGGTGAGTGAGAGGTGTGGAGCAGGTAATTTAATTTTAGAGATTCTTACCGAAGGATTAAGCACTACCCTCCTAAATTACTGGGATTTTATTTAGCAACATAATGAGACTAACTCCTGCTTTACCTGGATAAAACCACAGTAGTTACATCAGGGGATGACCAGGAGGCAGAATTTCAAACTCAATGCTGCCTTTGGCATTTAAGTAACTGTTCCTACACTCTCTGTAAGACTAAGTGAATATTTCTGTAGGTCATAGAAGAATATCTGTAGTTGTTTGCCTGTGAAGTATTTACCACATCTGCAAGTCTAACCAAAGCACTCCCTGGACCTGCCAGAACTCTGCCACAGCTGATGGAGCCAATGCTGGCGAGGAAGAGGAAGATCCATTCTACAAGAGCCCTGTGAACAAGCTGGCAGCTGCAGTCTCCAACTTTGGCTACGACCTGTACCGCCAGCAGTCCAGCCGGACAGCCACGGCCAACGTGCTGCTGTCTCCCTTCAGCCTGGCTACTGCACTTTCTGGGCTCTCACTTGGTGAGTCCTTTGCCCCATTTCCACACTCACCCTCTGGCTTGGCAGCCCTTCCCTCATGTTCTCCTGGTCGTTGGCAGGGGCTGGAGAACGAACCGAAAATGTGATTTCTCGCGCCCTCTTCTACGATCTGCTCAACAAGGCTGAGGTCCACGACACCTACAAGGACCTCCTGAGCAGTGTGACCGGCTCAGAGAAGAGCATGAAAAGTGCCTCCCGGATCATCTTGGAGAAAAGTAAAAGTCCTTCTTCCCCTCTATGAAATTCTACCTAAAAAGCTGTCAGCAGTAGTTATTTTGGTGTGTGTATATATAAAAAACACATTGAGTAACACAGAACCAACAGCTCTGGCTCTGACAGCCTGCTGAGCTAGGATGCAGACAGAGCATGGAATGCTCTTGCTGCTCCAGAAAAAGCCTGGAAAGTTTGTGTGCACTTAAATAAAAGACCAGACATGCACACAAAGACATTGGTGACAGAGCAGTTAACTCACAGAAGACCTAAAAGAAACTTGCTGATAGTTTTGCCTTCACTCCAGGCTGTCTGGCAGGTGTTGCTGGCTTCCAGGAACCACAGATCACATTTTCTGTGATAACACTCAGCCATATTCCTTTGTTTAATTCCTTGCAGAGCTATTTGAAATGTCTGCTTCTGGCATGCAATAAACATCTGCTGAGAATGCTAAGAGCTATCTTTTGGAACCTGCTGGTTCCAAGAATCCAATAGGTTGAGTAAGCTGTACTCAGAAAGCAGGCTGGGCAAAGAAGAAAGGCTGATGTAGGAATGGCTGTGTCCAAGCCTTCAGTTCTTATCTCCTTTTTTCAGTTTTCAGAAAAGAGTTATCCCATGCTCCAGCATGGGTGGCTGTAGGATTTGGATCAGTTTCCTTAATGTGCTTTCAGATATTCCTCTTCAAAGCAGGTTCCTGTAGACAAACAGGCACAGCTATTTTATGAAAGACCTGTTGCTGGGCTTTGGATTGCCACCTGCTGCCTTGAGATTGTTTGGATAAGGGAGCTAGCTGCAGTATCCATGTTTTTATTCCCCAGGACTCAGGGCAAGGCCTGGATTTCACAGCCAGCTCGAGAAGTCCTACAAGATGCGACTGAGGGCGCTGAGTGGCAACACCCAGCTGGACCTCCAAGAAATCAACAACTGGGTCCGACAGCAGACAAAGGGAAGGATCATGAGGTTCATGAAGGACATGCCCACAGATGTCAGCATTCTCCTTGCTGGGGCTGCTTTCTTCAAGGGTAAGGATGTCGTGTGAAAAAGTCCATTAGGGATGTGTTAGAGGAGATGTGAAGGAATGCTCTCACTTCCAATAAAGCAAACAGGCTGTCAGAGAGAGAGTGTGAGAAGAAAGTGTTTGAGAATGTTTAGTAAAGAAGGAAAAAAAAAAAGGCACACTACCTGAACAAAAATAGTCCAGAGGGAGGAATTATTACTCTTGGGAAGCTGAATCTTGACCTGTTAGCAGTAAGAATCAGAGAAGAAAGTTTAAGCTAACAAAACTCCATTCATAGACGGGATATTACCGTTTAGGGAAGGAACAGTTTAGACTGTTCTGAGCCTTCTTACCATTGTAGAAGGAAGTTTGATACTAAAGAGCTGTTCTTAAACATGCTGTAAGCCACTGTCCTGGAGAATTATTGCTTAGAGACAAGGAGCAAAATAAAGGGTGGGGAGAGAAGCACTTTATATCCATTGACACAACTGTTACCCTTTAAAATAGTTTTGTAATTACATAAGTAGACATCAACTTCCCAATGGTTACTCCACCCATACACTGGCTTGATTATTTATTTGCCATTTAGCCAATTCTCAGATGAAAAGGAGGAGCCAAGGATGGCAGTAAATCAGTAGCTCCAATCAGTCTATTTCTATCCCTGTTATGCCTCAACTCCTTCATGCACAAATACTTAAAGCACAAGATTATTCAGCCACAGGCATAAGCCTGGTTTCATATGCCATTATTCCAGAAAATCCTGCCATTTTGTCTCCTACAAAATAGGGACTTGGAAAACCAAGTTTGACACCAAGAAGACTGCCCTGAAGGACTTCTACCTAGACGAGGACAGAACTGTGAAGGTGTCCATGATGTCAGACCCCAAAGCCATCCTGAGATATGGTTTTGACTCGGAACTCAACTGCAAGGTCAGACAGCAAATATTGCCAAAGATCTCCTAAACCTACTGAGGAGCAGGTTCAGCTACACCTACCTGTTAACCCCTTCCAGCCTTGCTCCTCCCATCAGCTACTTTTGCAATCCCTATTTTGAAAGGCAGTGTGTTGATTCTTAGGACATCCTCTTCTACCCAGGCTATGTCACAACCAATCCAAAATTTAATTTATGCCCAGGTCCTACCAGCCTGTATTGCTTGACTTAAAGTTGGGCAAGAAGGGCAGGGCACACCTCTCAAAACTTTTCCATCTCTACCTCTTTCAACCAATCTTTCCCTGGAGCATGAGCTCAAAGGTGTTCCAGTGAGAATTCCCCAAAGCAATGCTGCAGGATTCAGCAGGTGAGAGAGCACTTCCAGAGCAGGAAGAGTGCAGCAAGGATGGATGAAAGCCAGGGGAAAAAACCAGAAGTGTCAGGAAGCATCATGTCAGATAAAAGCAATCAGGGAAAAAGATCAAATATTCACTGAAAAGGTTGAGATTGCACCCTTAGAATCAGGCCTCTGCCTGGTACAGGATGGGTAAAACTGTTTATTATCGATGTGACCCTTTCTAATCTCTCTCTTATTTCTGGCCTTGCAGATTGCCCAGCTGCCCCTGACAGAAGGAATCAGTGCCATGTTCTTCCTGCCCACAAAGGTGACCCAGAACATGACTCTGATTGAGGAAAGCCTCACTTCTGAGTTTGTCCACGATGTGGACAAGGAGCTGAAGACAGTCCACGCTGTGCTAAGCCTGCCCAAACTAAAGCTGAACCACGAAGAGGCACTTGGCAGCACACTAAAGGAGACAAGTATGTGCATCACACCCCCTTTGCAGGCTGCAGGGCTCAAAGCAGTGGTCAAGTTGCTTCCTGCTCTCAGAATATGAAGCTGGGGGGCTGTTAGTGAGATTTCACCAGCAACCAAATCACCTTCATCTAGGACTTCTCAGCTTTTTATCAAATCCCTCCCCAAGCTCATAGAGTGCTGCTGAGATTTTGGGTGAAGCTCAGTGAAGCAGATGGAAGCTGCTTCTCCCTGTTCCCCCAAAAAACTCTGCCCAGGCAGCTCCCTGCCCTCGTGGATCACACGTTAGCAGGGCTGCTCCCCCTTCTGCAATCCCTGCCTTCAGCTAATGGAACTTTCTCTCTTTCCTCCAGGGCTCCAGTCACTTTTCACATCACCTGATTTCTCCAAGATTTCTGCCAAACCTCTGAGATTATCACACGTGCAACACAAGGCAATGCTGGAGCTTAGTGAGGATGGGGAAAGATCCACACCAAACCCTGAGGCCAATGCTGCTCGCCTGACCTTCCCCATAGAATACCACGTGGACAGACCTTTCCTTCTTGTACTGAGGGATGACACCACTGGAACCCTCCTCTTCATTGGCAAGATCCTGGATCCCAGGGGTGTTTAGATCCCTTCAAAATAACCTGCAATGGTAGGGCCCAAATGGAAAGGGTGATATTGGGAGGGATACTGGCTCCCTGCTCTGCTACACAAAGACACAACTTGCAAATCTTACGCCTTCATGTTGCAATAAAAGAGCTTTTGCTATTAATCTCAGCAAGCCCAAGTATTCTCCCTTGAAAGGTTGTCTGCCTACACTCCCAGTTTCCCCACAGGAGGAATGCAGTTCTGTGTCCTGAAAGCAAACATTATCTGCTGTATGCTGCACTGTTCCCCATCCTGTTTTCCAACCTGACACCAGTTGTTGAATCTGAATCCCTCATTACTGACAGACCTGTGCTCCAGCCCTCCAAGTTCTGCAGTGCCTTTTCTAGACTCTAAGTTTGCACTTCCCAGGCTGTTCAGGCCTCACCCCTTCCAACCATTTCCATTTCACACTGGCAAGAAGGAAAGTGCCTCACAGTATTTAAAAATAGAAGGCAACGTGCTCTGGATGACTGTACATTCATAATGCTCAGGGCACCACACAGGGGAGAGTCACATCTCACACAAAAGCAACTCAAACATTTGCTTCCAACCCACACACAGAACTTATACAACAGCCTCTGTTCCCACCATACCACACACACACCTCTCACGTTAGAATTGGTCATTTTATTTACAACAGGCTCACTAAAGAGCATTTCAAGACTTCATTCAAGTTGCTGTTACACATGATTTTCCAGCTTGTACTACATGACTACCTTACCACATGACACTTAGCTTTGATGAAAGATCACATTGCAGCTTCCTTTGACAGGGAAATTAAGTCCTCTGAAGGATGTTTCTGGGAAGCTGTGACAGGCAGGCCTTCATCTCCTGTAGTTCCTGGATCTGAGCACTCTGAGGACCAAAGTGCACTGACAAAATCCGCTCTGCTCTTTGAATCGTGCTCAGAGCTTCAGAAACTGCAAATCTGAAATAGGAAGATAATAAGAACAGAGCATGCAAAATACTTAATTCAGCTTCTTGACTTACACAACCTTTAAGCCCTCCCTAACAAAAAGCTAAACCTCTTCATGGCCACAGATCCCACCTTGCCCTGCCTTCCAGCAGCAGGAAAAGTGTGTCTGCTTCAGCTGCAAAGGGAGGATGAGGGGGATGGAACAGTGAGGAGATGGACAAAACCTGAAAACATTATCCTTGAGTATATAGGAACTCACTACTTCATCACTGCAGCTCCTGCTAAAATTATTTTTGTTAAAGGGAGTTTGCTGTGAGGAGATTTTCAGGAGCAGTCAGGGGATTTCCTTGCCAATAAAGCAAGAGAATTTCATTCCCTTCTTTGAGAAGATGTCAGCAGCATTATACAACTGAGGTATAACCACCAAAGGTGATGAGTTGACAGAATAAAACAATTGGACAGGGAATAAACTGAGCCAGAGAGAAGAAAAGATAGGCACAAAAGAAAGAAACAGATTCCTAAAGGAGTACCTGTGCTAGACTGCCCTGTGTCCTGTGAGACACCCTCAAGGTGCCTTGATATTGTGTCAGACACACAGGAGTGGTGCAGGGCAGGGACAGAGAGTGAAACCAAGCTCACCCATTGAAGAGGATTTGTGCCAGCTTGAAAAGTTCATGGCCTGTTTCCACACTTGATGGCCCATGGTGCATTTCCACAATCTCAATACTCTTCTTCAGGTGTCTGGCTGCTTCCTGCCATTTCCCTGATGGAAAAACAAAGCAAAACAAGACAATGAGAAATTAATAAATACTTCCTAGAGCTATTGCCACCCAAAGAATCTGGCAGAAATAATCAAAATCTGGTGAATTCTGTCCACAGAACCAGGACAGGGAATCTAAAAGAACATGAGAGAACAGTATTGTTCACTGGCTGCTGGAAACACAAGTTTTCTTTCTGAGAGCCCTGCTGACAAAACTAGGGGAAAAAATGAGAGGGCCAGTCCAACAAAAAGCTAGTCATGTTAAATTCAAAGTTCAGGAAACATGGGCTAGTGAGAGGACAATGCCATACCAAGAGTAGCATAGACCTGTGCCAGATGATCCTCCATCTCTCCCATCAGCAAATGCTCTGGAGACAAGAAGGTTCCAGCATCCATCTGACACTTCAGGAGCATTTTGATAGCCTGATCTATTAGAAAAAAAAAGGTTATAAAATTCACCCTGTGGCCAGTCTCCAGTTTTCCATGATCCATAAAAAAAAAATCAATGTCATCTTTGCATGTTACACAGCTGATTGGGGTTTGGTTAGGGTTCAACACCGACTTCATCTGCACCTCTGCTCATTCCACACGTGCTGGCCCAACTCCCTCCAGGAAAACAAGGCCTGGGAATGCCCAACTCCAGTGTTACCCTGATTTCTTTTGATTTAATTACTTTACTATAGAACAATATGACTTAGATTAACACTCAGATCAGGGGGGTATAAAAAAAATCTAAAGCTGGAGTCCCCAGGGACACCAGGCCACATGTCACAGCAGCCCAATGGCATGAGCAACAGTGCCATCTCATGGTTCCTGTCCTGACCCGGGCTCCTCAGCTCCTGACCCCAGGGCACAAAGCTGAGCCTTACCAGCCTTCCCGACTCCCAGCAGGTCTAAAGCTTTCTTGATCTGTTGCTGAAGGTCCTGTAAACAGCCAGACAGGTGATCTCTGCTGGCTGAGGCTGCACAAGCTTCGTTTGAACACCAAAGTGTGTCTTCTTCCCCCTGTGGAAATCACCCCTGTGATTGTTCCTGCTCACGTTCAGCTCAGAGCTTACTCTTCATCTGCATTAGCTCTGGGTTATAGAGATGCTAAATTGTTTCTCAGTCGTATTCATTAAACAAAGTGGTTTTGTTATAATTTGTTATCAGCTTATTTGATTTTATAAGCAACAGTGAGATACTGTCTTGACTCAGCAGGTGCTTTTGGCTTCTGAGCAGGGATCAAAGTGAGGCCTTTACCTCTCGGCTTTCCCAGACAGAACCTTACACACCCCAGGAAGTTGAACAATCATAACTATGGAGAATTACCTGCATTTGGGCCTGGCATTTGGGACAGCAGAATGAATTTCTGATGGACACCACACTCTTGGCACCAGGCTCTAACTCCTCGAGGCACGCCTGGCAGTGACACTCGAAGAAATACTGACTGAGAAGCTGCTGTCTCTCAGCAACCCTCATCCTGCAGCAGTGAGGCCCTGCAAAGAGTGGCAAGGGTTGAGATCTCTCAACAGCCACAGTTCTTAACATCAGAATAAATGGATTTTTGTTACAGTTGGGACTAGGGATATTTTGGGGAGGACGCAACTGGAGAGTGAAAATCTAACAGTGGGTTCAAGAGATGAAATGTTGGTCAAGGCTGCTAAACAAAGACTCTGGCAACATTAGATGAGAATTATATGAGAGTTATGATATAAATACCCATCAGCATCATAAGGAGAGGTGAATGAGACAAACACAGAATTAGGGCTTACCATAGCAATGCAAAACCTCTTGGCCACTTGAGATTGGCTGTGATGCCCTGACAGTGGCAGCTGTCCCATGGAATGACACGCTGGTATTGGGGCAGCACGAGTGGTTCAGGAGGCTGAGGACAGGGAAGAAGGCTGTTGCCAGCCTCACAGGCTTCTTATCTACAACAGCCCCATCTCCAGGCCCTGAAGACAGAGGAAAAGCAAGCAGGCTGAGATTGAATGCTCACAAACCCACACAATTCCTGCAACGAGCACCGTGACCGATTGCAGGCAGCAGCAGAAAGGTTCCTGGTATATTGCTGCAATAAATAATAACCAAACACGCTCTGCATGTGCACCAAAGAACAGGCCAGCATGGGACAGGCCATTAAATTTTAAACAAGTCATTTCCATCTGCAATGGGAGCTTTTTACAGCTGATAATTCAATCTCTTCACTTCACACAAGGAAGACGGGCAAGGAGGGGACAGTCCTGAGCTCCTCAGGAAAGGAGAGAGGAGCTACTGAAGAGACTGAGGGAGCTGGGCTTGGTTAATCTGGAGAAGACTGAGAAGGGAATCTCATCAATACATATTCAAATACAAGTGTCAGAGAAGGGTGATGGACTCTTTTCTGTGGTGCCAGGCCACAAATTAAACAAGAAGCTCCACCTCAACATGAGGAAAAACTTCTTTCCACTGAGGGTGGCAGAGCACTGGAACAGGCTGCCCAGGGAGGTCTGGAGCCATTCCAAACCCACTTGGACTTGTTCCTGTGTCACCTGCTCCAGGTCACCCTGCCTGCACAGGGGATTTGGACTGAATCATTTCCAGAGGTCCCTTCCAACCCCAACCATTCTGTGACAACATAGTGGGGCTTAATTTTTTTTTATCTTACCCAGCTCCTGCATTACAGTGATTGCTTGTGCATTACACTGCAGCTGCAACACGTGCCTCAGCATTGCTTCTGCCACAGTCTTCAGCTCTGGGGACAATTCATCTGAGGTTTTTTCACTTGTCTTTGGTTTGGACCACTGCTGAGGTGATTCCTGATTCAACACAGCAGCCTCCAGGCCAGCTGCTTGCAGCTGTTTGCACACAGCTACCACACTGAGAGTGCAGAGGAACTTGTGCTCAGGGCTGTGCTGCTCAGTGTGGGGCAAAAGGTGGAACAGAGCTTGGTAAGAACTCTGGTACCGACCATTGCTGCCACAACCAGGGATACCTCTGCCACCAGCTCCTGCATCACTCAGAGGTTTGCATCTTGCCTCAGGGTTCTGAAGGTTCTTGTCCCCACGGTGGGACCACGCCACCAGCCTGCTGACCTCTGCAAATCCTGCCAGCAGCACAGTCCTCAGGGCCACGTGGCAGAAGACCCCCAGGGTGAGGAGCAGCGCTCCCAGGGAACACTCTGTCCTGTGGTACTGCTGCCAGGCCGTGTCTGCACAGCCCTGGCTGCAGTACTTGGCATAACTGCAGCCCTGACAAGGCACCGAGGCCAGCAGCTGCCTCAGGCAGCGGTGGCAGTAAAGATCTGCGTTGGTGGCTCGAGTGTCCCACGCTGTGTCACTGTCCTGCAGGGGAAGGCTCTCCCCAGGGCACAGCACACTCACAAACGCCTCCTCTTTCACCAGGCTCTGTCCTGGCACGATGTCCTGGGAGGCCACCAAGTGACGTCCTCTCTCTGCATCAAACCTCAGGCTCAGAGATGAAGATGCACCTGAAATTCTGTTGTTCTCTTCCCAGATCTCTGGCTCCCCTTGAATGCCACCGTGTGCTTTTTGTGCAGGCTCTGGACACCTCTCTTTCTTCCCTAATTTAACCTTCATCTGAGTTAACTTTTTCAGCCGTGTCAGGTGAGTAGTCATGATTCCATCCAGAGCAATTTTACTCTCCAGCACTCTGAGGATATCCTGTGCCTCCTGTAACCTCTCCAGGCACAGCAGACACTCAGCTTTCCGCAGCAGGACCTTGGGCAGCAGCCTGTCTGGATAGCCATGGCTTTCAGCCCTGGCAATATCTTCCAAACAAACCTAGGAACAAAGATAAGGCCTTTTAATTTGACTTGAAAACCAGCTCGTGCTCTTTCATTCCACCTAAGACAGCCTCATGGAAGAATTCTGTGTGTTAATCAGCAAATTCCATGTGCATAACCAACCTGCCGCCCAAATAAAACATCCTGCCATGGAAACGAGGCAGGAGCCCTTCAGCAAGTTGAGTTACGGATGCTTTAAGCACAGCTTGGGGAGCACATCTGATCTGCTGTCTCTTGTTCTAGCAAACACCTCAGGGGCACCCAGCACCTTGTGGGGTGGGTGCTGCCCTGGCTCCCACTTACCTCAAAGTGCCCCAGGTGGAGGAGGGCAGCTGAGCGGTTGGCAAAGCACACGGACACCTCGGGGCTCCCAGGGAGCTCGTGGGATGCTGCCTGCAGAGACAAAAGAACTGCTGCTGCCTCAGGGTCCCCTCCTTGGGGATCCCCTCACGGGAGCTGCTCCTTGCCCCTCACGGGAGCTGCTCTGTGCCCCTCATGGGAGATGCTCCTCGCCCCTCATAGGATTCCTTCAACCATGAGGGTCTGCAGGACCCTCCCTCAGGGATCCCCTTGGCTGGGAGGTGTTGTGGGACCCCTTCCCTGGGATGCCCTCATGCCACACGTACCTTGGAGTAGAGCCTCAGGGCAGCCCGGTACTGGCCCCGCTTGAATTCCCGGTTCCCCTGCTCCCGGTACCAGCTCGCGGCCTCCGGCTCCTTGTCCGTGCGTGCCCGGTGGCACAACCTCACCAGGGCTGCCTCCTCCTCCTCCTCACTCCTGTGGGACACGGATCAGCACCAAAGAATCAGTTTGGAATCTGGTGCAGCCTCCCTGCTCAAGCAGGAGGATCCCTGTGGCACAGGATTGTGTCCCGAGGGTCCTGGAATATCTCCAGCGACAGAGACTCCACACTCTCACTCTGTGCCGGTGCATGGTCACCGCACAGGGAGGAGGTTCTTCCTCATGTTCACAGAATCACAGGTTGAATTAGGTTGGAAAAGACCTCTGAGGTCATGGAGAGCCCCAGTTTGTCAGCCAGACCATGGCACTGAATGCCGTGTCCAAGCTTTCCTTGAACACCTCCAGGCACAGCGACTTCACCACCGCCCTGGGCAGCCCATTCCAGCGCTCATCACCCTTTCTGCGAAGAAATTCTTACTAGCGTCCAACCTAAACCTTCCTGAAGTGAAGTTTAAGCCTATGTCTTCTCTCCTACCGCCAGCAGCCTGGGACACGAGGCCGCCCTCCAACCTCCCGTCAGGTAGAAAGGTGGAATTTTATCCAGATGGAATTTCCCCGGTATCACTTTCTGCACGTTGCCCCGTGTCCTATGGCTCGGTTCCACCGAGCACAGCCTAGTCCATCCTTTGACACCCCCCTCTTTATTTATACGCATTAAGAGAGATGCTCCAGTCCCTCACTCCCCCTCGCTGCCCTGCGCTGGACTTGCCCCGCCCGCAGCTCACCGGAGCAGGTCGCAGCCCAGCCGCACCGCGTCGTGAAGCGAAGCCGCCGCCAGCCGCTCCCGCAGCGCCGGGTCCAGCGCGGCCCAGAGCCGGGCGGTGCGGGCCTGCCACTCCGCCACCGGCAGCGCCATCGCTGCCATGGCGGCGCCCTGCAGCATCCCTGCACGGAATACAGAGACACTTCCGCCGTACGGCGCCGGGCAGCCAATAGGAGCGGTGTGCTGGCGGGCAGTGAACGGCGTGACGTCAGGCGGCGCCGGAAGGAGGCCGTGGCGGCAGCGGCGGCGGCGGGAATTTTTGGCGGCGGCGGCGGCGGGAATTTTTGGCGGCGGCAGGAATATTTGGCAGCGGCGGCGGCGGGAATTTTTGGCGGTGGGAGCTTTTGGCGGTGACAGGAACGTTTGGCGGCGACAGGAACGTTTGGCGGCAGCAGGGATATTTGGCGGCAGCGGCGGACGCGGCACCATGAGCATGCGGCTGAGCGAAGGGGCCATCGCGGTGAGCGGCTCGGGTGGGCTGGGGTGGACCTGGCCCTGGTCAGAGTGGGAGGTGAAAACCGGCCCTGGGCATCGGGGCCCGAGGGGAGGAGCAGGCCCGGAGCAGGGCCTGGTCCAGCGAGCCGTTAAAACGGAAGGTGACGGACAAAGACTGTCTAACTAATTAAGTTAGAAAGCGGTATGTTTATTAATACACATAGGGGTTAGTCCCCTAGAGACGTGGCAGCCCCGTACAAAGTTTCTTGCTCTCTATTTATTTCTCAAAGTCTTGCATATAGTACATATGCATAACCCCAGCACCTCCCATCTCCATTCAGTATTAAAATGAGGCTATCAGTCCTTCACTTGTGTGCAATTCTTCTCTTGGATTGTGTCGGTGGTCTCGAATTGGGTCAGTGACCTTGAAGGATGAAGTCAGGAATGTCTTGGTCAGGTTTCTGTGACCCTCTGGCACAATCCAAGGTCCCCTGCTTCGTGATTGATACAAAATCCAGGTGCTGGTCATTGTTCTGCTAGTTTCAATCTGTTCTTATAACGGTTCACTTACTCCACTTGCTTCTATAAACAAGCACGTAATGGCAAACAATACAACAGTTAGCTCTAGCTGAAGCATTTAATAATCATTAACCTATCGTTTGTTTATTTAACTTGCATCCTGATCAATATGAATTGCTTCTAACCCTTACCTAAAATCTTAACTCTTTAAAATCACGACTCACCAGGGGTGATGGCCACACCCGTGTCCCTGGCTCTTCCACGGCAGCTCCTCCTCAAACTCCTTGGCTACAACCCTTGGTAGCTTGGCCTGATGAGCTCAGATGTCCAAGCTCATTGATTCTGTGCTTCTGTCACTGTGGGTAGCATGTTTATGAGTGTCTCTTTCATTTCTCCAGGCCATAATGCAAGGGGAGGAAGTCTCCAAGCCCGTGCTGCAAGTCATCGTGAGTATTTCCCTCCCGGTGTCCTGAGTGCAGCCAGACTTCCTCTGCAAGGCTGCTTTGAGTTCTCTTAATTTGATTTTACATTACTTGGGCTGTGCTGTTGATATTAGTGTTCGAAAAAGCCAGTTAGATAAATCACTTGTTGTTGATGTCACTTTCTGGTTTTGAAAAGTTTCTGAAGTGCTGTGAACTGACAGCCTTGGGGGTTTTTTTCCCTGCAGAATACACGGGCTATTGCCACAGGGACTGGGCCCCCACGTTACCGAGTGCTGATGAGTGATGGGGTGAACACCCTCTCCTGTGAGTATGGAAAGCTGCAGTGAGGTTTTTGTTCTTGTGGAGATGCTAAGGGGGATAAAGTTCCTGGTCTGATGCAAAATGCTGAGTTAAATACTGAAGGAGATTGTGGTTTTTCACTGGGCCACAGACTCTGGAGTGTGCAACTTCATTTTGTTGTTTAGGTGAAATCTTTGACTTTTGGAACTCTGTGAAATGTAAGCAATCAACTTGCTGCAGGATTTAATGAAAATACAGAAACCTATACATATAACATTGATTTTAAAGCAATTTAGTTTAATCTTCCTCTCAGTTCTTTGCTATACAATCATTCTAGCTATCACTGCACTCTGAGGTGTGGGGAATAAATACAGCATAGTTTATAACCAGTTTTGGTGACTTCTTAGCAGTTGCACTGTTTTCTTTGTCAAGCTGTAGATCCAGAGCAATACTTGACTGGCTGGAAAAGGTGTGGCCAGCCCTTTTAAAGCTGGAATGGTGAACTCTTTCAATATTTTCCTTCTCCTGCAGCATTCATGTTGGCAACACAGCTGAACCCCCTGGTGGAACAGGAACGCTTGTCAGCCCGGTGTATTTGCCAGGTTAACAGATTCATTGTCAACAGCCTGAAAGATGGAAGGTATTTGTGTTAATCTTTAAGTACAGCCCTACAGAAAGGCAGCTGCACTCGTAGGGGCTCTGTGCTTTGTGACTAAACAGAGGCCAAGAGCTTTTGGTTGGGATTATGTGAAAATACTCAGGCTTTAGGGTGTGAGAGGGAAAGTCCATGGCAGTAACAGAAGAAATAAATTGCAGAATGTGACTCTAGTGGGATCAGGTGTATCTGGTACAGTGATTTAGTAATATAAAGTTTCCAGTTGCAATACTCCCAACTCCAGCTGGAATACTCCAAATACTTGTACAAAGCTTCCTTAAAATTATCTGCTGCTGAAAAGAAACAGTGATGATACCTTGTTACTTAGGTGTTGTGGAACCTGGTCTTTTATTACAATGTAAAGAAATAGGATAGGAGGAAAATTTGAGGAGATGGGATACTGCAAAATGAGAAGGGATCCAGGTGAAACTATTACAGAAAAACTGTGTATATGCCTAGCAGGATACGAACTGAGGGGTTTTTTTTTCTTTTTATTTTGGGTAGAAGACAACTTTTGAGGCAGGGAATAAAAATCTCATATGGTTTTGCTGCTTTTAAAACACAGTGGTTTCTCAAGCTATTTTTGGTAGCTGTTCAGCCAGCTGTCCTTGATGCAGTGTGATATTGTTTCAAGCTTACTTGTCCCTCAAGAGAGGGCTTAGTTGACAGTGGAGAGCTTTTGTCTCCCACGTCCTTCATCCAAAGAATCAGCCTCTCAATGCTTGGTTTTCTCACCTGCTTCAAAGGATATTCAGAGATGTTGCAGAGGGAGTGAGAGTCTTTATTTACTGTCTGTTCTGTGTTGTAGGAGAGTGGTTATCCTGATGGATGTGACTGTCTTGCAAACTGCTGATCAGGTTGCTGGGCCTATTGGCAATCCCCAGCCATACAATGAAGGTGAGTTTTCTGTCAGCTCAGAGAGCCTTTCAGCTTCTCTTTCACTTGAAAAAAGCAGTCAGACATGTTCAGGACTTTTTAATGCCTGGAATAATGATGTCCAGATCTTGAAAATCCTTTTGGTTTGTGTCACACAAACTGGGGTGTGTTCCTATTTTAATAAACTCTGCACCGTGGCTGAAGCTTGAGTGTCTCCATGGTATTTGGAGCATCCATACCTTATAACCCTGACAGGTTTTTATTGTAGTGAGTACCTCGAGTGTATTGGAACTTTGAGTTCCAGTAAGTAAGCGGAAGCTACTTTGTCTCCTCATAATGAGTAATCAAATAGATTCTAATTTCTCCTGTCTGGAAAGAATCAGGAGGAGGAAGATGGAATAATGATCTGTAAAAGTCTAAGATGGTGTGGAGGGAATGAATAAAGAGTGATGAATCTCTCTTTCCTATGTTCATTTGATGCTCTTTAGCTCTCGTGTTGTCAGGCAGTGGTTGTAAAACAAAGGCTGCACCACACCCCTGAACTGCACAGTTAAATTGTGGGACTTTGTGGAGGTAGGTGCCAAAAATTGGCACAGGTTCAAAAAGCAATTAGATGTGAAAGAGAAATCCATTAAAGGCTGTTAAACATAACAATACATCCTCTGCATGAATGTTAGGTGCAGGAAGCACTAAAACTTAGATTGTTCCAAGTACATAGATAGAGACTGGTATGAAAACAAGGAGAGCACAAAATTCCCTAAGCACCCATTTCTACCATGCCCAGCTGAAAAAGGATTGAGGCACTGGGTGACCTTAATCTGACCTGCAGTGAATCTCATTTGATCTGTTATATTGCATAAATAATTGTGTTCTTCACTTTTGTGTGCTGAGCTTGCAGTTCTCATGCAAATGGTTTTTTAAATTAAAACATTTTTCCCTCTGAGAACGTTCAAAAGTCTGTTCTGCTCTTCCAATTCTGGTCTTTTAAAAAGGAGGGAGAATAATAAGCACTTAAAGAAAATATTTGAACAGCTCTGTCAGTGATGTATACACAGATAATGGCTGGAATTTAATAGCAAACAGCTCTTCCTGAAGATTTTTTTTTTTATCCTGAGAGAAGTGAACTAATATATTTTTATTACTAAGGGACTACACATTAGAGGCAAGAGTTTTCTGTAGAATAGTTTGGACAAACAGTGGTGGTAGGTACATTGCTCTTCTGGTTAAAAATCTATTCTGTTGCAAAGGCAAAGACATCTTTCTTCATTAACTTTTTCCAAGGGAATTAAGAGGGGCGTTTGTTAAATGAGCCTAAAGAATCCTTTGTTCCTTTGATAGTTACTTAGCTAATTGCTGTTTAAAAAATGTGTTGACATCTCAGATTTTATGGTTTAATCCCACAGTTGCTGTAGAGACCAAGACTTTCAGAATAGCTACTGAGCAGACTGTTTTGTGCCTTTCTCCCATTTCCCTGCTTATGTGATACAAGAGCTTGTGAACTATAGTGTTTTTCAGTTATATTGTTGCTTAGAAACCACTGAGAACGTGGTATCTGACAGAACTGAGCTGAAAATATACCTTTAACTATAAATTCTGGTGAAATTACCATTACTTTGATCAAAGTTGTGTTCTTCATTTGGACTTACAAAAATACTCTGCTGTGAAGGTTTCAAATCTAAACTCTTTTGGAGATGTTACAGGTCTGTGGTCATAATATGTGTGGGCTTGCACTAGATAAAAGATGCCAAATGGGATGTGATGTGTATTTCATTTTAACACTGATCTTATTCTGACGACTTCATACCATTTTATTTGATACTAAATAAGGTTTCTGATACAGAAGATGGTAATAGTTTAGATTAGGTAAGCTTAACCCAGCCTTGCTGCTCTGCAGGCTGCAAAGATTTGTCATGAAGGCCTTGAAATGGCAGAGGTGTGTATTTCAAGTTGTATATTCTCCAAGTTCCTGTATATATTAAGAAATGGTATTTTTGAGGGACACTCAGCTAATGCAAAATGAGCATCTTAAATGTACTTCGTGGTTTCCATGAAAAAAAAAAAGTTCTGGTATTTTAAAAATGTATCTTTTAGCCCTACTTTTGGTTTTTCTTGAAATACAGATCTCAGACTGCCAGACCTAGGATTAAGGAATATTCTTTCTCAGACTGTAATAGCACAGTGGGACCCAGGGGGGTGAGAAGCTGGCTTTTGGCCACTTTACATGGGAGCAGTAGGTGGTTAATCTGCCTAACAAGGAAGCTGGAGACACAATCTTCTTATTACAAATCATAAAAACTTTTCAAGCAGCCTCTCATAATAGTATTGAAAATTAAGACCGAGCAGTTCTTGTTGAAGACTGGATGGTTGTGCTATTACTGTCGTTAATCTCATTCAAATTTCTCTGATGCTGGACTTTCTTTTCACTATGACAATGACTTGCTACTTATGTTTAACTTCTGTCATTAATCTTTCCATGTTGAAATGTTTATGGACTTACACACTCACATGAACTTATTCTTGCCCTTCCCACTGCTGTGATTTAGGTGTTGTTTCAAAGTGCATTTTTTTCCCCTTCTCTCCCTTCCCTGCTGCTCAGTTCTGGGGCAGGTCTTGTGTCACATCTCTGTGGCAAAACCTCTTGGTGACAAATTATTGGAAGCTGAGGGCTCCTGTTACATAATTATTGCCTTTGAGTGGGCTGTGGGGCAGCTGCAGGCAAAGGTCTTGGCTTTGCCTAACCCACCACATACAGCAGAAATGTGAGCAGGTATTTCAGCTGGTTTTTTTTCACCTCTAGCTAATAAAAACTAACAGCAAAAACCAGGCAGCCTCCTCAGTTTTCTGAGCACTTTAAGTGATCTGTAGGCCACCAGCCACCAAAAATCACAGTTTAGGAGTCCCTAGGCTCTCCAAGCGAGAAAATTGGAGAGATATTTCTGCTGCTTCTGTATTTGAACACATGCACAGATGTGTGAATTTATTCTTACTCTGTTGAGAAACACTCGGCTGTGGGTAGGCAGCCATTAAAATGTGAATTTGTGTTTCATAACGCACACGTGTTCCAATGGATGTGGTGGTCTTTGGTTTGGGTTTTTTTTTTTTTAATCACAAATTCCTACAGAAAAAAACATATTTGGAACAAAAGTAATGAGGAAAACTCTTGCTGCTTCATACCCACATTCTGTTCTTCCTGAATATTCCTCCCCTGACCAGACATATTTTTCTCTTAATGCGTCTTGTTGGGTTTTTTTCCACCTTCCCTTGCACAAAATGAATTTGGGTGTGGAGTGCTGACCCTCTGAGCACCTGAGGCCACTGAGCCAGGGGGAGACCTGGCTCCTCCATCTAGTGGAACCTGCAGCAAATGCACATTTTGCAGTTTGACGTCACGCTGTTGCCAGGGAGACTGTCACCAGTTCACCGATGTGACTCTACTGCGGCAACTTAGAGGAGCAGATTGGGCTTTGTGCAAGGACCTGGATTTTGGATTAAAAATCAGCAGGGGGTTACCTCTGGAGCCTGTACCACATCTGGCAACACCACACTGGGGTCTCTTTGTGTTGCCTCTGCTCCTTTGCCGTAGTTTGGTGCCGTCCCTCCATCCTGGGATTCTCTGTTTTTGTTCCTCGTGGTGCTCTACAGGCTTGGTGTGACCTCCTTTTCCTCTTTCCCTGCCCATCTTCCTCCTCACATCCCAAATCACGAGGGTTTTGCCTGCTCAGGCCTAGGTCTCCCTGCAAAGCAAGACCTTAAAGGATCAGTTGTGTCCAAAAGGACAAAAATGTTGGATATTTTCTCATCTAGAGGCAAATTATATTGTGTAGGAATTCAAAATTTTGAATGGTAAATTAGTCTTTTAATGGACTTTTACTTTAGATATGCCTGTCTGCTCTTTCCCTTGTAATTTATCATTGATTTAAAGCAAGTAAAAGTCCTGAAGTCTAAAAAAAATGGACACTGTGTTCTTACTATAGCATCACTTTGCTCCCTAAACAATTTACTGCTGTGTGCTAAGAGGGGCCCTGGTGAATTCTGAAGTGATGACTCCATCACCCCACATGAAACATCTTCATATTTCGGAAATAAAATGCAGCAGGTGTTTTCTTTGTCTTGGGTTAACTTCAGATTTGACTTTACCCAGTGGATTTTTGGCCCTTTCTGAGTGATGAGACAGAGTTCTCTACAGTTTTTTTTATCTCAGCTGTTAGGTAGGAGCAGAAACTACCTGTCAGAGCAATAGCAGCTGATAAACACTGAAAAGTTGTCAAGATTACTTCAGGGCTGTCCTTTTAAATCACCATCAGCCCTGAGTTCTTTCCAAGTAGAAAGCAGTTGCTTGAGGAAAGAGATCTGACTGGAATTCCTTCATGGTAATGTTCAACAGATAGCTTGCTGCTCCTGTGTCTTAAATACCTGAATTTTACCATGTTCTCTGTGGTTTTTAGGGGTTTTTGTTTGTTTGTTTGTTTTTTTAATGCAAATGTTATTTCTTAAAAGGGTACTTTTAATTATTCTGCTCCCTACTCTATGGTCTCTTTCCATTTTAATTAGCAGGACAAGGGCAACGTTCTGCAGCTCCAACAGGAAACTCAGCACCCAGCAAACCACAGCAACAAAATGGCAATTTGTCTGCAGCAGGTAAGAGTCATCCTGGGCAGGAATTCTGATCTGTGATCAGTGAGAAACTACAGCTCCAGTTTAAATAAAATCCTTTCTCTAATGGTGTTGCACAAGAAACTCCCCATTGAGGAGTAACCCATAGCTTGACAAGGTGAATTCTCTCAAGAGAACGCTATACTTGGTTATAAAAGGGGGGAAAAAAATGTGCCTTTTCTTCCCCAAGGGAAAAAAAAACCCAAAAAACCCCAACTTTATTCAGTTTACACTGCATTCTTGAAACAGTGCTCAGTGGACACCCAAATGAAGCTGCAGTTTGGAGCTGGCCACCCAAATCTGTGTGTTACTGGTGCTGAGATAGAGGCCAAACATTTTAGGCAGGACACTGAAATTATTTGATAGTACATCTAGAAACGTGGTTTTTTGATTGAGATTTCAGTCAGAGAAAGATGCAGTCAATTTAAATGTCAGCCTGTAGACTTTTTTTTTTTTTAGCTAAAAAGTTGTCAATCCTAAGTCTTGGTGCTGCTTTAACTTGTCTGTATTCTTTACCCCTGTGTTTAGGAAGGATTTTTAAATAGTAAAATTTTGACATTTGCTTAGAAACTTGCAGCAGAAAACAAGCTTCTCCTTCCTTGCTTAAAGCTGATCACAAGAGTTTTTTGCATATATATTGACAAGATTGAGTTTAGAATTAGCAGTATCGCTTTATGTCAAAAAACTATTTGTGGGGTATTTTTATTTCAGCTGTTCCCCCAAGCGGTGTCTTGATCTAACATTTCCCATCTCTGGAAATGTTCAAGGCTGGGTTGGGGGTTCTGGGTGAGGTTGTTTGTGGAAGGTGTCCCTGTCCTTGGCAGGGGATTGGAATGAGTCCCAACTCAAAGCACTCTGCAATTCTGTTATTTTAGAGAATTTACTGCTAAACAGCTGTATGCCACTCAACCTGTGTTCAAGTGGTTGACTCTTGTGGACACATCTCCACTACAATGCAAGCACTCTTAAAAGGTCTGAGAGTGTCTCTTCTGCAGCATTTTGCAGCCCAGAAAGCACTTGTGACCAGGAGCACAAAGGATGCAAACAAACTTGAAGCCCCTCTGTGGTGCCCACGTGGCACAGGGAGCTCCAGCGTTCCCTGGAACTTTGCCTTTGTGATTCCCCATGATATGATGGGAAAGTTCTGCACCCTGAGTTGGTTTTAATCTGATTTTTGTGTGCAAAGCTGAAATCCTCTCTGCTCTGTTGGTGGTTTTTGGCAGGTCCTGCTGCTCCCAAGTACCACGCTCCCTCCAACCAGTTTGGGAAAGCGAGTGCTCCCAGTGCCCTGAAGACACCTGGGGGGTCTCAGGCCAAGGTGGTGCCCATTGCCAGCTTGAATCCATACCAGTCCAAGTGAGTTCTTGTGGTTTGCCTGGCCTTGTTCACGTCAAAGGCATGAAGGAGCAATAGCTTTGTTTTGGTTTGGTTTTTTTTTTCTGTGTGTGAGTCTCTGTCAAATCATTCATTGGGTTCTTTGGACTTGATTGGTTAAGTTCAAACAAACCAACTCAACAACAACCACAAAACTAGAGAAACAAGCAAAAAAAATTTCATAGAAACACTGGTGGGCTTTGTTTTGATTTTTTTTTTGGTTTTGTTGTTGTTTTGGGGTTTTGTTTTCTGCCTTTTTTTTTCTGTGGGGATGGGTGTTCTTTCCTTTCTTCCTTTTTTTTATCTTTTTAAATTGCATCAACACTCTTAACAATCCGAGATTTGCCTTGCCATTGTCTTGGTGCAGCTGCCCTGCTGAGCTTGATAGGTTTTTAATATTTTAGTTGAAAATCGATTGACTTGTCTGGGTTTTTTTTCCCTAAAGCAACCTTCTTTTTGGTAACTTAATGACAAAACAGCTCAGTAAGCTATTCACTTCGGCTACTGAGCTGTTGAAAAGCATGAGGATGTAATTATTTAGTGAATGACATTTTTAAGTTATGCAAACTGATTTGATTATCCAAGTTAAATGCGAATCCTATAATTGAGCTCTTGAGTTCTGGCGTGGCTTTTCAGAGCAGGCAAACTGCTGTGTGAGAAATGTACCCTAGAAGAGTAAAAGATTTGAGGCCTGCTTCTGTACAGAAGGATTGTTCACTATTATTATCATACTGGATTGCTTTATGGCTGCTTTGTTGCCTTCCCTACAACTTTCTGTCTTTAATGGTCTAGGCCATTAAAACAGAAAGCAGTGGAAAGAGTTGCCGAGGTGCAGTGGGAAGATTCTGGCTTTTAAATAGTCACATTACACTTCCAAAGGTTTGTCAAGTCAATCTCTTCATTTAAAAAAAGATGCAGAGAGTTGCAGAGCAGTGATTTCTTGCCTGATTTCAGGTGGACCATTTGTGCTCGGGTTACCCAAAAAGGTCAGATCCGCACGTGGAGCAACTCCCGTGGTGAAGGAAAGCTCTTTTCCGTAGAGCTGGTTGATGAAAGTGTAAGTGTCATCTGCTGAGACAAAAGATAATGTATGCCAGATGCTGATGAACCCTTCATAAAGACAGAATAGAGGAAATAAAGTGCATTTTTCGGAAATGATTTTTTTTATTACAACTGAAACTTGTATCCCTGCATTCATTAAGTTGCACATCAACGTGCCAGTTTTTATCCAGAATGAAGTCTTAAATGTGCAGCATTGCTGATTATTTTTCATCAAAGTCTATAGTGTGTGACTGGATTTTTGCAGCTTCAAAATAGAGTTGTTTATGCAAACTGACAATCTAATACTGAGGGTTGTGGTTGTTTCCTGTAGATTGAGAGTGACATCTCCTCCTGGCTGAGCTACACCTTACAAAACAGGGAGTGAGAGGAGCATCACCTCCAAGTTACAAGCTTTCAATTTTCATGAGGAAATTGGAGTACAAATTATTGTAACACTGAGAAATTTCCTCTGTGGTTTGTTTGGGGAATGGTATCTGGTTAATCTAACTAAACTTGCAGTTTGTCAAACCTCTTATCAAATTACAGCCTTCTGTCGTGAAAACAAACAAGATTCTGCTAGATTATATCGAGTGTAAAATGTGAGGTTAATAATATAACATGTTGTCACCAGGCATTTGTTTTCTCTGCATAGTGTCTGTATTAATTTTTTTTTAAAAAAACAGTGTTTATATCTAGTGGGGGTATAATTGTTATTAATTCTTACTTATAGACATATCTGAGTGGGAGCCATCACAATATACTGTGTGCTAACTTGTGGAGCTGCGGGGTCTGTTTGAAATTTATTTCATCACTGCCAGTTTTACTGGCATTTTCAGCATTTTCAGAGGTGTCTTTATGATGGATGCAGTTCTTATGCCTTTTATTCTGAAGCTGTAGATGTACTAATGAGACTTGAATAAGAGGTTTGATTGTCAGGTGCAGAATATATCATTTTAGCTCTAACTACAGATGTGAGGAGAAGGTTGTTTGTTTCTCACACGCCTGGAGCTACCCTGGCAGACCCCACTGTCTCTGCAGGACTGCTGCCACTTAACATGGCAGAGATTTTTTTTTTTTAATCTTTTTCCATGCCAAATTTCACTTCTGACCAGCTCCCCTATTTTCCTGCAGGGTGAGATTAGAGCTACTGCATTCAACGATCAAGCAGACAAGTTC
This sequence comes from Prinia subflava, assembly GCF_021018805.1. NCBI lineage: Eukaryota > Metazoa > Chordata > Aves > Passeriformes > Cisticolidae > Prinia > Prinia subflava. The sequence goes on from NC_086254.1 coordinate 6,537,573, forward strand.
TTTCCACTCATTGAATTGAACAAGGTATGGTAGCTTTGCACTTTCTTAGACTGACAGGAGCTGGAAAAGAAGAACTTGAGCCTAGCAAGGATTTTTAAAGGTGAACACAATCTATTTTCCCTGACTCCTGATAATATCCCCTGTTTCATTGCTTTCTCCTGTAGGTATATTATTTTACCAAAGGCAATTTGAAGACTGCTAACAAGCAATATACAGCTGTTAAGAATGACTATGAGATTACATTCACTAATGAGACTTCAGTTGTGCCCTGTGATGATGCCCAGCATCTCCCATCTGTTCAGTTTGATTTTGTATCCATCTCTGACTTGGAGAACACGCCCAAAGACTCGATTGTTGGTCAGTCAAAGTAGAAAAAATGGCAAATTCTAAAGCTTTGAAGTTTGGTTTTTGTGGGCTGAATTCTGGGCAGGTAGTGAGCATAGAATGCTTTGAGTGTTGTGATCTCTTAATTAAAGTCATCCGGTGATGGTTGCCATTAAAAATTCCTCAGGCAATTTTCCTGTTGAGATGATTTTGCCCTGTTTTCTAACAATATATAGCAATTATTCTTCAAACTTGTGCTTCAAACTAAAGACAGTAGGCGACAGTTGTTTATTGTACCGTGATCACTGTTTTCCACAGAAAAAAAGGCTGAAAGAAAAAATGCCCTTGCTCAGCACGTGTGCATTTCATACCTTCTGTGGTCTTGCTTTCTTTTACTATCTAATTATCTCTGTAGTGATTTTGGCATAATTCATTGCATCCAAGTCCAAGTTGCATGACTGTTTTGGCTTGCTTTATGAAGTATTGGAGGTTTGTTTTTCTGTAACTCGTTGGGCAGAGTACTCCGGAAAAATCAGAGGCTTGGGTGGGGGCGAGGGTTCTCAGGTTTCAGAGGCACAAGATGCCTGTGATTCAGAGACATTCAGCTGGGAATTTTAAAGGTAGATGGGTAATATTAAACGTGGTGTATTTTTAGGGGCTTGCACAGGGGTTTGCTGTAGCACTTGCAACCTGAACATGCAGACTTGTTCAAGTTGCAACTTATGATTGCAGAGTTATGTGGAGGCACGAGCCAGTTGTTCCATTGTCTTTCAGTCACTTTGAAGGCTCTTGCTTGTGCTTTAGCAGCAAGTGTGTGTTACATGATCAGGACTGAAGTCCTTTGACAGAATGTGATGGGAGAAGATAGTACAATGCCTTGATCTCTCTAATGTGGTGAGGCTTGCATTCATGAATATCTTAATGACTGCGTCAACAAAATTAAAGCACTGAAGAGTTCTGTAGTGGAACATTCCTACCATAATACATTTAATTTCCATATCAGATTGCATTTCAATAGGGAGCTGGGATACAAGGTAAAAATCTGACAGTAGGTTTGAATTCTTCTCTTGTGATCTTGTATTCCCCAACTGTGACCCTTGAGTAACTCTACATTGTAACTGTTTCTCAGATGTAATTGGAATTTGCAAGAGCTACGAAGATGTCACTAAAATTACAGTGAAAGCTAACAATAGGGAGGTTTCAAAGAGGAACGTGCATCTGATGGATACATCAGGGAAACTGGTGACAGCTACGCTGTGGGGAAATGAGGTATGTGCTCTCTTACCTGTTCTTAGCAAAGCTTCCTTGGTGTAGGGTGAGGATGTGCTGTTGTCACCTGAGATGGGCACAGCACTGACACAGTCCTGGGTGTTCAAGGAGCAGGGGCCATGAGAAGGTGCAAGACTGTCTGGTTGCATTCAGGTGTGATGTTCTTGACCTTTCCCTGACAAACTGCTGACATGATCTGACTAATGTGTTCTGAACAACTGCAGACATTATGTCTCAAGCCAAAACACTGAAGGTAACGGGCTCCTGGTTTAGGAGAGGGTGTGAGCTGCAGTTTATTATGGAAAAGCCTGGTGGCTATGGTTGTCTGAGATGAGTTTTATTTGTAGGGTGGGATACGTGTTAGCCCTAATGAGCAGGTTGAGAAGCTCTGTCTCAGACTGGAAGTTTAAAGCATCAAAGCCTTGGAAGTGAAAGTTTGAACAGTTGCAGTAAACTGCTGCCTTATCTTTTTAACAGGCTACTTTGTTTTCCACTGTTGTTATAGATACTTAGGGATTTATGTGCAAGTCTATAAAATGGGAGTGATCCTGCCAGCTTGACAGTGATGCTTTATGGCTAAATGATCAAGTGCACTGATACTGTAGGTACCTAAACACCATTAACCATCTGCTGATACAAATGAAGTAAACTGAAGTTCAGTATCACAAAGCCTTAAGATTGAACTAGGTTATAATAGGAGAGACTACTGGTACACAATTCCTGGCATAACTCTTCCAGCAGAGATCAGGGTCTGCGTTTTGCAAAGTTAAATCTGTTTGCTTGCTTGTAGAATAGAAATATCAATAAGCATTGAGGGGGAGTGATGGATGGCTTGCAGCTGGCACAGTTAGGGTTAGAATTTGTATGTCCTTTACAACAGTCACTGCCGTGACTGCTGGGATGTGTTTTCTGTTCTTTTTGCATCTCATGGGTACAGTGAGTACTACTGCAACTCCAGCTCATTTGTTGTCTTTAAGCACATGATCCTCCCCTTGCTTGCTGAGTGATGTGGGGTCCATAAAATCTATACCTTTCAAACCCTCTCTCACACCATGAGGTTCTTTGTTAGTGTCAGACTACTGAGGAGATGGCAGTTGAACAGCATTAGAGCAGCTTTATGAGATAAAAAACAGAAGATGGAAAGTTGAGTAAAAAATGTTTGGTCAGCATAGCTGCACTTCTGTGTAAGTGGTAGTAGATGGACATGATTGGCTCAGTGAAGCTGAGTGAGTTGTTTCATCTCCTGAGGAGTCTGATATGAGCAATTAATTTTCTTTCCATTCCCATAACACATCTCCCTTCCTAAAATCCTGGTGTAAAGCTGCTGACAGAGTGGACCAGTCTTTTCTAATAAACCCATGGTGTTACTTAAGGATTCTCTGGTTCCCCAGGAAACAGGGTGTTAGGATTGCACAGAAAATTGTCACCTACCTTTGCTTAAACTCCTAATGACACCATTCAAACCCTTACCTTTTAGATGCAGTGGGGTAGTTTGATTCAGGTTTGCTCTCTTGTCATGATCTGTGAATTCTGACCACAAGTTCAGTGCCTTTCCTGTAACGTGCTGCTGCTGCTCTCTGGTTTTTCACACATGCAGGCTGAACAGTTTGATGGTTCCAGACAACCTGTGATAGCCATCAAAGGAGCCCGTGTCTCTGACTTTGGTGGCAGAAGCCTGTCTGTCCTGTCCTCCAGCACAGTTGTCATCAACCCTGATAGCCCAGAGGCTTTCAAGCTCCGAGGATGGTATGAGTGTGTTTTGTTTCAACCTCCTGCAGAGTATTTGTTTTATTTTGTTTCTTGAGCAGTGTGTGTAGTAGCACTGAGGGAAGGTGGCAGAGGGTATGGCTTCCAGGGCTGCAGAAACTTCTCTGGCTTGCAAGCCCTAGAGCCTGGAAGGCTGTCCTTCTTAAGTTGTCCAATTCAAAAAACTTTTAATTCCATGACAGACCTTGAAAAATTGAAATCGGGGTAGTGCATGCTGACCCAAAGCCTTGGAAGGCAGCATGAAATCAGGCTTGACCAGCTCTACTTTCTGAGGCTTGATCTGAGAGAACAGTATTTTTTTCCACAGGCTTTTTCCATTGTGTGGAATCTGATATGCACTCAGGTAGCGTGGAGGGACTGTTTGACATCTCTCAGTGTCTGGTTCTTGCCAGATATTTTTCGGATAGCAAAATAACTCTTTTATTGTCAGGAAAACAAAGCGATTTCATTGTTGCCTCTCCTGCAAGTAGCTGTTAAATTGTCTGTTGTGAGTATGAATGTGGTGAGATGTGGTGTGTGTGTGTGTGAAGAGGGTTAAGAGCCAACAGCATCAGACTTGTGAATCCTGAGTCTTCAGATTCCTGTTACATCACCCAAATGGGGATGAAATAAATGGCATCCTCCATTTGTCATTGAGCTGTGGCTCTCCCATACTTCAGAGGCTTGTTGGAGATGAAATTGATTGTGGGTCTGAGCTATTACTGTCACGCTTTAATTAAGCTCAATCTTTGAGCCTCGTTGGTGTGTTTGTGAAATCACAAAGCCCATCACAACGGGAATGCAGTGCAACCTTTTGCTGAAGAGCTGTGCTTTCTTATTTTAACAGAGGAAGCATAATCTTTTCAATGCTATTTGCTTTTTCTTTCGAAGCTGCTGCGAAGATAATGGTACCATGTAATTTAATTTTAATTATGGAAATATCTTGATGCCCTTAAATCTTGTTATCTGCCTGCCTCTGAGAAGTGTGCAGTGCGTGGTTTGACCACTAGCTGGCAAACAAATTGCAGTTATATAGAACAAAGCTGTCCTCCTTTTGTGGGTTTGTAAAATACTGTGCTAATTAAGTCAGACTATTAACTTATTCTGAAATGCTATTTTTGTTTGCAATATACACATATTACTGTAATTGTTTCCTTTGCAATCATTGATAAAAAATCCCTCATGTATCGAGCACATGAAAATAAACGTAAGCTTTTGATAAGTCTGTGTGGTCTGCTCTCCAAAAATAGAAGTGCATCTCTGTGGTTGCAGGTTTGACTCCGAGGGGCAGCTTCTGGAATGTGCCTCCATCTCTGATGTGAGGGGTGGGCCAGCAGCTGGAGCAAATACCAACTGGAAAACTTTGTTTGAAGCCAAATCTGAGAACTTGGGACAAGGAGATAAGGTAAGGCACGGCCACTTAGTACAAGCTTTGTGTATTGGGGAGAAAATAAAAGCAAGGCTTTGTGCAGGTATTCTTCTTATTGAAGTAGTCCAAGTGTTGAGCAGTATGTGTTTACTGTCTTGGAATTTATGCTATTAATTATTATTATTATTAATATTATTATTATTGTTTTTCAAATAAACCCAAGCTTGTTGCTGGTGTTGCAACGTGATACTTTGCAAGAGAATTCTAAGCCTCGTGTAAAAGAAGAGGGGATGTTTTTACCCCAAAGATTCTCAAATAAGCAGCACAGAGTGTTCCAGGAGAGACAGGTGCATTAGGAGGAAGTGGTTTTCAAGGGTGCACACTTGGTCAATAGAAAAGCTGGTAATGAACCCCAGGTCTTTAGCTTTTCATTCCAGAAACCTCTCTAGGCTTAAACTGCTTTTTATTTTTAATTTTTTTTTTTCTCAGACATAAGTGCCAAGCTGTTTGGGATATACAAGAGCTTCCATCCATGGAAAAAACCTTTAAAACCATAGAATGGTTTGGGTTGGAAGGGACCTTAAAGATCATCTCTTTCCAAAACCCTAATCATGGGCAAGGATGCCACCCCTTAGATAAGGTGGCTCAGGGTCCCATCCAACCTGGCCCTGAACACTTTCACTTTACCTGTAATTCAGCTATTTTCTCTGACAATTTTTGCCCATGCTTCTTAAGCAACCTCTATTTTTCTGCTGAAAGACTTGACCGTGGTCTTAAACCATTATGATGATTATTTTAGTGTGGTGAGTGGGTATTTTGTTCTGTAGGCTATAGTTTAATCAAATGCTTATCTGTAACACTACACAATAGGCTTTCTGGTTTTTTGTATTGGTTCCTGAAAGAAGCGTAGGAAAGTGCAGAATCTTAATCCTGTGAAAAAGTGCAGATTTGAACAGACACAATGGAGAATCAAATATGCTTTATCTAAAGAAGACCTAGCAATTGGAGTTTCCTGCAATGGAAACACAAAATAATCTTGCTGTAGGGGCTTTATTAACATAATGGAAGCCTAAAAATTATTGCAACAGAGGGGTTGATTTACAGTTTCTCAGTAATCCATAGCTGTTAAGCTTTCTAATCCTAAATATCCAAGTATGGGTGCCTTGCTTTTGTAGTTAATTCAGAATGGGGAAAACATTGAGTATTTTGAGGCTAATGTTGCACACTCACTCTCCCAGGCAGATTATTTTAGCTGTGTGGGCACAATTGTACATCTGCGCAAAGAGAACAGCATGTACCAGGCATGTCCCTCTCAGGATTGCAACAAGAAAGTGATAGACCAGCAAAATGGACTTTACCGCTGCGAGAAGTGCGACCGCGAATTCCCCAACTTCAAGTACCGCCTGATGCTCCTGGTGAGTGCCCGGATCAGATTTCAGGGCGTTTCCTGCCACGTTCCCTGCACAATTCAAACACAAAAACCTTTTAAAGGGAGATGCTGTCTGTCTGTCCGTGCTGCCCGTGAGTTTAGAGAGTTTGCGTGCTGTACCTGAGTGAGGGATGTTTCATTGAGCTGATTAGCAGTTTGTTTTCTTAGTGCTCCAATTAAAAGCTTTTCTCTTTGCCAAAAAGTTGCTGCTAGCTCAGTTGATTCTGGTTTCCAAGTGTACTATGCAGTGCAGAATACAGATGGCCTCCGCCTCTTCAGTAGTGAAGATAAACTGAAGTAAAATGGCATTTCTGGAGAGCAGTAATTGCACTTTTACAGCTGCTACCTATATTTAGTACAGTTTTTTTGGTAGGTATTGTTCTGCCTCGTGCTTTAATGGAGCCTGCTTCAGAAAGTTGTCTGGAGATTATTATTGTGATGCCCACTTACACCATAGGCATTGAACCTTCTTCTGTTTTACATTATAAATTAGAGTTGTATCTGCCTCTTAGAAATGCTCTGCCGGGTGGGCATGCAGAGAGAAGGGAACTATCCCTGCAGCCTCCCTAAAACACAAACTGCTGCTGAATAATTTTTATCTGCTAACTTCTAGGAACATATGAACTGCTTTACACAGCAGAGTCATTCTTGCAGAATATAAAGGGGATGCTGAGGGTACACTCAGGGCCTTCAGAGCAATGTCTCCCATTTCCTCATTCTAATTGTCAAAGCAGCCAGGAAATGCGTGTGAGGCTGGAAATTGATCTTTTAACTGTCTGGTCCTTGAATGTTCTGATAATTTCCTCGTAACATAGCATAGTGTTACAGGAATTTATGCTCAAGCGCTCAGGTATGTGCAAAGTAAATTCAGTTTGCAGAGTTGCTGCTGTCCCCCTTGGTGGTTCTTGTTCTGGGATTCCTGCTCACAGCTCCTCGGGGGCAGCAGGACAGAGCTGAGCATCCATCAGTGGTGTCCTACTATGATCTTGTTGGCCTCTCCCTGTGGTTCAGTCTACTGCCAGAATTAACCTGTGTTAAGTTATGGACATTCTGTGGAGCTTAAAAAAGGTAGGAAGTCACTGCTTTCCACCCCTAGTGATTGAAAGGACACACAGGTCAGGCTCTGAGAGTTACTGAAAATTTAAAACTCTCTATAGCTCTGAGATATTTTTTTCTTTTGTGTTGTCTTCTGTCTTTCTGGAGGAAAAGGCAACTGGGTGAAACAACCTTTTGGGTTTTGTTGTTGTATTCTAGATTACCATTGCAGACTGTCTGGAATATCAGTGGGTAACTTGTTTTCAAGACACAGCAGAATTCATTCTTGGGCAAAACGCAGCTTTCCTGGGAGAACTGAAGGAAAAGGTCAGTCAATTAGCTTATTGTGTTTTTACTGTTTGCCTTGAAGTTGAACTCTTTCACTCATCTTGTATTGGGCTGCCCTCAGATTTCTTGGGGTGTTGTTTTTTCTTTTTGATCCTTCTGGTAAGGAAATATTCTTGTAATGTTTTGGAGGCGGCTCTGGCAAAGATGAAAGGTTTGTGTGGAACACCAGTGCTGATCCACCAGAGAGCATGGTCTGATATTTGTGTGTGAATGTACAACAAATGTGGCAAAGGCATTGGGACATACCCATGTACTTGTTGTGGGAATTAACAGCATTTAAAATACTTAAAATAATGCCATATGAAAGAAAGAGATGTTCTGTTTCCTTTGTCAAGGATTTGTTTGACCCCTTCTCTGGGTGATAGGCCAGCTCAGCTCAGCCCAGGGTTGTCCTCCAGATGTTGGCCCTAAGTATCTTTTACAAGTTCACAAATCATTGCTTCTCCCTAACCCAAAGTTCTTGGCAGGGACTTGTTTACTCTCCTCGGGATTATTTTCCACAGGCCATCTGCCTGAAGAACAGAGATTTGCCTGCTTTCCCCCATGGTTTGCTCCCACAGTCAGTCTGTCTACCCCTGAGCTCTTTTGGCTGCTGGAAGCTGGAGATCAGCCTGTGCTCATCACCTGGACCTGCACAGGATCACTCCAGGCTTGTGCCACAGCCTTTGGGGGCCTGACAGCTTTAACACAAAAGACAGCCTGTTTTATCATTGTACCTAGAATCTGCAGAAAAACCCCCCTAGTTTAGCAATGAATGTTGACAACATTATCCCTAAAGTGTTCCAAAAAATTTGTTTACAAAATCAAGAAGTTCTAGAACGCTTTGTATGTATCTTTGTTAAGTAGGCAGGAAGCTTTTTGAACTAATGTGTGTGAGCCCACTTCTGAAGGCTCTTTTTTCCCCCACACCAAATATCATCAGAACTTTGTGGGTCTAGTGAAAACCACAATTTGTAAAATGGGTCATTGGCAGAGATGCTGAAGTGATCTTTCTGAGACAGAACACTTTTTAAGGTTGTAAGTCATTAGACACTAACAGGCAGTATTATCTTCCCTTTGTCACTCTGTGCTTTTCTGCTGCATTTGTCTTTCTTCCAACCAAAATAATCTTTTCCTGATTTTTTTTTTCTTAACTTGTGTACTGTATAAAAACTGTGTGGCTTTGTTTTGTTTTTAAATGATGATGTGGAATGCATGATAAGTTCTTGAATTGCATATGAGCCTTGCTGTGCTCCCAGGCTAAGGCAGTTTGGTTCCAGGACTCCACAGACAGCCCAATTGTTGATTAACCCATTGCTTGGCTGTGGGAGGGAAATGAAACAGGAGGGATTGTTGAGGGTGTTGTCTTGAGACACTGTTGTAGACCTCTGTTTCTGCAAAGCAGGGCTGTTTTTCCTGTAATGTGGAAGGATTTTTGGGAATTTTCTCCACTCTGGCTGTCAGGGGTGAAGGGTACAAAGGCTGTGGTTCTGGGATGCTGAGTTTTTGTGGTATTACAAAGGCTGGACACCTCTGTTCTGTAGGAAGATGTCTAGCTGGGGGGATTCTAATTAGATATGCTTGCACTTTTGTATTTCCATTTTCAGACATTCTTAACTTGTCAATATTTTCTTACTTCAGCCGTGCTTAATTTCTGCTGGAGTTTAAACAAAATGTCTTAGTTGCTTTTAATCTTGAAGAGAACTGGGTGTGGAAGGAGAGACAGCAGATCCTATGTACCAGTACAAACATGTAATGCCTTTTGAAGAGCTGCCTAATGGAAATGGCTGAGGATAGAAAATGGAACATAATATGGAGTGAGCCCTTGAGCGGGAATGCTTTGTGTTCCAGGAGAAATTGGTTTTGATTTGACACTTTTATGAGCCTTTAAAAATGGTCCTCGATGCATTTGCAGTAAGCTTTTCTTAGTGGTTTTTCTGTGATAGAGCTGATGCAGTGTCTTGTGAAGTTGGTGGGAGTCTTTTCACTGCTCACAGTATGGATGGAGTTCATGTACAGCCCGTGACCACGCTAAGCAGAGATACATGTGCAAGGTTTTTCATCTGCCTCTTGCCTGTGCTTGTTAGATACCAAAGGAGGTAATGTGGGGTAGCAGTGGCTGCTATGCTGAGGGCATTTTCAACTCACTGATGGTTAGCACAGTTTGTGGCAGAGCTGCAGAGAGGAGCTAAATGCTTTATTAAGCGAGTTTTCTTACCCTCTAATCCATAAGATGGCCAAAGGAAGGGGTTTTAATATTCAGGAGGGATATGCCTGAATTCTGTAATCTGTGAACCTAGCTGCTCCTGTTCACCTCCATTTGTTGTGCTTTTCTAAACCCTAGGAGAATCACTGTGTAGTGTAAAATAGTGCTGCACACAGTGAAAAACAGCAGATGTAACACTTGGAATGTGAGTGGAACCGGGGTGGATTCAATTCCAGATCAGATGCTCTGTCTGCTGCTGGAGTGACTGATCAAGTCAAGTGCATCTGGTAGATAAATGCATTAATAATTACTTGTCAGTATCATCAGGGAGATGCAGGATTTTTTTTGAATGTCAGCAAAGGTTTTTACGACTCATATTTTTACAAAAATAAACTTTTTTTTTCACAGTCTCCACGACTTGCCTGCTCCTTTTCTACTGTTTTGACAAATTGTCTGTTATAAATGATGATGATGATGTTTAGTGTTCATATGGTAATTAGAAGCAGCTTATGTTATAAATATGACACAGCCTTCTCATGGTTATTAAAGCACGTTCAAAACATGGATCTGCTTTTTTTATAGAACGTTCTCTTAAATAGGCCTGTGTCAGGATGGGAAGGATACATGCAGCTTTGATGGACAAGCAGAAAACCAGAATGCCTAATAAGGCAATTAATAAGGAAATAGTTAACTCTGTCAGTGCTTGTGATCACAGTACAACATCAGAATCAGCCAGTTTGGCAGCTCCTGAAGATTTGTAGCATTTTTGTTCTTTATACCTGGTTGCAGATTCAGTGCAATTGTGTGTTGCTTTGTAGCTAAAAAAGTTGTCACCTTTTTATTTTAAAAGCTTTTGTGTTATGAGTTTGGCATCTAAAATGTGATGGCGGAAGGCCTGTGTGGGCCAGGTATTTCCAGTGTTTTGCCAATCTCCCCAAAAGCTGAGCTGTTCTCAGAGTTCATGGCACTGCTGGGAGCCTGGAGTGTCTGCAGCTGATCCCTGTCTTTGTCCTTCCCTCAGAACGAGCAGGCTTTTGAAGAAGTCTTCCAAAACGCAAACTTCAACACCTACGAGTTCAGGATCCGAGTCAAACTGGAGACTTACAACGTGAGTGTTGCCCAAAAGGCAAATAATGTAACTTGGGGCTTTTGTAGTTCAACTTTGCTCCGTAGGAGGTGACTTCATCCTCTTATGTTTGTGGGGAGAGGTTTCCCTTGCTCACAGAGAACAGAAGATTCCAAAGATCACACAAATACTGTCAATCTTGAGCACTGAAGGAGGGATCCTTGCTGCTCCTTCTCAGTCTCATCAGGAATGGCTGGTTTCACATGGAAACAACATTATCAGCTCTGGGAGTGGTGTTGGCACTCCCAGCTAACCCAGATAGCACGAGCAGTAAGTTAATGGGGCAGAAGGAGGTTGGAACCAAGTGCCTGGAGTGCTTCATGTTCTTTTACATACTAAAATGTCTCTTTTTGCAGGATGAATCTCGTATTAAGGCCACAGCAATGGACGTCAAACCTGTGAACTACAGAGAATACAGCAAGAGGTTGATTGCCAACATCAGGAGAAATGCTCAGCTGGGATGAGGAGGCCAGTGCTGGCTGCTTGAGCCTAGAACTTCCAGGGAAAACTCAATAGATAACATTACACTGGCTTTTTCCCCACCCTGTGTGTGATAATTCAGCATTAGTTACCCCGAGCATGGCAGCCCAGCGTAGTGGGCTGAGGGATTTGATGCATTTCTCTGGAGATGTGCCCTGGGAGGTAACAGTGCACGACTCTGTAGCCTGTTGTGGTCTGTTAAACCCTGACAGTGCAGAAGAGGAATCTCCAGACAGATTGCCAAGCTCTCTAAGACAAACCACTCAGAGTGTCTGCAGTAACTTTGCTCTCTTCCCGTATGTAAAGCTGAATTATATAACCATTTTTGTCTTCTTTGCAAGGAAGTAGTGACAACCTTGACACTTTGACTTGTTCAGCAGAGGGTAAGGAGGAACAGTGTCACAGAGCTTTCAGATCTGGACAAAAGAGAACAGGTCTATTAGTACAGGTTAGTTCCCTTCCATAGCATTCAAAGGCTTTCACTTTCCACAGGTGCCATGCAGTTGTTAATGCTTGGAATGGCAATATGGTAGAATTATTAATCAAAGACATATCTCTTATATCTGAAGAATATCCTTCCTTCAGGGTTTAATAGACTGAGTCAGATGGGTCTGATATTAATCAAAATTGTCTCTTCTGAGGAAGGCAGATAAGCATTGACTCTCCATCCCCCAGGGAAATCCAGGCAACTACAAAGCATTGCTTTAGTTTTCTCTTCAATTAGTACTATGGATTTCTGACTGATTTTTTTTGGCTCACTGTTCCTGCCTATACATGTTTTGTATGTTTGTATGTTGAGTTTCTTTGGTTTTGTTTGTAATGATGTTAATCAGAAAGAGGTCTTTAAATGGGGGGAAGCTTTGTTTCAATAAACTCTGTTTAATTCCTGTATAGTGAATTTTGCTTTCTTTGAACACCAAAGACTTCTCATTACTGGAAAGCAATTAATTAGCTTTCATAATAAGTATTCACTTGGGGGAGATGTTACCTTATTACAAACTCTAAGGTTAGACTGAAGAATGGAGACTTCTTTGCCTGATGTTAACAGCATGGAAATGCAGTGATATTTTCACCATTTCTGTGCCTGAGAATGCTGATGAGCTGGCACTTCTGGGATTTTTATTGACGTTTACACAGCAGTCTAAAACTAACCAGGCTTTGAGATTTGTTCAGACATAGAGCTAGTACAGAAAACAGTAATTATGCTACTGGGCTTTTCAGTCAGCAGAGCATGCTAGCTCTGTGTGCTCCTAATCACATTAATTATGTGTTCCCTGGCTGCAGCTCACAGCTTGGCATTTGCTGCACAGCTCCAAGCATCCAGGCAATGCTGCAGTGGGGCTCTGGTAGCACGAGTGAGATTTATTTATATATTTTGCTCCGTAGAGCACAGTTTCTTCATGTATTCAGTTGGTGCCCTTTATTCCCTGTGATTTCCTGTTTGTCATCTCAAGTCTTGGTGTTTAAGTACTGTAAATGTCATTCCCATTGATGGACATGAAGCACATTATTCTGGGCCCATTAATTGCCAACACAACCTCTTCTTTTTTGGATTCTGAGGATCACGACTGGGTTCTTCTGCTGATGTCTTGCATTTTTTTTATTGAAGTATTTGTTCCCTCTGACCTTGCTTATAAAGCATTGACTAGAAAATTATGGTCTTCAGCACAGTTCTGGATTGACAAATGGTAGGTTAGTGGTGATAATCCATCTTTCCACTCTACTAACCAGTCTTTTAGTACTGCTCCCTTCCTATCCCTCCTACCCAATTTTAGGAAACTGGGTGCACAATGTTCCTCGAGGCTCATTTCCAATTCCTGGGCCCATCCCTGTACACCAGGAAGTTTTTATGGGTGTTGTTTTTGGCAGGTGTTTGCTGCTCTGAGTGTTTCACACCTGCCTCAGCTGGGGCAGCTCCTTCTCCCAAGGGGAATTGCTGCACATCCATTTTGCAGGGTTTACTGTGCCATCAGCCAGAGCACTAGAGATGGAGGGTATCAATACTCAAGAGCATTAAGATATCTTACAGGATCAGCTGAATGACCTTGAGAACTGGAACAGAAAATCAACTTTAAAACAGTTTGTGTGAAAAGCCATTTATTTGAGGACTAATAAAAAACAACCTTCTGCTCTAAAGTGGATGCTCATTAGTGACTGAAGAGTTGGAGGGTTTTAATCATGCTTTAATCAGCTAGTATATGATAAAAACATCAAGCTATGTGAGGCAAGGTATTTCTAGTGTAGCTATACAAGTGCCACAGCATTATATAAGCCTCTGCTGTGAGATCTCATCTCGAATGCTATGTACAGCTCTGGCCTGCAATGTGGAGAGGCAAAAAAGAAACTCAGCTGGGGCGAGTACAGAGGAGGACTACACTGCTGAGTAGGAGAATGAGGATCTTTTTTAGGAGGGGCCTAGAAGAGCTAATATAGCAGAATGAATACTGAGAGGGGCATATGATTTCCCACTTACATAAAAGATAGATGCCTCTATCTATCTTGCCTTCCTTCCCCTGATCGTAGGCTTTAACTGCTGAAGGTAACTGGTTAATAAATTGTGTGTTAATCCCAGGAAAGTGAGGGCAAGGAAGCTGTTGAGGTGTCTCCATTCTCCTCCCAGCTCACTGCCAGCTGACCACAGCCATCCAAACCCTGGTAGATCCCTGCAGCCACTGGCACGAGCCGTGGAAAACTTCACAAAGCCTCTGGGCTCTTCTGACTGTGCTAATTAAGTGGACTCACAATGCTAATTTGGATTATTGGCAAACTAGCCTGTGCCTTCCTTCCCCTCATCGTAAATCTCCCCTGCTACCATCCAAGTTATTCTGGATGGCTTCAGCCATTACCTGGGCTGAATATGTATTTGCTCAATTGAAAGGATTCTGGAATTGTTCATAACTAGATCTCTGTGAGGTGAGGATTCCTGTGGCTGCTCGTGTTTTGCTTTAAATTAAATGTACACAGCAGAGATGAAATTGGGAGGCTGCTGGTTTGGAAACAGGCAGGTGCCAAGGCAATTACACAAGAGCATCAAGTTCTGCATGGCCGAGGGAAGAGCTGGAGCGTGCTCTGCCGGGCCACGTTCAGGTAGTTTGCTGTTTGTCTTAATTCCCTCTGGGGGGATTGAACTGTGTTTTCACTGGGCGTGAATTTGAAATAAGTTGTTACTGACCCTTCACGAGTCCCTGGAGGGGAGATTCTGTTAGAGCCAGCCCGGAGTTTTTAAGATGCATCAGGTGGTTTGTTGTTTGTTTGGGGTTTCTTGTCCCTGAAGTAAAGCTTTGAGGAGCTGTGCATTCTCAGAGCTGTTGTAAGGAATAAATGGTGGTGTTGGATGGCTGAGGAGTGAGTGGTTGCTTTGTGCTGTGTGTGCTCTGCCTGGCAGCTGGGATGAGTGTGTGTGTGTGGGCTCTGTGTTCCAGCACCACGGGATTGTCCTTTTAGTGCAACGCGTGTGAGAGTGGAAGCTGGTGAGTCTGGTGTTTGCATTCCTAACTCCTGGTGGTATTTACCAAGATGCACCATAACATCTTGAGGAGGGGATATTAACTTCCCTTCTGGATCCTTTTATTTGTCATTTTTCCTTTGGCCTCCTTGTTTTCTAGCCCTTGAACAAGTGGCCACTTTGGATGAGAGTGGCCACCCCACAGGGCTTCTCCTTCAGGCTGCTGGGGAGACTCAGATGGGAAAGAAAGAGAAATTTCACATCACTTTCATATAAAAGGCTTAGGAAAAAAAAGTGAAATGGAGTGGGATGCTGACTTCTAAAGCCTGTGTTCATGGAAAGGAGTGGTCTGCAGCATATTAGGCATTATAAATACTGGAGTAGTGCAGTAAATATCAATAATCTTATTACAGGGAGTAGAAATTCTCTTTAATATATTATCTGTGAGGATGCAAGAGGCCCACAGACCTTCTTACAGTTTTTAAAGTCTGTTTTTCATGTTTACATTTTTGCATTTCAATCATATGCATATTTAAAAAAAAAAAAAGTAGTTTGGATCGCCAGATGGATTTTTCATGCGGCCTGTTACGCATTTTTCTGTGTATTTTATTTGGATATTTAGGTGTCTGTGTTTGGGGGGTAGGGTGTTGTTTGTTTTTAGTTTTTTTCCTGTTTATGTTGCATTGATTTGTTGTTAAATTCAGCCTCTGTGCCATGCCAAAAGCGTGCCTTTGGGAGTGTTCCTCAGCTGTTTGTTGTGCTTTTCTTTTTTCCCATCCTTGAAAGTTATTTAAAATAAACTGGACACTTGCAAAGGCTTCTTTTTTTTTTTTTTTTAATTTGTCCCAGACATTTTGCCCTTTAAATGGAGATTTTAAACAACAACAACAAAATTAAAAATCAACAAAACAAAAGATCAGCCTCCTCAGCTCCTTTTGTGTTGCCTGCTGAAATTTTCTTTAAGGTCCCACGTTGAGGATGTTACCTCTCTTAGGGATGTAATTCCCAGGGGTAGCCCAGGTTAGGATAAAGACACTTGGGAAGCTGCACTGCAGAGGATGCACAATAAATGGGCTCTTTGCTCTGAGAGTTTATCCTCAGGAAAGTTGGCAGAGCAGAGCTGGTTGCTGGTTTATCTGATGGAGAAATGAAAGATGTGAACATTTGTCATGTCCACTCTGACATCACCGCTGAGCAATTAAGAGGAAGAAATCTAATTTTTTTTGCCATCAGTTTAGCTCTCGGAATTCCCTCATGGCTTATTGTACAAAAGGCTGAAAAATAAGAGTAATAATCCGATTTTTGTCTGTTTCTAGTGTTTTATGTTTTCCATTAAAGCCTTGCTGCTATGCTGCACTGACTTTTTGAACTGCAGGATCAAAAAATACTCCTGCCTTTGTTTTTGGTGAAGACCGACTCTGAAAAGGATAAATATTATCGATTGAGGTATTTAATACACTAATGAAACCCACAATTATTGACTGGGTAATTAATATACTGTCTAAAAGTAAAGTTTGACAGCGCATATAGAAAAGCGATATTGACTCGGGCTTCTTTGGCAAGGAGCCTCGCAGGTTTTTATTTATAGGCACTGAAACACGTTCTTCAAGTAATGATTCAATCCCACTTTGTGCTTGCCACAAGCTAGAAGGCTGCCCTTCTTCTTGCTGACTGCAAGGCTTTCACATTAGCTGTGGGGAAGGAGAATTTTCACCCTTCAGCTTCGCTGCCTCCTGCGTGAGGTTTTTTGGGGCTGGAGCTGCCCTGTGTGCTGTGCTGGTTTTTGCAGCCTTTTCCAAGGAGCTTTCTGGTTTTTGTAAGGAAGTTTGGGGGCTTTTTTGGACTTGCTCTTTTGGGTTTGTTAAGTTTGGTGAAGGGTGAAAGCTTGAGGGGACTGAGACAGTTTGGTGGAGCTGGGAGGGTTCCATTGGACAGAGGATTTCCTCAGCACGGCTGCATTTTTGTTCTGGAAGCATCTCATGGGGCAAATGCTCTGCTTTAGGCTCAAGGTGATACATGGTTTTGCTCTCAGCTTAAGTGGCCTTTCTTAAGCCTAGCAGCAAGATTAATCTTCCCCCTGAGCTGACAGGTATCTGCAGCCTGAGGTGTGTTGCTGCCTGACTCCAGGGTTTGGTGATCTCACACATCTCCTTTAGCCCTGCTCCTCTTCCCCTTGCAGCCCAGCCTTGTGTTCTTTGCTGCTGCTCAAGTTGCCAGAGACTGCATTTAGATTGCCAGGAAGCTGAAGCTGCATTTATAAATGGCTTTAAGTTGTTCATGTGCCCCTGTGAAATGTTAAACTTCTTAGCACCAGGTGAAGTTATTTACATCCAACTCAGAAGCTGATAATGAAGGTTTTTTTAGATTTCAAGTGATTTAAAAAAAAACTTCCAAATCCCAAGTGTATCAGCTATGTGGTAATTGGAGCTTGTGCTGTCATTAAAAATGACAGCTTTCTCCAAAAACATTCTTAGTGCTTGTAAAATGCAGCTAACATAACCTATATTTAACTTGTATTAGCTAGAATTTCCTTTCTGTGCTTGCCTACTTTCAGGGCTTTGGTGCAAATACCAAGGTCCTGCTCTATTCCTCAACCACGAATTATTTTACCTGGTTGGAAGAATAGAAAGCTTTTAACCAGGGTTGGACAGAGGGTATCTCTGTGGTTTTCCCCATAGAAGTGTTGGGGTTTTTTTTCTTTCCAGCCAGCAAGTAGAAGCCATTCTTTGGGCAGAAAGAAACCTTCAGCACTAATGTGTGTGGCATGAAAGCCCAGATTGCTGAAGGCTGGGACAACGATCCTGTCCTTTAACCTCCAGAACAGCTCTTTTTTTTCTCTTTTTTTTTTTTTTTTTTTCATTTTTTTTCCTCTTTTTTTTTTTGCTCCCTCTGTGGTCAGTCAAAAACATTTGCATGTCTTATCGTTAAGGCTCTGTCCCATAATTGAGATGCTGGGTGGCAATCTGCTCCCCTCCTCCGCCTGGAAGTGTTCCACACAGAGCCCTCTAATTAAACAGAAAATGGTTTGTCATGTGTAACTGCCTCTTCTGAATGTAACAAACTCATTTCAAGAGATGCCAACACCATCTTTATAGCTGTTTTAATAATCTTCTCTTGAATCAGAGAGGGCTCTAACCTCGTATTTCACTTCACCAGCTGTTTATTTTGCTGTTTGGTTGTTGGTTTTTTCGGTTTGGTTTTTTTTTCCCCCCCTTACACTGTGAATGTGTAGACTCTTTATTTTTTTTTTCCCTCTGTGTGTGTGCGTGTGGAAATCCTCATTAAGAGCAACTGAGTTGAAGTCTGTGAAATAGTCAGTTAAGGGCTGAGGCTTTTAAGCTTTTACTATTTACAGTGGGAGCACGTGCTGGCTTTTCAAGCTCGCAGCCCTGTCAATCACAGCCTGTCATGCTGGGGAGGGAGCCCAAAAAACTCCGCTGCCGGCCCCGCTTGCTGGGGAACGGAGGTGTTTAGGCAGTTTCCAGAGCTAACATCTATTTTGCAGACAGATGTGCATGCCACAGCCACCCTCCACACACGCCTGTAATAGAAACCATTAGCTCCCCGCTCCCCCAGCGCGGGGGAGAGCTGCAGTGTGTTCTTAATGCATGAAGTGTGGTCTGGGTAGGACACAAATAGTGTAGCAGATTACCAGGTGAAATTGGCTTTTACCTCTCCCCCATCCTTCTCAGACACTTTCCTGCCAAACTTCAGCTTTTAAGTCGGTGCTCAAAGAAATTCTCCCTGTGTAAAAGGCCTCTTGCTGCCTTTTAAATTGGCTAATGTTTGGCAGAAAATCCGAATAGCGGGTACAGTTATTTAGTGCCTTCATTACTTACTGCCTGGAGACTTTCTCTGATATTAGTGGCTCCTGTTTATTCAGAGTGTGCTGGTGTCTGCCTCTCTCCTGACGCCCTTTTAGGTAAGGGAGGACCTCTAGAAGATCAGGGTGCCATGGCACAGCTTTGTGTCCTGGGACAGCCCTTTTTCCTTGGACAGCTCCCACCTCCTGTGCTGGAAACCCAGACCCTGCCTTGTTGTAACAGCTTCTTGTATGGCAGCACTGCTGAGATGAGGAGCAGTGTTCTCCCAACAAGCCACGTTGTTAACATCCAGCTGGGATGTGAAAATCACTTCTAGGTTTATGTCTCTAAATATTGCGAGTATGATGCCACCATCTTCAAAAAGGGAAGGAACAGCAAGCCGACTCCTGTCAGTTTGTTAGAGCATATTTATAACTCAAATGCTAATTCCTGCTCTTGACTCATAATAGCTTCTGAATTCTGAATCTTTAAATTCCGGATCTCATGTTTTGAGGTTAATCCATTCAGATAGATTGGGAAGCAGAATTTATAATTTGGAGAAGTAATGTCAGTCCTTCTTTGCTTCAGTCAGTCGTTCCATGTTGGCTGTGGGTCCCACCAGCAAGCCACTATTTGACCCTTCCTTACAGACTAGTCAAACCCAACATGTTCATTTATCTGACTTGATCCTGCTGTTCCCTTCATACTCATACCTTGGCCCATAAGCTTAAGAGTCACAGGGGCTGGCTGTCAGCACACTTGCCTGATTCTGATTTAACTCATTCAGCTTATTGTGAGCCTTAACCTATTTTCCGTGCTGTCTCCAAGTGTACAGCTTCTGCAAAGAGATTAATAATTCAAAAAAAAAAAGTATCTTTAGTCTTCAAACCTCTCCCAGGCAGCAGTGCAGACTTAGAGGGTTTGAAGAAAGGAGTGGCATTAATATCCCACCTATCAGTGGACATGGTCTTTAGCATCAGCCCTTAAGCCAGCCTTTGCAGTCAGAGCCTGTGTCACCACAGCTCCTGGCTGATGCTAAAGCTCCAGGAGCTGCCTTCACCTTGTAGAAAGCTTTGCTTGCCTTGCTCTCATTATACTCCAGCCTTGTATTGGATTTTGGGGAGAGCGTGCTCATTGCCAAGTGAGAGTGAAGGAAAAGAGTAACTGTATTTTGCTTTGATGTAGAATTTTAATTACTGTGCCTGGAAACAAATGCAAAAAGACAAAGCAATTTGAAGGTGAATTTCTTTTTGAAATTAAAACTTAGTGTCTGATGGGTTGTGGTTTTTTTCCCCCCTCAGTTAGCAAAGCTGGTGAAAGATCACAGCATCATAATGGTCCTGTTAGTGTCATTTCCTCTGATTAATGGGATGTCATCTGGTGTTAATGACTGGTCCAGTCCTCAAGCAGCAACCTATTCCCATGCTTCGTCTCCTCTTCCTTGAGCATTTTGAGGACATTGGGTACCTCAGAGCAGATGAGCCACATCCCCCTCCCAGCTCAGGCTTCTCGTTGAATTTACCAAACCTGAGGCGGTTGATTTAGCATTCCCCCTCAAGGGATGCTCCTGAAAATAAACTTTAGACTCTGCTTATACACCTTAGTTTATTGTGGTGGGTGCTAAGTGCTTACAGGGGGGGCATTCATCCCAATTGAAGCCTGCAGAACAAGGTGTGCCAGCTGTGTGTGACTGCTCTCATAAATCCCCCTTCCAGGAGTTCCTGGCTGTGCACTTTATAAGTAGGCTTGTAGCAAACACCTTGCAATACATATTCATTATTTCAGCTTTGCCTAATGCATAAGGCTTGGGGATGGGGGTGGGGGGAGAAGGAAGTGGCTTCTTCTCACCAATTTATGTTCCCTGAGCTAATCCACCTCCCCTGCTTGGCACCGTTAACTTTTAGTTGCAATATTTTGTGTCTCGCGGAAGCAAGTTTTAATTGCGCCACAGAAGTCCCTTCCTGCCAATAGTTCATTAGACTTCATGAATGCTCCAACTGAAGAATGGTCTCTCTGGATTAGCATCATCTTCCAACACACCCTTCCTGCTGGATCGTTGTCAGGTGAATTGATAAAAGAGTATTTCTGGACGGAGCCAAAGAAGTACTGGGGGTGAGATACAACAACCTACAGGCTTCCAGATAAACGAGCAGAGACCAGGGAAAGCCATAATTCTGCATTCAGGACGTCACAGGCATGGCAGGAGCTTTGGAAGGTCTAGATTAAAAGGGAGCTATTTTTCTTCTGGAAATAGGAGGAAGGGATTTGGTGCCAGTCAGAAGCAAAGCCTACCCGAATCAGGCAGGAAGCAAAATTCACTGCAACAGAGTGAATTCACTTCCTCCCAGAGCTGAGAGCAGCAGCAGTGCCTGATCAATAGGCAGAATCCAGAGGTGCAGGCTGGAACATCTCCAATATGCCCACACTAATTAACTCTGAATTATCAGGTGTCCATGTGAACCCTTTAAATGATTATCCCAGGATTTAGCAAGCACTTCTGTGCAGCAAAGTGTTGCCTGGGCTCTTCCTGTCCATAAAGCTGTTAGTGACCCTGGCTTGCATTTGTGGGGTAAGAGAGCTCCGTGCTGCTGCTAAAGCTGAAGGTGATCCAGCAGTGCAGCCACTGGAATAACCCCTGGAAATAGGGTTTAGGCTATAAACCTTGTTGCAGCCATCTCATAAGAGCTGCTCATCCTGGGACATAAGTCATGGTGTGCCTGTCTTTAAAAAATGACTGGCTCAGCTATTGTCTGCATAAAATCACCTTTGTTTATAGTGCATTTTTCTAATGGCTCGAGCAGCAGAGTAAAATTTAAATAAGTAATTATTGTGCAGGAGGCGCAGGCTAAATGGAATGATTTCCCTGGCTGCTCTGCCCTTTTGGCTGCACTCTGAGCACAAGGCAACTCCCTTGGTGATCAGGTGGGTTCAACCAGGCAGGTTTTGGCAGCTCGTGCACCTTTGCTGCAGGAGCTCGTCTGCAGCTCAACATCTGCCAGAGCAAATCAGCCAAATTATTGGTGCAACCCAAGGAAAACTCCAAAATCTGGAGGATTTTGTGGTAGGGTTTTTATTTTGTTTTGATTTTCGTTTTTGGGAGGGTTCTGGGTTTTTTTGTTTGATTGTTGTTGGTTTTTGGTGGTTTGTTTTTTTGGTTTTTGGGGGTTTTTTTTGAAACTGAGAAAGGCAAGAAGCACAGAGCCTGGGCTTGGATTTTTATGCCAATAACTTGATGTCCCTCCACGAACTGGCCCTTCAGAAAGCCACCAGCACTTCTTCCGGAGCCAGCAGGTGGAGCTTGAAGAATAGCATCAATATCCAACCCCATTTGTGCTAGAGCCCATTGAGTGGGAACTATCTGTGCTGAAATCCTGATTGAATAAAAATTGTTCATTATGCAAACTGTCTGGTTCAGTACACAGAGGCAGCCCCCAGGCACAGACCCCAAGTAGCTGCTTTCTCTTTCCCCAGATTAAAACATATGAACTGCTTTGATGTAATCTTATAACAAAGCCTAATGGACATTTTATATCTTCTGAAGTTGACTGTCATTTCTCACTGCTCTGCTTCCTCTGGCCTGTTAATACTCCAACCCAGGGAGCGACTTGGGCTCTTTTTCCTCACAAATACGGTACATTTCCCATCCATATTTAAGGTTTTTTTATTTATGTTTAAATACTGTTAGATTACATTACAGTATGTTTAATCCCTTGTTTTTTTCCATAGCTATTTATCATTTTAATGGAATGCTGCAGAATATTACATTGTGCAATGTGTTTAAATTGATAAATTGTATTAGAAAAATATTGGATAGGATTTTTAATGGTAAGTGGGGCTTTAGTAGATATATTTTCTCATTAGTAGAGTAACTGCACACAGACTGCATGAGGCTGGAATGTTAAGGATTTTGGGATAAGCTATATTTATGACTTATTTGACTAATTAAGGCACAATTTTATCATAAAGTTTTTCCCAGACTTTGCTGAGCAGGATGAAGGAGGAAAACTTGCCCCAGTGCAGTTACTCTACAACATCAGTTGCCATAACAACTTCATGCAATACTATATTTTTACTTGAAATTCCTTTTAAGACTCAGTTGCTGTAATAATTTGTTTCAGCTGCTAAAAGGCATGTTTCTCTTTGTGGTGGTTTCAAGGCTCTCATTACAGTAACAAAAAAGTGGTTGTGTTAATATAGACTCTTTTCATTTCAACATATGCAAAAGTTCAATGGACTCCAAAAATAGAATTAAAGGGTGGAGGTGATGAATCTGCTATAAAATCTCTTCCAGTCTTTAGGAAAGAGGAATGGCTTTAGCTAGTGAAGGTGAACTTTATTAACAGCCTTATGGAGAGATGCTGCTGTTACTCCCTACCTGTAATTATTGCACCCAATGGGAAGCTAAACTGCAACTTTGTGTTGTGCATCCCTCTGCCTCACATCACACCAGGCCCTGTAACTTCCACCAGAGATGGGGAATGTGTTTGCTGTCCAGAAGAGTTGAGGCAGCACCCAGTCACCTTCCCAGGGATGCTGTTGCTGTTTTGTGGAGTTTGTCCTGAAGTCTTTGCTCAGGAGAACAGCACAAGGGAGCATCAGCTCCTCCTAATCTAGCTGCACCATTAATTCATTAAATAATCACCTCACATGAGCATGTATTGTGTGGGTTTTGGCCATGGGCATACTGAAAGTGTAAAAACAATTTTCAGGCAGCCTGGAGCATCATCTGATGGCTGATTCCGATGTTAATTCAGTGGAAGGCAAGGAGTGCATGATAAGAAAATTGCTCACTTTTATTTTTAACCCTTTCCCCTAACTTTAGTGATTGTTGCTTTCTTCCAGGAACACGCTGTGCTGGAGCAGCCCCTGCCCATTGAGCCAGCCTTGTGGTGTTATAAATCCCCCATCTGGCTTCTGGCATCTCACGGTGCAGGCAGCAATTCCTCGAGCAAGTTCTTGTTCTAGTTCAGCATATGGACCCTGCTTCTATGGGTGCCAGGCAAATAACAAAGTTTTTAGCTATTTGGTTAATTGAGACAGTCAAAATACAGTGTTTTTTTGGATCATCTCCAGGTTTCTCAGGTCCATGGAGCAAGAGGAAGGGATGTCCTGATGGCTTTCCCAGGTGTTTTTTCCTCCTAGGGAGGGTGTGGAGGCAGGAGTTGAGCTGGTGTTTTGATTTCAGTGCAATTCAAGTGCCAAAGGATTGTGGCTTTTATAACACAGCCCTTTTGGAGCAGGATTGAAGGTGATAAAACCACTTTTCTTCCAGGGTAGAACTAGTGTTTGCTTTCTGGAGCTGGGGGATGCAGAGAGCCTAAACTCCCCTTTCCTCCCTGGTTGCAGAATATGGAGAGGATTTACCCTCACTGCAGGAAGGAGAAAACACCAAACTCCTTAAAATCTGTCCTGATCCCTCCCCTCCATGTCTTTGACAGGATTCTGACTCTGCTCTGCCATTTTACAGCTCTCCAGCTGGATCTTAGTCTTCGACACATTTATGACTCTGCTTTTTCCTGCATTCTGGGCTTTTTGTTCCACCCTTTCCTAACCTTGATTCTCTCTGCTGAATGGGAAGGGTTAAAATGGTTGCGTTTTTCATCCTTTCTCTCTGTCCAGTCCCTACCAGGACCCCTGGATTTTTAATAGCAGTGGAGATGATGGTCATTTAATGCAGCCCCCTGCCTGCAGCAAAATCTTCATCAAGGTTTTCCTGCCGCCTCCCTCAGGCAGCTCATCTTGCTGCTTAATTGTCTTTAAGCTTTCTCACAGCTTCAGATTTTAACTGTATTTCCCTCAAACTGTAACTGTGGCTGAGTTGTGCGGCTCAGGAGAGTGACCCCTTTACGACTTGGTGTCTGTCAGCCCTGGCTGTGAAATTTGGGCTGGGCAAATTATTTTGGGTGAGTAGAGATGATAGAAAAGGGCATGTCTCACCATGAAAGATGAATCATTCCTTTGCCTTTTACTCCTTGTTGTAGTAACATTATTCCTGAGGAATTTTTTGCTATTTATGTGATTGTCAGATGTGATTCCATCAGAATTACAAAGGAATTCAGCACGAATTAGTGGCCACTTAACGTTATAGAAAGCTGCAATGTAAATGTACTCCATGATCTCATCTACAACTCAGTCCTTAGCGGATGCTTCAAGGTAGATTTTTTTCCTAAAGTGGTCATAAATTGCAACCAGTCATTGGACTCCCTCCAGTCCTAGAGCAATTACTGGGCCAGTTCAGCTGAAGGGTTTGATCAGGTGTTTTACTAGCAGGATTTTATTTCACTAAATGAACATCTCCTAAAGAACCGGGAATGTAATATTTACACGTTAAAGTGCTGCTGTAATGGCACTGCATTTAACTTCACTAGGAGACCAGGAATCCTGTGGTAAAATGCCTGATAACTGCTGCATTTACCAGGGAGATGAATTTATAGCATTTGAATTCCTCCAGCAGAACAAAGGGCTGTATTATGAAAGGACCCTCTTCTCCCTGACAAAAGCTTTGAGCCAAGTCCTGTTTCCTGCTCTAGGAGAAGTCGTGGTGTTACTTTGCATCACTGCAGTTGTTGCCTTGCCTGACTGCCTGGCAGTGTTTTGGGTAAGTGAAAAGAGAGGGGGTGTCATCCTTCTGGTTTACCCTCCACAGGTTGTGTGTTACTTAATCCCATGTGGAGATCCTGGGAGAGGTTCTGTGGCTGCTGCTGCGAGTTCAGTACATGGAGAGGTGATGGAGGTGGGATTCAAATCCACCTCCTTCAGCCTGGGGTACCCTCCCTGCAAGCTGGAACGCCCAAGGCACGGCCACAGGCGTTTCCAAAGGCTGTCCCTCAATCCCTGGGCTGTCCTGTCCCCTCTTGGGGCTCAGGATGAGCATGCTAAACCATTGCCATCTTTACTCCTGGCTGGTGGAGCCACCTCTGTATAAATAATTTATGTTATGCAGCTTCCCTTCCCCTCTATTTTCATCCATTGGTATTAATAGTAGCTAATTATGGCTTTTACTATTAGGTCATGTGTTGTAAATACACTAAATGTGGATTGTGTCCCGTGCGTGCTGGTTTGGGTGCTAATGCCTGGATTCTGCCTCTTAACATGCAGCCTAATTGCACTGCTCTGCCTGGCATGCTGTTTTTTGGGATAATTGCTCCCAAAGTCTCAGCATTTTAATGTAGTCGGTATTACACGGTCTGGCTAAAAATTGTTCTAAACAAACCTTGGGTCCTATCCCAAAAGAAATCACAGCAGAGCTTCCTGGGGAAAACAGGGTTTTTCCTCCTCTTTCTTCCCTCCTCTCTTGCCTGCAGTTCACTGTGCTGGGATTACTGAGGTGGCAGAATCCCACAGAGCAGAGCCCTGCTGTCACTCTGCCTGCATCCATGGGTGGCAGTGAGATGAGTCGGCGACAACCTGGTCACTGGTGAAAAATCTTTTTAATTATTTAAGTGGTGGTAAACACCTGCCCTTATTGGTATGGGCATAAGCTGCAGCTTCTCTAATTTTCCTCTTTAATCTCTCCTGGAAGAGCTGAGTGCCTGCTCTCCTTGGCGTTGTGTTTCCCTAAAGAAAGCTGCTTTGAAGAAGTCGGCTCCCTGCTCAGGATGCTGATGCGAATGAGTCCCTCAGCAAACAAGTTTCAGGCTTTTACACTAAAAGCACTTGAGGGTTATTTGTGAGTGTAATGTCAAGACAGCCTAATGGGAGATATGTGCCCCACTCAGGTTTAAACCACGCAGCGCTGTGAGCTTCCCAGGTGTGATGTTAGTGCTGATTTTGCCTTTTCCTCCACTTTCCATTTGGGAGCTGGAATAAAGCGGAGTCCTGCGTTGCCTTTCGCAAGGAGACTCTCTCCTCTGCTGACAGCTCCAGGAGAAACGTTCCTGCTGCTCCGTGGGACCTTTGGCTTCCCCCTCTCAGGCCAGGAATGCAGAGCCTGCTGCTTTGCAAAGGGAATGCTTTGTGCATGGATGTGTTCACTCCATCAGCAGCTGATTCTGGTAATAAGCAAGCCCTACACCCTGGGCTGTGCTGCTGCAGAAGAGCTAATTTTCCTTCCTTTCCCACTCTTTGGGGCACAGCAGAACATATGTGCTGTTACCTCTTAATTCTTCTGTGGAGCATTAGGACTAATAAAAACCTTTCAGGGTTTCTGATGTGAGAAGCAGCTGCCATTGCATGCTAAGAGGAAAAGACTGATTAAAATAAAAAGCCCCACTTACTTCTCCCAGTGCCAGGGGCAGGGAAAGGGTTTGTGACCCCCTCCTGTGGCAGGTGACACTGTTCTTTGCTTGACTAATTGCACCAGGGCTGCATACCTGGGTGGTAACGAGAGACTGAGCGACGGCTGTACCCTTTAAATAACAGAACATTGAAGTGTCATTGCTTTCATGTTTGTCTACTTGCTTCTAATTATTGAAGGCAGCTGACTTTAAAGCATAGGCCATTTCCTCCCCTTCCTGCAGCGGGGTCATAACAGCTTGTTTATACACTCCTAAGCTGGCTTGCTGCAACAGATTGTGACTTTAAATAGAGGGTTGCTAAGAGTGAGGTAAGGGTGCCGGGAGAAAACGAGCTTTTCTCCAAACAAGTATTGGTATTTCGGGGAGATGGGAGCAGCAGGCAAAAACGCATCGGCGGAGAGGTGCGGGATGGGCGGCGCTCGTTGGCGGATGGTGTAACAACACAGATCCGTGCATCTGTAGGTAGAGATGCTCTTTTAGAAAGCACAGGGGAGTGTGATGGAGCCAGCCGTGTCCCGAGGGAACCTCGCCCAGGATTCTCCTGGACCACCTCACGGGACTGAGCCATTACTGGTGATTTATTCATCCGCGGCAAATGCCAGTAGCTCCTGTTTGGCGTCGGGCTGAATATCAAGAAAGTTGATTCATTGACTTGAAAAAAACAAAACAAAGCCTACACTGGACAAATGCTAGAAAATATGTGTTGGTAAAGAGGTGGACTGAGTGATGAACATATTTTCTATCTCTCATTTCTCTGACTCATGGCCCTAACTTAGCACAGATTTCATCTTATCAAACAATTAATTACCCTCATCCTTTAATTTCATCTATATACAATCTGAGATTGTTGTTTCTGTCTTCAAATGCCTCTTATCCTCTCCCCAGTAGACTGTTGCTGCTAAATAGATGGGATTATTTTCTTGGTTGCCACGCCAGATTTATTTATATTGCTAAACCTGCATGAAGAGATGGGGTGAAGACAACTATCAGGCTGTCAAATTTAGCTTTACCCCCTTGGATTTAGTCCCTGGCAGGCTTCTGCTAAAGTCTTGGAAAGTAAAATTCATTAGATGAACCTTAGCATGATTTTTCCATGGCTCTGATTTTAATCAAAGTGCGGATCTGAAATTGTTTTATCGTTAGAATCTGTTGACTGAACGTCAATGCAAAGCAATTCCCCCCCTGCCTGGTGCAGAGATGCATCCTGTGTGCTTAGGTAAATCCCAGACTGAGGGAGTGGAACAGCAGAAAGGGTAGAAATTGGCCTCTGAGGTTTGCAAATGCACTGCAGGCTGATGTGTCTCTGCATTTCAAGGACTGAGGTTCAATTGCAAGGCTGTTCTTCTGCTTACCCATAATGGGCAAACTAATCAATTAAAATGGTCTGTTCTTAAGCCATTGCAGAAGGGAAGGCTTGTTTCTAGTAACTGCCTTACGAGGCCTGAAGGATGCGGGTTTAACACAACAGCCTTTTATCTCCACATCTGCAACATCAAGGCGCCGTGTTACACGGGTACCTGGGAGCACGGGGAAGGCAGATTCTGGGGAAGCTCTTTAGCAGGTTACTAAAGAGTGTTTTTGCATAAGGCAGCGGAGTTGGTTTTCTCTGAAGACCAATTTACACAAGCCCCAGTGACTGCAGTGAGCCTGGAACTCCCAAACCTCAGGGCTGCGGCTCAACATCCTAAAAGGAGACACTGAGGGAGCAGAGGAGAGCTGGAGGAGGGTCACACTCACGCCACGTTTTTTACATTTTGAGATGGAATCCTGTGTGTTTAAGAGTTTGTTTTAAGAGCCTGCATGCCCGTTTTCCATTAATACTTCCCGATGAGATCCGCCCTGGGTGTACGCATTTGAATTTTAAGAGCTTTGCTTTCCAGGTCAGCACGGTGCCTAAGTCAGACCCAACTTCCTTGTGAATGAAAAATAAAAACAAAAAAACCCCAGAGAGTAAGGCGATGCTCTGGTCTGGGCGTGCTGACTGCGGCGTGCTCCTCTGGGTAAGTACAGCGTTCATCCGAGGCTGCAGGTAACCCCCTCGCCTGGCCAAAATCCGCTGCGTGACAGGCAGCAATTTTCTGTGCTGGCAGAGAATTTTCTGTGCTGGCAGAGAATTTTCTGTGCTCGCAGGCAGGACGAGGTCAGAGCGTCCTGGCGCCGGCACCGGCAAAAATCGGGAGCGCCCGGGCTGGAATTGTTGGCTGCGGTGATGTTGGGAGCGGTGTAAGGCAGGGATGATGCCAGACCCTAATGACAGCTTCTGCCTGCTCGCAGAATTCTGCATAGAGCTCAGCACTTCCAGCAACAAAAGAAAGTAGGTCAGAGGCAGGTCCCCCTCCCCGCCTGCGCGCTGGAAGCACATGTGTTGGATTACACGCCTGCAGATTGAGGCAGGAGTGAGTGTGATGGGTGTTTTTCCTTCGGGAAGGTGCCGCCGCTCCCACCGTGAGGGTTTTCATGGAGCTGCTGCATTCCCCATGCCTGGGGAGCTCGGGGGCTTCGTTGTGTATTAAAGCTGCAGCGGGGAGCTGCCCTCTTTCCCCTTGGTTTGGGGAGGGGGTGAGGCCAGCAGCGGCCCCTGGGTGTGCTCCTGGTCCCTGCCCGTGCTCTGGTGCCCTGATGCTGAGCCTCTCCCTGCCTTGCTGCAGCCATGAGACTCCAGTTCTACTTGAACGATTACCCGACACGTTAATTGGGACTCCCGCTATGATTAAAAAGAAATTTCAGATTAGGCCCGCCATGCTGTAGAGCTCAGGAAGAAAACATCTCTTTATAAACACAGCAGGAACGTGGGGACTCCATTATTACTATTTTCTTTTAACTTTAAAGAAGCTGGCTCTCTCTGCTGTTTAGACCACAAGGAGACGAGTGTGGCCATCTCTCCACTACGGTCAGAGAGGAGCGGAAGGGATGCTTGCAGGGAGATAAAATTGCAGGGTGTTTCTCCTCCTTTTTTTTCGTTTGAGCTTAATGTGATAACCATAATGGATTTATCTGTGTGGATTTCAGATCCTGTCTATGGGAGACTCAGGCTCTGCCATTCCTGGGCAGAGCTCAGAGGAAGTTCTGTACAAACCAAGTGAGCGGGCGAGTGTGGTCCTGGCTCCAAGGAGCAGAATATGGTGTTTAGTGTATTTAATTCATTACACAGCCTTTGCAGTGTTGTTGTTGGCCAGCTCTGAGAGTGTCTCCAGCTTGGCTTGTCCATGGGGAGCTCCCTGGAGAGCAGCATTTGATTGTTGGTCCCATTGGACACCGCTGGGCAGGTGATGTGCTCCAAGACTGGGGATACTCTCAAGTATTTGTTCTATTTATTTTCAGTTTGGAAGGCTGTAATGTTTCCAGTCAAAATCCAACCTTCCTCCTTCAAACACTGCCTTTCTGATGGAGAAACTGAGGGTGTCTTCTGCTCCTCCAGTGAAGCTTTCAGTGTTCAGTGACTGAGGCAGGAGATCCCGTTTGGATGAGTTCCCTCTTGGCAGGGGCATGGGGAGCTTCCCCCTGCCCATCACACAGCAAGGGACCAACTCCAGCCCTTCCAGAGCACCAGGACAGAACTGTGTGTGTTCAGTGTCCAGAGCAGGAGTCTCTGTGGGTCTGCAGCTTCCCAGCCCTGCCTCTGCTCTGTGCTGCACTCACTGAGCTGGTAGGTGAGGACAGCAGTAGATTATCCCCTGCTCCCCTCAGGATTTTTTTCCCCTTTAAACTTACCCTTTGGTGTTCCATCTGAAGCAGCATGAGGTGAGTAAACTCCACTGCTCAAAATAAGAGTGGATAAGCTCAGTTTACTTGCATTTATTCATGACTCCACCACTCCACTGGGGCCTGAAAATCAGAGCCAAAAGGAACTGCAGTGAAAATTGGCCTACATGCAATGGCTTTAAATAATCTGCCCTTTTGCTCTAGTTCTGGGTTGAGATGTGCTGGAAGCCTAAGGAGCTGGGATCTGCCTTGATGTAGGAGCTGCTTCTTGTTTTCTTTCCCTGGTGTTTGTTTCTCTGTGTACAGTGTTACTTGGGGGAAGTTACAAAATGGGGGGGAAAGGGAAAAAAATCTGCTTGAGAAATGCTGTATTTAGCACACGACTCAGAATCACCAGAATCCCCACCACGAATTAGCTTTTATTTCCAAAGCTGTAAAAACAGAGAAAATAGAAATAAAATGAGCAGCCTATGTCCCAAATATTGACACATGGGAACAGGGTGTTGTATTGGACTAAAAAACATCATTCTGCTGGGAGAGGAAGGGCTGATGTTAACAGTGAATTCTTGTTTGCCCTTACATTTGTGCAGACTGTTAAGGCAAATATGATCCCCAGATGATGTGTGGTACATGCATGTGCCTGACACTTGCACCAGGCAGGGAAGAAGTCACGCAAGCCATCGGAGAGCCCAGAGCTCTGGGTGAGGCTCAGCTCCAGCATCTGAGCAGAAATAGAAATGGATCCATCTGCAAACCAGGTCATCGCCGCTCTTGCGCTTTTCCTCTTGGGCCCCCTTGAATCACATCATGATTTTCTTTCCCCCTCCCCTACCCCCAGCTCCCTGCAGCTGGGATTACTTTTCACGTACTCTGCTCACATAATTGGCTCTAATAATTTCTCAGCTCTCGAGACAGATATGTCCACCTTTCCCCTGGCAGGGCTGCACACACCCACTGCAGCCGGCACGTATGCCCTCCTTCCTGCTGCTCCTGCCTCTCCCGAGCCCTTCCCTTCTCCCTCACTGCTCTAATCTCCACAATTCCCATCTTCCTCCCCAGATCCACTCGGTGGATGGCTTGGTGTGCTGCACAGCTCCCCCGTGCAGATGTCCTTGGCTGGTCCCAGCTCTGCTCCCCGCCCGCCTGCGGGAAGGGGACCCTGCAGGCACACGGGGAGATGGAGCCTCTGAGCAGGAGATGCTGTCAGGCAGGGCTGCTCTGTGCCTCTCTGCTCTCTGCATGCTGGCACCAACGCTCCAGGGCAGTGCTGTGTCAGCAGCACACGTGGAGGGGGATTTTGGAGGTTTCCCATCTTTGCTCCAGAGAAAACCCTTCCAGCTACCCAACAAAGCCGATGGCCGGGGTCCTGCCTCGCCAGCTGGAGTGCCAGGGAGTTGAGGCAGGCTGTTAACATCCCGTGGTATATTTAGTTCAGGTTTAACAGGGCCTCCATATGTGTGTGTTCTCTTGTTTCCTTTTGCTTTCTACGTGCTAAGTAGATGCAGGGAAGAGTGGAGAAGTCTCCCCGTGACAGCGAGGGTGAGGTTTCGCTGCTTTGTGTTCTGCTCTCCTTTGCTGGGCTGCTTCCCCGAGCTGTGCCCTTAGAAAACATTAAGAGCTGGAGAGGAACAAGTGTCCCAGAGACTCCTTCTATCAGGAATTCCCAAAAAAGTGGTAAAGGACATAATTCTCCTGGGAGTAGGGCACACAGTGCTGTGGAACAGGACCCTGCATGCAGCCAACGCTGTGCACCAGCAGATTTTGCACATTTGGTCCTCCCCAGGATCCTTTAGTGCCAAAATAGTCACTGCTTTTTCTCTTAAATCATTATTTTTTGCATTTTGATATTTCAGAGTGAGGTTAAGGCATGAGTTGAAAATCATAGAGATAGTCTGTGATTCCCAGGAGGGGTTCCAGGAGGGCTTATTCTGAGGACATGAGGGCATGCAAGGCTCTTCATGAGAGAGAACACACAGAAATGCTTCCTCAGAGAAGATGTGTGAGGAGCCAACACCTTTGATTATGGGATATTTTAGCTGTAGAAGGACTGACTGGGGGAATCATGATGAAAACCTTTTCCAAGGAGAGCAATTTGTATGCACTATTGAGAAATCAGGCCTGAGAGAAGGTCTGTAGGAAAAAAGAAATAACCAAGTCATGCTGGTAGGCTCAAAGTGGAGGTGTTAAATCTCATCTAAGTGATGGGGAAGGTGCAGTGGAACCTGCCCAGGTGGAGAGGGATCACCTGGTGCAGCTCAGACTGAAGCAAACAAAATCCATCTCTAGGGATGGCAACCCTTGCTGGGAGTGGGATCTGCTTCTCTGGGGTACAAAGTGTATGGATGTGGGGGAGAAATGGGAATCTTCCTGGGCAAGTCAGCAAATAGCCAGGAGTTTCATTATGCCATAACAGCCTCAGAAATCCTCAGCCTGTCATAGGAACAATTCTGTATTTTAATAGAAGTGTTTTGCTTTTGACCCTGTGGCACAGCACAGCCCCGGAGAAGCAGGAGAATTTTCACTGCTTCCATCAGATTTTGTTTTTCCTCCAACTCCATTTGTTTAATTCTCCTGTCCCCCAGGCAGGTTTGGGCAGGTGAGGTGCTCAGTGTGGATGCTGGAGCCTCTCAGGGTGTAGCAGGACCTCGCTTTGGCAGGAGGGAGGTGTAAGAGACACCAGAGCTGTTTTTTTGGCCAGGACATTATTGCTAATCACGATTTGGTACTTCAGTTTTGACA
This sequence comes from Prinia subflava, assembly GCF_021018805.1. Lineage (NCBI taxonomy): Eukaryota > Metazoa > Chordata > Aves > Passeriformes > Cisticolidae > Prinia > Prinia subflava. Next base: position 6,570,810 of record NC_086254.1, read on the forward strand.
CTCTGTGTCAGCTGTAAGTGCAAAATAACCCCCACCCCCTGAAGCCTCCAGCAGAGCCTTTTGTCCCTCAACAAGATCAAGGGTTGGGTTGCAAAACACTGATTTCTGCCTGGATCCCCAGAGAAGAGAACTCGACTCTTTTCATCCAAACAAGACCAGTAACTTTAAACCCGTGCTTTAGCATCCCCCTTTTAGCTGGAAAACACAGGATTCAGAGCATCTGGCGGGTGCTGCAGCGTGTTGGCAAAAGGAGACCACAAACAAATGGAGAGGAGAAATGGAAAAGAGGAAGGAAATTTTGAGTAATGTTAGGAAGTGTTTTTACAAAGCAGATGGCAAACAACGCCTGCCTGACCCTGTGTGCAGCACTGGGGCTGTGGCAGCCGACTCCCAGCGAGCTGGGAGTGCAGGAAGCTGTCCATAAATCAAAAGCACCAAGACTTACCAAATTTGTTTATCACTTGGGGTATTACTTGCTGCGTTTGACTCGTGTAGCTATTCTGTTTAGTTTCTTTTAGCTGTGTTCCCTCAGAAAAATAAAATAAATGTTGGAGCATAACTACACCACTCCCTTTATCCTGAGATCCTTTCTCTCTTTTTTGAATTCTTTTTTTTTTTTTTTTCCTTTTTTTTTCCCCCAGAAGACAGCGAGGGAGCCGTGGTGGAGCTGGTGGTGTTAATGTTCTGCAGCAGGAGTGAAATAGCCTGGAGATGTGCAGCAAGAGCAGGGGCGTGTGCCCTAAATAGGAGGGTTAAACAGGGCTTATTCTGAGGGAAGCAGTAATTGCAGCTTGCGTGAAGCAGTAATATTCTTTTGTGCATTATTTACCCAGGAACATCTGCTAATACATATACATTCTCCGGTGCATGTAAACAACTTGTGCAGGAAGAGGATTAGGAGATTTATAAAAAAATTAGAAGCAAGTTAAAAGGGCAATTAGAAGAGCAGAAAGAGATATTGAGCAGTGAATTAGGGAGGATATTTTAACACACAATCAGAGCTCCCCGAGACGTATTCAGAGCAGAGAGAAGGTAAAAGAGAAAATTGGCCAATTACGAAATGATAGCGGGGAATTGGTGACATGAGAGAAGGTAATGGCTGATTTGTTAAACAGTTATTTTGATTCTGTTTTCACAAAGGAGGAAGAGGATGGAGGGGCAGCTCCAGAAGGACTCAGGCTGTGCGGGTGAGGGTGGGGATGAGAAATAAAGATGCATCTGCAGGGTGGCTGGGCGTGGGGAGAATGCCACCCGTGTTCACAGAGTGGGGGGGAAAAACGGATTTTAGTGAGCAGCTATTTCCAGCAGGGAGCTGGGTAACGAGGGGCTTGCAGTGTAACACCCACTTTTGTTCACCAAATCCACTGCCTTTGAGTGGGGACCAGACTGGTGGTCACTGAGCTGACACATCCTTGTCCCTGCTGCAGGCTGCTTCTCTGGGAAAGGGGAGGACAGAGGTGGATGGGGACTCTGGAGGGGTGCTGCTCCTGGGGCTGCTTTTATGTGGGCAGAGATGTTTTTGGCTCGTCAGCGTGACACCTTCCCCAAAAACACACATTGCAGAGCGTGAGCACCTGTGTCCTGCTTTCAGAGTTGCTTTTGCTTCCATCTGTAACCCACAAACTCCAACGCAGTCAGGAATACAACAGCATCCCTGGAATCACTGTTCCCACCAGCACTGGTGTCACTATCTCGTGTTTCTCCAAAGCAGGGGTGAGCTCGGGGGCTGCTGGGTGTGGTGAGGGAGGGAAGGGGGGCTGGGGGTACAGGGGGATGGTGCCAACCAGCAGGACCTCAAGGAAATAGTGATGAAAAGAGAAATAATCTTGGTAATGGGAAATAGGCTCTTGGGAAGTGTTCCTGGGGGAGTGGTTGAAGCTAAGACATGGAAAGAATACATAGGCAGGGGATTTAGGGAAGGATAAACTTGAAGGACTGCAAAAAAAGTGTTGTTTAGCTGCAGGAAATGTGAAGTGGTGCTTTTGTTCCACTCTGTCCCTCTGAAGGGGAGCATGTCACGTTCTGAGACAAAGGAAACAGTTTAGAATTGGTGCAGGGGGGGCAGGAGCATGGTCTGGGAAGCGATGGGGAACACAAGAGAAACCACGGCCTCGTGGTGTTGGTTTAGACTGATAAACTAAAAATTTATTCTCAGTATCCAAGAGGTGTTTGGTTTTTCATCCTGCCTGGGAGGATAAAAGAGATGCAGTGTTGCGTGGTTTCTGATTTCAAAGCATGTACGAAAAGCTCTATATTAGCAATTACGGGATGAAACTGTGGAAAAGTGGTACAAAGGAGAGAAAATTGGCTCAGACTCAGGAAACGGGATTCTGCCGCTGGGAGTGAGTTTCCAGAGGCACAGTCTGGGGTCTCTTCTGGGTTCTCTGGTGTTTATTTTTTTTTAATAGAAAGGATTTGCATGAACAGCCCAAAGTCAGAGTGTTAAAGCTCAGTGATGGAAGGAAGGTGAAAGCAGCCACAGCGACAGGGACTGGTCTCATCTTCCAGAGCAGCACAGACTGGAGAACACTAAAGGAAAGGCAAACTGATGAGCAAATAGAGGCTCAGGTGACATTTTTCCCTGGGGAGCTCACGGCTGAGCTGTGGGGAGCTACTGGCAGTGTCTGCCCAGGCAACAGGGCACTGTCTGCCCCCACCCTGAGAGGGGAGCAGGGCACATCCAAAGGATGAGCTGATAGGAGCATGGAAGAGTTTAGAATTTATAGAATTATGGAATCATTTAGGTTGGAAAAGACCTCTGTGGTCATAAAGTCCAACAGTTAACCCAGCACAGCCAAGGCCACCAGTAAACCAACATCTCCAAGTGCCACATCCACAGCTCTGTTAAATCCCTCCAGGGATGGGGACTCCAAGCCCACCTGGGCACCTCTGGGCTCATGTTCAGCCAGTGTTGACCAGCACCTCCAGGTCCTTTCTCACGTGGGGAACCTCTCCAGACACTGCCCCAGGGCTGTGGTGCTGCGTGGGGTTGTTGTGACCCAAGTTCAGGACATGCCACGTTGGCCTCAGCCCATCCCAGCATCACCTCAAAGTGCCCATGGTGCTTCCCACCACTTTGGGGTTCATTCTTCACCCCTGTCACACACCTTGGGAGTCTGGGAGCAATCCTAATGACATCCCAAATTTCTCCAACTTATCCCCAGCCTGAGCCAGACAGGCTCTGGCAGGTCAGGGTTACACCTACGTCCGCTCGACTGCAGCTTCAGAGGAGAGGGGATTTCTGCCGGGCCTCAGAGCAACATTCAAAATGCATGAAGACATGCTGTAGGAAGGAGCTGGGGAAAAGACACACGAGCGTGAACCCGGGGCCGTGGTGAGCTGAACCACGCAGCCGGGAAGTTCCTTACCGAGCCCCAGTGTCAGAGCACGCCATAAAAATTTAGTTTATCCTCAAAGAGCTGTGGTCGTGGAAGAAGGATGGGAGCGGGGAGGGATGGCAGCTGAGGAGGAGACAGGAGGAATATCAAGAACCTGTGTGTCCTGGTTTGGGCTGGGTTAGTTAGATTTTCTTTGTAGGAGCTGTGGTTTGAGTTTGGGATGAGAATAATGTTGATAACACATGGATTTTTCATTGTTGCTCAGCAGTGTTTGCCCTGAGTCAAGGACTTTTCTGTGGGGCACAAGAAACTGGGAAGGGACAGCAGATCCCAGTGGTCCAAAGGGATATCCTAAACCAAATTCAATCATGATCAGTATATAAACTGAGGGGACTGGCTGGGGCTCAGCAGGTGGTGAGCAACTGCACTGTGCATCACTTGGTTTGCATATTCCAATTCTGTTGTTGCTATTATTATTATTTCTCCCATTTATCTCCTATTAAACCAGCCTTATCTCAAGCCATGAATGTCACTTGTATTTTTCCCAATCCTCTCCCCCATTCCAGCACGGCCATGTGGTGTTCAGCTGCCTGCCAGGTTAAACCACAACGCCGTGTCAAGAGACATCTCCTGTTTAGCAGCGTATCATGTCTCCCTCCTGGTTTTTAAACAGTTGCCTTTATCACTAGGAGTTAGAGCTCTTGATTGACAAGGCTTGTAATACACCATGCAGTTGCCTTTATTTTTCCTACATGTTAAAGGAAAAGATACTAAAAATACAATTACGGTTTTGAGCCAGGAGTAGTCTGTTCTAATATAATTCATCTCAAAGACTATCCACTATGCCTGCTGCACCCAAATCATTTATAAAACATTAGCATCTCCTGTGCTGACATTTCACTCCTATATTACAGGAGTTACACGCAGACTTAAAAAAAAATTAATAAAGTGCTTCTCTTCTTCATTCTCCCACTGAGAGCTTTGATTTCCAGAGTATGAAACGAAATAACCAACATAACAACATGCTCCACTTCTGAGGGACAGTGCCAGACTCATTCAGTTGCTATTGGTTATAGAGAGTAGGACATGAGGGAGCTATTTCAGATCACGGATTATTTGTTCTGGCTGCATTGGACATCCCTTTAGTGGAGCTTTAGAGCCCTGTAGACAGAAAAGTTTGGGCAGGCTCTGGAAGGCAGAGGGCTTGATGAAGTAACCTCTTCCTTTCTCCTCCCAGAATTACTCTTGCTATTCCCCAAGAAGGGTGTTTAAAAGAGAAGCATCCAAACCTCTGGCTTTCCTTGCTTGCTGGAGGCAGTGCCCCTCCAGCTTCCCACTCTCACCATCCAACTGCTCGTAAACACAAGTGCAATGGGGAATTTTCTGCTTCTCTTTTCAGTGGGAGTTTCCCTTTCCATTTCCAGATACCTCCAAGGGATCTGCCACTGTGTAAGTACCCTCTCCCCTTCCCCACAGTGAGAGAGCAGATTTCCCTAGCTGGCCCATCCTTCCTGGAGCTAGCTGTGTGTCTGATGGAAAACTCCAGCTGTTTTCTTCAGGATTTCCAGCCCCACACCTGAGCCACAGGCTCGAAATACCACCACTGAGATATGGTTACGGAAAGAACAGAAGCCTTTTCTTGTCCAAGATCACTTTTATTTCCCTTGTTTCATTAACTTCAGTGTCTGTTTGGTCTCACATATCCACGCTGACAGGGAATTCACACCAGCTGCAGACTTTTGGGCAGCACCTCCCCGAGCCCACGGGCTGCCATCGGTGGAGCTGCCGGCTCTGCCATGCCCCCGACCAGCAAACACTTCCCTCCAGCACACGGTTTAACCCAGGAGGAGGGGAACAGGATGCCCTGCTCCCTCCCCTCCACCTCCCCAGAACCCCCTTTGTACAGCTCTCTTGGACCACGGATTTCTCTCTCCTGCCACGGACCAGAAACCTCAGGCACCGCGCTCCTCGCCGGTCCTCTACAAGCTGTAGTTTCCCCCTTCTCTGACTCTTCCAGAATCTGTTCCTTTTAAGAAACAAAACCTCTCCTGACTCTGTCAGGTCTGTCTGCAGCCTGGCAGCTGCTCCTTGCTGCCCCAGTGAAAACCTTAGTCCAGCTATAAAGGTCCTCACGCCACGGCCACGGCTGGGAAGCCCCTCTCTGCCTCCAGCCCCAAAACCAGCCCCTGTCCTCCCCGGGGCCTCGGAGTGCTCTCCGGAGACAGAGCTCTATGGCTCTATTGATTTGGGCTAATTAATCTCTCTCTCCCCGCCCTCCACCAGTTACAAATTAGGATGTAAGGGTGAATTTTGGCTCTCTGGGTATGGACTCTGCTGCATCGCACACAACCGCCCCCCAACCCCTGCCAAAGTTTAGTGCTCTGAATTGCTGAGAACATTGGTCCGTTGTGGTTCCCCCGCGTGTACTGAGCCCGCCCGATGGCTTTCAGCATCTGTAGGCACTGCTGCCGGTTTGTTTTCTCAAGGAAAAAAAAAATCATATACTGGTCTGCTATAAATTCAATAATACAATCCTTAGTTCCGAAGATACAGTTTCCATATAGTTTATAAACATTGTAAGACATACATATGGATAATTGAGGGGAAGAGGGGGAGCCTGTGCAATTGTTGGGGGTTTTTTTTCTCAGATGTGTGAACATGGTTACAAAAAACACACCTCCTGCGGGTACCTCATTTCTTTATGTGTTGGGTTTGTTGGGGTTTGGGTTGTTTTTTGTTTTTGTTTTTGTTTAATTCCACCTCTAATCAGTCTTTCCTTTGGTTGTTGGCTACTCCAAGCCCAGCAGGCAAGCCCTGTTCTGCTGTAATGCCTGAGATATTCAGGGTTTTGAGATTGTCTTCTAAGAGATTCCCAGCCAACTTTGGCCTCTGGGTTTGGAGCCAAAAGGGCTAAAACGTGGGAGAACCAAATGTCCTTATTACATCGGTATCAGTGTCCTTGCACTCACTTGCAGAGAGAAACAGTGTAGGCTTAATCGGTGATGATTTACAGCAATTATGTTCCTTTCGGTAATTGGAGGGGTTGTTTGGAGCGCTCTCGAACGAACGGGATTTCACAAGAGCATGGATACAGTCCGTTTGTCCAGGTGTCGTCACCGACGAATTGGTTACCGTCCCCGTTATCAGCTTTTGGTAAGGTTGGCTTTTGTTGTTGTTGCTGTAGGTGCTCGGTTAGGCTGTTTGTGACAAGGTGTGATAATGCCTTTTAATCTGCTCCCGCTGCGCTCGGCACAGTCCGGCCGGGCACGGAGACAACCCTCAGAAGCCGAGACAACGTTCTTCCCCTTCGCCAGGCCAACGCTGAGCCACGTACAAAAAAAGAAGAAGAAAAGAAACTCTGGTCCTTTGTAGATTGGTGGCAGTACAGCTCCGCTGCGGCCGGCGGGGAGGCTCAGCGGATGACGGCCGCCAACACCACCATAAAAACCAGGAGCGACGCCCTGAGCCCCGGGCAGCCGGCGGCCTGCTGCACCCCGCTGGGCGGGCGGATGGGCGTCCGCCGGGTGCACTTACCCTTGCGCTTGGGGGACAGCGTGGGCATGGCCCCGAAGCTGTATTTGTGCTGATAATCAGGCACATAGTCTGGGACCTCCTGCCCGTTTTTGCGCGGCCCCAAGGACACCGGCTTGGAGGTTCGGTTCCGGCTTTTGTGGCTGGTGCAGTTCTTGCCGGGTTTGCGGTAGCCCGGCCGCGAGCCGGGCTGGTTGCTGTGCAAACTGTTCTCAGCCCCTCGCTCCTTCCCCTTCTCCTTGGAGGAGTGGTGAGGGTGGTGGGATTTGGAGGCTCCTCTGTCCGCTGTAGAGAAGGTGTGTGTTTTCATCTGATGGAGCGACTCGGACCCTGAACAGTTCCTAAAGTCTTCTGCTCTTAGCACCTTGAGGTCCTTGCCGTGCATCTGCTCGGGGGACTCGCAGATGACGCTGGAGCTGGAGCCTCTGAACCTGTGCAGCCATTCCCAGAGGGAACGGGCTTTGCAGTCGCAGCTCCATGGGTTCCCATTCAGCCTGAGAAACTCCAGGGCTCCCAGGTGGGCCAGGCAGTCCCCCTGCAGCTCCGAGAGGCTGTTGTTGAACAGGAAAAGGGTGGTCAATCTTCGGAGGTCATGAAAAGCCCGCCTATGAATCCACTGCAGCTGATTTTGATGGATGAGCAGCCGATCCAGGTTTATTAGTCCCCTGAACGTGTTCTGATGGAGGCTCCAGAGCTTGTTTCCATGGAGAAAAAGATGGCTGAGGTTAACCAAGTCAACAAAAATATCATCCTGAAGGAACTCGATGTGGTTGTCTTGCAGGTAAAGGTATTGCAGGTTGTGGAGGCCACCGAAAATCCCGCTGGGGAGGGAGCTCAGCCCGCACTTGTACAGATACAAGGCGTGGAGTTTCACCAGCCCTTGGAAAGTGTCTGCAGCTAAAGCCCTTAAGTAGCGGTTGTCCCCCAGGTCCAGCTCTTCCAGGTTGACAAACCCGTCGAAGGTGTTGGGGTCGATGAAGGTGATGTTGTTGGAGTAGATCCAGAGGGTGACCATGGAAGGGCTGAAGTGGCCCCGCAGCAGCAAGGTGATCTGGTTGTTTTGGAGGAAGATCCTCTCGCTGTCCTCGGGGATGCCCTCGGGGATGGTGACGAAGTTGTGAGCCTGGCAGCTGACGGTCATGGGCGAGGGGTAGCACACGCAGTCGGTGGGGCAGCCCAGGGCCCCGGGCACCTTCAGCCCCAGCAGCACCAGCAGCAGCTCCGCAAACCCCCCTGTGCGGAGAGAGGGGAGAGCGGCGTCAGCGGGAACCGGGCACCTCCCGCCCACCCATCGCTGCTGCGGAGACTATTCCGGGTGAAAAACGCCCCCAATTAGCTCAGCCCTCCTCTCTGCTCATGAATTACCCACGCGGCTGTGATGAGTAGGCTCATCACCCACGGCAGATAAAACGTGATGTATGGAGTACTCCCTGCCTCCTCTCCCTGCCTGCAACAGGCGGCTGCTTGTGTTCCCAGCCAGGAACAGGCAGGAGAAACTTTCTCGGTGAGAATTCACGCTGGCAGCGCGGGCAGCAGAGCCCCTTGCCTGCAGGCAAGGGAACGCCGCGGCGTGAGAGCAAACAGAGGAAATTCAAACCCTTGCAGGTGCCCGCACTCCTCCTGAAATGCATCTGTTAAATCACCCGCACGTATCGGAGGGGAAAAGCTGCAAAGATTCGACAATTCCCAGAGAACCACCTAAAATTACACGTGTGCAGAGCATCCCGCTCCCCCCCAAAGGCACAGACCCATCCCCATCTTTCACCACAGTTGTTAGACACCACCATCCACCCCGAAACCCGAGCGATTTACAGGGAAATATGTTGTCAGCAGTTGGTGGAAAAGGCTGAGCCGAAAACTCCGTTTGGAAGTGGGATGCTCAGACATATTTTTAAATGGATGTCCTGTGGCAAAGCATATTGCATCCTCTAATGCTACAGTACGTGCCTGTGACTGGGGCTTTCTCGCAGCAGAGAGGCAGAGAGCGAGGCAGAATCTTCCCCTCCCTCTGCTCGGCTCCCGGAGCTCCGGTTTCACCACCCCGCTCCCGTCTCGCTCCCACTCCTCGCACCGGGCTTGCTTTCAGGCTATTCCTTCTGCGCCGAGTGGCTTTTCAGACTCATTGCACCAGACTTGTCATTTCTCATTCAGATTTTCCTCCTAGATTTGGCTTTTTCCTCTTACATGCAAAATTTGCTCATGTCTAATGAATTCTGCCTCTGGACTTCATGGGGAAAAGGAGTAGCGGCGGAGCGGCGCACAGCTGCCGGTGCCATCCTGCCCATGAGCCCTACTCAGCTTGTAATAATCTGAAAAACGAGAGTGGAAGTGGAGTTCATTTCTAATTACTCCACGTCGTTATCACCAGCTAGTCCAAGAGCTGGGACCCCTTGGGCTTTTACAGTCCCTCTTTTCAGTGCCTACAGCCTAATACAAGTTGGAGGCACAAAAACCTGGCTGTTTTCTTATTAATTGCGTTTGAAATACAACTGTGTGGTTGCTGTTGCCTTTTCCCTGGTATGGAGATCTATTGCCCTTTAGTTAACAATCAGGTGACCCGTCCATCTAGACCCATCCTTTCAAGGCAAAGTTGCCACATATTTTAAATAAACTGGCTTATTCAGACTCTCCATAAATCACCGGTAAGAGCCAGTCATCGCTGACTGCGGGGTTAATAGGAAAAAAAAAATAAAAATAGCATCGCTGCCCAAAGCATGGGATCAAGCCTTGCCTGGGAATGGGAATGAGGGGGACGACTTCCAGGCGCTGCCCTTCAGAAACGAAGCCTGGGCCACCAGGAGGGATGTCTCATCCCTGCGCCACTGCCAAAAAGGGCTGGTGAGTCGGGAACGCTGAATTCGCGACAACTCCTACGGCTGTGTAGGAAAAGGAACGCTCTCCAAGTCACCGCCGCAGCGCCTCGGCTTGGCTGTCGTGCCTCTGCGAGGGGCTGCGCTGGTGGCAGCGTCGTGCTCACCACCCAGAGCTCCCTGCCAGAACGGGAGCCCTGGCTGCCACTCACAGCCCGGGGAGCGGCGGTGTCCTGAGGATGTGGTGATTACCCCACGATGGGAGAGACAGAGAGAAGTTTGCAGGTGTGTTCTGCTGGGTTTTTCAACTCCAGGATTCACTCCGCCAAGGTGGGACGGCTCCGTGTCCCCCGTCATACCTGGGTGACACCGGAGCACGGCGCCTTCCGCAGGTCTGATGTTTTATTAGTAAAACCCTGCCAGGCACAAGTGCTGTGACGATCTCCCACATGCAGAGCCTGTTATTGCAAATACCAAATCACAAGGGCCTGAATCAATAAACCATCTCCCAGCTCCACGCAGCAGGTTGGAAGATTACATATTGCTTCCAAACAACAGTTTTATGCGCTCCTCCGTGACACGACAGTTGCCAGGCTAACGGGATTACTGACAGGAGGTGGAGCCGGGCAGGGATCTGGGAGCATCCAGGATTTCACGTATAGGGATGGTGATGACAGGAGGCTGTTAGCAACGCGTGGTGATGGACCAAGGCAGCCCAGGCCTCCCTGGAGCACGGCCAAGCAGAGGCTCCCGCCGAAAGGGAACGCAGTGTTTAACAGCTCGCTGCCTGCAGGGATAACTCCGGAGGTAAAGGTCAGAGGGAACCGAGTCCATCTCTTTAATTAACAGGCGGCTGTGAGTTAATGGCTGGAGCTCCTATGGAGAGAGAGATGGGATTCCTGCAGCCAGGGATGGTGAGGATAGGCTGGGGTTGTCACTGGTTCTCAGCTTCCTGAGAATAGGATGGTGAGAAGAAAAGACAGGGATGTCTTTCCCCCTGTTGCAACTTGGGAGTAAGGAGAATGGGGAAACAGAAGGATGGACACTTAGGGAAAAAAGGGTGAACAGGGGAGCAGGACTTGGATAGGGAGTTGGTTTACATTAGGTATAATAAAGGAATTCTTCCTTGTGAGGGTGGTGAGGCCCTAGCACAGGCTGCCCAGAAAAACTGTGGCTGCCCCATCCCTGGAAGTGTCCAAGGCCAGGCTGGACGGGGCTTGGAGCACCCTGGTCTATTGGGAGGTATCCCTGCCCATGGCAGGGGGATGGAACTAGATCTTCTTTGAGGTCCCTTCCAACTCAAAACAATCTGTGATTCTGTGAAGGTCTGGACTCCCCAGTGGATGTGCACAAGGCCTGTGGTCTCATCAAGGAGCCTTCCCTCCAAGCCTGTAAAACCTGCTGACTGCTTGGGGCTGTGAGAAGCTCTTCCTGACATGCTCTGGGAATGGCCCCAGTTTAGATCTGGGAATGAGATCCCAAAAAGCAAAGAGGTCATGGAGCCATGAAGCTCCTGAGGCTGGTAACACCAGCACTGGGATATCCTGCAGCCAAATCCCACTGGGGCGGGATAGCCAGGAGCACTTGGGTCTCACTGGGCTCCCCAGACTGGAAAACACCTTGGGAGCCTCCCGAGAGGCCCCAGCCCAGCTCTCCTGAGAGTTTGACCCTGTCTAACTTGTTATTCCTGACTCAGCCCTTTCAACTTCATCTTGTAAAGGTTGTGAGGCACACAGAGGGTCACCAGCCCGAGTATCGGAGCTCACCGGGGAGAGAGAGCTTCAAAAGCAGCACAGAAAAATCCTCCAGAAACCTGCTGGTGAAGTGAGTAAAACCAAAATCCCTGCTGACATGGATAAAACCAGCAAAGGGGTGTTTATCTCCTGCCTTTCTCCCACTGACATGCTGTGTCACCCCAGCCTCTGCTCGCCGAGTCCTTCTGCTGCCTCCTGCTTCTGACTGAGGTTTCAGTGATTGGAATGAATTCGTCTGACTGTCCAAACCATTTCCCATGTAACATCCCTCTAATTGGGCATTAATTAGGCATCAGTTAATGAATGCTTGAAATAATTTATCTTTGGATGCGTCCAGTTTGCAGTCTTACTTTTAACAGCATTAGACTCATTATTAGATTAACATCGTTATAAATGTTCTCCATTACCTGCTTGTTTCCATTGTCTTAGCCTTATTACTGAGAGTGAAAATCACTCCTCCCGCATGCATTATTGATGAGTAAGGACTTTCTATATGTAGCACGGGATTAATTGTTATACAGTGTAATGCATTTAGCGTGAAGCCTCAATTTGTGCAGGAGCTGAGAGCAGCCAGAAGAATGCAGACGCCCGGAGCCAGCGTGGTCGGCCAGACACTGCACATCTCTCTCCAGCCCAGACCAGGTTCCTCCCAGGCCGGTGCCAGCACAGGAAGAAATTTGAAAAAAAAAACAACAAAAAACGCTGGTTTGATACCCAAGATCAAAGAGGGATGGTTTGAAGGGTTGGAGCACTTCTCTGCCACCACGGCAGGGACTCTTGACTCTGCAGTGCCACTTGCTCCAGAGAGCCAGCTGTACCTGCCCTGGCAGTTTTCTTGCTTTTTAAGGTTTATAACACTTTACTGTACCTCTGAGCCAGGCAGGGACTCAGTTTCTTTAGAACATGATGCCACTTACTTTCATTAGGAGGCTCAGACTCGAGGCCAAGACATCACCTAGGACAAGGATAGGTTTGCCCCTGGGAGGGGGATGCACCTGCAGGACAACCCCAAAAGGCAGCCCTGCCACAGACCCCAGCAGCCCCTGCCCGTTCCCTCTTGGCAAGCTCCTTCTCTCAGATGGATGTTTTCACCTCTCCACCCGGACAAGCTTATATGGGTCAGAGCCTGCCTAATTCTCCAGCAGGAGAATCCGCTCTCGAGGATGGAGCAGGTTGCTTCTCTTCCAAATCTCTCCTAAACCCACCATCTGCTTTGGGAGACCCATCTTAGCTCATGTCTACATGCAACTTGACTGCCTGCTTACTGTGTCCATTACCGGGCTGCTCAAGCTGTTAGATTTATAAGCTCTTTAGAGCAAAGCCCTCGTCTTCTGGTTGCTGATTTATGTATTTTTACTGCCATAAAACACTATGTATAGCTGCTACATAATATAAATAATAATACTTAACCAGAGTGCGCTACAAGTGGGGACAAAGCATCTGCTCACAGGAGGGATTATCAAAAAAGGAGAAGCTTCCTCATCACTCACCCTCTTTTGAGGCCAAACTCACACCTGCTCTAACACCAGCACCTCACTGAGCTCTAGACAGAGATTTTCCTGCCCTGTTGCCACCCTGGATCTATCAAAGGATTTTTCAAAATCCACCCCTAACAAGCTGGTGCACAAAGACATGACTACAACCCCCGAGGGGAAAGTACACTTTGAAACTTGGGAACGACCTCAGAATTGGATGTTCACATAGAGAGAAACTGATGTTTAGGGAGAAAAAGCAGCCTCAAATGCTCACAATTTCATCAGCCAAGTGAAGGACGGTGAAAAGCAAGGACAGAGTAGCAAAAGCAACTGGGCACGAGCCAAGAGCCAAACTCAGGATCTGGGACGACAAAGCAGTGTCAGACCTGGGCTTAGCAGCTGCAGGGTTTATTTCCTCTTATTCTCCTCTCTTTCTTTTTAATATTTTTCTTTTTTTTCTTTTTTTTTTTTTTGCAGCACAGAGGATAAAATAAACACATCCATGCTGACTGTCACAAAGCCTTAATTCCCCAGTGAGCAGCAGCTTCCCTTCAGCCTCTGTGCAAAGCCCCTTAGGTGCTGCCCTGTGGTCCTGCAGCAGGAGCATCCTCGCTGGGATTGCTCCCAAAAACATCAGCTGCAGCTCCCAGCACTGGGACACAGCACGAGGCTTTGCTTTCTGCACGAGCTGCCTTTCAGCCAGAGAGTGGCAGCCACCCATCCACCTTCATCATTTTATTATTTTTTTTTTGCGACCGGTGTCATAAATAACTGACAGATCCCAGCTGTTTGGAGTTATGGTTTCTGATGGAGTGACAGCTGCTCCCAATCCCCCAGTCATCACCCCGGCAGTTCTGGAACATTTCAGCAACATAAAAATCATTGGAGATAATTTCGGTTTTGCATAATTTGGTTAGGCAAGCTGTGATTTAATGGCAATTATGACCTCCGAGGCAGAAGATGAGCTTGGAGGCTACTGGCTTCACACGACTTTAGCTCGGGGTGCAGCATCAGGGATGTTCCAGGGAGATGGCACTACAAGGAAAAAAAATCCTTCTCCAGCAGCTGGAAATTGCCTTCCTTGGCTGGCAAGTGGAAACACTGTTCCCACAGGAAGAAGCATACAAGGAAATTTGGAAGGAATAGTGCTAAGGAAAGCTCAGGGAAGAGACTGGTGCCAAAAGATGAATGAGGACGTAGCTTTTAAAGAAAAGCCAGGAAAAGGCTGTAGACTGGGGAGGGCCTTTGCAAACCCTTCTGTGTCACCAGTAGCTCATGTGTTAACTGGTACAAATGTCCTCTTGGCCACTCTGAATGCAAATGCTCCTCCTGTGACTGAGATGGGGGAGCTGGAATCAGGAACGGGCCGTGGCCTCTGCAGGCAGCTGCCTGCTCTGGGCACTGCCCTCTGCTCTCCCCTCTCACAGGGTTTCTCCTGCTCTGGGCTGTGCTGCCTCCTCTCCCTGGGTGCTCCTTATCCATCCCAGAGCCCCTTGGTTTGCATTTCTCCAGCTGTGACTGAAAGGAGCAAACCCTTGGGCAGCCAAGCCATGCTGGGAGGTCAGCTGAGGATGGAGAACCATGCTCACAGCTCTGGGGACATCATGGGGCTTCTGGCTGGGGGCAAAATGAGCCTCAACAGCAGGAACAACTTTTGTTTGGAGCTGAGAAGGTCCAATTTCCCCACTCCATCATGGCTGTCAACCAGCTTGGAGCGTGCTGTGAGCTCAAGCTCAGGGTGGAGACCTGGGGCCAGCAGCACCCCAAAATCAAGTCCTTTAGGACATCACAACTTCAATTTACATTTGCTGACCTGGTAACTGGAGCTGCTCACCTTCCTCCACCAAAGTCAAGGCCAAGGTCACCTGGAAGTTTCTGGATGGTGGTCATTAACTCCTATTGCAGTTTGAAACCAGACCATAAATTTCATAGTGTAATAATGTAAAAATCAATAACTCTGTTTGAAACAATAGCTTTGTCTTCCATTTCAGCCGGCTCTGATATCTCCCCACGGACCACGTCCCTCTGAATCACACAAATAAAGAGAGAGGAGCGATGGGTGGCGGGGCTGCTGCTCCCCTGCCAGGTGCCCAGTCCCTCCATAGTTACAGATTCAATTAGTTCATTTATTCCTCTCTTGCAGTTAAACTCGAGGATGATTTAACAGGAAAAAAAGAAGGAGCCTTTTATGCTCAGTCTCTCCGACATCCCGTCCGACACAGCGTCCCTGAGGCTTTCCATGGGAGAGCTGCCCAAGCCCCTGCTCTCTACTGCCATGGGCAGCAGGGCCAAAACCCAAAATACTTCTGGAAAGATGCAGAACCAAACTCACACAAAAAATAATGGAAGTCCGCTCTTTTCCAGCTCAGGCTTTCCGGGTGAGGGAAGGAGGTCTGGCTTCCTTTGCTTGCTTATTTTCCGTTGTTTGCTGTAGCACTGGCTCAAAATATACATCGAGAAGCAGGATTGTCTTTCACATGTTGGTGGATGTGTGATCCTCAAAAACAAATTAGCACCGATTCACTTCTATATAGAGTGCAGCCGTCAGGGAATCACTCCTGAATTCACAGCGAAGGAAAGCAATAATGCTTCCAGCGTGCTAATCCTCTCCAAGAGCAGCCCCTGAACTCTCTCCTGGTGCTGGAGGCACCACTGGAAATTACAATTGTACTGAAAAAATAATAAATACGTACAGAAATTGGCAGGGTTTGTGCTAGTCCAGAGGATTTGTACCCTAATGTGGAACTCCCTGTTTAATTAGCACTCCTCTCTGTCTGCATCTCCTCCTCCTGCTCTCAAGCTGGAGAAAAAGGGGGGAAAAGGAGGTCAATGGTGGAAGTGGCTGTGGGATTGAAACTCGGCTATGGAAACTTGTTTAATTTAAATGCTTCTTTCAGGACTGGCACACGCAGAAGCAGAGGGAGTGTAGAGTGTGTTTTCCCAGTATAATCTGCTCTGCTTAACCCCAGTTCTGAGCACACCTTCCATGGCAGGGATGCCCTTGGTGGAAAACTGCAGTGGGATGCTGCTGGTCCTGCAGCTCAGGCACAGGGAACAGCCCCAGTAACTCAGTGCAGCTTTGGGAGAAGACTTTAAACCAGAGGCTGGGCTGCTGCTTGCAGCAGTTGGAGACAGATCATTGGGATGGGATGGGATGGGATGGGATGGGATGGGATGGGATGGGATGGGATGGGATGGGATGGGATGGGATGGGATGGGATGGGATGGGATGGGATGGGATGGGATGGGATGGGATGGGATGGGATGGGATGGGATGGGATGGGATGGGATGGGATGGGATGGGATGGGATGGGATGCGATGGGATGCGATGGGATGGGATGCGATGGGACGGGATGGGATGGGATGCGATGGGATGCGATGGGATGGGATGCGATGGGATGGGATGCGATGGGATAGGATATTTCTCTTGGAAGGAGCCTACATTGATCATCTGCTCCATCTGCGCAAAAGCTAAAGCTTGTTATTAAAGGCACTGTCCAAATGCCTCTGGAACACTGACAGGCTTGGGGCATCAGCCACCTCTCCAGGAAACTTGTTCCAGGGTCTGACCACCCTCACAGTGAAAAAATGCTTCCTAATGTCCAGTCTAAAGCTCCCTTGGTGCAACCATTCCCATATGCCCTGGAACATCAGGGGAGACACCATCTTCTTTTCCTCAGTCTCCTCTCCCTGCTGCTGCAGGGTTTATTTTGCCCCTGTGTCTCACCCTACTGTGCATCTCAAAAGCCACTGGGACCTTTTTTGGAGTGCAGGAATGCTGCAGGGAAAGGCACATCTCTCTGTGGCTGGAGGTGTCAGTGGACACCGGGATGCTCCTGCTTCTCCAGGAGGGAATGGCATGGACCAGGGAACACCCTGAGCAGGATTCCAGGCATGGATAGGGGTTTCAGGCACTGTTGTCCTGACCCCCAGCAGGCACCAGGCATCCTCTGCTGGTCCCCAGCACAGGACAGGGCTCTGGCAGGACTTGCCAGCAGCCTGCAGTGAAGCCGGGATAGAATTTGGCAAAGGACAGGGAGACCTCGAGGTCCTTGAGAAGGGACTAATAATTCCAATTGCCCCCGAGGAAAGAGACGTACAGGAGGATGACTTGAGCTTAGTGGATTGTCTGAGGCGTCTCAGGGGATCATCAGATACTTCCACTCCCTTTTTGTCCTGAGGTGACAAGTTTCCCTTCCCATTCACAGAAATGCAAAGCAGTTCATTCACAGCAGTAATAAGAACGATGTCCTTTGTAAAACAGCCGGGGAGTGAACCCTTCGAGGTGCTTTACAGCAAAACAATTGCAGATGAAATGACAAAACCCACCCCAGCTGAGCACCAGCCAGATCGGTATCAAACGCTGAACAAGCTCATGTGTTGAGAAAGCAGATTCACCAGCCCGCTTCCCTGCCAGCAGCTGGCCAGGAGCTGCGGAGGGTTTCTTTAGGATCAGAAATACAGCCAAAACAGAGCAAATATGAGATGGAAGAGCAAAGTGACAGCTGCCCGGGCTCTCAGTGCACGCTTGGCTGCCCCATCCAGCTCACATCCACTGGAGATGGAGAAACTGGAGGCTGTGGAAAGAGGGGATGCTCTGGGTGGATCTTTACCTGGCTGGAGCTGGGAGCGGACAGCGACCCGACATGGGGAGTCAGAGGGCTTCATGCAAGCATGGCTAATAGGGAGGGTATTAGTCCTATAAACTTGCAATCCTGCTGAAGTCCCGACCCCAGCAGTGTCCTGTGCCACCGAGATCTACAAGAGAATTCTGTACTGTGACGCTTGGGCTCCCTTTCATCATCCCTTTTCAGCCTTTCTGCATTTGAGATTTACTGGATGTCCTTGTGTTTGGTGGAGAAGAGGGCAAATTGGAGCCTGTCGTGTACCTTCCTCCTCATGCAGCAGCACATCATTCTGCCTGCAGCAGGGGGGAAGGAGACGGACGGGCAGGCATCAAAGCTGCCGGCTCTGTCACATTTTCTTCCCCCCAACCAAAAAAGAAGTGTTGGCGTCATTTGGAGCCCAGCCCACAGCCTCAGGTCTCTCTCCCACACCCAAAAAGGGCAGCATGTGCCCTTGCTCTCCTCTCAGGGCGACGCCACGAGCCCTCCGAGTGAACATCCCTGCGGGTCACCAGTGAGTGAGCAGCGCAGATTCCAGCAGAACCCCGTCCCCACTGGAGACGTGAGCCAGCACACTGCTGGGTCATGAGCACGGCTGCCTTTCAGAGACCTCTCCTGTGCTTTGCACTGAACTTTTTACCAGCTCATGAAAAAGGCAGTGATAAAAGCAGAGCAGTGTGAATAGCTGAGCTGTGTGCCGCTCCTCTGCCCGGCATCCGGGGCCATTTGGAGGCTTAATGAGCCGGTAGGAAATGCCATGTGCCCAGTTGGAAGTTGGGCATTGTCAGTCTCCCACACAGCTCTTGGGGTGTGTGGGGATGTGGGGGACCTGAGGGCTGAGCAGCAATGCTGAAATCTCAATGTTTGGAGCAGCTGGGTGCTGGGAATTAATGCGCAAGCAGCGAACACGCTCAGGACACAGCACTCTGCTAACATCCTGCCTTGTCTAGCTCCAGTGCCGGTATTCCATCCCAAAATATCCCCCTGAACATCCCTCCGGGAGTGGACTTTGTGGAGATGCTGCACATCCTCCAGCACCACGCAAGTGCCTGCATTAAAAGCTTAATAAAAATAGCTTGATAACGGGATGTGTTCCCATCACCGGCAGCTCTCGAGCCCGCTGCCGATCCCTGCACCTCCAACACGGCGAGGCCAAGTAATTAAGGGATGGGGGCTGCAAGGTCTTGACAGTCTAATTTCTATTAATTACAGCCCATATAGGATCCTGTCACTGTGGAAAGGGGAGATGCAATCTCCCCTTTGATTTGATGAAATCATTGCAGGGTGGGGAAGATGCTGAAGGTTGGTGGTGCCGACGGGCAGCAGCCAAAACATCCGGGCTGGCCACAGCAAGGAGGGGTTTACAGTGAGAAGCAACAGGTTGGGCTGGATGGAGTGATGGGGATGTTCTACCCTCCTCCTCCTCCTCATGTTGTGTTGCTCAAATGCACGTTTTGCAAAGTTAAAACAAATTGTGAAGAGCGGAAATCGGCAGTTTTAAGAGGAAAGAAAAGAAAACAAAAATAAGATCTTGGCAGGAGGATAAAGGCAGGCAACTGAAATGCTCATTAAAACTGAGGGGCCCCATCTCCCTGTCCAAGTGGCCACATCTCTGGAGGCTCCCAGATCCTTTGAAATGCCTTGTCAGACAAAGTCTTTCATCCTACCTGATTCTGGCTAAATTCATGGACCCAGAAATTTTCACTGGAAGCGTGAAAGACAGAGCAACTCCATTCTGACTTTTCGCTTCCCATCTGATCGCTGTTGATACAATTTATTCCTATGACAGCATCTGCTGCTTTCATGGGTTTTTTATTCTGAAGTACAACTCGTCTTTGTTAGTCCCATTTTCAGGCCTTTCATCATTTGAGTCACAACATAAAAGGCATTTAAACACTCCTGCCTTGGAAACCAGGCTGGGAGAGGGTGGGAGCAAGGAGATGCCATGTCTCCCCAGTCCCAGCCCTCCTCTGGCATGGGATGGGTTGTCCTGGTGTGCCACAACCCTTTCGTGCTCCCACGTGCCTCCTGCCAAGGATGGCAGTCATGGGGATGCTGTGGCTCCATTTTGGAGTGATGCTGTGAAATCCAGGTGTGCTTTGAGGTGCAGAGCCCTGTAGACCACGTCTCCGTGGGGACAGCACCTCTCTCACCTACCACTGACACAAGGAGTGTTTCCAGGGGCTCTGTGCCCTCCTCATCAGCCAAACCTCTCATTAGACAACTAATTGCTTTTTGCTCTGCAGCTCCAGATCAGGCTGTGGTGCTCAGCTCTCCATGTCCCTGTGCTCTGGGGTTCTGCCACCCCTCACTGCCACCCACACCCCTCTGCACTCGCCAGGGACACTTGTCCCCACCAGTGCCAGCAGATCCCGCTCTGCCCTGGCATCTGCCGAGCTGCTGGAGGCACCAGGGAGTTCAGAGCTACCCACAGAAAATTGGAGTCTAATAATAGCTCGGTGGTGTTGCACCAGCAGAGAGAGCTGGAACAGCCACGTCTGGCAGGGAGAGGCCACCGCTGGCTGCCTGCGCCTGCCCGGGCTCCTGCCTGCTCAGCTGGAAGAGCAACGCCCTTCCCGGGATCCTCCTCCCCGGCTCCCAGCTCCGCTCCCCCCGTGCCTGACAGACCACTCTGCACACCTCAAGGATTCCCTGCCACAGCAGCGTGGCTCACACCACTCCCCAAACCCCTCCCCGTGCACATGGGGCACGGGGCTCCACACCTGTGACAGGGTTTGGACCACGTGGAAAAGCCACTGGGGGCACAGAATGGGCAGGACTTACCCACCACAGCCCTGGATGAGCCTGACGTGGTGGCCTGTCCCCCTCCTGCTTTAATTCCCCTGCTGTATTTTCCACTCCAGCAGGCATTGCTGGCACCTGAGCATCCTCCAGCAACATCCCTCATCCCACCTGGTGTCTCTCACCCTGGATCCCATCCCTGGTCCCCCAGCTCCCGGGAAAGTGAGCGCAGCTGGAAACTGTGCTGCTGCTTATTGGAATAACCTTTCAGGATTCATTTAGTGCCGCTTGCTTCCACCCCACCTTTCCATCGTCAGCACTTTACTAATTGCAACTTTTAACTCGTTGTGCCCAGGCAGCCCAAGAGCAGCTGCTGCTGTAAGGAATGGGGTCCCTCTGCCCCCCACCTCTCCCTCCTCCTCAAATAAAGGGTCAACCTGGTGAAGTGTGAACACCACACTCACCCCGGCCTGCACGGCCCCGCTCCTGCTCCCAGCTCACCCCACAAGCCTTGGGAAAAGCTCATCCCAGAAGACCACAAATCCCAGGCAAAATCCCAGCCATCACCTGGGAGCATAAATCAGTGCACGGCCGGGCAGGGAAGAGGCGAGAGATCCCGACGGCTATGGGAGCACTGTCTGCCTGAGACTTATTAAATTATGGCTCTCGAGTTCAGCATCTGAGCCTGGCGCGCCGGCAGGGGGGTGGGTTACAGCCCCCTAATTCAATCACGGGGCAGAGGCGATGGCGCGGCTGGTGGGGAAGAGGAGCTGTCGCTGTCAACACGGGGAGAACGAGGCTCCCACAGCCCCCCTGGATGGCTTTGCCCACTGACCCCTCACAGCTGCACCTCCCACAGCACCGGGGATGGCTCCGTGTCACTGTTCAGGGCTGGGGTCTGCTCCTGTGCTGGTGTGGCATCGGTGCCACCTCACAGGATTGCACTGATCCAAGGCCACCTGCATTAAAGGTGGGACATCGCCAGCTCTGCTGCCACGCAGCTTTCTGTCCTAAGAGAAAAGGAGCCAAGAAATGACATTTGCAGGAAACATAGGTGCTTTTTACATAAGTGCAAGAGCAGGGCAGGAGGAAGATGAGCTGCTGTTTCCCAGCTGACACCATGAACCAGCGAGTGTGACTAAAACTTGGGAATGCTCTGCACAGGGGTTCAGGCACTGCAGTGATGCCCATGGCATTGAAACCTCAGGAGATGAGGACAGAGGGACACAATCCCATGGCATTGAAACCTCGGGAGATGAGGACAGAGGGACATAATCGGGCAGGAAAGAGAGGAGAGAGCTGGGAAGGCAGATGCTTTCCCTGAAAGCATTTCCAAGGTCAACGCTTGAAAGTGGAGCAGGGAGAGGATTTGGCTCAGGAGAGGGAGCGGGACCACGCCGGGATGCTCAGTGGGAGGCAGACAAGCGCCCAGCCCCCAAATCACCCAGCCGAGGGTGAGGGAGGCACCCAGACAAGGTCACGGTCCCAGCGGAGCGGCGCGGGAGCTCCGGCTGCGCCGGCTCCTGCCTCCACAGCAGCAAATTCAATCGTGGCAAATAACAGAGTGGAACAAAACCCAGCAAGGCAATAAAACCTCCCGGCGCCTTGTTCACCTGCAGCCTGAGCAGACGGGGCTCACACAGGAGGTGGCACGGCCTCTGCGGGCAGCCTCGTGTCTGGGGAGCCTGGCAAGGGCAGGGAGGGTCTGAAATGGCCCTTGGTGAGCTCCCAAAGGGTGACAGCTCATCCCGAGGCTCACGGGGAGAGGGGCATAGCTGGATTTCTGAGCGAGGGAGAGCTGCTGACTCCTTAAGAAGCGGGGAGGTGAAATCCAATTGTGCAGCATCCATGGCTGCCATTAACCTGTCTGTGTCCTCCCGCGGCCGCCCATCCCTCTCCTCCCAACAGCTCGGGCTGCCCGGCACACGCTGCCCCGGCTGCCCGGGGGTTCTGTGCCTGCCAGCTGCAGAGGCACACACGGCCCTGCCACAGGCTTTTCTCTGCTGCTTCGTGCTGCTTCCAGAAAGGAGAGCTGGCTAAACATCCCCTGGTGAGCTGGGGAGCTGCGGCACTGACTCCTGGAGAAGGAGAAATGGGGGCAGCGTGCGATGGGCAGCTGCAGGAGGAGCTGTGGGGGCAAAGCAGAGCTCCAGGAAAGATAACAGCATTGGACCTCCCTGAAGGAGGGTCCTTAGGACATTCCTTGGGAATACCCCTTGGGCATTCAGCTTGTAGTATCATCTCCACCAAGGGAGGGTTTAGATCCAGGGATCTTAATGGCAGCTTTTGGAAGCGCAGATGGGTTTGTGCCAGGGTTGCACGTTCCTGGAGGAGGTAGCCAGGTGGGCATTAGAGGGGTCTGCACTGCCAGACGTTCAGCTGAGCCCCCTCAGATGTGCCAGCAGTGGCTGACAGGGGGAAAAGGCAGGATCTGGACTCGCTTTGCTCAGCCCCACGCTCTTCCCAGCCCATGGAGAGCAGGCTGGTGGAGAAGGGAAGGGAGAGGAGAGGTGGGGAGCAGGGAGGAGGTGCAGCCAGCCCCACCAACCACCTCTCCTCTCTGCATCCCAGTTCCATTTGCAGATTTATTAAATCGAGAGCCAATTCCAACATAATTTCTTTCAAGCAGCTCCACCTCGCAGGTGTGCGGAATTTATTTGAGATAAAGAAAACCATTACAGAGAGACAGCAATCTTCAAAGACCACCTCGGAGACCTGAGAGAAATAAAAACACTAGCCCGTGCAAATGTGCAATTAAGTTTCAGAATAGTCCTGCTCCATGAAAAGCTCCGTCCCTGCAGAGAACAGGCCTTTAAGGCAATTTTCCCAAACCCTATTCAGCATTCACTCAAAAATGCCTTTTTAAAACAACATGTGATTTTTTTTTTCTCCTCCCTGCTTCACTCCTCCTCCTCCTCCCTGCGCTTGCTCCATCACTTCCAGGTGGGACACAGACAGCTCTGGTGGGGATGTGGTTCCTCCCCATTTGGAGGGGGACATGAGGCACAGGAGGGGCCCCATCCACACAGGCACAGCTCTGTCACAACCTCCAGTCATGTCAGATCCACAAACCAGGAATTTTTAGAGCAAGTCTTGTTATTCAAGGAGACCATGACACCGGCGTGGCCCTGCCTGGGGACAATTTGCCAACTATTCCCAGTTGAAGGATCTTCATATCCCTTATCCATGGGTCATTCTCTGCTTGGTGATTAATTAAAAATGCATAATTAACCTGTGGAACGCACTGCCATGAGGTATCGGGGAGGCCAGGAGCTTAGCGGGATTCGGGGGAGGATTATATGTTTAAATGGATAATGAGAACATCTGGTGGTACATTAACAGGGATGAAGGAGAATTAGGGAGAAGAGCTTGGCCTGCCGCCGGCGCAGGGTGCGGGAGGGCAACCACGGGGCCGGCTCAAGGAGGGCACTGCTGGGCCAGCCCCAAGCCTGGCAGAGACACAAACACACCCCTGCAGCCTTGGGAAGCCTGATTTTGGGAATGAGTGGGTGTGTCTGGGGATGAAGCAGTGACAGAGGTGTCACCACAGGGCTGGTTGCCTTCAGGTTGGGACAGCAGGATGGTCACAGTGCTGCCAGCTCCTTGCCAGAACACCCAACCCAGCAGCCACCTCTTGTCCATGGAGACCAGTGGCATGACCCTGACCCCTGGGGACTCCCTGATAAATCAGCCACGGTGCCCTTAAAACCCCAGGAGAGCATCCATCAGCTGCAGCCCTTCCTGCAGGTGACACCACGCTTGCATGTGCAGTCATCCGTGCTGCTGGTGGCGAGCTCTGAAGTCGTGGCACGCCACCAAGAATCCAAGGGAAGTGCAGGAGACACAAGAACAAGCCTCAGCCAGCCTGGCCATGCAGGGTATCCCAGCCCAAGGGCATGCAGGAGGTTTCTGGGGGTCTCCAGCCTCTGAACAACACGTGGCTTCCAGGACTGAGTGTGGCACACACCTTCTGCCTGTGGCAGAGTCCCTCATCCACCCCAGGCTCCACACAGAATCGCAGACACCACCCTTGCACGGTGGGCACACACCATGTGCTTTGCTTCACTTCCTTCCCCCAGCCTCAGAAGTTTTCTTAGAAAAGCCTGGCAGGCAAAGCCAGCGACTCCGAGAGCGAACTCCGGGCTGACGACAGGATTACTAAATCCCTGTCAGCAAACAGGGCTCAAGCAGCTGCTCTTTTGCATTGTAAATCTGCTGCTCCACCACCAGCACCAACTGATGGCTGTGCAAGGCCTGGGAACCACAACTTCTCGGGGTGAAAATCACTGAGGGCTCTCAGCAAAGTCCCCAGGAACTGGGGTATCCTCAGCTCTCATGGCGCTGCATCACCAGGCTCCTGCTTTGCAGCAGCTTGGAGAAAGAGGGGATGCTCAGTCCTCCCAGCAGGACTCTGGATGCTCTCAATGTCCCTTCACCATTTTTGCCAACAACTCAGCAAGACTGGGCAACCAGAGGGATTTTGGGTGTCGTGGCCCCTCTGGACTCGTTGCTGGTCCCCCGGGACGAGGTGGCTGCAGCACATCGTGCTCAGCCTGCCGAGCACGGCCGGGGCCTGCCAGGCCTGGGGTTAATCTCGTTGTCACACTTTCCCTCCTTCTTGCTGGCTCGGCGCGCTTTGACCCGCTGTGAAATTGTGGCCAACAGCGCTGAATATTTTAAGAGCAGCAATGCAGTGATGGCCGCGCGGCGGAGCAGCAAGGCAGGCCGGGAGCTGGGCTGGGCCCTCACCTCCCCCCCGCCACCACCAACCCATTAGCACAGTTCAGGGAAACCTAAAAAATTCAAAAGACACTGAAATATGCAGCATTTTTTTGCTCTCTCTGGAAATGACGCGCTCCGCTTCCCAGATGCTCCCGAGTAGGACGTTGTAAATAAGAGGTTTTATGACACAGGGGGTGTTGCCAGTGGGGCTGTGGGATGCTGCAAAGCCCAAATTGACACCCCAGTCCCTGTCCTGCCCCTTACTGGGGACAGAGCCATGCTTGGGCTTGGAGCAGACCTGCACTGCCATCAGTGCCCATCCTCAGCAGCGCAGTGCAGCCACTGAAGGAGCTTCCCCTCTCCATCCTTGGCCTCTGCTGGCTGCTCCCTGCCCCTTTTCCCCCGGGCTATCCCCTCGGCGTGTCCCTCCTCCCCTCGGCCGGGCGGGTGGGACGCGGGTGCCGCAGGACCTGACGCAAATACCTGTCCTCAGCACTTCTGCTATCTGGGGCACAGCAGAGCAGCAGCGGTGAGGAATTAAAAAAAAAAAAAAAAAAAAGAAAAAAAAAAGAGCCTTATTTGCATAAACCTCCCAAAAAAGAGGAGCTGGAGCCTGAGTCTGGAGAGCTGGAATATCAGTCAGGGACCACCCCAGCTGGTAGGAAGTGCAATAAGTATTTGGGAAGCATCACCTGGAGCTGGGCACGTTCTGCCACCAGGTCCCTGCATATCCCCAAAGTGCTGCCCCAGGGCTTGACACCCCATCTAGGAGTGACATTGGGACACTTTGGTATTCAGGTCTTAAGAGGGCCAGATTAATCGCCATGTGCTGGATCTGTCACGCACAGGGATATATATTCTTCTCAGAATTTACAAGTAGTTCTGTCTGAGAAATAAACAACTGGAGATAAAAATTACATTGTCACTGTGCAGGTGTGATCGATGGGCAAGACCAGCCCTCAGAGTGGTGGTGAGGTGCCACTGGCACAACCTGCCCAGGGAGTGCCAGCACCTGGGAAATGCCAGAGGGACTCCAGGAAAGGCAGTAGGAGGTACTCCACCAACCCCAGCCTGTTGTGTCTCAGTCCCAAAAGCCAGGAAAAGTGGGAACAGCCACCAAGGCCATCCCCAAGTGAGGTAAATGCCAAACCCTGGAGAAAACAATGCTGGTGATGGGTGACCAGGATGCAACCATGGGAAGATGCCTGGAGCAAAGCAGTCAGCAGCAGAGGGGGCTGCAGCCCCCAGGTCAGCCCCTTGTAAAAGCTTTGTGGGCTCAGTCTGAAGCCCCAAATCCTCTTCTCTGGTGTGTTTCCAAGGTCAGCAATGGGCAAAAGAGAGAGTCAGGCTGGCAGCCACTGAATTCCCCAGGGATGTGAGAGAAGGATTGATGCAGTTTACACCAAGCCTCTTTCTAGTTTGGTTTCTCCTTCATCCTTCTCTGCTTCCCGTGGCTGCATTGCCTTGGCCCGGCTTGTCACGGAGTGACAGAGCACATTGCCTGCTGGGGTCACTCCCTGGGGACGGACAGGCATTGGCTCCCTCACGGTTTAAATCTAAATTCACACTGAAAGCACTAAAAAAGCTCCGCGTGGATCCTCTCCCCAGCCTTCGGCATCCTGAGGAGTCATGACTCGGCTCAGCCTGCCGGGATGGAGATCCCAAAACCATCTGGGGACATCCAGCTGCCCCTGAGGCGGGTGCCTTGCTCCAGGCTGGCACCCAGCAGCTGGTCCAGCAACTGCCTTCAGTCTATTAATAAAGCTGGAGCAGCTGGTGGAGCATCCACCGCGCCAGTCCTCGGGATTTATCCACACTGCTCTGCCTTATCAGCCATGCTTTTCACAAGCACTTAAATTCAGGAGGAAAAGGAAAAAGTGAAATCAGATAGAAATGCAGGTCTGTTTGCTGTTTTCTCCAATGAAATGGTTCTGGGTAAACAGCAGACGCCTTTGATGAAATCCCAGCAGGCTTAAACAATAAAGCTGGTTACAAACTCAATCTGGCGCAGATATCAGATCTGAAATTGTTTCAAAAAACATGTCAACATTTTCTAATGCTGCTGCAAAACTTCCTCGGCACTTTGCCACAAGCTGCATCTGTGACGCAGGACCTGCGCCGCTGTCCCAACTCTGCTGCACTTCCCAGGGGGAGCCCTGCCCTGGCACCTCTGCAGCCCTCTGCTTGCTGGGAGACCCTGAGCTGCAGGAGGATGCTCAGCAGCATCACCTGGGAGGCAGGAGATGCACATTCCCAGCCCCGTGCTCGGGGCACACTGGGTTGTTCTCCAGCTGTAAATGCAGTTCCCATCCCCAGGCACAGCCTGGCTGAGGCTTTGCAGTGCTGGAGGTCTGGCAGTGCTGGGCACCAGGCAGGGTGGGCAACCCTCTCATCACATCCCAGGGATGGAATTCAGCCGTGGGTTCATCCCAGGCACCACCAAGGACAATTGACTTTTCCATGGAAAAACAATCTGCAGAACATTGTGGTGGCAGAGGGGCACAGCCTGGTGCCCCTCCTGTGCTCTGCCTCCTGTGTGCCACCTCTGCATCCTGCTGGGACATCAGGGCAGGGTGAGGCTGCACGGGGATGCACAAGTCCAGCTGAGGGAATGCCTGGCTGGGGACAAAGCTTGGTCCCTCTCCTACACCTCTGGCACAGGCTGGTGGGCACAACAGGGACCATCCAGCGCAGGGTCAGGGTGACAGGAAATCTGGCAGCTCCATTGGTGTTGGAGTGACAGGGACCATCCAAACTCAGAAAACATGTGGAGCTAGAGTGAAATGAGGCAGCTCCTGCGCTGGCACTGCCAGGACCAGCCTGCCAGTTACCTGGCACTGGCACTTCCCAAACTCTGTCAGCACCTGGGGTCTCTGGAGGACAGCAGGGGATGCAGCTGAGGGGGTGAGAGGCTGAGGAGGAGGAGGAGGCACACCTGCTCACACCACAAACACAGACACTGCCTTGGCTCTGGTTAAAAAGCCAGCTCTAAAGGTGTTTGGGGTCTCCCAAAGTCTCCCACCTCCATCCATGAGGGATCTGTTCCATGAGTGTGAGAAGACACACCCATCCCCTGTTGGATCCATCCCTACACACAGCCTGGGGAAGCCCCCAGCCTGGAGCTGATGCCTGACACAGCTCATGCCCCGTGTGGCTGTGATGGAGCAGCAGAACCTTCATCCCTCCCAGGAACTGGAAACGACAAAGGGGACGCAGGAGAGGAAAAACGGGGCACAGGGAAGAGGATGAGGAGGGCAGGCAGCGCTGGGGGGTGCAGGGGGCCAAGCCTGAGCTCCAGAGCTGCGCAGGGGATGTGGCAGACCTGACCCCTCTGCAGAGGTTGCCTTTGCCATCGATCCCTGTTGCACTCAGGCTCATTAGGGCCGGGGAGCTGCTGCGAGCGGCTGCTGGAGGAGACAGACGGGGGGAGCGCTCGCTGTGGCTCCCTGGATCGTATTAAATATTTACTTTGTTTTGTTTTGTTTTTCCCAGCTATATTGATCAGAGATGGAGTGGGGAGCTGGGGGGGGGTGGAGCAAGGGGGTGCTGCTGGATGCTGGCAGGGAAAAGCAGAGGCAACGACTGAGCTGGGAAACGGGGACAGACCCTGTCAGGGCGTTCCCGAGGGAACGTCACCTGCTCTCCCACGGGACATCCAGGGCTGTCACCCTACAGGGATGCTCTCCTCAGAGCCATTCATCCCCTTCAGGGTCGGGACAGGCATCACCAGCACACGGGGGGTGCAGTGGGGCAGCCTCCACTCCCCATCCCACCCCATCCCCGTCTCGAGGGATGCAGGATGGGGGGGATGCCCAAGATGAAAGCACCTCGGGGTATCCCGAGCTTGGGGCATCCCCCCACCCCGGGCCGGGAGGGGCCCCCGCATCCAGGCTGGGCCCCGGGAGCGGCCGCGCAGTCGGCACTGTTTCTATTTCGAGAGGAGCTCTACTGGAAAAGGAACAAAAGCCGAGGGAAGCTATAAATAGCCGCCTCCTTCACACCAGCGCCTCCTCCGCCCCAGCATCCCGAGGCCGGGGGGGTCCCGCAGCCTGGCCCGGGCTCAGCCCCACCGCCAAACCCCCTCCGCGTCTGCGAGCCAACATCTCCATCTGAAAACCAGAGGGAATAATCAGCCTGGGAATATCTGCCGCCGAAGCAGAACCGGCTCTGAGCAGCGGTTTGCCAAGTTACCCGGCGGCTCTGCCGAGCCACAGCCCCGTTCCCCGGGGGATTTGACGCTGCCCAGCCGAGCTCTGCACCCAAAAACACCCCGCGGGGATGGATTCCACCACCTGGGGATGGTCCTCTTGTCCCTGGCCCTGCCTGCGACTGGCAGGGAGCAGGAAGAGCCGAGTGGCTCGGGCAGACCTACTTTCAAGGCTTTAATCCTTTTTGCTTAAAGAATCTTTTTTTTCTCTCTCTCTCTCCCTTCTCTTTCTTTTTTTCCCTTTCTTTTCCTTTCCGCGCGGCAAAGATGGGGTCTGATCAGAGGAGAGACGCAGGGAGCTGACAAGCTGCGGCGTACGGAGAGAAAGGAGAAAGAAATACATATTTATTACCCTCAATTATTAAAAAATAGATAGCAGCAGATCTTAGGCCCTGGCAGAGGCACTGCAGAGTCGTTTGTCTGAGGACTATTTTGTTTTTTAAATTCCATTGAAATTATAATACGCTGGGCTTGTTAGCACAAACACCCCGGCACATCCCTGCCGAGGGGGGATCATCCCAGCCCCTCTGCTGGCTCCAGTGTGCTTCCCGCAGGGCGGCTGTACCCAGCACCCGATGGGATGCCGAATTTGCAGGCAGTGGGGAGGGAAGGAGGGAGGCTCAGGGAGGCAGGAGCTGGCAGCGGATGCAGCCTTTGTCCCACTCTGCCTTCGCCCCGCGGGGATTTGAAGGGCTCTGCCCAGTGCAAGCACATCCCAAATGCACACGGATACCCAGCTGGGGGAAGATCTCACCCAGGACAAGATCTCACCCAGGTCACGTCGGGCCAAAAAGCCCCGTGACATTCTCTGTGCCCAAGGACGGGCTTTGCACCCCTCGGGTGGCACCGTGGGGGTGCCACGGTGGTCACGGGGATGGGGTTTCCCCAAGCAAACCAATGCAAACGCTGGTGCAAATGCAGCTGGAAAAAAAAAAAAATAGAAAGCGGTTCCCAAGTGCGGCACACGGGGCTGGCGGAGCCGCTGGCACCTCCCCTCCGCTTGCAGGGCTGCTCCGTAAGGAGCCCTGCCAGAGCAGCAGCAGCCAAATTCCCTCCCACCGCTGCTCCCCGGTAAACAGCGGCTGCATCCTGCCCGTGTGAGGGCGATGCCGGGACTCGGGGAGCACGTGGAGCACCTCTGCCACCCTCCAGCTCCAGCACCGCGCTCTCCCCTCACACGGGATGTGTTTGGATGTGCTGGACCACCGTGGATCTGCTGTGCCATCACCTCTCCAGGGCCAAATCCCGCTGGCCGTGAGAGACGCAGCCGTGAGAGGAACCAGCTTTTGGCACCGCGAGCCACCAGAGCGGCCACGGCTCCCCCAGCCCGGGCAGGAGCATCGCTAAAAGCTGCTCACCAAAGCTGGGCCAGCTCCAAGCTGCCGTGCCGGCTCCGAGCCGCCGTGCCAACAGCACCGGGAAGCAAAGCAGCCAGCGGGCACATATGCTGTTAAAGAGGAAAAGGAGCTTTCGACACCAAATGGAGCATTTTCCGCTTAACAGCCCCCAATCCTAATCTGCGCAAAGAAGATTGCCCCCCGCATCTTCCCGTCCTGCAGCTGCCGCTCGTCCTGCCCGCACTTTTAACACCCGTCAGCACGTGCCCTCGGCAGGAAAAGCGGGAGAAAGACCGGCCACTGGGAAAACAGGCGATGCCCAGCGCTGGGCTCACCTCCTTTGTCAGCACTGAGCCGCCGCCGTTTGCCATCAGTAAAAATAATATTCCTAAAAGTGTCCCCCTCTGATTGCCGGGCGGCAGGCAGGGCTGCGGGTTTCCATGGTGATGCTGTTCCGCAGGGACAGTGCGGGGGGATCGGTGGGATTGGTGCTTCCTTGATTTGGGAGATGGGACGTGGTGTTGACATCCGGAGTGAGGACAGCACCGGCCCTGCTGCTGGCAGAGGATCCTGAGGCTGAGCCAGCTCCTTCCACCTTGGATTGGAGCAGTGTCAACCAAAATAGCAGGGGAGGAGCGGCCTTGCTGGAGAGGACACGGATGCTCCTGTGTGGCAGTGGTGCTCCTGCACCCCTGCCCGTGCCAGCACAAGGATCTCCAGCTCCTCCTCACTGAACCCCACCAGGATCCTGCTTGCTCCTGGCCTCATGGCTCTCCCTGCAGCCTCCCACTTGTTGCCTCGGCTTTTAAATCAGACTCCAGCCTCCTTCAGTGGGTTCTGAACAAGGGCATCACCTCGCCCATCCCAACCTGCTGGGAACCCAAACAACAGCCACCACTGCTTGGGGTGTGGGTACCTGTGCTGCTGCTGCTCCACCAAAGTGCTCTGCAAACACAATCTGCTCTTAATAACCCAAGTCTCTACTGATTGTGGCTGAACCCTGGAATTGCACTTTGCAAACAAAGCCCAAGATTTTGGCTGTTTGGGGAAGACTGGAGCAGCTCCCTGGGGTGGGGATGAGCAGCAATGTCACTCAGGGGTGCCCCAATGTGGGGACAGGCGGTGCCCGTGTGACGTGGGGCTGAAGTGGCCGTGTCCTACGTCACTCCTCTGCAAGGGGGGCTTTGCCTCTACACTCCCACAGGGGCACTGCCAGGAGCAGGGGACACCCCAACAGGAGACAGCCCTGGTGACACCTGCCCACCACCACATCCCTCCAGGCTCCCAAACTTCCCTGCGTGGGTTTTGCCTTCAAACAAGATTTTGGCTCTTGCTGTCAAAACCCATCAGCGCTCCAGCAGTTTCCAGAAGCCCAAGTTCCTGCCTGGCCCCAAGGCAATGACATCCCACTTGTGGCCCCATCCTGCACACTATGGAGCCCCACTGCCCCTGCTGCCGGCCTGTGCCGCTGGCTCCAGCACTGCCCGGTGCTTCAGGGAAAGATGGGTGTGAAATCATGCTGGGAAAATGCATATTTTCACATCTCCCCAGCAGGTTCACTGTTGTTTTTAGGGCAGCGCTTCGAGGCCACCTGGAGTGTCACCCACAGCCTCCGGCACCCAGATGGGACTGCGGGGCATGGGGTGTGGCATTTTAGGCAAAAGGTGGGAATAACATCCAGCCAAGTGTGGCCACGGCTCTGGCCCTGCCAGGCCCCATCAGTGCAGGTCACCGAGCACCCACAGCTCCTTTGCATCCCGCCTCCGCCTCCAGGTCTAGGCAGGTCTCATCTGCTGAGCCCTCCTCACTGCCCCCAGCACCACCGCAGGGACAGCCTGGGCCGCATCCTGACCCCCTCCCTTGCTTCACCGGGCACAGAGAGCTTGTGGCTTCCTATCAGCTCTTTAGGAAATTAAACTTTTATAAGCAGAAAGGTTTCTGGGCTCTTGGCTCCCCGGCGCAAGAACCGCAGTCCAGCCTGCGCCTGCACCCTGCCCACTGACTGCTGCCCTGGCAGGGAGGGACGGAGGCTGGACGCCCCGTCGATGGGATGAGCGATGGAAGGGACAGGGATGTGGCTGCCCATGACCTTGGTGTCATCCTTGACCTGGAAATCTCCTTCTCCTGCATCGCCAGTATTGCACTCCTGCCTGCGGCTGCCTGCGGCCACCTCTCACAAGGCTGTGACACCCTCACCCGGGATGGAGCTGCACCTCACATTGTCACCCACTGCCACCCCACCAACAGCATCCCACTGCACAGAATCCACCCCGAATCCCACCAGTGACTCCACGGATGAAACTCATGGGGCACAAGAGGCCCAAAATGCCCCCAGGAATGGCAGCACTTGCCCGGCCATGCTGCCACCATCCTGCTGCAAACGACTCTGCCCGTGTGGCACTGCGAGCAAAGCTGTCCCCGCGGAGCTGCTTCCCTTGGAGGTGTCAACCACAGCACAGCTCCTGCTGCCTCAAGCCCAGCCTCAAGCCTGGTCCCCAGCAGCAGGACGTGGAAGGCGGTGGCAGTGCCACCATCAGCCCGCGCTGCCACCCACCAGCACAGCCTTGCGTTGCCACCATCCCCGATAAAACCAGCCTCCCCAGAGCCCTGCAGAGGGGTTTGGCCCCAGCCCAGCCAAACAGCTGCAGCTGTCCCCTTGTCCCCTTGCCTCACATGTGGGATGTTCCCTCCACACCCCACATGGGGCAAATGCAGGGACTCCCTGCCCAGGGACACCTGGGCACGGTGAGGCAGGATGGAGGCCTCCTCTAACTGCCTGTTGAATTATTCAGGAACGGTATTAACTTATAAATGAGTGTGTTTGACTGATTTTGTGGTTGATGTACAGATAAATTCTAATGAAAGACAGCTACAAGATTTTAAATTATTAATTAGACTGCCACTTAACAAAGCCTATTTGGCACTCTATTTCCTTGCTTAACAAGACAAAAACTTTAAGAATAGGTTTTGCTTTAGCCCACAGGCTCTTCAATTTGCATTTTGTTTTTCTAGCTCCACAAATGAAAGCTGTAGATCTTGACCTTAACAGGCTACCCCTGGTGGGATCCAACCCTGTCAGCAGCCTCGCTGCCTGCCTCCACCTCAGGCTCCCAGCTTCCCAGCCTGGATGATGCCTTTCTTCCAGCCGGCAGCACCAGGGCTGGGAATCAAGGCTGGAAACCGGGATTGCTCCAAAGGCTTGGGGTTTATTCTCAACTCATCCAGCCGGGTTGGGTTAATACGCCAAACAAAGCTGAAGCGGGAGCCACAGAAAGGAGCATCCGAGTGCGAGGCCCCACAGCCGCAAGGTGACATTTCCCCCAGCGGGAAAAAGCATCCCTGGGGTGGCAGCAGGGGCTGTGCCCTGCCTGGGGGTCCATACCCCAATGCCAGGGGCTGCACACACAGTGTTGGCACCTTCTCCACTGCCCGAGCCTCGTCGGAGAGGGGCATGTGCTGCTGGTGGCGAGGGCTGGGCCTGGGGCTCTGTGGCCGCCCCCTTCCCTGGGGCATGGGACAGCAGTGGGGGGGTCCAGCCGAGGTGCCCCCGCATGTCACCGCTGTCCCCTGCATCTACCGGGACTGGCTCCAGTGCAGCGGGGCCGGGGGTCCTGCCCCGACCCCCCACCGTCCCGGACCCCCCGGGAGGGCCAGCTGCTCCCCTCGCTGTGATGTCACAAAGCTCCCCGATGATGTCCCAGGCTGTTGCCATGGAAATCGCGTGATGTCACAGCGGAGCGATTCTCCTCGGGGGGGGCCGAACGGGACGGCTCACCCCAACTTCCCCGCCGAACCCCCCGCGATCCCCGGCGAGCTCCGTTTGCCGTTCCTTCTCCCTGAGGGACGAGCACCGACACCCCCCCGCGCCCGCCGCAGCTCCGCTGCCTCCGGGACCCGCCGTACCCCGGTGCCCGCGGGACCCGCGGCGTCCCCGGTCCTGCGGGACCCGGCGCCTGCCCTGCCTCCCTTCGCTCCTCCCGGTCTCCCGCCTCCCCGCCGCGCTGCGCTCCCGCCGGTGCCGCTCCCCGGGGGGTGCCCGAGCCTCGGTGGCGGCGCCGGTAACGCGGTGGCGGCGGGGGGCGCCCGGCGGCGCGGCCCCAACTTCGGCGGGGAGACAAACTTCGGGGCCGGCCCCGCTGCCCCCGGTGCCCGCGGCACCCGGTGCCCTCCCGGTGCGGTGCTCACCTTGGCGGAGCATCTTGGAGCCGGGGCGGGCGCGGTCTCCCGGCGGCGGCGGCGGCGGCGCTCAGAGCCTCGGGCGCGGCGGCGGCGAGCGGTAGCGGCGGCGGCGGCTGCTGCTGTACCGGGAACGAGGAGCCGGAGCCCGGGCGAGCGGCCCCCGCGGGGGCATGGCGGGCCGAGCCGCAGCGGCACCGGGGAGCGCCGGCCCCGGAGCACCGGGGAGCGCCGGCCGCGCCTCTGCCCGCCGCGCGTCCCGCCGCCGGCTTTTAGGGGGGAGCCGCCCCCTCGGGGCTGGGGCCGCTGCCGCCCCCCACCCCCTCGGGCAGAGCCTATAAAGAGGTGCCCGGTGCCGGTGCCGCGCTGCCTGCAGCGGCGGGCAGGGCTGGGCAGGGCGGGGCGGGGCAGCGACGGGGCGGGCAGGGCTGGGCTGGGCCGGGCTGGGCTGGGCTGGGCGAGCCCCCCCCGGGCCCCCCCTTCCACCGCCGCCGCCGCCTCTCCCGCCTCCCGTGGACAGTTCGTGAAAGTGCCGCTGCTCCCGTTCCCCGCGCCGCCGCCCTCCCTCCGCCCCACCGGGGGGTACAGCCCGGCGCCGCCCTCCCGGGGCTCTGCGGTCCCCCCGGGACCGACTGTCACCCCCGGCACATCGTTGTCCCCTCTGCCGTCGTCGTCCACACGGTGCCCCGTTACCGCACCGAGGCTCCGCCGCGCCGCCCCGCGCCTGCCGTGGTCACGGCTGTCCCCGCTGTCCCGCCTGCCCAGCACCGTCCCTGCCGCTCCCCGGGGACCCGCTGTCCCCTCGGCCCCTTATTGTCCCCTCTGCCTGTCGTGTCGTGCCGGGATGCCGCCGTCGATCCGGGTCTCTGCTGTCGGCGTTGTCCCCGCCGCCCCGGCACGGTCCCAGCCGCTCCCTACGGTGCCCTCCGCCCCTTCCCGTCCCCTCCGCCCCACCGGGGGCTCTGCTGTCCCACCGGGGCCACGGATACCCCACCGGGGGCTCTGCTGTCCCCTCTGCCTCCCGGTCGCTGCCGTTCCCTTTGTCTCCCGATTGCTGCCGTCCCCGCACTCTCCGCCGCGATCCCGAGCCCCACTGCCGCCGAGCTGTCCCCGCTGTCCCCAGACGGTCCCTCCCGCCTCCTCCCCTATGCACCACGGGGGGTCCCGTTATCCCACCGGGAACGTAGCCGTCCCCACTGCCCCGCCGGGATCGCCGCTTTCCTCGGGGGATCCCCGCTGCCTCCTCGGTCTTCTATCGTCCCCTGGAGGTCCCCGCTGACCCCGGACTGTCCCTCCTGCCTCTCGAGGGTCCCTCTTGCCTCCTCCCCTCAGTCCCACTGCGGGTCTCGTTATCCCAACGGGACCGCTGCTGTCCCCACTGCCCCAATAGGGTCCCGTTATCCCACCGGGAGCGCTGCTGTCCTGATTGCACGGTGGGGATCCCCGTTGTGTCCAGGGGGTCCCCATTACCCTCAGGTCCCATTTGCCCCATGCTTGGCAGGGACGTGCCTTCTGCCCCATGACGCGGCCGTAGGGGGGGGGTGTCAGACACGGACCCGTCACCCACACACGGACAACGTCCCCGGTGCCCCCGCCCCGTCCCTGTGTTGACGTTAGGACCCTTAACCCTGGAGCTGTCAGCACCAGCGAGGGATGGGACGGGACCACGTCCCCGACGTGAAGGGCGGACAGCCCCGCCATCGCAGCGCTTGTCGCACCCCACTGCACTCCCAGTGTCCCGCAGGGACCGTGGCGAGAGCGCTCGGTCCCCGCCGCACCGCCCGTCCCGTCGGGGCCCGCCGGTGCGCTCCCAAGCTCGATCTCTCGGCCGGCGACTGCTCCGGCCTTGCGCGGGGATCGCTTAGTGCTGCCTTCCCGCCTCCACGTGCGCCACAGCCATGGCGGCCCCCGTGCGGGCCGGGAGCGCGGCCCCGGTGCCCGCCAAAGGTGGGCTGGGACCGGCTCAGCGCGGGGCTCCCGGTGCCACTACCGGGCGCTGTTTTGGTTGCCTCGCCGGGGGAGGCCAGGCCGGTGGCGGGAGGTGGCTCCGCCACCGTCCCGGCCACCCCCGCCGCCGGCCCGGCCCAGCTGGCCCTTTGTCGGTTGTCCCGTGGGCCGTGCGGGGAGGGTTTGGTGGCTCGTGAGTGCCGGTGTTGGGCTGGAAATAGTGAATAATCCCCCTGCTGTCACTCCCCCGCTGCACTCTGGCATCGTCGAGATGTAGGGGGGCGGCTGCTGTCGGGGGGCGGCTTCAGGATGAGGCTCCCTGGAATGGATCGCCGGGCGCTGGGTGCCTTTTTCCCGGTGGGATAACGGGATCGCCTCGTTGGGTGCATTAATGGGTGCGTTAGGGTGTCGCCGGTGTGCTGGCCGATGCGCCCTGAGGCGCTGTGCGTGCTGTCCCCTCGGTGTGGGGACAGCCAGCTGCACTCGTAGGGTTTCACATGGTTCCTGCGGTGCTTTCTGGGCTAAAAAAAGCCGCCTTGTTCCCCAAAAAAGCGCTGGCAATCTGCCCCCAGCGTGCAGGGCAGGACCCCACTCCTTTTTGCCCGCTTGTCCCTCGGGGTTTGAGCGACCCGCGGGCCGGCAGGAGCACAGCAGGGCTGTGTGGGGTGCGGGGTTCGGGGTCCTCTGCCCTCCCACGGCTCCCTTAGGTCCCCCCGCTTGTCCCGCAGCCCGGGCGCGGCACGTGGCACAGCAGATCCCCGAGGAGATCCTGGGGAACGCGGAGCTGCGGGAGGCGGCCGAGGCGCTGCCCCCCAACTACAACTTCGAGATCCCCAAGACCGTGTGGCGCATCCGGCAGGCTCAGGCCAGGAAGGGTGAGCGCTGACCCGGGGGAGGAGCGGTTTTGGGGCTGGTTTGTTCTCCTGGGACCCCCATGGGGCAGGTGAGGCTGGGGCAGGGGTGGGGCCGAGCTGCTGCTGTGCCCCCGGTGTGTTTAGGCTCTGTCTTGGCGAGCTCTCCTCCTCTCGAGGGGGGTTAATAGATCTGTATCTCTGGATTATAATCACATTGGACAGGACAGGTTGAGCTGCGCGGACCTGTCAGCCTGGAGATGTGTCTGGGATGCTGGCCAGGTCCCTGCTGTGCTCCTCTTGCCTCTCTCCTCCCTCCCTGCACTTTCCTGACACACTGCTGGGGCCGGGAAGGGGGAGCCCCACTATACCAGGTACAGGAGGCAGGGGGGCTGTCAGGGAGCTGGGCTGTGCTGCTGTCTGGTCTGAACCTTCCTCAGAGGGTTGTGTAGCCCCAGAGGAGCTGGGAATGATTGTGGAGGCTTCAGGAGCAGTGCCAGGGCTTTCCCTGCACAGCCTGTGCATCCCACTGAGCAATATGTGATCAGCTAGGGGGAGCAGGGCACAGAGCCTCCCCCTCCATCCCCGGGTGTCACCGGTGTCCCCACCCCGAGTTCACGAGCAGGCAGGGGCTGCTCGTGGTGCTGTGTGGCAGAGCCAGGTTTGAAATGCTTTGTATCCACCTGGGAGTGTCTCTGCCTGCTGCCACCGAGCTGGCAGGGCTGGCAGGTGTCACGGGGGATGTTCTGGCAGCCGAGCTGCGGTGCCGAAGGGCTGGAGGGTGAGGGGCTGCCCGGCCCATCCCGGCTGTGGTGTGGGAGTCAGGACATCAGGACACACAGCCGTGCTGCTCTGGCTTTCCTTGCTGTGTTTTGCTGCTTGGCACCTCCTAATTAAATGTAAATATGCGGCTGGGATTTAGGCTTCCGAGCTGGGAGCGGAGCCCATCAGCCAGCCAGCCGTGCTGGGATTTAAAAATCTGCGTGTGCAGAGACCAGCCAGGGGCTCGTTGCTGGGGGAACGCAGCCTCCCACAGGGCTGCAGCCAGCCCTGCCTGCTGTGGGTTTTGGGGGGCTTGGGGACCACTCCCTTTCCCCATTGTGCTGGGATGATGGAGACCGACTCAGCTGCCTCCTGCCAACCCCCTGTTTGCAGATTTGGGGTGAAAGGTAGCTCCAAATGGGCCAGAGTGGTCTCAAATGGGCTGGGGGATGCAGGGACATGGAGCCCCCATCCCTGCCAGGTCAGGCAGGAGCTGGCAGAGCGTGTGCAGCTCTCCTTGGGCCCTGTGGATTGGAACAGGGGGGGATTGGCCTGATTTGAGCCAGGCCTTTACACAGCTCCACGCTGGCCAGCAGGCTGGGCCTGGCAGCAGGGGGGTTTTATTGGAGGGGAATCTGGAGAGAGTGTTTGGATAGATAGTGTGGAAGCTGGGATATCAGTAGGATTGGGAGGTGAAACAACAACAGGATTAGTGTGGCCTCCTCCATTCACCTCCTCCATCATGGTCCCTGCTCCTTCCCACCACCCTGTGGGGGTCTCCTGGCTGTACCCCAGGCACTGGGCAGTCCACTGGCCTTTGGAGGAAGAGGGATTTTTCTGAGCTGTGAGGAGGGAGCAAATGAGGAAACATAATTTGTTGTTGAGTAAATTCCTGCAAGGCACAATGCTGCGGCTGTTGCTGGCCACCCTCCTGAAATGGAGAGAAAATCTGGGAGGAGGGTGTGGAGAAGGGCAGTGAGGATGATCAAAGGTTTGGAGCAGCTTCTGTATAAGGAGAGATTAAATAGATTTAGATCCTTTAGCCGGAGAAGAGGTGAACGAAGGGGGATATGATAGGGATGTGGAATTGTGAATGATGTGGAGAGGCTGAACAGGGGATGATTATTCACTCTTTCTTGTACCAGGAGAACGAGGGGCACGCGTTTACATTATTGGGAGCAGGTTTAAAATAAACAGAAGAAAGTACCTTTTGCTGTGCAGCACATAATTAAAATCTGGAAGTCATTACTGCGGGAAGTGGGAGAGACCAGCAGTGTCAGCGGGTTCAGAGAGGGATGAGGTGTGGATGCAGCCCAAGGCAGGACAGTCTGCACCCCAGCTGCCACAGCCACCCAGATTTTTGGCCAACACCTGGCTGGTTTGGGGAGGGTGGTTTGTGGCTGCACCTTGAGCTGGTCCCCGCTTCAGGATGTCCCTTCCAGCCCCTCCTAACCCCGTGGCTGTTTCTCTTCCCAGTGGCCCTGCAGATGCCAGAAGGGCTCCTCATGTTCGCCTGCACCATCGCTGACATCATTGAGCGGTAAGACCACGGCTTCTCCCTGTGGGGCTCCGGGGCTGGCAAGGGGATGGGGGCTATTGCTGGGGATGGGTTGGCCACTGTGCAGGGTGAAGCCCAAGGCTGTGGATGAAGAGGTGCTGAGGCTGCCTTAGTGGGGCCACAACCTGGCTGGGCACACCTGATCAG
This sequence comes from Prinia subflava, assembly GCF_021018805.1. Taxonomy (NCBI): domain Eukaryota; kingdom Metazoa; phylum Chordata; class Aves; order Passeriformes; family Cisticolidae; genus Prinia; species Prinia subflava. The sequence goes on from NC_086254.1 coordinate 6,610,793, forward strand.
CCCCGTGGCAGGTCACAGGGACCTGCTGCCAGCCCTGGGGACAAGGACTGGCACGGTGCCAGCCCAGCCCTTGCTGCTTGGCTTCTCCTCCCCTCTCTGCCGTGCCGGGAGCTGGCTCAGCGTGCCGGGGCCCCGCGGGGGTGCTGGAGCAGCCGTGTTAACAAGCGGCTGACGCCAGCCCGGTGCCCGCGCAGCCAGGGGAGGGCCGGCAGCGGGGCCACCGCTGCGGCACCGACCTGTCCTCCTCCCCCATGGCCTCGTCCTGCCTCTGCAGCCTCGTCCTGCCTCTGCAGCCTCATCCTGCCTCTGCAGCCGCACTGCCCAGCACGGAGATGCGCAGGGGCAGCCTTGCTGCGGCTCGGGATGCTTGAGGCTACGGTGATGGCACGGAAAGGGTCGCTCCTGCTGGGTGACCCCTTTGCCACAGTTCCTCTCTTGATTTTTCTGTGCCGCTTGAGAGGTGAGGCTGAGGCACTGGAGAGGAGCCGGGCTGTGCAGTGACAGTGGATGCAGGCACCTTGCAGAAATTGGTTGTGATCTCTTTCCTGCCCAGCGCGTCTGCCTTCCTCCCCACCCAGCACAGCCCCCTCCGTAGCCCCTCTCTGTTTTAGCACAATGAATTAGTGCTAATAGCACTTGGTGCCTCGTCTGCCGTCGGGTCATGGCACTCATTAGCAGCTGCCTTGCCGAGGCCAGCAGCCTCGCCTCCCCGCCGCTGCTGCTGCTGCCGCGCTGGGTGGGAAGGCAGCCGTGCCCGCGGGCTTTGTCCCCGCTCTGCCATCGTCTCCCCCGCGGGGATCCAGCCCCACACTCGGTGGGAAGGTGGGCAGGGGACGGGCGGGGGGGCAGGGGATGGGTGCGAGTGTGGGCAGCTCTGCGTGGGTTTGTCCCTTTAAGTGGAGCTGCCTCCTCTCCGGCTTTGGCACCCAGCCGCTTTCATGTCTCCGACTTCAAAGGCAGCGGATTAAGGGGCTCTTTTATCTGAATGAAACCTTAAGCCCCACTTCCCGGTGGATGGTGGATTCCAGGGTCCTGAATGCCAGGGTGCCAGTGGGTTCTGGGGTGCTGGCATCCTTGCTGGACTCACTCTCTTTGCTGGGGGTGCTCCACAGGGCTGGTGAGGGGTGCTGGTGGGAGATGGGTGCCGTGTGGGTGGAGGTGCCCAGCCAAGGGAGGGGATGTGGTGGCACTGATGAGATGGTGTTTGGATGTGGGATGGTTTCAAGGCTGAGCAGGAGGGCTGTATCCTTCCCTCACTGCCACCACGCAGCACCCAGAGACACCCCACTGCCGCTCCCTCACTGGGAGCGCTGGGTGCCATCCGTGACCCTGGCTGGGGATGTGGATCCGCTGCCAGCCAAGGATTGTGGCTGTGGGCAGGAGTGAGCCCAGCCCTCTCTTGGGGACACACTGGGGACCCGGTTACACTGCCGGAGGTGAGGTGTGAATCGGCAGGTGGCCTCGTTAGTTCCTGCCTCTTCCTGCTATTAATATTCATCGCCAGCATTAATGTGGAATTGCAGCTCGGCCGCCCGCTCCTGCTGGCCCTCCTCACCCAGTGCTGGGGCCGGATGAGCCTCTGACGTGACAGGAATCGCTGCCGCTGTGTGCTCTGCCTGCCGTGGCCAGGCTGGGGACAGGGGCTTGGGGTACCATCAGCCCTGGGTTGATGTTCCCTTCCTCCTGGTGACAGAGAGGATGTGAGGGCTGAGCGTGACAGGAATACCTGTGTGCCCACAGGGGGCATTGCTCAGCGAGCAGCCCCTTTCCCATCCCCACAGCCTCCTGCCCTGTCCGTGCTGGTGGGAGTTTGGGGAGTGAGTTCCCCCCCTGCATTCTCTGATGCTGGCTGCAGAGCCGTGCCCGGGGCTGGTGCCCCTGGGGTGACAGTGCCCACCCCTGTGTGTTTCGGCTGAACTGCAGCCGTGTCAGCTGCCACTCAGACAGAATATTTATCCATTCTGCTGGAGCTGCCTTTTAATAGAATATTTGTGCCGTGGCCTGGTGGTGCTGGGGAGAGCCGGGAGCGGGGGGATGTGGTTCACTCCCCCGCATCACAGGCGGCTTGCTCGCTGTGCGTCTGTCTGTCCCCGTGCGGTGGGATGGCAGTGTCACCACGTCCCTCACTGCCATGTGGGAGTGAGCAGGCCTCCGGGGAGCTCCGTGGAGTAAGGAGGGGAGGAGGCGGCCAGGTGGGGCCCGTCTGAGCTTCCCAGCACTGCCCTGGCGCTTGCCGAGCCCCGAGGGGCTGCGGGGATGAAGATGTAGCCGAAACATCACAGCAGCCGCCCGGAAAGGCCGGTTGGGTTCTTAGCCTGGAGCCTTTGAAATGGAGAGCACACTCGGAGCATTGACCGGTGTGAGGCCACTTAATTACCGTTAATAGGTTTGTCATTGTCAAAGCCGTGCCGGGGCGAGCGGCCCGGCTGCGGGGGGGCGGCGGGGCCGGGGTCTGCGCGCTGCCGGCGCCGCATCACGACGCTCCCGCGGCACCTTCCAAATTGGCTCCATTTGTCACGGCTGATGTAATTCGGCAGAGGGGAACTCGTGCTGGGGGGCGGCAGCGTGGAGAGCCGCGTGGGGGGAGCTCGGACCACAGCTCAGGGAGGGGCAGCCCCCCGGCCCACCTGCTGTCGTGCCGGGGAGGTGGCAGTCGTGTCCCCCTGCACCAGCAGCTTGCAGCTGGGGGCTGTGCAGCCAGGAGCAGACCCCTGCTCCCCTCCCTGCCGGGGCTGGAGCAGACGGATCAGCTGGGCTCTCAGCTGGGCTTTTGATTCCGTGTTAATAAAGTCGGCTGTCAGGCTTCGCAGCTGCTAATCCCTCTGTCTTCCTGTGCCACGCCGGGGTGAGAGGCTCCTGCTAATCAGCCGAGGCTTGGTGGCAGGGATGGGCAATGGCAGGGGGGCCCAGGGGTGTCCTGATGCCCACACAGGCTGCCTTGCCACAGTTTGAAACACCTCCCAACTCCCAATGGCTTTTGAAGATCCACATGAAGCAGTGCTGGAGGTGTGCAGAGCATCCCAGTGACTCAGGAGCATATGGGGACTTTTTGGAGTGACAGTGTGTCCTGGTTGAGCAATAAGGAGTTAAACATGTGTGTGCACAGCCCAACAGCTGTGGCAGAGCTTGAAATGCCCCACTATGGCCAGGACAAAACAGGCCCTGATGGCCGGTGTGTCCCCAGTGCCATGGCTGGTGTGCCCAGCAAGTTCCCAGTGCCAGCAAGCACCAGGTCCCTTGGCCAGGGAGGTCTGCCATGTGGCACTGAGCAGTGTGGCACTGAATGCTGTGATCAAGCTGGCAGCATCACCAGGAGGTCCCAGAAGGCCACCCTGGGACACTAACACAGATCAGGACCTGGCCTCAGCTGCACAGTGCCGTGGTTCCGCCGGCCAGCGCCGTCTTCCCTCCTCCCTTCATCCTTTCAAGCACAACCTAGAGGCGCTGGCAGCGGGTGCACGCTGTGCAGGGGAATTTAATCACTGTCATTAACCACACAACAGCATCATTAGGAGGAATGGAGTTCTCACTTCATTGGAGATGTTCAAAACCTCCTGCCCGGGTGGTGGCTGCGCCAGGGGCATTGGGTGGGAGGGAATGTGTGGGGTCTCTAGGGCTGTCACCTCCCAGGGCTAGGAAGTGCCAGCATAGTGCCCACCACCAGGTGCCCCATGCCACCTCCTTGTGTCCCACAGAGCTCTGTGACCTGGCCATTGTGAAGAGGGGACAGGCACTATCCAGACACAGGATGGTCATGGTGGCTTTACAGCCAACATGCACTGCCCTTGGTTTGCTTTATTTTGGGGTTTTTCTGCTGCTACGGGACCAGCAATGCTGGGGTGCCCTGGGACATGCCCCTTGCAGAGGTGGTGTTTGCTCTGCCACCTACAGTGAGGACAGAGTGGGAAGTCCCCTCAGGAGAGGGGACCCAGCTGGACTTGGCTCCTCCTGGGGGGGCTGTGGGGACACCCAGCTCTCCCCATCGTGCCCTGCTTGCAGAAGCCCCATCACTGCCCAGCTGTAGCCAGGCTCTTCCAGCACCAATTGCAATAAAATTGCAAACTCATTATTTTAATTACGTGCAGCCTTCCTGTGCTAATGAAGTTGGGAGTCTGGTAATGGGGCTTGGTGATGGGCTTCTTCCACTAATTAAGTGCAGTGTTCATGGCCAGGACCGGGCTCAGCCTTCCCAGCCCAGAACAGCAGCACCCACAGGTGTCCTGGGACACGCTGGGCTTGGGCACAGGGCAGGCAGTGGGTGTGGAGTTTGTGGGGTGATTATGAGGTGGTTGTGGGGTATTTGAAGGGCCACATGCAGGTGAGGCAGGTGGCTGTGAGGCAAGGGGCAGTCTGCGCTGTCACTGTTCCCAGCACAACATGCAGGCACCATCCTCCCACAGCACAGGGGTGCCAGCACTGGCCACTCTCAGCCCAGTCCCCTCAATCCCCTCCCCACCAGGGGCTGGTGGACACACAGGGGCTGAGGACTCGTCCCTGCTGGGGACAGCAGCTCTGCCTCATGGCTTGAGGGCCAGCACTGTATCATTCACACACTGCCAAGGGACCTTGTGCTCTTGCCAGCAGCAAATGCTCTCATTCATTTTTCGAGGGGCTGGGATAAATCAGGGCTGCTCCAGCCAAGTGCCTGTGCTCAGGTGGCAGGGACTGGCTACCCCATGCTTGGAGACATGCAGACCCCATGCATGCATGTCTGACCCAGCATTTCAGCCCCAAAACTTGTCCCTGCATTGCTGCTGCCTCCGTCCTGCGCTGGGGAGCAGGGCTGGGAGGGCCTGGGGGTCCCAGCTGGGATCAGGGCTGGGACCTGGCCTGCCCTGGAGCACATCCTGCCAGTGCTGAGCATGGCGCTTTATAAATGGGATTTTGGGAGCCATCTGTTTAAAGGAGCAGATAATGAATTAGGGGGAGATGAGAAAAATGCTAAGGCCAGGCGGTTTTTCAGAATGAGCCGGAGTTTGCGGGACGTAAAAGATGAATAACCTCCCCACGTGTTCAATATTCATGAGCTCCCAGCTGTAATGAGCATCTCAGCGCTGGGTGGGGACATCCCTGTCACCACTGCCAGCACGCTGCTGGGACCCATCCGTGGCTGTGACAACTTCCAGGGACACAAAACACTGACAAGGACGATGCCATGGCTGCCCCTTGCCCACGTCCTGGTCCAGGCTGCTTGGCGAGCAGCTCCCCAGCCCGCGTCAGAGGCAGGTGGCTGCTAATTGACATTTCCTTCCTCTGTAGTTTGATGAAAGACTCTGGCGACACCGAACTGATTAAAACATCAAGGGGAGGCCCTGGCGCTTGCCTTTGATTTGTCTCAGGAGATGATTACGGCTCTGCTCGATTGTCCAGCCCAGCCGGAGCGGGTGATCCTGGTGTGTGCCATCCTGGAGCCCTTCTGGCAGCACCACCAGGCTCCTGGCCTTGCCAGCAACATTGGGTTCCCTGCTCACCAGGCACCATCCCGTGGCCTCTTTGCCCACCTATGACTCCACTCACTGCAGCCAGAGGAGGAATCTCACCCATGGCCAGTGCCATGGGCTCAGCCTCACCTCTCCCTACCCAGCTGCAGCCCCATACACCAGGCAGGGCCACGGGCACCTCTGCCCTCCTCCTTCCACCGTTGCTATTTCACTTTCTTGCTCTTCACCCCCAGGGACTTTCTCTGGGGTTTGGGCCAATTTGCATACATTTTAATCTATAAAAAATTAAGCGGCGCTGGCTGCCGCTCTGAGTCAGACCTCCCCATCCTGAATCTTAAGGAGCTGAATAATTTTCCACTTTTGCTGAGATGTGTGGAGTCTGATTCATGTTCATCTCATCACCTCTCATTAGAGGAGGGGGCTGGGGGCTCGGAAGGGTGGGAAGAGCCTTCTCGAACCTTCACTGGCAGCCCCCAGCCCCATGGCTTGGCCACGTGGGCAGTGGAAGAGCCATCCTCCCATCCCGGCCACGCTGGCCGTCAGGAATCGCGGGATTTGGGTGCTGGCAGGATCCAGCCCATCTTCTGATGCTCCCCAGCTGCATCCCCAACCCTTGTGGAGTGGGAGCTGCCCAGGCTGGACTCAGGAGGTGAGGATGGCTGTGCCCCCTCCTCGGGGATGTTCCAGCATTGCTGCTCCCCGGGTGCTGACGGATGGGCCGGAGCTGTTAATATTCCGCACGCTCCGCCATTCCTCCACCTTCTGCCATCTGCCCAGCTCTGCCCACCATTTCTATTCTTGCCGCCGACGTAACGCTCCCTGCCTGGCGCTTGGGGGGACCCTGGCCCCCAGCCAGCCATGGGTGCTGCAGGGGGTGACGCCATGCCAGGGCCCCCTCCTTCCCTGTCCCCTGTGCCAGCAGCAGGGGGGACCCCGCTGGCACCGGGCTACAGCGGGCCTCGAGTAAATAAGGAATTAGCATCTGGTTTAAGCAGACCCTCCAGGCACGGGGCTTTGTCGTGGTGATACCTGCTCTCATCCTGCTGCCACGGCTCCCTGGGAAGGCAGCCAAGCTAATAATCCCCCCAAATGGTGCAATAAATAGCCACAAAGGTGGTGCCTGTGAATCATGCCAGAGCCCCGGCTTTGTTGCTCCGTGCTGGTGTGTGCCCCTTCACCCACAGGCTGGCAGGTGCCAGGTGGGTTTAGACTGGAGCACTGGGGGTAGGGGACAGCACCCTGGTTTGGTGCTTTCCCTTGCCAAGTGCCACTTAAGCACCAGCTCTTCTGGAGGTCACCCAGCGTGGCCAAACTGGCATCAAGGAGTGACACAGCCAGGTGCACATTGGGTTCACCAGCTCGCACAGTGCCCAGGCTGGGGCGATGGTGGCTTGGCTGGCACCACAAGGGATGCCAGGGCAGCTGTTCTGCCCGTCCTGGTGGCTGCAGTCCCCAGGGCTGGCTGGTGGAAGCGATGGCACCACGCTGTGCCGGGTCTCCCTCTGCTGCTCTCCCTGCTGGAGCATTAGGAATCTGGCAGCGTATTGTTTGATGAGTGGATAATCCGCTGAATTGCAAACAGCTTTACCCAATTGAAGAGGCGGATTACCGCTCTCCAGCTTAATCATGTTGACATCTCGGAGAGTAGCCAGTGCTTGTCCTCCTCGGCGCGTGGCTCGGCGGCAGCGCGGGGTCCCCCCATGGTGACAAGCCACGGGGCTGGGGGGCAGAACCTGGGCTGTGGTGACACAGCCGTGACCCTCGGTGCTGTGCCTTCCCGCAGATTCACGGATGCAGAGGCGGTGGTGATGGGTGACGTGACCTACGGCGCCTGCTGTGTGGACGACTACACGGCCCGGGCGCTGGGCGCCGACTTCCTGGTGCACTATGGACACAGTTGCCTAAGTAGGTGACACTTGAGTCCCAGGGTGCTGCTGAGGTGGCCGTGTGTGGCACTGTGGAGGCTGTGCCGCTGCCACCGCGCCACACCGAGCAACTCCACACCCCTCTCAAGGCCAGCTCGGAGACTTAGTGCCAAAGGCTAATCCCTTCCCAAAGGGCTTTCTATTCTGGCTGGATGGTTGCTCCTGGGCAGGATTTTGGGCGCAGCAGGGCGTGCTCATCCTGCTCGGCTGCTGCAGCAGCGCGCGGATCCAGCCTTGTCCCCAAGAGCAGAGCAGCGAGGCCGTGGCTTGGCAGGACCCTGCTGGCCCAGGAGCTGCCAGCGGGGATGAGGCTGCTCTTGCCCCCCACCTGGGCTCTGTGGAGTGATGAGGAAGGGAATGATGGCAGAGGAGAGCGAGGGCCTGGGGGTCCCGCTGGCCCTGGGGCTGGGAAAGGCGGGTACAGTGCAGGCTGGGTGGGGAAGGGAGGAGGAGGCTGTGTGCTCCCCAGGCGGACAGTACTCTGGATCCAGTTGCCATGGAAACTGTGCTGCTGTCCCAGATGCTGCTAACTTTGAAGTCCACCCAGGATGGAATCAGCCCAAAAATAACAATAAGACGCTCTGGGTTTTAAGGTGGATCTGCAGAATTGCCATAGCGAGTAGGAGGTGTGTGCATCCCTGCTGCTGCCACGCTCCCAGCACCTGGCAGTCCTCCTGGACGTTTATGGGGCCCTATAAATGGGTTTGAAGAATTGCATCAGGCTTTGTGTGAAATACTGACTTCCCAGTTGAGAACTCTGTCCTGAAAGCCACGTCGGTGTGAGCATTTGTGGTAATAAATACGTGTGCTAGGTGCTTTGTTACAGAAGGAGGGTTATGGGCACCACTGGAACAGCAAGTATAAAACTCCTGGTTTGTAGCCTGCTGCTCATGAATGAACAGCAGGAAGAGGAGGAAGGAGCTGTGTCCACCAGGCTGCTCTGGGGAATGGGAGTCACATCAGCTGGAGCTGCTCCCTGCAGGGACAGGCAGGCACTGCCAGGCTGACTGTCACCAGCCCAGCTGCCATCTCATGCCCATGGCCTTGTCACCCTTGCCTTCTCTGGGCTGGGTGGGTCACAGGGCACCCACAGGCTGCTGTGAGGCTGCTGGGCTCCTTTTGAGCTGCCCACGGTAATCCTGTCGCCAGGGTGGCCAATGGTGAGGCACAGGGATGCTTCCTGCTCTCTCCCAGCCCCGCGTGCCCCGCAGGAGGGAGTAATTTGCACTTAATTGTGATCAGACGAGGAGCACCAAAATGGGAAGTGAACGCGGAGCTTCAGATCGATGTGGACTCTGTGTACTTTAATTATTCACTTAATCGTAGTGACAAAGGCTTCTTAGCACCAGGGGTAATTAGATTTGTGTTCATTGATTCCCCAGGCTGCCATTATCTGGAGAGAAACAAGCGGGTGCTCTCCATGGCTCCCATCTACACCCCTTGCCCTGAGTGCCAGCACAGGCAGAGGGGTGGCACAGCCCACCCTGCCTATGCCAGGGCAGTTTGGGGCACAGGGAGCTCCACCAACATGCTTTATCCCCCTGCAGCAGGCAGCAACAGCCTGGGGCTCCCTGGAGCCCTGGGGGTACTCCTCACTCAGACCCTGTCTCTTCCCATCACCAGTTCCCATCGACTCCACACAGGGGCTGAAGATGCTCTACGTGTTCGTGGACATAAAGATCGATGCATCCCATTTTCTTGAGACCATTCGCTTCAACTTCGCAGCAGGCACCTCCCTGGCCCTGGTCAGCACCATCCAGTTCGTCTCCACGCTGCAGGTGAGACGGAAATCCCCGGCTTTTGTCTCCCTGAGTTTTCCTCTGGCTCAGCCCTTCCCCACCCCGCGGTGGGAGCGGCTGCCCCGGGGTGCTGGTGGAGCTGGTTCCCCTCTGACGAGCCGTGCCGCTGCCATAATGTTGATCAAGTGCTTTGTAATAACTCTGATCAATGTTTCATGGCAGCACCCCTCCCCAGCTCCCTCGGGAGCTGCTCTGGAAATGTCAGGGCAGGCGTGGAGCTCTTGGCATTTTGATGCAGTACCGGCAGCGGCCGGGGAAGCTCCGGCGGGTCTGTCTGTCTGCCCCTCAACACCCGGCTGGGCAGGAGGGAGGAGATGAATGAGCCTCTTGAGCCGTGTCTATCTAAACACGGGGCTATCCAAGCGTTAAGCCTTTCCCCTTGTCTTTTAATTGATACGTTGGTGGAGCCTCGCTGAGCATCGCGGCTGTGCGGGGCTGTTCCTGGTGCCACCCCCAGCGGGCTGGTTCTCCTCTGCTGGGTCACAACAGCTGGGACTGCCAGGACAGGGGTGTCCCCAAGGGTCCTCAGCCACCCTTTGTGCCATGGCCTGTCCCTGCTGACCCCACATCTCCCACAGGCAGTGTCACAGGAGCTGCGCTCGCAGTACAAGGTGTGTGTGCCCCAGTGTAAGCCGCTGTCCCCAGGAGAGATCCTGGGCTGCACCTCACCCCGCCTTGCTCAGGACACGGATGCCATTGTGTGAGTACCCAGGGTCCCTCAGCACCCTCTGCCTGGCCTAGACTTGCCATCCTTCCTGCACCCCCTGCCCAGTTTTGTGCGATTTTGGGGGGTGGTGAGGGACATCCACAAGCTGGGATGGGCCCCCTTCAGCTCCTCCCGCTGCTTTAAGTGGCATGTGCTTGTAGCACAGAGGAAATAATTGAGTCGTATATCAGAATAGATAATAGATGGAAGGGCGGGTGGATAATTGGAAAAGACAAATGGCCGGGGCCCAACATCACAGCAACATTAATTTTATTTAAGGACAGCAAATTAGAGGGAGCACTTCGCTTCCTATCACCTAATTATTTTAGGTAATGGAAATGCTTAATGTACTGTGAATACAGTGTGCTGCAGAATAAATAAATACAAGAACCCCACACTTGGGGGGAGCCAGGGAGCCCAGGTGTGGGTTTGGGCCCTGCTGAGCTCCTTGCCCACACTGCTGGGAGCCAACAGCACCAGTGCCTTTCCAAGCATGGCCATGCAGGGAGCTGGGCTCTGGATTGCTGGGCACATGGTCAGTGGGAGCTCTGGATTCATCCTGAACCGCTCCTCATCTCTCCAAGGACATCAGGAGCAGGCAGGGTCAGCCAGGCTGGCCCTGCATTGGGGACAGTGGGTCCTTTCAGCTGGCAGAGCAGCAGCAGTGCGGTACCAACCTGCGCAGGTGCACTTAGCCTTACCTGCGTCCTCCCTGCGTTATTATTTTCTTCTTTGCACCGTCTCTGGGGCTAACTTCTGCAGACAAATTAGCTTTGATCTCCCAAAATGTCATTCTCCAATTAAGGGCAAAATCTAGTCAAGTTTTACGTCTGAATTCATTTTCCAAGCCCTCACTCCATTAGGGCAGCTGAATGAAAGGCTTTGAAATGTAATTGCTGACTGGAAATCCGATTAGAAATGGAAGCAGCAACGTCTAGAACCAGCCATTGAGATGGAGCAGCTCCCAGCCACCCCGTGCTGGTGTGAGCACCCCTCCTTGCTCTGAGCACGGCTGCCTCTCCAACCCTGCTGTGCCAAGGAGCTCTCGCTGTGCCTGCTGCCCCTGGGTCCCAGCACAGGAGCTCGGATTCCTGGCATCTCCACTGTGCTGCAGTTTGAGAAGCCAGTGGACACGTGGATGGGGTGCTGCTGTTTCTCAGTGCCGTGGCTCTCCCTCCCCTCTCGGCAGGTATCTGGGCGATGGGCGCTTCCACCTGGAGTCCATCATGATTGCCAACCCGGGGATACCTGCATACAGGTACAGCACCCACTCCAATCCCGTGGTGGGGAGCACCCCCTCTGTCCCCATGTGCACCCCAGGAACACCCCAGGGCTGGGCAGGCAGCTGCAGGTGAGAGGCTGCAGGGTGGGTGAGGAGGTGCTTCGGGGGAGATGAACACCAGCCATTTACTCTGGCTGAATATAAACATTTTGACAAGTACCTGTGAAAGCTCGTGGAGGTGCAGCCATTAAAGCCGGGCTGCTGCAGGCAGAGGCCATAAAGCGCGATGATGAGGCCGCTGAAAGCAGATGAAATATCAGGAGTGAAAGGCTGGGCCCATTTGGCAGAATCTGAATTTCCTAGTAGGTCGTTTGTTACGAACGGGAGGCGCACGTCAGGTTTATGGCGCTGGTGAAGCTGCCGAAACCCGAGTGGGATTTGATTAAAATTCTCCTCGTCAAACAAAGCAACAAATCAAAGAATTCTTCATAATTGATGAGCTAGGGTGGGGGGAAGCCGTGTGTGAAATCGAGCACGGAGTGGAGGCTGTGCTAGGTGTTGGGGTGCCGTGGTGGGACACTTGTCCCTATCCCTGTCCTCGTCCCCTAATGAGCCGGCTGGGTCCTACATCAGCCAGGAGGACAGATGCTGTGGGAGGCAATTAGTGCTAATGAGGGACGGGCATCACTGCGAAGAGGGCAGGTGATGGAGCTCGTGTGAGCCTGGCTGTGCTTTGCAGGTACGATCCCTACAGCAAAGTGTTCTCGCAGGAGCACTACAGCCACGAGCGCATGCACCGCGCCCGGCAGGACGCCATCCGCACTGCCACCAGTGCCCGCTGCTGGGGGCTCATCCTGGGCACGCTGGGACGTCAGGGCTCCCCCAGCATCCTACAGGTACCAGCCCCCTCCCCAGTGTCCCTACTGGGCACCAGGCGTTGCTGTTGGGCGAGGGGAAGGACCAGTGAGCGATGGCACCGTTGCCGTCCTCGCTGCCAGGGTGAGGGTGGATGTGGCACCGCTGGCAACCCATCAGTGGCCACTGGCCCCGGTCTGCGTGGGCAATTAGCAGCAGATGAGGGAGGCTGGACAAGGGCTCATTAAACCCATTCCTGGGGAGAGCAGGCCAGTCTTGGAGAACCCCCCCGCCCAGACAGCTCAGCAATTAATTGGCTGGGTTTGTTTTAATTGGATGAACTTCTGATCAGGTTCAGCATCCCTGCTCAGCTGCCGTGCTGGCGCTTTCTGCACCCCGGCTGGGTGAGGGGAGCAGGACAGCAGAGCTCTGCCCTCTAAGCATGGTGGCCCTGCTCACACCCAGAAATTCTGGGGTAGCCACAGGTGAGATTTGAGGCAGTGCAGGGACCAGTGGGCAGAGCAGGGCAGCAAGGTCCCAGCAGCTGCTCTTCTACAGCGGGCAGGACACAGGCATGGCCAGGGCAGGCTGGGCAGGGGGCGATTAGTGCTGGCTCTGGAGGACAAGGACATCTCTGGCCCCTCTCTTGCTCCTGAAAGCTCTGGCTGCAGCCAGCCCGTGACAGGCGGGTGTCCCAGGGCAGGCAGCCGCTAACGAGAACAGATTGTTGTCATTGAGCAGTAATTACTTCATTAGGCTGAGGCACGTGCTGGGGAGAGCTGGGCAAGCCGGAGCCATGGCCGCAGTCTGGCCTAAGATTGCCAAAGGGACACGGCCGTGGGGCAGAGCTAGGACCCACAGAGGGTCTGATGGCCAGGAGGGGGCTGTGGGCAGGGCTTGGGGGGCTTGCTGGGGGACCCTAACCCTGCCAGCTGCCTTTTTCCCCTGCAGCACCTGGAGCTGCGTCTCCGTGCCCTGGGCCGGCCCTACGTGCGGGTTCTGCTGTCTGAGATCTTCCCCAGCAAGTTAAAGCTCTTCCCGGAGGTGGATGTGTGAGTGCTGCTGAGCCCCCTCCAGCACCAGGGTGCCCCATCCCTGTGCAATTCCCGCTTGGAGCTGTCCCTGCCACATCTGTCCTGCTGTCACTGTGCAGGGAAGGGGCATGGCTGTCCTTACCAGGGTGGCACTGGCACAGTAAGGACCTTCTGGGTCTGCTGAGGGGCTTCGTTGTGGCTTGTTCTTCCCAAAATGCTCATCCCCACTGGGACATTTCCCTTCCAGGTGGGTGCAGGTAGCCTGTCCCCGGCTCTCCATCGACTGGGGAGAAGCCTTCAGCAAGCCACTGCTGACACCCTATGAGGTGAGCACCCCTCTCTGTTTTGGGGGGACAGTCCTGGCTTGGGGTGATGCACCAGAGCAGACCTGAGGGTATCCCTGCACCCAGATAGTGTCCCTGCACCCAGACAGTGTCCCTGTATCCAGACAGTGTCCCCTCTCTCCATCTGTGCTCTGTGCACAGTTCAGGCAGGCTGCTGGGATATCCAATCTTCTTTGAAACCAGTGGGATGGTTTCCTTCGAGCTTTGCCCCAGCATTGCTCTCCTCAACACACCAAGCTGGATGTTGGGACCTCTCCCAGCACCACCAGCTCCCCCTCTGCGGGCACAGCTCGGGGACTCATCCCGGTCCTCTCCGCAGGCTGCGGTGGCTCTCCAGGACATCGAGTGGCAGCAGCCTTACCCCATGGATTTCTACGCCAGCCAGTCCCTGGGCCCGTGGACGGTGAACCACGGTGGCACACAGCCCCCGCGCCGCGGGCGGCCGGCACAGGTGGGCAGCGGGGCATCGCCGGCTCCCCGCGTCCCTCGGGCCGCTGAGAGCACCGGCACGGGCCGAGCACCCGGTGCCGCTCGGTGCCGCGTACCAAAAGCGCCACCCCGTGGTGTCGTTGCCATCGAACAGTAACGGGGACAGTGCCAGCCCGGCCCCGGGGGAGGGACACGCGGGTGCCCCCAGCCCAGGTCGGGGTGAGCGCCTGCCGAGCCCCGCGGCTCCCCGGTAGAAGGGGGGTTCCCCCCGCAGTGCCCCACGGGGAGCTGTGGGCTGGGCACGGACTGGCCCATGGCAGCTCCGCCTGCGGCTGGCACATCCCTGACCCTCCTCTCCCTGCAGGGAAAGCCACCCGCGTCCCCCGCCCCGCCCGAGGGTGGGGAGCAGCCAAGCCCCGAGGACGCTGCAGCCTCGTGAGTGTCGCCCGCAGCTGCCGCAGTCTGGGACCCGGCATGGGCAGCGGCGGGGGCACCGCTGATGCCTCCCACCCGGGAAAGCACCACCGGGATCCCCTCTACCGTCGCTGGAACGGATGGGGTCGCACCCCGTAACTCAACGATACCACTGCCCGCAAGGACCGACCCGGGCTGTCCGCGGGGAGTTGCCCCTTGCGAGACCAGGCCGTGCCCGCCGTCGCCATCGCATCGGGGGTCGCGTCCCGCCCCGTCGGGGCTGCCCCTTCCTCACCCCTCCGGCGACCTCCCACCGCCAGGGGGCGCGCGTCACCTCGGCGAAGGCGCTCCGCTCGCTCTCCTCTCTCCGGCCAATCAGCGCGCAGCGTTTCGGCGGGAAGGCGGAAGTGGCGCTGCCCGGAGCGCGGCCATGGCGGAGGCGCGGCCGCTGCGGCTGCTGGCGCTGCACGGGTACCGGCAGAGCGCCCGCCGCCTCCGCCAGCGCACCGGCGCGCTCCGCAAGGCCCTGCGCGGCCGCGCCGAGCTGGTGGCCATCGACGCGCCGCACCCCTTGCCCGCCGCCGCTGAGGACGACCCCGACGGGGAAGACCCCCCCCCGCGGCTGGTGGTTCTCCGGGCCCGGCACGTTCGAGGCGGGCGAAGCGGCCGCGGCTCCGGCGGGGCTGGAGGAGTCTTTGTCGAGTGTGGCGGCGGCGCTGGCGGAGCACGGGCCCTTCGACGGCCTGCTGGGCTTCAGCCAGGGCGCGGCGCTGGGCGCCATGGTGTGCGCCCTGCGGGCCCGCGGCGACCCGCGCTTCCCGGTGGCCTTCGCCGTGCTGGTGGCCGGGTTCGCCAGCCGCGCCCCGGCACACGGACACTTCTACCGGGAGCCCATCGCCCTGCCCACGCTGCACGTCGTGGGCGACACGGACGCCGTGATCGCAGCAGCCGTGAGCAGGGAGCTGGCGCGGTGCTTCGTGGAGCCCGTGGTCCTCACGCACCCCGGCGGGCACTTCATCCCCGCGGCTGCGGAGCAGAGGAAAGCCTACCTGGAATTCTTGGAACGCTTCTGCCCCGGGCAGCGCCAGGCCGAGCGCTCAGGGGCTGGGGAGGTTTGAGAATGGGCTCTGTAATAAAAAAGGGCTCTGGTGAACCACGTGCAGCCACGTCCTGTGAAACATCCCTGTTTCCGTGCCTCCGGAGGGACCCGGGAACAGCTCACTGCACATTCTGCTCTTCAGTGTTCACCCAGGCCAGGCTAAATGGTTCTTTATCTCCCTTTTTTTCAGCTTTGTTGTATATATCAGTATAAAATATATACATCTATAAGTTACATGTTATGCATATAACGTATGACATGTAACACATGAGTGTGGACATGTGACAGGGAGGAGGTTGAGGGCAGGAGGGTGACACTGCTCTGTGTGCAAGGTGATTTCAAAGGCTCAAACACCTGCTCAGAATGAGAGTCCCTCAGCTGAGCCACAGGAAATGTCTGCAGAGCACAGAGCTCCTGCAGTTCTACACCCCAAAGATTCGTGGTTTTTAATATCTGTTAAGCCAAGCCTCCAGCTGCTCTGGGCCTGGAAAGCCCTCTCATCCTTGGCAGTGCCAGGGCTGGTGTTTGTTTCAGGAATGAAATGCCCGCTGGCTCAGTGTGCAGGTGTTGAGTCTTCCCTGCACAAAGTGCTTCCATGAACAAGAAAAGCTTGTCGCTGTTTGTGGCTCTGTATTATCCAGAAGCACACGAAAATCTTTATTGCTCTAACAGTTGCAGGTGTCCTGCTCAGCCTCTGCCCGGCTCAGCACTGGGCACCAGTCTCAGGAGAGGAATGCTAGCAGAGCTCCTCTAACCACAGCTTTCCTTGGGGGTCTGGAGTTGATAAAAGAGGGAAATCGGGTGGAAAATGTGAGTTTTCCCCCTGCCTGAGCAGCGGGGCAGCGCAGTGTCAGCTCTGCGAGGGCCGGAGGACGCTGTGCTGCTGAAGCCCTTCCCGTGCTCAGCTGGGAGCTGCCGTGGGTTAAACCAGCGCAGCAGGAGCCAGCAGTTCTCGGCCCCATCACGCCTTTAGCCCTGCTTTGCACCGCGATGGTGACGGTGGCAGGAGGATGTGGCTGTCCCCTGCAGCCCAGCCCCACACCGCTGCTGCCCTGTGGGGCTCGGGCCGGCCGTGCCGCTTCACCCGGGCTGTCACATCAGCTGCGGAGGCGCGGGGTGTCTGCACCCCTCGGTGACCGCATCGGGGACACCAGAGGTGTTTTTTGGGGCTGCACGTCCAGCGACAGCTGCAGCTTTGGCCGAGCACGGCGACAGCTGCAGCTGTGACAACGCACCGGAGCCTTTGTCTCGGGCAGCGACGGCGGCGGCCGCGCTCGCCATCCCCCGGTCGGTGTTTGATCATCGCCGGGCTCCGCTCCGCGCTGCCTTCCTGGCACGGGGGAGGCACCGCAGCCATGGCCGCACTGCGGCCCCGCAGCTCCCGGGCACAGCGAGGCACCGGCGGCTCCAGGGAAGAGGGAAGGACGGGGAAGAAGCCCAGGGTGCGGTGAGTGAGCAGCACGGTCCCAGCTCTCCCCCGGGTGGGTCGGGGAGGGACGGGTGACCTGAGCTGGGGTGCTGCAATGCCTGCCCCCATCCTGGGATCCGCATAAAGGTGGCTCCTGCCGGGTATCTGCTGTACCGGTGTGAATAAATCAATAAAAACAGATAAACGCGACCTTTGTCCGCAGGAGGTGCCTGTGTGAGCAGCGGAGGGAGGTCCTGCGGAGGTGCCGGTGTGGTGGGAGGAGGGAAGCGGCTCCCGCGGTGTCCCGGAGGGGTTTGCCATGGGAGTCCTGCCCTCTCCGTCCTTTCCGCTGACGAGATGCCCTCGGGCTAGCCCCTGCCTCTCCCGCAGATCCAGGTCTGTTCCTGGGATGCCCACAGAGGTGAGCCTGGAGACAAGACTGGCTGCTGCCCTCCCACCCCTCACTCAGCTTCATGCTGGGGAGTTCCCTTCTCTATCACCCGGCGTGACCCAGAGGAGTTGGTTTTTCCCCCAAAACAGCCAGGTTTTGGGCCAGTTGCTGTTGCTGAGCAGGGGGGTGATGCAGCGAGCCCGGGATCTGGGTGGCAGCTCTGCCATTTGCCTGGGACAATCACCAGCGTTAGCAGCAGCACAGAGAGCCTGGGTGCTTCAGCAGGGGGAATGTCACCCCTGTTCCCAGATGTGCCTTTCCATACCCAGTGCGGCCATTGGAGTCACCTGTGTGACCTCAGGGACAGGAAGGACCCTGGCTGTGGCCCTGCTTGTGAGCAGCCTGCTGTGGGCATGGAGGCTCCAAACCCTTTTGCTCCCCCTTCCCTGGGTGAGCAGAGCCCCCAGCCCTCTCCCAGTGCCCCAGGGAAGGCAGGAGGAGCCTGGCATGAGCAGAGATGCTGCCAGTGCTGCCTCTTCCCTGCAAACTCCCGGCTGTTTTCTCACCTGTGCCCAGCTCCCCACACCCCTTCCCCCTGTGCTGCTGCCACCCCGAGGTCATTGCCACTGTCCGCCCTGCCAGCCACCCACTTGGGGCACACCAGGCAGGGGTTCCCGTGGGCAGCACTGGAAAAAGCGACGTCTCACCGAGCCTGGCGTCAGGTATGGCTCATGCCAGGCTTTGAGCCTTACTCATCTCACGCTCTTCCTCCTCTGTCCCCACCGGGGGACCTGCCACAGGCGTGGGGAGGGGGCACTCCAGGAGGGTGACGTGTTTCCCAGATGGTTTTACAGCAAGGCTTCCCCCAAATCTGCCAAGCTCCTGCCTCCAAAGTGGCAGTGGGACAGCCAGGACCATCCCTGGGCCCCGTGCTGGAGCAGGACCAAGCCGTTGGGAACAGCCCCCCCTTCCCTGCTTCACTCGCAGAAGCTTCCAGTTGTGGCTGAGTCACTCCTGCTGTAGCTCCTTCTCTCTCCTTGTTTTGGATGGAAGTTTTCCATGGAAACCCACGCTGGGCCGGGCTGCAGGCTGGGATAAACACGGCTGAATCACAAAAGGCCGTTTCGCCAAGAGCTGTCAGATGGCAGCAACAGCGTGTGGGGCCGGTGGGAACCTGCCCAGCCTTTGGGGGGGCAACAGCAGCACCTCTCCCTGCAGCTCCCACCAGCTTTGCTGGCTCAGCCCTCCCGGGACCCACCCTAAATTCCTACGGTGCCAGGAAGCCACTTGGCAAAGGCGGGAGTGGGTGACGGGTCCTGTCGAGAAGTTTTCTGGGGCCACGTGCTTTCCCAGGGACGCACAGGGAAATCCCGTCTGGGAGAGTCCCTCGGGACCTTCGCTGCAGGCAGTGTCCACCCCGTCCTCAGCTGCCGGGCTCTGTAGGGTTGTGGCTCCAAGGTCCCACACAGACCCTTCCCACCCTCCTGGCCGTGCGCAGGGACGCGCTCTGGGTGCGTTGCCGAGGTAAGGCAGCGTTGGTGCCGTGCCTGTGCCCTGCTGAGCACCGTTCCACCATGGAGAGGCCGTGGCAGGGCTGTGATCCTCCTTGGCACCACGTTCCTTCCCGGCTGAGGAGGAGCACAGGAGCTGGACAGCCTCTGTCCCCCGGCGCTGACGGCTGGCCCCAGGCCCGGCAGCTTGGAAGGCAAGTCCCGGTGTCAGGAATCCAGGATATTTTTAAGTACTCTGGAAGAAAAACTGATTCCAGGGTGTCAGCGGGAGAGACTTGGCCTTCAAAACAACAGTGCAGCTGGAACGTTCCCGAGCTGGAGCGTGGGGTCCAAGGGGCCACAGGGCTGCCCACGGGACATGTCCCCTCACCCAGGGGCATGCTGGAAGGGACACTGATGTCACCATGCCCTGGACCTCACTGCAATGCTGTTGATGGGACACAAACAAGGAGGTGTTTCCCAGGGGATGGAGGGTGGTTTTTGTGGCAGTGGCAAATTTGCAGCATGGATGTGCTGGACACAGCTGTGGTTTTACCTGAGCGCTGGTGGGACTGCCCGAAAATCCCCATCCTGGAGGTGTGAAGTGCTTGGCCCGTCACCAGCGGCAGCGATGGGAAAAGCAGGAGTTAAAGGGAACAAGCAAGAGATACGGCAGGGCACAGTGGGGACCTGCTACCTCTGATCCCCCCTGCCTGCAGCTCCCATGTCCCAGTGTGGCCCCACTGGCCCCTCGGGACCTGGTGGTGGCCATGCCTGTCTGGGTGAGGGCAGAGCTGCCAGGTGCATGACCCCATGGATGGCTGAGGGATCCTAATGGGGCTCCTTTGGAGAGGGAGTGTGTGGGCAAGGGACCCTGCATGACCCCTACTCGCTCTAGGTGGAGTCTAGCAGCCCTGTGCTGCAGGATGCCAGGACTGAAGATTCTTGTTCAGGGACTCTCCCTGTTCCTCTGCCACCCTCACCCATTTGGGCCTGACCCTACATCCCCGGTGTCCCCATGGGATTAGTACCTCCCTCCCCTCCGGGATCTGTGTGGTCACTACAGCCCTTCCAGCCCCCTCTCTCCGCCTCCAGGGCTGTGAGTCCCCCGGTGCCCCCCGCGAGGAGCCCTGACCGGCCAGCACCGGTCGCTGCCGGCTGCCGAAGGCCCGGTGCCCGGTGCCGGGGCAGGCCGGGCCGCTCTGACTTCGCCGCTCAGGAATCTCCTGGCCGCGCCGGGCGGGTTGTGCAACCTGCGACCGCCCCCGGCCGCCCCCGCGGGCCGCGCTCAGTCCCCGCCGCGCCGGCCCCGCCGCCAGCCCCGCTCCGCGAACGGCCCGCGGTCCCCCCGCGCACCGGCGGCCAGGCGGGGGGACGGGACCGGGGGACGGGACCCCGACTGCCGAGCGGACCGATGCGGTGGGACGAGCCCGGCGGGGACGATCCCCGAAAGGCTCCTGGTCCCCGCCGGGAGGGCAGGTGAGGGGCTGCGGGGCGGGGGCAGGATGGGGGATCCGAGGAGGGGGTCCCCATCGTTCCCGCTGGCCGAGGAGGAGCCGCTCGGCGCCCGCCCCCCCGAACAGTAAGAGTTGATGTGCGGTGAGCTGCATCCTGCATGTGAGCTCCTACTGCCCCGGGAGGCGGGCCGCCCCCGACGGGACCCCCGCCTCCGCCGCCTCGGGGACCCCCGGGGGTGGGCGAGGGGGGAGCCGGTGCTGCCCGCGGTGCGAGTCCGCCTGTCCCGGCGACCATGGCTGTAGACTGTTACCCCCCCAGCGGCACAGTAACAATCTAAAGCCACGGTCGCCCGGGCGGCGTCGGAGTGGGGAGGGGGCGGGTTGGGAGGGGGCAGCCGGTGCCTTGGCGACGGCGAGGAGGCGTCCCCGCCACCGCAGCGAGCGCGCCCGACCCCCACCGGCGGCGCGGGGGGGACTCCCGGTGCTCGGGAGGGGGGAGTGTCGGTAGCATCGGCAGCATCGGCAGCATCGGTAGCATCCGCCCACCCCCCCTTGCCCGCCCCCTGCCCACCCACGCGTGTCCGCCCCGCCGGGGGTCCCCCCCTACCTGGGCTGCAGCGGGAAGGCGGGGGGGGCTTCCGCCGTGGGGGGGTCGGTGTCTGCGGGGGGGGAAAGAGAGAGCGGGGTCAGGCGGGCACCGGGACACCCCCCCCATCCCCGCCCCTTCCCGCCTTTCCCCCCCGCCCCCGTCGGGGCGCGCTCCCCGACGGCTCAGCACCACGGACAGCGCCCGCCCCCCGCGCTGCGGCGGGGCCGGTGCGGGGCCGGGGCCGGGGCCGGTGCCGGTGCCGGCGGTGGGTCATGCTTCAGTAGCCATGACTGTAGACTGTTACTGTCCTGTCCCTACGCAGCAGTAAGCAGTCTAGAGCCAAGGTGCCGACGCTCTGACTCGGGCTCTCCTCAACGGGGTCTCCGCGCTCTTTAGACGCAGCGGGGTGAAGGCGATCGACCCCCCTCGGGCTGCGGAGCCGGCAGCACCCGGGCTGGGGACACGGGGCTGCGGGGGAACCCGCGAGAGGCGGCACTGGAGAGTGCCTGGCACGGCGGCACCGCGGGATGGGGCTGGGGGGGTCCCGTCGGGGGTGGCTGCGGGGAGGCTCGGAGAGGGGGCACGGCGGGCGCCGGTGTCACCGCAGAGCGGGACACACACGGCAGCCCCGTACAGGGATGCGCTTCCGCACCTCTCCCCGCTCCCCCCCCGGCCCCCCAACCCCTGCAAGGTGCGGGCGGCCGGTCCCCGCCGTGCCCCCCCCCCCGGGGCGGCCCCGCGCTCTGCCCCCGCCCCCGCGCACCGCCCCCGCCGGCGCCGCCGCCCGGCCCCGCCGCCCCCGCCGCCCGGCCCGCACGTGGGGCTGCGCCAGGCGGCTCCGCGCCGCCCCCGCCCGCCGCAGAGCTCCCGCCCCGGCCCCCGGTGCCCTCCGCTCCGCCTCACCCCCGCCCCAGGGCCGGCAGGTGCAGCGCTCGGTGCCGCGGGGCTCCGCTGCCCCCTCCCGCCCCCGCACCGGGCTCCGTCCCCGCTTACCTGGGGGCCAACCCAGCCGGTGCCTTACCTCCTGCGGGCCCCGCGGCTGCCGGGCCGGGCAGGGGCCCCGCGGCTCCCGGCGGGGCCGGCGCCGGTGTCGGTGCTGCGCTGTCCGCAGCGCGCGGGGCTTTTATAGGATCGGGCTCGTAGTAACGGGGATCTCGGCTCATTCATAGAAAAGCATCAACCTACACAATGACGTGAGCGCTACGTCAGCGAGGAAATTTAGGGAACGGGAAGACGCTACTATTTATATCGGCGCGGGGGGAGGACAGCGGGCCGGAGCTGGGCAGGGGGTCCGGGCTGCAACAGGACCCCGGCCCCCCCGACCCCTCCGGAGCCCCCCCGTTCCCTGGCTGCTCGAGGAGCGCAGTGGAGCAGCACCAGCGCCTCACATCCCTTCTCCACCTGCTGCCAGACCCAGGGGCCGAGCACCCACTGAGACACACAAACTGAGGGTGCTGTCACCCTGGGAGTGCGGCGTGGGGCAACCCCTGCCCCACACACGACGTGTCCATCCAGGCACCCACGGAAATCTAGGGCACCCCTGGGCCCTGACCACCCCGCTAGGGCAGAATGTGGCCCCATCCTGGCCTTGTGGCATCACCACGGGGCTACTGATTTGGGGCTGTCTGAGCCCCCCATCACGGCAAGGGGTCCCCACAGCCAGGCACTAGCCTGGGGGTGCCCCCTGCCCACCTGCACCCCTCACCCACAGCAACGTCCTGAGCAGCACCTCCCACGTGCCCCCTCGTAAGGACCTCTGTCCTTCCAGTGTCACAAGCACCCATGGGTGGCACTCCAGTGAGCTGCAGGACAATGGGACAGCACAAAGTGGGGGGGTGGGGGGTGGACTTTATAATACATGGGGTGAGCAAGCCCCTGCATCATCGTGCTGCCCTGACCCCTGCAGCCTCACAAGGGGGCCTGGCCCTCACTCCCACTAGGGCTGGGTGCCCCAAAAGCCGTCAGTGCTACAAAAACAGGTTGCAGCTTCATGGGTGAATTAATTTTGGCCCCTTGCTCCTTCTCAAGTGCCAGCACCCTCCAGGATGGGCCTGGAGTCATATCCAGGGGAATTTGTGAGCATCCTTTCCCCCTTTAGACACCCGTCCATCCTTCCATCCGTCCATCCATGCATCCCCCCATTCCTGCTGGAGCCGTCTGACCTCACTCTGCTCTGGCGAAGCATCACACCGGTAACCACAGCAACAGCGGCGTTGTCATTGACAGCAGCATCGGCGCCCGCCAGCATCCGCCGCTGCGCAAGGCCGCACGCTGCTGCAAGGCCACACGCTGCTACGGGGGCCCCAAGCCACGGTCCCCCCACTCCCTTACCCCTGACAACCCCCAAAACCCGCAGAGCGGCTCAGGGAATTAACCCTCCCGACCCCACCAGCACCTCCCCATCCTCCACCAGCCACCCTGCTCAAGGTGCTGCCGCCCCCCAGAACTCCCCAAAACGCCTTCCCCACCCCCTGCTGGATGGGGGTGTCCCCACTCCTCTCCCCCTCCTTTTTTTCTTCCCCCACGCAGCACCGGCGCTCGCCCCGTCGGGGCTCTCCGGTTCGGGAAGGGGAGGGGGAATCGCTGCCGCAGCGCTCCCCGCCGCAACCGTGACTCAGCCCCGGGATTAGTCAGCAACTGGGGCCGGCCCACCCGCAACCGGCTGCGCAGCTCCGCCGCTCCTCCGGGGGCCGCGACCCCCGCCACTCCGCGTCCCGGTCCCCCCGAGGCGCGGAAGGTGCGCACAAGGTGCGCGTCGGGGGGACCGGGACGAGGAGCGGGGGGGTCGCGGCCCTCGAGGAGGGGGTGTCGCATCCCGGAGCGCGGCCCGCTGCTGCCATCTCGTGGGGACCACAGCGTGTCCCTGTGGCGGGAGGGGGGAGAGAGCGCCCGTGGTGTGGGTGGGGAGGGGGAGGTCACCTGTAGGGCTGGGGGAGGGGGTGGGTGGGGAGGGGGCGGTCGATGAGGGGGGTGGAAGGAGGAAGGGGTGGTGTGGCCCCACCTGAGAGGGAAGGAGGTCTCATAGTGCCATCGTGACTCCGCAGGGGTGGGAGCTTGGACATCACCCCACAAGGAAGGGATCCCATTGCCCCACGATGCATCGCTTCAAAGGAAGGGGGTCTCATCACCTCAGACCCCAAACTATCACCCCGCTGGAAGTGTTCCTCACCCAATCTGAGCGTTGTGCCACAAGGAAGGGCTCCCACTGCCCCAGGAAACAACACCAGGCAGGTATGGGTGCCTTTTTCTGAGCATGGAAGTGCCCCACTGCCCCATGAAACATCACCCATAAGGGAAGGGGTCCCATGGTTTCACCAAGTATCATCCCACAGGGATGAGATCGTCACCTGCCTGCAGAGAAGGGGTTCCACCACCCCATCAAGTGTCATCCCACAAGGAAGGGGTCCCACTGCCCCAGGAAACAACACCTGGCAGGATGTGTGCCCTTGACTGAAAATTGTCCCCCACAAGGGGTCTCACTGCCCCCCAAGAAGTATCACCCATAAGGGAAGGGGTCCCATCATCTCACCAAACTTCAATCCACAGGGACAGGATCCTCAAAAACCTGCAGAGGATGGGTCCTGTCACCCCATCAGGCATCACCCCACGAGGAAGGGGTCCCATTGCTCCACAAAGCAGCACCTCACAGGGATGGGTGCCCTTGTCTTCCTAAACACCTCCCCATAACGAAGGGATCCCACAGCCCCCAGTTCTACAAGGGGAATTGCAAAGTTCTGCTCCTGGGGAGGAAGATCCCTGAGCTCTGGGATATCCCAGGGACTGTCCAGCTGGACAGCAGTTCAGTGGAAAAGAGCTTGGGGGTCCTGGGGGCAGGAAGCTGGCCATGTGTCCTCGGGCTGAAGGAGGTGAGTGGTGTCCTGTGTTGGTTGACAGCAGTGAGAGGATCCTTCCCCCCTGCTCAGTCCTGGAGTGCTGGGTCCAGAGCTGGGCTCACAGCATGGAAATACTGGAGAGTCCAGGGAAGGTCCACTAAGGAGAGTAAAGGACTGGAGCATCTCCCTGATGAAGAGAGGCAGAGAGCTGGGACTGGCTGGAGAAGAGAAGGCTCCAGGGACCTGTCAGTGTGTCCACACCCGTGGAGGGAGGGTGCAGAGAGGACACAGCCAGACTCAGCTCTGTGGTGCCCAGGACCAGGGCTGGGGAGCACAGACTGAGTCCCACGGCTTCCCCTGACCACCAGGGAGGTCACACTTCACACTCTCACATGGGAGGGGGGCGCTGGCGTGGGCTGCCCAGGAGGTGCTGGAGTCCTTTGAGATATCCAAAACCACCTGGGCAAGGTCCTGTGCAGCCAGCCCTGGGTGGAGCAGAGGGTTGGGTGAAGATTTCCTGAGGTGCCTCCCAGTCTCAGCTCCTGCTGTTTGATTCTGTCTCTCGTGCACTTGGAAATGCTTCCACCAGGAAGGGTTGCCCTGCTCCATGAAATGTCACCTTGCAGGGATAGGTGCCCATGTCTGCCCAGGCATCACTCTGCAAAAAAGGGTCCTCTCAGTGCCACCTCACAGAAAAAGGGTCCCATTCCCCCATCAGGCGTTGGTCCACAGGGAAGGGCCCCCCAGCCTCTTGAGCATCATCCCGGAGGGAACGACTCCCATTGTCCACCCCAGCAATGCCACCCAGACAGCACAGCAGAGAGCAGCCTCCCGTGCCGTGCCAGGGAAGCTCTGCCCTTCCTGCTGCCTCTCAGGGGTCCTCTCATGATGGGGGCACCCTGGTAGAACCTGGCAGGGTCCCGTGGCTGCCCCAGCCTTGCTTTGCACCAGGCAGGGCTCGGCACTGGAACAGCTCAGGAGATGGGCAGCGGTGATCCCTGCCCAGCCTGGAACAGCTCGGCACTGTCACGAGTTTCACAGCCCCAGCCCAGCCCAGGTGGAGGGACACACATCCCCCTGCACACACGGGGGCAGCAGTTTCGGGGCTGCTGGACCCCGGCACCGCCGGGGAAACGCAGCCGAGCTGCCAGCGGGGGCTGCCGGCTCCTGGCGCTGCCGGATGCGGCCCCGCTGGCCAAGGCGCCGTAATCGAAGACATGTGTGTGGGCTTTGGGGAGAGGCTGCGCTGGGAAACAGGGCCCTGCAGAGACCGGGGGGCTGTATCCTGTCCAAAAGCCCAGGTCCCACATGAAGCCAGGCATGCGAACGCGATCCAAACCACAGCTGGATTTGAACCGAATCTCCCAGCATCTGGGCTAATTTGCTGCAACTTTGA
This sequence comes from Prinia subflava, assembly GCF_021018805.1. Lineage (NCBI taxonomy): Eukaryota > Metazoa > Chordata > Aves > Passeriformes > Cisticolidae > Prinia > Prinia subflava. The sequence goes on from NC_086254.1 coordinate 6,636,625, forward strand.
TTGATCGTGGGGAGGGGGCACAGGCGGGAAACGCTCCAGCTCAGACCTCCCAACAGAGCCAATGACTTAACCAGAGCTGGTTCCAATCTGCTCAGCACATTGAGGCGAAAATGCCCCTTTCCCTGCGCGCTCCCGGGCGCCGGCGCTGGCTCCTCTTGCTGTCCTGCAGCCCGGCCGTTCCCGTCCCTCGCAGCTCCCTGGGAAGACCTGGCAGCTTTTGAGAGCTCTGGGTGCAGAACGCTGGCTCAGGCTGCTGTGTTAGGATCCCTCCAGAAGGCTCAGCAGGACAGGACGAGGGATACTCGTGCAAGAAACCTCCCTCCACCTGCCCCAAACACCTACGGGCACCGATCCGCCCCTGCGCTCCTGGGAGAGGCCGGGGATGGGAGAGGAGCTGCAAAGGAGGGTGGAAAAGGTGAAGGGTTTTTCCATTCCCTGCCTCGGCCGCTGCCCCCAGGGCTCGGCGTCACTCAGCAGGTAGCTGGGGCAGCCCGGGGTCCCGGCCGGCCCCGGGGGATGCAGCTGTCTGGGAGCCGCTCGCTGCCGTGATTTATGCAGCTCAGCCCCATAAATTACCGGGACGGAGCCCGCGGGAGCCATCGCTCACAGCGACGTCCAGAGCTCGCTGCCAGAACCTGAAACAATTCCAGCCGTTAATTGAAGAGGGGAAAAAAAAAAAATGGGAGAGGGGGGAGAAATTAGTGCCCGGGGAGTTGGGATTAAACCGCGGCTCTAACGAGGGTCGCCCACGTCCCGCTCCCAGGATCCCAGCGCTTCCTGTGGGCCAGGGCCCAGCATGGGGAGAAGGGAGGGGGATTTCTGAGCCGGTGCCTGGGATGAGCCCACTGCAGGGTCCCCACGGGCAGTGACACTCCGTCCTGGTCCCCAGGGTGACGTCTCCGTAGTGATCCGGGACACGCTGAATCTGAGGGGAATCTGAGCATGAGTTCCAGGTGAGTGATGCTGAGCTCAGCGGCTGCCACCAGCCTGCAGCCTCCCTGCCAGTACCCATCCTTCTTTGTCCCAAATTCGGGGCTGGCCAAACCCTGTCCCAGGCACCAGGGACCCCACATTGGCTCCCGTTCACCAGGGGACCGGGGTTACGGGGTGAAACCCCAAGAGTCCGAGTGAGAGGGGTGGCCACTGCTTGGGGTGCCCTGCCCAGGTCAGGGGGTGCCAGCGGGACCGGCCTGGGGAAGCCCATCACGATGCTTTGCAGTACCAGGAGGTTGTGCAAGAGGCTGCGGCTGTGAGAAAGGAGAAGTGAAAGTGTGAAGCGAGAGGCGGCTCCCCCCGCGCCAAGGGGGGTACCCCATGCTGCCCCCCAGCCCAGCAGCCTTTTCAGGGATGGCTGGAGGGATGAAGCCGAGGGAAACGTGGCTCTGCCTCCCGCTCCTTCTCCTTCTCCTCCTCATCCCAAACCACCGCAAGCCCCCAGCCCACCTCGAGCCACCGCCACCGCACATCTGGGCGCCAGCGCTGCGCGCCCCTCCCGCTTTCTGCTCTCCCCCCTCACCAGCAAACCGGGGCCGTCTGCCTCCCCTCCCTGCTCCCCTTTCCCACATCATCTCCACTCATCGGACGCGATGTTCCACCCTCTGCACCCCAAGGTGATACCGCCCTCTCCAGCCTCCCCAGCCGATGGGTGCCACCGCTCTCTGTGTACCAGCATCCACCCCTCGGGTGGGGCGGCAAGCAAAACCCCTCTGCTTTATCGTTCCCCGGCACCGTCCGCCCCGTCGGGTCCCACCTGCGCGGGGAGGAGCCGCCTCCGGTAACGGGCGGGGAGGAGCGCACCGGGAGCCGCTAGATGGCGCCCTACGAGCGGTACCGACGGGGGGGACACATCGCCCTCAGCCCGGGGACACCCCGGGTCCCCCCCTCTTCGGGGCTCCCGGCCCCACCCGGGGTGTCCCCGGGCAAAGGGCGATGTCCTAAGGATAGAGACCCCCGAGGGGGCGGTCGGGGCGCGGCGGGAGAAGAGCGGGAGGAGGGAAAAACCGAGCTGGGAGGAGGAGGAGGAGACCGGGATGGGGAGGGAGGGGTGTGTAAAGGAGGGGGGGCCCGGCTTGTCGGTGCCCCGCCCGGGGATGGGAGGAGGAAAACCTCCCGCCGTCCCTTTAACAGCCAGCGGCGCTGCTCGGAGTTCAGGCCGGGGTCAGGGGGAGTTCGCAGCCCGGGTTTCACCTCCGAGCTGGCGGCGTCGGGAACCCCGAGGAACCGCTGCTGCTTCTTCCACAACCACCTCCTCCTCCTCTTCCTCCTCCTCCCGTTCCGTAGGACCGGCCGGGAGTGCGGGGTATGGAGGAAGAGAAGCAGCAGAGGAAGAGGAGGGTGGAGGGGAGCAGCAACCGGCGGCGGCCCCCCCGGGGCTGAGCCATGAGAGTTCACCGAGACCTCAGCTGGCTGGCAGAGGCCACCGGACGCCCAGGTAAAAGGAGGGGAGAACACCCCGAAATACGGGGGAAATCGGCCGAGAAAGCAGCTCCGCGGGCGCTTGGCTTTGCGCACCTGGGCGGGGGGCACCGGCACCGGAACGGAGGCGGGAAGGGAGGTCCCGCTCCCCCTCACACCCCCAACCTTCCCCCCGCTCACCTCGAGGGGGGGAGAGGAAACGGGGGCGGGGGGCGCCCGGGGGGTCCGGCCGGCCGCCTCCCGGGACCGGGGCGCATAAGAAGCGGGGAGGCGCGGCGGGGAGCGGGACAGCGGCGGGGATCGGCGGGCGGGGATCGGCGGGCACCGGCTCGGGGTGTGCCCCCCTGCGCTCCCCCGGCAGGTGGGCGCGGGGTCGCGGGATCCCAGGGCTGGCGGGGCCGGGGCGCGGCACTGGCGGCGGCGGCGGGTGATGTCACTTTCTCCAAAACCCTCCGGGGGTTTTCGCCCCCCTCCCGCCCCCCCAGCCCGCCGAGAAACGAGCCCCCATATAAGCGGTGGCACCGGCCGGGCGGCAGTGCAGAGTGGCCGGCACGCAGCGGTGCGTGGGGCTGAGAGCCGACCCTCCCACGCCACCCGCCCGCCCCGCGCGGGGGTGAAGCCCCGGACGCGCACGTCGAGCCCCCCGCGCGTTGCGGCGGGCAGCGGGGCCGGGCACGGCGCTGACGGGGCGGCCGCTGTGTTGCAGGGCGGCGGGCGAGGAGCGGGATGCTGGACGCCATGGAGGTGCCGAGCCACTCGCGGCAGCTGCTGCTGCAGCTGAACACGCAGCGCACCAAGGGCTTCCTGTGCGACGTGATCATCGTGGTGCAGAACGCGCTTTTCCGAGCGCACAAGAACATCCTGGCCGCCAGCAGCGCCTACCTCAAGTCGCTGGTGGTCCATGACAACCTGCTCAACCTGGACCATGAGATGGTGAGCCCCGGCATCTTCCGCCTCATCCTCGACTTCATCTACACCGGCCGCCTGGCCGAGTGCGAGCCGGGCAGCGAGCAGAGCCTGGGTGCTGTGCTGGCTGCCGCCAGCTACCTCCAGATCCCCGGCTTGGTGGCCCTTTGCAAGAAGAAGCTGAAGCGCAGCGGCAAGTACTGCCACCTGCGCGGGGGCTACGCGCCCTACAAGCTGGGCCGCGGGCTGCGGGCCGCCACGCCGGTCATCCAGGCTTGCTACTCGGGGACGCCGCGGCCCGTGGACCTGCCGCCCGTGGAGCCGGCGGCGCCGCTCAACACGCAGTGCGGGGAGCTGTACGCCTCGGCCGCCCAGGGCGCCCCGCTGCACCCCCACGGGCTCTGCCCGCCCGAGCGCCACTGCTCGCCACCCTGCGGCCTCGACCTCTCCAAGAAGAGCCCCACCGGCCCCTCTGCCCAGCTCCTGCCCACCGACCGCCTGCTGCCCAGCGAGCCCCGCGAGCCCTCGCTGCCTCCACGGCACGACAGCCCCCCCGTCAGCGCCGGCCTCCTGGGCAGCCACGCTGCTGCCTACAAGGACTCCCCACCGGGCGGAGAGCCGGGGGGGCACCCCCACGCCCCCGACCCCTTCCGCAGCACGCCGCCCTGCGCCGAGCCCCCGCTGCCCCGCGCTGACGGGCGAGAGCTGATGTACCGCTGGATGAAGCACGAGCCCCTGGGCCCCTACCTGGACGAGGGGGAGGCGGAGAAGGAGCTGGAGCGGGAGGAGAAGGCCGAATCGCCGCCTGCGGCGCCGCAGCCGCGCTACCCCAGCGTGGAGAGCAACGACCTGGAGCCCGACAACAGCACGAGCGAGGAGACGGGCAGCAGCGAGGGCCCCTCGCCCGGCGACGCGCTGGACCGCTACTGCAACCACCTGGGCTACGAGCCGGAGAGCCTGGGCGACAACCTGTACGTCTGCATCCCCTGCGGCAAGGGCTTCCCCAGCTCCGAGCAGCTCAACGCCCACGTGGAGGCCCACAACGAAGAGGAGCTCTATCACAAGGCGGCGGCCGAGCAGGCCGTGCCCTTCCTGGACAAAGGCGGCCCAGGGCTGGGTGACATCTTGCGGCCTTACCGCTGCTCGTCCTGCGACAAGTCCTACAAGGACCCGGCCACGCTGCGGCAGCACGAGAAGACGCACTGGCTGACGCGGCCCTACCCCTGCACCATCTGCGGCAAGAAGTTCACGCAGCGCGGCACCATGACCCGCCACATGCGCAGCCACCTCGGCCTGAAGCCCTTCGCCTGCGACGCCTGCGGGATGCGCTTCACCCGGCAGTACCGCCTGACCGAGCACATGCGCATCCACTCGGGCGAGAAGCCCTACGAGTGCCAGGTGTGCGGCGGGAAGTTCGCGCAGCAGCGCAACCTCATCAGCCACATGAAGATGCACGCGGCCGGCCCCGACGGCAAGGCCAAGCTGGACTTCCCCGACAGCGTCTACGCCATGGCCCGCCTCACCGCCGACCAGCTGGGGCTCAAGCAGGAGAAGGCGGCCGAGCTGCTCTCCCACACCTCGCACTTCCTCAGCGACCCCAAGGCCATGGAGAGCCTCTACCCCCTGGCCAAATTCACGGCTGAGCACCTGGGGCTGAGCCAGGACAAGGCGGCCGAGGTGCTGGCGCAGGCTCCACACCTCCACACCGAGGCTGCCCGGACCATAGAGCGATACTCGCCCCCCTAGCACCGGCCTGGCCGGGGGGCTGGGGGCGCCGCTGGCTCCCCTCGCTGCCCCGTGTGGAGCTGGGGCGAGAGGTGGTGGGTGCTCGTCCCCTGGCGCTGCCGACGGTCCCGGAGAACTCGCTCGTAGCGAAGGTGCCGTGAGAGCTGCTCCGGGACGGATGGACGGCGTGTCCCTCGCCCAGCGGCCCGGCGTGCCCGGGAGAAGCCGGTAAATCAGGGCCTGACCCCGCCGCCCCTTGCCGCGGGTGGTGCCGGGACTCCGGCACCGGGCGGCAGCGACGCACAAGCTGTGAGGGAGGGCCGCGGCCCGAGGCTTTGGAGGACATGAGCCCGCTCCTTACCTCAGGGCTGCCCCCGGGGGAGGGGACGCCCTCGGCAGCCGCCGCATCGCTCCGGCTGCACGGCGGGACCCGCCGGCGCTCGGCTCTGCCGCGACGGGACCCGGACTGTGCCTCCCCTCCGCCGCGGGCCGTGAGTAGTTCGTCCGTCGTGGCCGGAGCGACGGCTCCGTGCTGGGCAGGAGCGGCCAGCGCTGGGCTGGGGGTGAGTGCCCGACCCCGCCGGGGTTCGGGGACGGACTGACGGAGGGGACGGGGGGCTCTGAGCAGCAGGCGCGGGACGGGGGAGCGGCGGTCACGTCCATGCGGGGGAGGCCGGGGAACGGCGATGCTCCTCGGCCCGAAGCAAGCACTGACCTCCCGTCCCGAAGGCAGGGGCTCAGCCGGCTGCTCCCCGTGTTTTTGGGAGGTGGGGCAGGGCCTGTCCCAGACTGAGCCCCTGGGCCCTGCCTCGCCATCAGGGATGCCCGGGTCAGCCCCGGCACCCGGCCGATTTGCCCTCGGGCGGCCACTCGCCTTGATTATTTTTTATTTTTTTATTTTTGCCAAAGACGCCCGTCTCCAGCGCGGCCGGGCCGGCCCGGGGGGGCCATGACAAAGACAAAGCGGTCTCTGGTTTGTCAGCTACGGGAGGCGGGCAGGGGCTGCGGGAGGGGGCCGCGGGGCAGAGCCCAGGGGGTGCATTGTGACCTGGGGCCGAGCCCCCCGGGCACCTTCTGCCACCGCCGCACCCCCTCTCCCACCTTCTGCTCGGTGTCGGCCAAGTCCCCCCAGCCTGGACCCCCCGGCCCGTGCCCTGACCCCTCCGTTGGGGCTAATGTGAAGCTTCTCCCCCTCCTGAGCCCCCTCCTCTCCTTTGCACACGAGGCTCCGGGCGGCTGCCAGCAGCGCCTGTCCCCGGCCTCGCAGCCACTGTGCCTTAGCCTGAGCTCCTGCCCAGCTGCCCCCGAGCCTCCCGGGGCTGTCCCGGTCCCCCAGGGCCGGCGGTGTCCCCCGGAGCTGCCGTGGGGTGACTGCCGGCGGTGGCAGCACCCAAAGCACAGCTGGCAGCGCCCAGCGGGGCCCCGGCCCCCCCTGTATCACGTCCAATTTGTACACGGGCTCCTCGCCCTTTGTTTTTTTTTCTATAGTCGAAACGGAATGAGCAATAAAGTGACATTAACACGCGTGGCCTCGCGTTCTTCTCTGGGGAGGGGCCTGGCTGATGCTGAGCACGGCTGGGAGTGACCCCGGGGGGCGTCTGTGGGTGCAGAGCTGCAGGGAGGGGACCCACCGGGCTTTGCTGTGCCCCTGGTTTGCCCAGACCCCCTTAGCTGGGGGGCAGCAGCAGATGCACGTGGGACAGAGTCGCTGTCACCCTTACAAGGTGTCCCACTGCTGCCCCTCCCTGGTGTCCCCCACCCCAACCTCAGCAGCAACACGTGCTGACAGCAAATAACACACCACGCTGCACTGACACATGTTTAATACTAAAAATTATTAAAACCAACTCAACAGCTCCAAGGTAGGCGTTGCCCCAAGACAAGGGCTCCCAGCAGCCTGGCAGGGATGGCCCCAGATGCTCAAGCTCTGCTCGCCGTCGTTGTGCCAGCTGGTCTGGTGGCACCAAAACTGTCCCATGGCCAAGCCTGTGACACGTCTGGCAGGGCTGCAGGGCCCTCCCGGACTGGTGGTACCTCGGGAAGGGCTCTGGAAAGCAGCACTGGGGCAGTGCCGTAAGAAAACAAACACTGAAACACACCCGGCGGGGAGGAGGAGGCAAAGTCTCTGCAAAGCTGGCGGCCAGCACGGCTGTGGGCAAGGAACCAGGGCAGGGGTGCTGTGCTGATGGCTCTGTGTGCCCCACAGCAGCCCTGGGCACCCCAAAGTCTCTGTGGGCCGTGCCCCAGGCCGGGCACTGCTCTGGCACAGGTGATCCAGCACAACCCTGGGTGTGTCCGTCGCGCTGCCCAGGCTCTGACCCTGGAGCTGGCTCTGGCCATGGGCTGGGCAGCTGGCACAGGGGTAACTGGGCTTCCTCAGGCAGGTACTGGGTCTGAGCCACCCACACAGGGAAGGAAAACACTGGGCTCTGTCCTGCTGCTTCCTCTGCCACCTCTGACACTTCCCTCCCACAGCTGCAGTGCCCCAGCGGGGACCAGGGGTGGCCTTGGGGTTGCTCCCACCCTCGGCTCATGGGACTGGGACTTGACAGAGCTCCAGGGGCTCTGGTTCAGGGGTTAATGCTCTCTCTTAGCTTCTGTATCTGGTGTGCCACTGGGGATGGGACACTTGGTGATGGGACAACGTGGGGTGTGGAAAGCTTAGCAGTACCCCAACCCCAAATCCAAGCGCAAAATGACCCAGGGACGAGGCAATGGCTCCATCCATGGACCCTCTCAGCTAGGCAAATAGTGGGACTGAGCATTTCTGTGGTTCTCTCTGACTCTGCAGCCATAGACAGAATCCAGGTCCCACATGGAAGAGGGGCCTGTGGCAATGTGAGGACACACAGTACCCATGGGACAGCCGGTCCTGGGGTCCTTGGAGAATTCTGTTAGCCTCACATGGAGTCTTAGGTCAAAAGCAAGCCTAAAGGTAGCAGGGTAGGACTTAAGGGTCTGGGGAGAAAGGAATGGGCAAGTAACGGCTGGGGTGGGCATGGGATCAGGACAAAGCAGCTGTGGGGATGTTCGAAGTCTCCCCCAGCAAAGCAGGCAGGGCACACACCTGAAAACTAACCTACACTGAAAAAATGGAACTCAACAAGCAAACCCCTCTGCAAGCAGCACTCCTGCATGGGGCAGCACACGGTGGGGAAGGGGATGGGGGCCTGGGGCTGTCTGGCCATGCAGGACAAACAGGCTGGGGCAGGGGAAAACCTGCCCTTGAAGTCCACGGCCTCTCCAAGGTGCACAGGCTGGACTAAGCAATCCCAAAGTCTGTGCCGGCGTGTCCCCAATCTCTGCCCTACGCAGCCTACAAACCCAAAGAGCCAGCAAGGCGTGGCTCGAGCTCTCTGCACCCAAGCAAACCAAGCGAAAGGCTGGCGATCCAGCACAGGGCTCACCCAAAGCTTCCCTCGTCAGCGGGGCTCTCCAGCTCCGCGCTGGCACTGCCCAAAGGCCGGCGGGACCCTCAAGGGCCCAGCCTCCACGTGAACCATCCACAGCAATGACCTTCCCGGCTGGTCTGCCCTCGGGGGGCCCTGGCAGCACGGCCATTCCGGGGTGGGTTGAAGACGTGGCGTTTATTGTTCGTGGTGGGCTGGCGGCGGTGGCGGCGCGGCCGCCGCTGGAGCCGGGCTCCCACCGTCAGGGGCTGCGTGACTCGCTCAGGGGCCCTGGGCCCCGCCTGGCTCCCTCAGCCCTCTTGGGCCCACTTGAGGAAGGTGGGGATGTCCCGCACCGGCACGTTGCGGGTCAGCGCTTTGACTCGCAGGTTGCGGTCGTCCGTCAGCAAAACCACTTCCCTGAGCAAACGGATGGGATCGTCTGCAACGAGACACACACACGGAGTGCAGTGAAGCTCAGAGCTGCCCCGGGCCTTCCACCCATCCCGTGGTGTGTTCCCCTGCTTTCCCAGCTCCCAGCTCCCAGCTCCCTGCTCCTTGCCAAGCTTCCTGGTGGGCCTCAGAGACAGCCCTGCATGCCAAGGGCCATCTGCTCCTGTCCCTGTGCTGCCCAGGGATGATTTGGGGTCACTGCCCACTGCCCACAGGGGTGGTGGACTGGCCACAGGCTGGGAAGAGGAGGTCCCTGCCTGACCCAGGCCAGGAAGACGGCCTGCGACCCTGGCTCCAGCAGGAAGCTGGTGCTATTATTCTGTTGATCTCATTATAAGATCTAAAGCCACCCCTTATTTTTTGCGGAGCTTTCTTGGAGTCGCCACTGACACCGAGGCGTTTCTGGCTGGGGCTCAGACAGACACTGAGAGTTGATGCCTGAGAAACAACCGAAGGGATCTTGCCCCCAGATGGATGAGCTGCCCCGCACGCAACGCGCCGGGCTGGGATGTGGGAGCCACGCTTACGTGTGTGCGAGGCAGGGGAAGCATATGGGGTATGTGTAAGCAGCTGGGTCCTGTGACCAGAGTACTGTTCCTATGAGCACAGGAAACACAGTGCCTCCGAGCCAGGACGGGAATGGAAAAAACAGAGTTTATGGGAGCCCAACATGGGCCCAGATTGGCTGCACAAGGAGCAGCAGGACGAGGGGAAGGGGAGGGTGGCCAGGAACACGGGCCACGGTCACGGTGTCGGGGCTGGGGATGGTGGGCAAGTGCCTGGCTGGGCTGTGCTGGAAGGAAGGGAACTGGGGGCTCAGTGGGAAGGCAGGCCAGGGATTGAGAGCTGCCTCAAGTGGGAGCAGGAGGTTTTGCGCGGACGCTTTAAGAAATGTGTAACAATAAACATCCTCTGCCCTGCGCTGGTGACGCGCCTCCTTGTTACAAACCAGAGGCTGTCAGCTTGTCAGGCCCCATTCCCCATAATCCACATGATTTCAAAATTCAGCATCATTTGCACATAAACATTTGGTGACGGTTTCTCTGTGAATCTGACAAGTTAAGCTGCTAAGAATTCGTGCTGACAAATGCGGGTTGATTTCTTGGGCAGCTGCTGATGCGATTCCCATCCCTGCCGCCCTGGCAACAGCCTGGAGGCTGTCTGGTCCCAGCACACGTGGCTGATGCCAGCCAGAAACCCAGAGGAAAAAGTGTCCTGGGCAGAAGGCACCAGGGGTCATGGGGAGGAGGCATTTTCTGGCCCTTTGTCATCACAAAAATGGCTCTGTGGATGTTTATGGTGAGTTTGTCACAGGCTGGGGCATCCCCAAGGTGCCATGAGGGGACATTTGGCAATGAGGTGGGAGGGCCACAGCCTGGGGCTGACCGGAGGCAGGAGGTGGCACCTTGGTGTTGAAAGAGGCAAAATGCAGGAGGGAACAGATCCAAGGGCCATGAAAGACAAACGGGAGGAGTCCGTGGAATGCAACAGAGAAGGGACAAAGAGGATGTGAGGATGTCCCACCTTTGTTGGAGGGCATGAAATCCTTGGCCTTGTCATTGCAATAGTGGAGGCAGCAGGACAGAATCAGGTCGTCATTGTTTCCCTGGAAAAGAAAGGGCAAGGTTACCCTTGGCAGGGAAAACTTTGCACTCCCACCACCACAACTGCTGCACTGCTTTGAGATAACCCAACACAGCTCAGTGAGAGCAGGGCTGCCCCAAGCTGAGACACAAGGGACAGCTCAGCCACCAGTAAAGTGGGAGCACAGAGCCACCCCAGGACCTCAGGGTCCCTGGTTTTCCCCGAGGGGGTGGTGGCAGAGAGCTCCCCGCCCCCAGAGTCCAGGATGGCCCTTACCTGCTGGCCAGTGGTGTCCTCGCTGCGGAAGGAGATGGACTCCAGCTCGTTGCCTCGGCTGGTCAGAGCCCTCAAACAGTTGTCCCGGCTCTCGAATCGCTCCTCCAGGAACTCGATGGACTTCCTGGCTCTCTCCTGCACTTGGCGGGCATAGCCTGCAGCCCGGTGCTCCATCTCTGGGCCCTTGGCCAGGCCATCCAGCTCGTTTATCACTTCAAACAGGAAGAGGAGGTACAGTTACTATGGGACAAGGTGCTCCCGTGACCTGCTGCTGGAGCACGCAAGTTGCCAAGGCCTCAGGGCCGGGGCACTGGGAGCTGGCTCAGGAAATCTGGGTTCAGCTGCTGCAGTGTCCCTGTGCTCCTGGACTTGGCTGTGGGTCTGGAAAAGCTTTGCTGCCTTCCACCTCCGTGGGTCACCTGGCTCAGCACCGAGAGCGCAGGCACCTCACCCCGCAGTGTAACTGCTGAGGGCAACTCCCTCTGCCCTGCCAAACACCGGGGAGCATCGCTGTGCCCCCCACCACCCCACACTCCTGTGTCATGACCAACAGCACGTCCGTGCCTGGGGGTGTCAGGAAACCCTGAATTCCTGTATCCTCTCCTCCACCTCCGAGCACAGCGATGGCCGGTGGCACTGTGCCTCCTGCCCGTGTGGCACTGCCTGGCTCTGCACTGTCTGCAGGGCTGCACATGGGAACAGGAAGCAGGCAGTTCCCACCCTGGCACTATTTCCCACACAAATCCCAGGCCTGTTTTCCCACTTGAAGCCACCACCCCGTGCTCCTGGCAGGGAACACGCTCCTTTCAACACCTCACCCATCTGGCTTTGCGCATCTGTCCTGCCTCGAGACGAGCTTGGAACCCAGGTGGATTCCCAGCCTGTTCACCTTGACTGGAACCTCTTGAACTGCTGCCAAGTGGTTGGGAACTCCAGCTGCTCCAGCCCGATGGGCCCAAGGGACCCCAGAGCTCCAGGAGGGACCAACCCTCGGGTGCTGGGGCTGCTGGAAGAGCTGCTCAGCGTGTAAGAACGACGCTGCTCATGAGCACATCTGGACACACCCTTGTGTGTGCCCGGTCTCACAGCTGGCAGCACGGCTGGGCACACGAATGTGCATCCAGATGTGCAAAGAGGAGTTCCCTGGCTGTGCTGGTGCGCGGGACTGCGTGTGCACAGAGCTGGTGTGCACGTGTGCGCGAGGGAGCCTCCGCTCTGTGTGTGTGTGTGTGTGTGTTTGAGCCATGGCTTCATTTCTGAAGATTGTTTCCGAGCTTGGAGCCAAGTCCTGAGTTCAAGTGGGAACTATGCATTCCTTGGGGGGTTCGGGGAGAGAGCTCGGGGTCTGAGGCCTCTCCCCAGTGCTGTGAATCACTGCCCGGGGAGCCTGCGTGATCGCTCTGTTCCATGGTGAGACTGGCACTCACTGTCTGGGTATTCCAATTAAATCTGCGTGCAGTTGCTTTGCTCTTCCCTGGCTGGAGACTCTTCTTGCTACCGACCTGATGCTGCCATTTCCACACAATGCACGGCTGGGCCCGGGGTGGGGGGAGCCGTGCAAGAACGGAACATCAAACAGGAAAAGCTGGTATTCCCTCCCGAAATCCGCCTTCCTGCTTCCAAGCTAAACAGGCTTCAAAGGGGAGGCTTGTTTGTGCTTCTGCACCAGGCCTGGCTTCTCCATGGCGGGGTCAGGCTCAAGGAGCACGGAGCAGGTTAAAGAGCAAGAGAAACAAACCCAACGAGAAGCCAAGCGCTTAACCCCTTGCTGCATCCCCAGGAAGAGCAGGGAGCAGTGCTGGGGGAAGGGCACCGTGCCTCTCTCCCATGGGACATGGCACCAAGGCCTCTGTCCCCAGCAGCCACAGGCCCAGGGGACGGCTTTTTCCTGCCCATGGTGATGGGTGTCCCGGGGGATGAGGGGGAATGTGAGCAACCCGTGCATGGATAGGAACTTGGGGTGCTTCTGGGAGGCTTGTGGCAGCAGCAGGAGATGAGTTACTCTGTCATATGATGAGGCAGCAGGACAGCAGGGCACTAAAAGTGCTCAATCGTGCCTGCTGCAGGGCCAGCCAGGCTCCTTTTGCAGGCTGAGGGCAGCAGCATCTTGGACAGGGAGAGGACCAGAGTTTTGAGCTCTCCTGCTGCCCCTGGCTGGGCTTTGATGGAGAAGCCTCCCAGCAACCACTGGAGTGCACCAGGCTCCAGGGCAGGTCCCAGCTCTCCCAGGTGCTAACATGCCCCACAGGCCCCAGGGCTTCCCAGGCTCTGCTGGTGCTGCTGACTGCCTTTGGCTTTTGCAGTGCCAAGCCACAGAGCAACTTGGCAGCTCCTGTGCTGGGCTGGGCAGGCATCCAGCCCTGCTCTCCCCACCTAGGGGTGCCATCCCCAGCCCCAGCAATCCCTCCTGAGCTGGGCTGCTCAGCCTGAGGGGAAGGGCAACAGCTGGATATTAGCTCTGGGACAGGCAGAGCTGTGTGCTGGACACCAGGAGGAGAGAAGGAACCCCCACAGTGGCTCGGAGGGCAGCACCCCCACATGCCACAGGGTGTTCCTGTGCCACCTCACTGCCTGGACACAGGAGACACCCACAGCACCCAGCTGGTGCCCGGCCTCCTGGGGCTGCGGATGGGTTGTGGGCTCTGCAATGCTCAGCCCCACTCCTGCCCCAGCCTCTCCTGCTGTCCTGGGGATCCTGTGAGTGCCAGGCTGGCACCGGGATGTGCCAGGCGCCGGAGTGGCACTGGCCAGAGGAACAGCACCTCCAGCCCGGAGCGTGACCAAACAATCAGAGCCAAGGCACCGAACCAAGCGCTGCCGCCACCCTGGGAGACCACCCAGCAGCACAGCCGTTATCTGCCAGGGTGAGTGTTTACCAATAACGGGAACCAGCTTGCTGTTTTACTGAGAGCTTTATAAGGATAAAAAGAAGGGCTGGGCTTGAGCAGCTCTGAGACACAGGCCGGCCATTTGCTCAGCCTGCCTAAGCCCCAGCTCAGCTGGGATAAGCTATCTGCTCTGACTGTTTAACAATTCCTCCTCCTTGTCCCCTTCGAAATTCCCTCAAAATCCCATTTAACACCCATCTGCTTTCTCCCAGCCCCTGGCACCCCCAAATGCACCGGGAGAAGTTTGCTGAGTGCTGTGGGCAGGGAGGGAGCAGGGTGACAAGGGCTGAAGGAATGCCAGCAACGATTGGGATGAGAAAGGGCAGGATGAAATCTAGTCCCACGGCACGAGCTGACCAACTCCAGACCACACAGGCACTGCGGGCACGTGGGGCATGGAGAGAGGGAGCCACACTGGAGACACAGACCACACCAGGGCAGAGGGGAAGCCCTGAGCACAGCACTGGCCCTACTCACCGATCAGGGGCACCACCAGGATGAACTTCCTGCAGTCCAGAAGCGTGACCAGACTGCTGAGGTGGTCGATGAAACCGTTGGTGTCCGGGACCAGAAAGACTGGTCTGATCTCCAGCTCCATCTGCCTCATTTGGCTCTGGTCTTTCAGCACGGCCTGGAGGAGAGGGAAGGACACATGGTGAGCAAGGAGGATGTCAGCCCTATGACCCGTGGACCCTGAGAGCAGAAGATAAGCCTGGCTGGCACGTACAGATCCATGTGAAGGGGACTAGGAGGAGGCTGCATCCATCCCACCTGCACGCCCCAAACAACAGCTCCTGCAGGCCCACAGTACACGTGAGCAGGATGGCAAAAGCCTCCAAGAAAATATTCTCCTACAAAAACAGCCTTGTCCAGGCTTTGGGAGAACTGGGACCAGCCTTGAAAATGGGGGTATTTTGGGAATTGTCCTATTTGTGGGACTAGCAGTTGCCAGGATCATCTGCACCGGTGCCAAGGGGGAGGGAGGACAGGGGTTCTGGGGCTTCACATGGAAACAGGTCAAGGTGACAACAGACAAAACAAACCAGTTTGGGATGCCTAAGTCCTGCCAACAGCCTCCTAACACAGGGACCCCAAGCAGGCAGCCAGAGGTCTGTGGGGTAGAGATCCTTGGCTGAATATCTCCTTCACTGTCCTACCACCTCCTGCACATGCCTTGCCTTTTCTGACTCCATCCAGCTGGGAAATCAGGTGGCTTCCAGGCCTGAGAACTCCCAGTACTGTCCTTGGTCAAGCCCTTCACACCCACAGAGACAGAGGTGCTCACACGCACAGGGGGAGGCTCTGCTGGGGCTCACTGGCTGCCCTCTGGGCTGCACCTGGACCTCCAGCCAACACCAGTTGCCAAAACGAGACCCCAGAGCTCACGTATGACTTTCGAGGCTCTCGAAGGACTTGGGCTCTTCAGTAAGCCACAGGCTTAAAAAACTCAGGATGCTATTCTAGTGCTTCCTCTGCATAAAAATAGCTTCCCTGGACTGGCTGATGTTTGTTGCCTCTAATAGGAACCGGTCACCCATGGAGCACAGCAGAGCTGCTGTGGAACACATCCACCATGCAAACCCTCTTGAGACTGGGCTTGGACCCACCAGATGTGCCCTGGGCACTCGTGGTGACACCAAGCCTGTCCTGCCCAATGGTATGGGGAGCTCCCCCTGCCCACAGTGAGGATCCCAACCCTCCCTCAGTCATGCCAAACCCTTGGAGGCGCCCTGGAACAACGAGCTGCATGGGCCAGCAGTGGCCATGGAAAGAAGTGGTTTTAAATTCATTTCCAAGTGTTGTCATCTGGCTTTAAATCAAGGCTTTAAATTGATGCTGCCACCTCCCACAAGTGTCTCCAAGCAAGGCAGCAACCAGAACCTCACCACGTGCCTCCCACCCTCCTTCTGGCACTGCTGGTCCTGGGGATGTGGCTCCCACAAACCCTGAGGGGAGTCAGGGAGCATGCCAGGTCCTGTCTGCTGCATGCCAGCAGGAGGACATGCCTTCCCCATCCCACAGAGGACACACCACTGTCCCCAGGCTGCAGCTCTGTACCAGACACGTGCTAGATGCCATCTCTGCCTGTGCTCTGCCTTGGCACTGGTGGCACAGGATGAGCTACAGTCAGGGACCACCTGGAACCAACCAGAACAGCAGGTGGGCTGTCTCCACAGGGTTTTGGGGCGTGGGAGGGGCTGCTTGTCCCTGGGAGGCACTGGACCCTGCTCCACCTGCCTTGGGGAGATAGGGAAGGGCCCCATCAACCAATGCAGAGAGCAGCAAGTCCCTTGTGTGGCGGCCAAAGAGGTCAACGGCCCCGAAGCTGCAGGAAGTGGGGGTGAAACCACGCAGCCACCACTGAACGGTGACAGTCCTATGTGAACAAGAGCTGGTGGCAGGAGGGGACCCCAACCTGCACCCCAACACGGTTCCTGAGCCTGTGCCTCACCCCAGCCCGCACAGGTGACCTCAGGAGTGTCAGCAGGACACTCAGGCTGGGAGCACGGGGGTGACGGCGGGCAGGGCAGCCCCCTCGTGTGTGGCATTTGCCCCCGCGGCCCCGGCGGGCCGTACCCGGCCGGTTCCTGGCAGCCGCCGGCAGCGCCTGTGCCGGCCGTCACGTCCCATTCCGCTCGCCGGGCCGCCCGGTGAGAGAAGGACACAGGATGCGCCGGGAGTGAAAGAGCGAGGTCGGCGGGGAGCGTGCCAAGTCCCCGCGCACAGCTCCGGGCCGCTCGGGGAGCCAGAGGGAAACTCGCCTTTGCAGAGTTCAGAGGCCGGCAGCGAGATTTATTTTTGTTTGTGTGAGTAAAAGGCTGCAGAAGCCTCCGGCCAAGGGGTTTGGGGGAGAGAGGAGTGGCCTGTGATTCATGCGGACGCTGGCTGGCCCCACGCCAGAGATGAAAGGGAGCCCATGTGCGGCAGAACCGGGGAGGCCAGTTCTGCCTTAACCCTTCTGCACGGGCCCGTGGGGAGCAAGGGGAGCTTGAGGGTGTGCATGGGGATGCTCATGTTTGGGACTCAGCTCCTGTGCTTTTAGGGCTGCCAGAAGCGAGCTGCTGGTCCCACCCTGCCTCAGGCTCCCTAAGACAAGGACAGGGAGATGGTAGCCTGTGCTCCTGCTGGGAGGTGGGGTTTGGAAACCACCCTGGGGAGCGCAGGGCGGATAGAACAGCAGAGGTACAGCCTCACCCTCGCCCAAGTGTTTTGGGACAGACGGATTGTAGCTTTGGCTTATTTGGGTTAAACAAATAGGCTCGGCTTGGCTCAACTCAGTGGCAGGGTGACCCCACAGTGCTGGAGGTGGCAGTGGACCTCTGAGACCAGCGGCTCCCTGCCCTCTCCTGGCCTCCTGCACCCGCACGCTGCGGGGTCAGCGCTGCTCCCACCCGCAGCCCCCCGCCCATCCCGCCGCTCCGGCCACGGGGGCTTCTCCCGGGAGCTGGGCCGGAGCCGGAGGTGGCTCCCCTGGCTGCCCCAGCTGGTGGCAGCACTGAGATCAGACACTCCTGCACGCACAGTCCCAAATTCCCAGCTCATCCATCAGCCGGGATCACCTGGGGAATTCCCCGGAAGTCAATGCCCGGGCGAGGCCTTCCAGCGTGGGCAGGGGACGGGTCCCCCAAAAGCCGGGACTTAGTGCAGAGCAGGGGGGCGAACTGAGGATCCCCACCAGCAGCACAGGAAAGGAGAAGGCTCCACACAGACCCTGGAGTTCCGCACACGGACCCCGAAACTCCTCTGCCCGCGGTGCCAGGATGGCAGAGAGGCCGAAGGGAAAAGCGACAGGTCACACGGGGTCATGCTGCTCAGCCAGGACGGAAGGGCCACCACCATCCTGCCACCACCTCCCTCCTGCCACCACCCGCTCCCCAACCGCGGCCACAGCCGGCGCCGCTGCCCCTTCCAGCCCCAGCTCCGCGGGGATCGCATTTTCCAGGGCCGAGAACAATGCCTCCTCCGAGCCTCTCTGCTCCAGGGCTTCCTCCTCCCAAGGCTCGTCCCCAGCGTCTTCCTCGGGAGTAAACGTGCCCCGTGCCTGGTAGCACACCGGGGCCGCCGCCGTGGCGGAGCCGCCGTGGGTGGGTGTGCGCCTTCCGCAGGCAGCGGCACCCGCTCCCAGGCAGGTGCTGAGCGTGTGCGCCCGCGGCATTGTTCCTGCGGGGAGGGAGAGCGTGAATGGGACACGGCTAAATTTAGCCACTTACTCACACTACCGCCACAAAGGAGCGGCCGCATCTTAAGGGGGCGGCCGCTCCGTGGGCTCAGAAGGGACAGGAGAGCGGCTATTTTGGGAAGACATGTCATAATTGGCCGCCCCGGTTGAGCTGCTTCTGTAATGCTGAGCAAAACAATAGCAGCATCCAGAGGAAGAGCCTGTTATGTTTCAGGTGGGATGTTTTCAACCGGTCAGGAAACCCGACCGCTCCCAGCGCGCAGCGGCGGCACAAAGGACAGGGGACGCTGAACAGCATGGACCAAGGGCTGGCCAAGCAGCAGGACACGCTGTGGGCTGGGGACAGCCCTGTCTGAGAGTGCTGCCTGCCCCAGCAGTGTCGCTGCCACCTCTTCTTGTCCACCTGCCTGCCTGGCCTCTCCTCCCTCTAAACACCTGAGCAGCACCCAGGGATGTGCCTGGTCTTTCACCTTGTCCCGATGCGTCCCTGCTGTCACCAGCTGTCACCAGCTCTGTCCCAGTGTGGGGATGTGGTGAGGGCAGTGGCAGGCTGGCAGTGGAGCCAGGGAACTGCTTTGCATCTAGGGCTGCCCAGGGACACAAGAGACCTGACCCTGCTGGCTTTTTCCTCTCAGAGTTTGGGGTTTTTGGGGTCTGTGCTCATGTAGGGGTATGGAGCTGAGTTCCCTCCAAAGCTGGTGCTGGCTTCCCTGCCATTTGAGGGCTTCCCTGTTTGCCATTTGTGCTGCCTGGACCTGTGCTTCCCTAGCAGCTCAGGCCACAGTCCTGCACACAGCCGGGACTGACACAGGGACATAAAAAGAGCAACAAAGCTCAAATCCCCCTCCATGTGTCAATCAGCAGCACAGCTGGGCTGCCAGGGATTGGGGAGCAGGGCAAAGGCAGGAAAACCTGCAGGGGAGGAGGCAGTGACTTTATCCGTGAGAAGCACAACTCTGCAAGTCCCAGGTGAGGCCGTGACACTGCGCTCTCCTTGGGCACAGAAAGAAACCACACAGCCAAGGGATGAAGGCTTTGCCCTGCACCCCGGGGGACTGCACACATCATCACAGATTGCACAGGAGGCAGCCACAGCACCTGGACCCGAGTCCCCACTGCTGTGTGGGGAGCTGAGTCCTGTGTGCTGAGACAGGAGCCACATCTGCTGGACTCGGATGGAGCTGTGGCTTGTCCCCAGACAAATGAAAGGGTGACTTGGAGAGGAGCTGACATTCCCTAGATGGGCAGTGAATGAGAGGCTGCAGCAGGGAAGGGAAAAGGTCCCCAGCTCCATGAAACACTAAATCTGTTAGGAAGAGCAGAAAGGTCAAGGATCACAGGTTGAGAGGGAAAGTGGAGGGGGTGGATGCTGAGCTGGCTCCAAGCTGGCCTCCCCCGGCAGCATTTTCCACCCGAGCTCCTCTGCTGCTCCAGCTGCGTGGTCAGTACCCGGGCAGGGAGAGGACTGGGGCAAGCACACATGTTCTGCTCCAGGCCATTCCCAGCCAACTACGGCCTGGATAACTTTACTGAAACCCCAAGGACTTCTCCTCCACCCCGCGCCTTCAGACTCCAACTGCACCTCAGCTCTCAGCTGTGCAGCCCCTGAAGCTGCCCACACCCTCTTTTTGACCTCTCTCTGCCTTCGAGCATTGGCCCCAGCACGGCCGGGGAGGAAGGGAGGAGCAGGCCGGGGGGAGAAAGCCCCTGACAGCATCAGGCAGCCCCCACTCTCCCCGCAGAATGGGCAGCGGCCATCCCGGGGGGCCCCGCTGCAGCTGCGCCGCTCGCCGGGATCTGCTGCGCGCTGCCCTCCCCGAACATGTGCAGTTCCTGTTTGCTGCCTCTGTACGAGGCACTGGGAAGTGGGGAATTTACTTACACCTCCCGCTTAACAACCACGGGAGGCTGGGAGGCTTCAGGCCGCTTTAATTTACAGCCCATCTCTCCAATCTCTCGCTCGTTTGGTTGCTGCTTTCTTCCTCCTCGTATTAACGTGACCCAGGTACCTGCCAACAATAATGGACTCGCTTGTGGGGGCGGCCCCTCCCTCCCGGCACACAAACTTCTACCTTCGCCTTGATATGGATTGCTCTGAATTCAGATGAAAAAAAAAAAAAAGGGGGGGGGAAGAAAAAAAAAAACGAGAAAAAAGGCGAAATCTGCAAAGGTTGGGGTGGGTTTGGAAAAGCGAAGCGCAGTGGTTCTGGGCCCGGCGCCAGTAGCCCGAGGGTACACATGTGCAGGCTCTCCCAGTAGGGCCTTCAGCAGCCCTGTTTTACAACCACCTCGGCACACACTGCAGAGTTCACGCATATGGCCAGACAGATGTGTCTGGCTTACGTTCAAGGCTGGAAAATGAAGAATTATGGAAGTGAAGGGCCCTGGGCATTAGAGAGGGCGGAGGTGAGGGGGAGGGGAGCCAGGGAGAATTTTTCCTCTGCTGAGAAATCCTCATCTGGGCCGCGAGGCTGGAGGAAGAGGGGTTGCGAGCGAAGAGGCAGCCAACAGCCATCCATGCCTGTGAGACTGCTCTTAAAGCAACAGGGTGCATCGCCAGGCGTCTGCTCCCAGTCCAACCAGTTTACTTCACCAGCTCCCACTGGGAAACACGCTCTCATCAGGCCAGGGCCAGGCCAGGATCACCTGCATCCCGTCTGTTTGTCCCCATAACGATGGCAACGTTCTGGCTGCAGCAGCCCTTTGCAGAGTATTTTTCCGGCGCTGGCTCCTGCATGAACTCTGCTGTTCACGTCCCACCCTCTCCCTTGTCTGCCTGTGCCCCGCTGCACAGGAAGGCTGATTTCTCACCAGCTCTCACTGTCACGGAGCCTCTGCCCTGGGCGGGGGCACAGCTCGCTGGCACACACACTGAGGAGCTGCTGCCCTGAGGCACAGCTCACTGCCTGGCACACACAGCACTGCAGCCAGCAGCTAAAGCACTGCCCTGGCAGCTGGCAGCTCCTTAGAGAAGCTGTGTCTGGCTTCAAGAGGGTCTCCAAAACATTCATTTCATGTCCCAGGGTGTGGACAGCAACACAGATTTGGATTTTCCACAGGGCCAAAGCTGTTTGCTGCTGGGTTTCACAGAGGCAGCACGTGGCATTACACCCAGGACAGTTAAGGTGCCATGGGACATCCTAAGAGGCCACTGAAGCATGGAGGGAAAACAGCTGTGCCCCACTGGCACAGCAAGGTGGGATCAGCCCATCCTACCTGAATCTTGTCTTGACGGCGCTGCTGCTCAGCGACTTTCCTGGCCAGCGCTTGCTTTTTGGCTCTGAGCTCCTTGATGTCCATCTCTCCTCCACTGCCTTCAGTCTCGGAGTCATCTTCAAAGGCCTCAATCCTCACATCATCCTCCTTCTTCCAGGAAATGCAGAAAGAGAGAAAAACAGGAGGGCAGTCACTGTAAGGGATGCTGGTGGCAGGGATCGTTCTCGTTCTGCTCTTCCTTTTCCAGCAGACAAATCCCTGTCAGGCAGTCCATCACCCTTTGCTGATGGGTGGCTGACTATTTCTAAACATCCCAAAGAAGCCAAAGACATAGTAAACATCCAGGAAATGACAAGGTGAGACAGGAGGGAATGGGCAGGAAAGGCAGCGGCCAGGCTGGGCAGGGGCAGCCCAGCTTTATGCTCTGTTCTAAAATCACACCCTCTTCCTCACCTTGGAAAACTCTTCCCACAGCCTTGGGTGAGTCACTGATGTTTTATAGCCTCCAGTTCTGTGAAATCATGGTATTTCCCTGTCTCTCTGCTTTGCCTGGCTGTTCAGGCTGCACATCCCTGTTCAGGCTGCTTCTTCCCACCTCCCTGCACCAGGGCAGTACGAGGCTGCTCTAACACTGCTGCCTCATCCCACAGGGCACACGGGCTGCTCATCCTGATAGGAACCTCGGATCCACAAACCCAGGTATCCTTCTCCATTTCTGTCTCTGAGTAGGCCAGAGAGATTCCTGCACCCACCCCAAAACTTCCAGATGGTCTGGAACAGATGTTTCAGAAGAAGATGATCAAAACCTTGATTTTAAAGCTCCACATGATGGAGCATCCACTACGTCTCAAGGTCACCCATTTCAACAGTTAATGACTTCCTCTGTTAACATTTCCACCCTACCTCTAGTCAGCCTTTGCCATGCTCCTGCTGTCCAGGAACCTTGCCTTTGCTTTAAGGGTCCCTGGTTCTCCAATCTCCTGCCCACACCAGCACATCTGGACCATATCACATCTTCTTCCTCCCCTACAGACCCCTCCCTGAGGTTCCCCACCAGTTCTGCAGACCATTCCCAGTATGCCTGCACTGCCTGAACTGGAGACCCTAGAAGGAGCCATGCTGTTCCTACCTTAGGTGGAGGCCACAGTAGCCTTTCCCCACGTACCCAAATCTCTGGGATACAGCAGGGTGGGAGGTGGTGGCTGGGTCTAATTGGGAATCACTCACAGCCATGTTCTGCCCAAGCTTTGCTGCTCTCCCCAGTCATTGCCCACCTAAAGGGGAGCCCACAGGTCCCTGTTCCTCAACATGTGTCCCACACATGCTGCCCAGGAGCCCAACTCTCCACTGCTGCCTGCAGACCCCTCATTTCATGCAGCCAATCTTGCTCCCCAGTGACCATGGGTGGCCTTCCCAAGCCATGTCATTACCCATCCTCCCTTCTCTGCACAAAATCCAAGGGTTGTGATAGGGCTGGGTAGAGTTCCCAGATGGCCCCTGGCCAGAAGAACCTGCTCTGAGCCCCTGGAGGGCTGCAGGAGACAGATCCTGCACAGAGGGGTAAGAGCAGGGCTACACTCCCTGCCCTGTGCAGGCTGCCACGACACGTGTCAGCAGAAGGGACTCGTGGTCTTAATTTAGAACAACCCCAGAGCTGCACAGTCGTGCACTCAATCATTTCACCCAGGCCACAGAACCACCTTCTCTTCTCTCCTTGTGACCTTTTAGCCTTGGGAACGAGGAAGATGGGAGCCCTCAGGCTCACTTCCCTCTGGACCACAGGGGATGGGGGGATGCTGTCACAGGGAGAGTGTCACACCAGGGCCTCAGGGAAAAGCCTCTGTCTGATGCAGATCTGCTGGGGGGGTCAGGATCTGCTTGCACCACGGTGGTGGTGGTCACTCTGGTGAGCTGCAAGCTCCCTTGAGATCAGAGCCCAAGAGGGAAGCTCCAGGGTTGCACAACGAGCTCATGGAGAGATTCCCACACTGAGCAGAGGCTGTGGGGATGGGGCAGGAGGGAGCTATCCTGGTGCTGTGCTTGTTCACAGCAGGAACTGGAGGGACTGAGCCGACAAAAGGAGCCTTCTGAGAACAGGATCAACCCTGTCGTGACACTGGGAAGAACCTAAACATGCCCCCATATCCCACATGCCAAGTTGAAAACCTCCAGCACCTTCTCCAGAACAGGACAAAGATCCAGGTTTCCCACCTTACAGAGACAACTCCTGCCTGAGGATTTGCTGTCCCCTGCTCAGCTGGGACAAGGAGAGTGCTTAGTACAGCATTGCTCTGGGCTTCTCTGAGCTTTCTGACTTTCAGTTTCCATGGGACAGAGACAAGGTGCTGTCCCTGCTCAGGGTGAGACCCCTCTGGCTCTGAGTGCCCGGCCCCAGCACAGGGAGGGGAGCCAGAGGGAGCCTGGGCAGCACCAGGCCACCCAGCTTCCCGTTCCCAACGCCTCTGCTCCTCTCTCCTGTTTCCCTGGCCTTTCCAACTGCAAGATTAAACAGAAGAAAGGAGTCAACCTGCAGAGCAGCTGGCAGGGCCCTTAAACACACACACGGAGCCTGGAGTGAAGCAAGGCCTACAGGAACAAGCAAGGGCAGAAAAACAAGAGTTGAATTCCTTAATCACATCAGGATGTGAGAGGCAGGGGAGGGACGGGGCGCCAATGTCAGCTCTTCCTGTACGTGTGCTGGAGGCTGGAGCTCGGGCCTCTGCTGCAACGAGCTCCACGGCTATAAACTTGATCCTGAAGCTGAACCCTGACACCCCCTCGCCCACCTCCTCTCCCGGGGCCGTGGTGCTGCACGTTATTAAAGCTCCCCCCACCCTGGGTATGAAAAAAGCAGCATCTGGAACTCATAGCGGCGTGCGAGATAGAGGCAGGCGGGCTGGGCTGGCAGGAAAGGGCACGAGCGAAGCACACTCAGGAGACAAGGGCTGTGCACCATTTGCCCCCCCTGCCTCCCCCCATAAAATGCACACGCAGCTAGGCCAGCTATAAATAGCGGGAGCTGCAGGGCAGGCAGAGGCTGGGCCCCACAGGGGTGATTCTTCCTTCACCGAGGCGCGCTCTTCCCGCACGGTACCTGATCTTCCAGTTGTTTTCCCTCTTGGCTTCCCATTTCCTTTCCCATGGCGTCTGGGACGGGTGCCACTGACACATATTTTCCACCCTTGAATGCCAGCAAAGGCTCTTCTTGTCCACAAAGGGCTTCCAGGAAATACTTCAGAACTGTGACCCTCTTGCAGTCGGCTGCAATAACCTACGGGGTGAGGACGAGGGGGTTGGGGAGAGGGAAAGGAAAACAAAGTCAGTGCAAAGGGGAGCGGATGAGTAACGAGCAGGGGGAAATGTTCAGGATAGAAGGCCCAGCGGGATGCAGGCAGCACCACAGGGATGTGAGGGGTGCCCCTCTCATAAACACGGGTGGAAGGGGTTTGCCTTGCTTTGTGGTCCCCAGGGAAAAGGAGGCAGGCAAGGTCAGGACATTCAGAACCGATCCTGTCCTGCCTCCTCTGAGCACTCCAGGGCTGCAGGACTCCTGGGGCACAGCCAGCGCCCTGCCCAGCCCCAGCAAATGGGGGAAAATCCTGCTGAACCATGGGAGATCAATGATGTGGCCTATCCCTCTGTTTCTTTTTTGGTTTCCTTGCTGGATTTCCCCACAAAAAGCTGTGAAGGGACGCAGGTGTGAGAGTGAGAGGGTGGAGGCATTTGAGAAAACCCGAGCCCCACTCACCTCCAGCTCGACCCCGTCCCACAGGCCCATCTCACAGACCAACTGGGGAGCCCCGCTGGGGAGGCTGGGACGGATCTGGCCTGAAGGAAACTCAATAGCTTGGGTAATTATCCAATTTATGAGGCTCTCAAATGGAGTTTCCAGAGCACAGGAGCCCGGTGCCTCCACAGCCCTGTCCCGTGCGGCACAGCCTCGGCCGGCACCTCCGCCACGCCTGGCCTTGGCTCAGCCCTTGTCCCCTTGCAGCAGGACTCTGCACCTGCACAGCTCTCCCCTGGTGCTTCCTGCTGACTGGTGTCACCCCCAGGGAGCTGCAGATTTATAGGGAGAAAGTCAGCAAACGAGATTAAAAGTGCTACACACTGTGGACACAAAATCTGTGTTGATGACCGAGTTTCTCCTGCCCCCAAACCACCCTGGGTTTGCTCTGCTTGCAGACCAAAACAGTCTCAGAGACCTCCATCCCAAAAGGGTCTCTGCAGGCTCCCAGGACTGGAATTCTGAAGGTGGGGAGAGGGCCAGGTGCCTCCCAGCCAGGGACACACACAGTGTGATGCCAGGCCTGGTCCTGGCATGGTGGACATCAGCTTGTCCCCAGTGGGGCCGTGCCTTGGTGAGCCGGGGCTGGCAGTGGCACCAGCCCTGCTGCACCAGGCTGCTGTGAGAGGAAACTTCTGCTCTTCCACAGCACTGCCAGTTTCCTCTCTGTGGGCTAATTTTAACCACCGTGTCACTGCTGTGCGTGTCAAAAACCTGACCCTCCTCTGACCTCCAACCTCCCACCCCGGCTACCGCCGGAGCGAGGCATCTTCGTGCACCCACAGCTGGGGCTGCCTCTGATGGAAGGTGTCCCCCTGAAACCCTGTGTCCCCCTGAAACCCTGTGTCCCCCTGAAACCCTGTGTCCCCCTGAAATCCTGTGTCCCCCTGTACCTGCATGAGAGGAGAAGCCCTGTCCTCCCCACAGAGGCAGCTGCTGCTGCAGGGAGGTGGTGTGAACAGGGTGATTGCAAGAATTAGTATTTTTTCAGGACCAACAGATTCAAAACCACTGGTTCTGCACCTATAAAATGTGTCCTATGGGACCGAGGTGAGCAAAGGACAAGGTGACACCAGCTCAGCAGTTCCAGGAGCTGTTGGGGACCCTCTTTCCCAGGACAGCCTTTTGCTGCTTGTGACATCCAGCCAGGAGCAATCCCTGCAAGTGTCACCACAGGAACATTCCCATCCTCCTGGCTCTCCTTTAGGAACGATTGTGTGCAGGGGAAAGTCCAAAGGAAAGAGAACACGAGCAAAGCTGGAATGGCTGTCATGGGAAACATCTCTCCTGAGAGTTCCTGAGAACTCTGGGCTGCAGCTGAGGGAAGTGGTGGAAACCTCATCACTGGCTTCACCCCCAGCTCCACGGGCTAATGCCACAGAGACCCAGTCTGACTCACATGGGGTAACTTCTGCCCAGGGATTTTCCAGTCTGGATATCTGCAGTTCTGCTGGGCAAGCAGAGTGCCCACCACCATAAGCCACGTGCCAGGGGATGCCAGGATGTGGCCAAGAACAGCAGCAGAGGGGAAGGGGATGCAGGAACTGCCTGTATAGGTGGGGAAGAGATGGGTGCCCCAGCCTGACCCCATTCCTGAGGGATTTCTCAAGACCCCTCTAGAAATAAAAGCCACGTCCGTGAGTTTTTCAGGAGGGGCCGAGTGCTGACACAGCTGCAGTGCAGCCATTGCTCCACAAAGGCTTAAATTTGAGCCTCTTGGATCAGGAATGATCGGGGCAAAACGCAGAAGAGCTCCCTTCACCCTTGGCTGGGGCTGGGGACAAGGGCAGGTGGGATCACTCCTTCCTCCCCTCAAGAAGAAACCAGTAGGAAACACCAGATTTCCTGCCAAGCCAGCACAGCACATGCTTAAATCCAGCTCATCTGCTGGGGGGAAAAGAGCCCAACCGAAGGCCCATGACATAATGCCACAGCAACTCGTCTCATGAACACATTTTTCCAGCCCACATGAATGAAAAACAGGGAAGGAGCAAACGCTCTGCACATCCCTGTCACGTGCAGCCCTGCCCGGGGAGGACGCGGCACAGCCCCGGCCGCCGGCAGCCAGGCTGGGAAAGAAGTGACCCGTGACTGGCACCCAGGTCTCTCTAGAACGGCACAGAGGGACCCTGCATGCCGCCGAGCAACCTGCTGTGGGCAGGAACTTCCCGTTTCGGAGTGGAAACGCGAGCGGCAGCGCCGGGATAACCGGGATGGCCGCGACGGCACTCGCCGGTGCGCTCGGCGATGCCAGCGTGGCGTGGTGGGGACACCGGGGCTGTGCCTGACATTCCCGGAGGAATGGCAGCGTGGAATGGCACGGTGGGGATGTGCCCGGTGGTGTGGCAGCAGACACCTCAGCCCCAGCGGGGAGCAGAGCCCTTCCCCCTCTGTGCAGTGCAGCAGGAACCGAAAGCCTGGCTCCGAGTCACTGCTGGGTATGAAAATAGGCCTGACACGAACGCAGCCGCTCGCAAAGGAAAACCGAAACCGAGAATTGCTGAAGTGGTCTGGTGCCCCCGTCCGTGACCCGGGCTCAGTTCCCCAGAGCCACCACCGAGGCCCTCGCCACCGTGGTGCCTCTCGGGGACACGTGGCCGGGGAGCGGGCGTGGGACTGAGGTGGCTTCGGCTGCAGCAGCCCCGATTGCCAGCCGGATCTCATGGGGCCGGAGGGGAGACATTTCCATTCTCCTGCTCCATCAGACAGGCTCACCACCAGCTCCAGCACCAGCCACCCACTGGGGGCTGGCAGCTGCCGAGGCTCATTAGCCAACTGCTAATTCATGGGTCACACATTAACATACTGATCATTGAGCAAGACACAGCGGGACACACATTAACACACACTAACTGCCTGTTGAGACCCACTGGGCTGTGCTCTATCTGTACCAGCTGTTGCATTTTCAAAGCCACTCTGCAGTGCCAGTGCCACCAGGACCTTACGAGTGTCACCTCCTGCCAGCCAGCAGTGAGCAGAGCTCCCCAGTCTAACCAGGGGCTCCCAGATGTAATGAAGCTGATTCCCCCTATGGTCTCAGCTCTATTTCCCCCCACTGATAAAACAGGCAGAAAGGAAAAGCACTGCGGAGGGCATTGGACTCCCACACCACATCACCACACGTCCTCCAGGAGATTTAAGGGGAGGGAAGGGCTTGCTCTGAGAGCTGTGAGCTGTGTGCCTGAGGGGACACCTGCACCTGGTGCTGGCGGGGTGACACGGCCAGAAACCAGCCCCGCTCTCGCTTTGGGTCAGAGGAGCCCTGGAGCCGGGGGGGCCGCGCCTCCGCCCCGGGCCGGCCCCGCTGCTCCGCACGCGGCTCTCCCGCAGCTCCCAAAATCGCTGTCACACCCTCCGCCGCCTTCAATCAACTTTTACAACTTGTTAATTTTACACAGCGTCCTAAAGAGCAAACAACTGGGAGGCAGGAATGCAGATTCCTTCAGCTAGTCCAAAGAGCCTGCGGCAGCCCAGCCAGCTGGCCGGGGGAGCCCTGCTCAGCCGCGGGGACCTGCCACATCCCGGGGGGGACATGGGCTGGAGGGGGCTGCCCCACGCCCACGGCAGCCTCTGGCAATGCCACACTGCCGCTGGAGGTGTGTGGAGGGATCCTGGCAGCTTCTACCTCGGCAAAGCCTGAGACTCCACGAGGAAACAGGAGGCAGCAGCTCTGGAGAAGTGATTGCTCGGAGGACAGGCTGCCATGGCCGGCTCTGCATTCCTATGTGCGAGGGGGAGACACCAGCACATCCTGACAGCTGGATTCAGAAGGGGAAAAGGACATGAGAAGTTTGAGTCATAGCATGGAGAGATCCCATCCCAGATTCAGAGATGGGAACGGGATAGGACCGGGACTCAGAGCCAAGCTGCAGCACAATCCAGCGTGGGGATAACACTGTTTTTGCCACATCATTTTAAACATGTCTTAGCTGAAGTAGCTCGACGATGCTGAGACCAAGAGAGCCCCAAACAATCTAAACCACGCAGCGACAGCACTGCCCAGCTGAAATGTTTGTACTGACCCTGCAAAACATCCAGGCAGGCCATGGCTCAATGCCACCCTGTGCCCTGGGCTGCCTCCTCCCATCCCTGGGGAGCCAGCTCGGAGGAGGAGCAGAGGAAAGCACCTCCTTTGGTCTTGTCCCGTCTGGGTTTTAATCTCGCAGGCTTGCACAGAAGCTGGGCTGGGTTAAGCCCTGGACTCATCACAGCCCAACTCCTCTGGGCTCGCTCCCCACCCGAGCAGTCCCTTGCTCTGCCCAGCCCCAAATACAGCATGGAGGGGTTTGGCCACCTGGGTAGGGAGGACCAAGGTGTCCATCCCAGCTGGGCAGAGGCACTCACAGCTCGGTGTAACCCTGGTTTCAGCAGCTGAGAGCTGCCTGCAGCCACAGGTCTCTCAGAGAAACTTTTAATTTCAACTAATCCCACAAGCAGGCTTGGTGGATGTGGTTCCCATGTGCCTGCAATGCTGTGTGTGACCTGAGAGAGCAACTGTGGCTGCAGCAGGGAACAAACCAAGGCACCTCTGGCTTGGATGCATCTCACTGCTGCAATCTGTGCACCAAGCAGAGAGCACACCTGGGGAAAGGATCCACCACATCCATGCCAGATGCTCCATCACAGAGAGGAGCATGAGGAAACACCCAAGGAAGACAGAGAAGTTCAGAAGTACCATTCCAGTTGCTCTTCCCTGTGGCCACAGCTGGAGAACCACTCTCCAAAGAGAAAGTGTGGCCATGTCTCATCCTAAACTCTCTCCCAGCATCCTGAGCCTCACACAGGCACAGCTCCAGCCTCTGCACTGGGGCACACAGTCTCAGACGAGTCATCACAGCAGATGTGCTCTGGCCTGGCAAACACCTCTGTGTTTCCAGCTTTAAAGGCCACACAGCTCAGCCAGGACTGGCCTTTAAAGCTGGAAAGCAGCACGGAGAGGGAGCCAGCTGCCCACCATCACCGGGGTTTGCTGGGCTTGCCTCATCCAGTGCAGTGATGCAGAGAACACACATGGGTGACATAAAGGTGCAAAGTGATGGATCTCAGCTGAGTCACCCAATTTTTGGGGTCAGAGACCAGAAGAAGCCCTGAGCAGCCTGCACAGATTCCTGCCAAGGTTCTGGTACCTGTCACTGGTGGCAGCTGTAGGACATCAGGGTGAGACTCAGTGACATGGGGGAAGCTGTGAGCAGCTCTGGGGCTTGGAGCCAAAATACCTCTAAGGGCCCTGCAGGAACCTTTAGCTAATTTTGTAGAAGAGTCAACACTACAGCCAAAGCAGATGTTCCAGATGAAAAACCATCCTCCAGATCCACCTAAAGCTCCTGTGCCCAGGATGGCCTGGAGAGCTGACACAGCCCAGCCCAGGACCAACTGCTTCCCTGGAGCTACACAGCCTGGAGAGGAAAGTTCCTGCTGGATTCCAAACCAAGCTTTTGGCTTTCACCAGTGCTTGGAAAGACTTGCCCTAATGTCTTACTCACCTGTTAAATGTGCTAAAGAACTTCACTGTCAGATCCAGGGAGCACGGAGCAGTTGGCTCCAGGCTGCATCCGACACCTCGCAGGCAGGAGGTGGCTCTTCAGCTTGTTTAAATTTACCCCCTCCAGAGCAGTCCCAGAGAAGATGATGGGATGGAGGAAGTTGCCAGTGAATAATGGGGATGTTTCATCTGGTTTGTGAGTGTCTGATTCTCCTCGTGGCCTCAGGCATCGCTGCCAACAGCTCAGCAAGGGCTGTGGGCTCCTCCACACAGCAAAATGGTGCCTCCAGTAAGACACTGAAGGAATTTTTGCAGGAATTTTTGCAGAATTTTCACTGGAGAAAGAACTTGCTTCCACCCACCACGGCCACATGTGCTGATCCCCACAGTAGTGACACATTCAGGGCATTTCTGCTCTTCAAGGTGAAGCCTTGAGCACAGGACCACACATTTGAATTGTCTGTCATGTGAACAAGGGGCTGAAAAATCACAGCTGTGGAAGAGGCAGATGACTCCTGGAGAAACAGTGAGTCACACACAGGGACTCCCTGTTACAGCCACCTCAGTGCTTTCCTGTCTCCCATCCCAGATCCCAGCACTTCCAAACGTCCCAAGGAAAGAAAGAGAAAAAGTCAGGCCACAGAGTAAAGCCGAGTCCAAAGGAGCTTGCTTTGCTTCTCCCTTGTTAATCTTACCAGAATATGAACTGGAGAAGACAAATCCCTGAAATCCTGCCCCTAACCCACGGTCCCAGGCTGGGGAAGGAGGAAGGCAAGCTCCTTATCCTCAGCAAAGCCAACATGGCACCACTGACAGCTTTCACAGGGCATGGGCTGCTCTCCCTGCCGCAGGAGCCTCCAGTCTTTTCCTTTTCGGGGACTGGGGGAATTTATTTCCTCTGCCATTTCGGAGGATGCCTGCCTTGCCAGAGATTGTTTTGCAGAGTTCAGACAGATAAGAAAGTGGTTAGCAGGCTCTTCGGTGGAGGAAGGGAGGATTGCTTAGTAAGGGAAAGGCGACCGCTCTGCTCTCAGCAGCCGCACGCTGCCCTTCCTCTGAGGCCACCACTCCAGCGTTGGGGACAAGGCAGGGCCACCCCCACACCTCTCCACCCTGGGTGTTTTTCGGGTACATCTGCTCGTGAGGCCACGCTGGTGACCAGAGACTGTGCTGCTGTGCCAAGACTGGGATCTGTCTCTCCTGGAATTTGGGAAATGCGGCTGATGAATGTTCAATCCAACATCTCGACTGCAAATCTCAGGGTGTTCTTGCGACAGTGCCCTGAGACAGAGCCCTTTCTGCAGGATATGTGGAGAAAAAAAAAGGGCAGGAGCCCACTCCAGGCTGCCTGTGCTGTGGGACAGTGCTGTGGTTATCTGGCACCCTCCCTTTTCCAGAATGTGTCTCTGGAGCGTTGCAGAAGGGAGCTGGCCCTGCTGGGAGCTCACACGGAGGAAACCCTGAAGATTCATCAACAGCAGAAATTTTTCCCAAGGACTACCCTATGGACACAACGAGAAACTGCCCCACGATTTCACCCAGAGAGTAACTCAGAGATTCCTGACCCCAGGACAAAGCACCGGTGTCACAGAGTGCTGTGACAGTGGGAAGTTGGGTGGTGGAAGGAAAAGCATGACAACACAGGAACAGGGGAGCAGGGATGGCAATCTACAACATAAAAATAGCACAAAAAGGTGCAAACTAAAGCTCACCCTGACAGCGCCCACCTGCCCAGCCTGCACCATCCACCTCTTGCCCTTCCAGTGTCACCTCTGCTTCAGGCAGAGAGGCAAGAGCTGGAATATTCTGCCTGGAAGCCATTTCTGTGAGTTTACACAGCTTATACGTTCTCCATGCAGTTCCTGGCCGCCTTCCATCGCAGATGAGAGTTTTATGTCGAATTTTAAGTTTGACCACAAATATTTAAACTTCCTTGGACCACAAATGCTGTATCTTCTTTGTGGTTTAGTTGGCACCAAATGAGTATTTACAGATCCCTATATGTCTGTCTGTCATTTAAATATCTCACGGAGGTGCCAAAGGCTTCCAAAGTGGAGAGGCTCCTCCAGCAGACCCCTGATTTCCCCCTCTCTGCCCTTCCCTTCTCAGCACAGGCAAGGGAGAGGTGCAGGCACTGGCCAAGCCCTTGCAGAGGGCACAGCTGCTCTGGCCTGAGCATTTCATACTTGCACTCTATTAAGTTTTCTTTCCAGAGAATGTCATCTGAGATCCCACCATAACTTCCACAGTTCCCTGCCCTGGTGGATACTTGAACTGGGATGAAAGCATTTGGAATTTTCTCCTCTTCTTTGAGGAAACTGAGTCTACAGGAGACTGTTTTAATGAGAACCGCTAAAACCTCCTAAAGCAGCACAGCTCCCACCTGGCCACTGCTGCAGCCTCCCCACGGGGGTTTTCACTTCCTCAAACACCAGCAATTCTCAGCGGGTGATAATCCCAACCTGCTGAACTGGGATCCCTCTCTAGGTAAACTGGTCAGAGTGGTTAGTGCCAGTGGCACAATGGTATTGAATTCAGGCAAGGCCGTTTGGCCAGGAAAAGGCAGCCAAATAAATACCATAAAAGATCCCTCCTAAGCATCCCGTGCCAAAGGAATTTGGTGCTGCTGTTACTTGGAGCTGGATGGGGAGCAGAGAGCTGAGAGTCCTTGAGCTGACACCCAGCAGCAGCCCAAAATATGAGTTAAAGAACACACACACTGGCTTGAGTAAAGTTCTGTGTGTATTCCACTTCCTTCAGACTTTTTAGTCTAGGGCACAAACTGGATGCTTGTCCCACCAATTTTAGGGGAATTTTAAAACACGGAGATGCTGCTCCTGCTTTTCCCATGCCAGGGATCCACAGCACTGGCCGGCTGTGGCAGCACTCAGGGAGCTCTCCCACACTCCCACCACCCTTTGGGGGACACAAAACAACAGCATGCCCATGGCAAAAGCTCCAGTGATGGCTGCCCACATCAGAGGAAACAGATACCTGAGTCAGAGCCCTGGGATGCGAAACCTCTGCTCCACAAACCAGAAGCCAGACGGAGCAACGTCAGTGCCGAGCTGCCCTGGTGCTGCTCGCACGCCTCACCAGCCCTGGATGCTGCTGGGAAGCTCAGGGCACTCTGCCTCTCCTCAGCTTTGGAAGTGGAAAGAGAAGCAGCTTTGCTTTGAACTAACAAAGCCCTGGTGAAAGGGCAGCTCGCGGGGCTGCCACGTGCAGGGAGGAGCTCCTCCGACTGCCGGCTGCTCTGTCGGGGCCAGCGTTGAATTCCCTTGAAAACAGAGGGTGGGGATACAGCAGGCAATGGAATAACACCAGAAAAATGCCACCACAGCTCGGCTGGCTGCTGCACCACAGCCCCAGAGATATTCCCAACACTGGCATTTCCCCCCTGCCTCAAGAACCGCGCTGGCAGCACGCTCCCGGCTCGGGGCAGGGCGGGAAGCGCCTCTCACCATTTCCAGCAGCCACTTCAGGGAGGGACAAACGCTCTGTTTTGCTTTACAGTGAAATGCTGCCACTTAGGGGACTCCTGATGACGTTCTTGTGCCTGAGAGCCCATGTCCTCTTCCAGGAGGGGCTGCTCCAAGCAGGACATGCTCCCTTAGCCTACCAGAGAGGTAACTTTTGGCACTGGCTGTGAGCTCTGCTCCACAAGGATCCTGCTCTGCTTTAAGGAAGCAGCAAGCACAGCTCTGCTACTTATACCCAATACTCAGCTCTTCTGGCAAATGATTAATGGCCTGAGTCTTGCAGTTGCTCACTTCCAGCTGGGCCAAGAGCTGCAAACACACCTAGGGAAGGGAAGGAGGAATTGGAACGTTGGCTTGCTGGGGAAAGGAAAACTATTCGCTGTGTCTTTGTTTTTGGGAGAGCTCCTCCTCTCGGGAGTGGGATGCTGAGTGCAGAGCAGGGCCCCTGCCCCGAAACGCAGGAGCTGAAGCAGAACAATAGGGTGGGGACTCTGGATGGGCCCCGACAAGTGGGGTGGGCTGGAGCGGGGGCACCGATCCATCCTTTTGACTTCATTCACACTTACAGCTGCATTAGAGACATTTCCTGAAAGCACAGTAGGAAGAGAGGGGTATTCGCTCACTCCACCCTCCAGCTAACACCGTCCTCGCGATCCAGCCGTGCACTGAGAGCCAACTCTGGCCTCTGGCAGAGCTGCAGGCCAGACATTACAAGCGCTGGTGTGAGCAGCACAGGTCCCCACCCGATGAGCAGCGAGCAGACTTGGAGCACAAAGGAGGGGCGCAGCAGCCAGCGAAAAATAAAAAACAATCAAAGCAGGGAAACGCAGAGCATTGTCCAAGGTGCTCAAGAAGGTGTCAAGAGCGGGATCTGAGTGTTTGAACGCTGCAGCCACGCGGTGATATCAGACAAAAGGAGGCAGGTTGTCCTGCAGAGGAGGGCAGTGACAGCCACGCTGCTCCAGGGGCAGGGGCTCACCCCGGGGTGAGCTCACCCTGTGTCCCCAGCCCGTCCTCCCCCAGGCAGGCCCTGAGCTGTGGCGGGAGCGGGGCACTGGGAATGGCGTGGTGACGGTGACGAGCCCCGCGCCTGACTCAGCCCGGCCCATCGGCAGCCTGCATGTGCAGCATGAAAAACAACTCTTTTTTTTCCCTCTTTTCTGAAAAACAAAAAGCCAGACGCCCTCTTGCAGATCTGGAGTTACTCAGGCTGACTCACAGCAAGGCTCTCCTGGCTCTGCTGGCAGTACCTGGAGTGAGCTGTGCGGGCTGTGCTGGTGGCACCCACGGTGTCACACACCTGGAGCTGTGGCACTTCTCTGAGTGCTGTGACAACAGCCTGCTGCAGCCAAGCTAATTATTTCTGGCTTCAAACTTCAACCATTTTTGGTGAATCCCCGAATGAAAAAAAAAACCCAAATAAATGAAGACTATAATTTTTTTTTTTTTTTTTTTTGTAAATGGGAAAAGTATTTCTTTCATTCTCCCATAATACGAATCCAGCAAACAGGAAAAACATGAACCCAAACCAAAGCTCAGACATCACATCTGGGGAGAGACCAAGCATGGAAAATTTTAATCCAAAGGTTAATGTTTGGGAAGCTCTGAGTGTGTGAAAAGAGGGGTTAGATGGGTGCTGCTCCGAGGCTCGAACAGTTATTGCCGCCAAGTGGCGGCTTTCAAACGGTGCCTGCCTGCCCCAGCCCAGGCACTCGGGGTCAGGAGCTAAAATAGAAAACAACTGAAATCACTGGAAGCAAACAAACACTCAGATCAGATGCTGGAAAAGCCAAGCGAGGAAGGAGCCAGCAGCAAGAAATGCAACTCGAGCCCTGTGACTGGGAACGGCCTCCTGACTCGCCCTGGGTGAATTGCACCAATCCACATGGTGCTGGTGGCTCTTGTGACCCTCTCCTCCTCCCCCAACCCTCCTGTGCCACCTCCAAGATCACTCAACAGCCCTGTGACACTCCTGTCTCAACTGTCACCTCCATCTCCTTTGCTCACTGCTCTGCAGGGTCACACTCTAGTGGTTGTCACACCTTGGGGCTTTTTCCACCCCACACTTTTCTCACCAGAACCACCATTTCCTGCCCGAGGACAGAACACCCAACCTTTCCCCTTCCCCCCAGTCCTTCCTCCTTCACCCCACCCTGGCAGAAACACCTCCCTGCACCTGCCCAGAGCAGCATCTCTGCTGCTCTCCTGCTCACTCCACCCTTGCACCCTGAGCTGCTGGGCTGCTGCATCCCCAGTCCTGCAGCTCTGCCCTCTGAGCATCTCATGCCCTTTTTCCCCACATCCTGCCTCCAAAACGCCTTTGTCTTCATCTTCTGCATTAGATTATGCCCTTTCCAGACTGCTCCTTCCAGACACTAGAAATCTCTCATCCCCAAAGCCCCGACAGAATAGCATCCTAATTGCCTTTGTTAGGGATGGGGCCATGCCTGTAAAACTTCGGCACTAACAATAGCTTAAAAGCTCCAGGAGTTCAGCGTGGAGCCCTCCCACACCAAAGCAAACACAAAGAGAAGGGACCATATGTCTGCAAAGGGGCCGTGTCAGGTGGGTCGGAGCCCGGGGCTCCCCGGGGGTGGGAAGGGAAGGCACAGCCCCGGCAGGCGTGAGAGCATCCGGCACCACCAGGGAATCAGCAGGGCAGAGCTGCTCTCCAAGGAGCCGCAGCACCCGTGGGCTGGGCTCTGCACTGGCCAGAAAGGCTGGGCTGCTTCTCTCCGGGGTGCTGAGCCCAACAGCTCCTGCCCAGGCAGCTGCTCCCCGCAGCCACGGTGAGGTTTGGTTTTAGGCACATCACTGACACAGAAAATGACTGGGACCTGCTGCAGAGTGAGGGGTGACACCTCGCAAAAGCTGGGCTGTCACACAGTGCTGCCCCCAAGGTGGTGGTGCTGACCAGAGAAGTGTAAGGATGAATGATGAAGTTCAGCTCCTAATATTCTGATTTTGAGCCTGCTCAAGGTGTCAGGCTGCTGGGGGACACACAGACACAGGCCAGAGAGGAGGGGAAGGGGAAATGTCAGCAGAGAATCTCTGCAAAAAGGACAGGAAAACCATAAACTAGTGCACAAAAACTGGAAATGATTCTTTAACAAACCACTGAGTAAGGTAACCCAGCTTAGGACCAGTGCCTTGCCTGGCTGAGGCCAAATTCCAGGCACCTCTTGCTCCCTGACCACACTGCAGGTAAAAAACTGAATCTGCTGACAACTAACTGCAGAAACATGGAGATAAAAATGAAAAAGAAACAGAAGCAAGGCTGAGGGAAAACACACCAGGAACTTCTGTAGACACTGAATGTCTCTCAAAGCTTAGCCCAGAAAAAGGGCTCTAAAAGCACCTCTGTCTGGGCAGGGAAAGGGAACAGTGATGCCAAGGGAAGACCTCAAGGAGCAGCCGAGGGGAAATTGTGGCAGGGCTCACCTGCAAAGGCAGGGGAAGTGTGTGATGAGAAACGTGAGCAGAAGAGGCTGGCAAAGCCTTGGCTCAGGCTCCCTCAGGGTCTGTGCTCATGGAAGCGTGTGCTAGCACGCTCAGAGCAGTCCCAGCAAAGGCCAGGCAGGCGTGCTCCAGCTGCCCATGGACCATCGCTCCCCATCCCTGCAGCCAAGGGGGAAAATGTAATCAGAGCAATTTCTATTAGCAAGAATATAAAGACTTGGAAGCTCTGGGCTGTCTCTTGACAACTAATTAATTACCAGGTAGCATCCCCTTGAAGCTGCCAACACAGCACACACAAGTTCCAGCATGATTTAGGGAGAGGGATGAACTTTACAATAAACTCTAGAATTTTACTTCATCTCCCGCCACCATCTGAGGTCCTGGGGGAACAAGAAGGGGTGGCAAGAGGCAAAGTCTGAAGCCATCTGGGATCATCATTAACTCGTTCACTCATGGCCCCTGAAACAAAAATGCCGACTTCGCTGTGAGCAGCAGCTTCCAGCCAGATGAGCTCCTTGGATCCTCCATTTCTTAAATGCTCTCCTGCCAGTTCTGCCATTCCCAGGAGGACACAAAGGGACAAAGGCTGTTTGGGCTGCAGAGGCTGTCAGGGAGAGCAGTGGAAGCTGCTACCCGTTGTGATGTGCCAAGCTTTGTCAGGACATCTCATACAAAAAGTAAAAAAAAAAAAAGATAACAAGAAGCTAGAGCTGCAGACCAGGATGTGTGACCTGTGAAGGAGCTGGGCTTAGGCAGCCAGGACCAAGAATCTCAGAATGGTTTGGGTTGGAAGGGACCTTAAAGACCACATGGCTCCAACCCCCCTGCAACTGAACACTCCCCTGATTCAATATAAACCTCATGGCAGCACTGTGAGGTCTGAACAAGGAGACAACACATGAAATCTGAGGATATTTAGAGGCAGGCATCCCAACATAACATTTCCCAGGGCTCTAGAGCCACAGGGAGATGGGAGAGGCTGCTCAGCGTGGCACAAACGGCCTGAACTACCCAGGGTGGTATAAAATTAACCATTAGCAGCACCTTGATCAGCACAGGGGGACAGTGCTATGTTTGAGAACTGCTTTGAGGAGTTTTCTTACCTGTGTCAGCTCTTTCACCACTTGAGACAACCAGGCAGATTCTGGGAGCAGAAGCCTCCGTCTCCCTGCCCCAGGCCACAGCTCTACTGGTGGCCACGGATTTCTCCCTTAAGGCACCAGCACAGCCACAGGTCATCTTGCTCAGGTGCAAATGTTCTGGGCTAAGCCAAAACATTTCTTTTCTTTTTCAGATTTACTTGATGTAAGTCCAAAAAGTGAGATGACATCAAAGAGCCCATTGAGCAGATCCCCTCCAGAAACACACGGGGACTTTACCTCGTTAGTACAAACACGGTTCCCCTGCAGACTTCCTGGGAACAGCTGAAGCAGCACCGCACTTCAAAAACCAGCCTGCACATCACAGGGCTGGGGAGGAGCTCAGCTCTGGCTCAGGATTGTTGTCAAGCCTTTCAAAGCCCACGCAGGATCACACACAAAAATTGTCACAGCCCTAGGGGGAACAACTTTCTCTCTGTCCCCAGGATATGGGTTGTAAAGGCAACGGCAGGGCAGGAGCTGTCACAAGGAGCAGGCAGGGAGGGTGTGAAGCCTGATGTGAAGGAGATAAAGACAAGGCTTAAGAAGATGGATTTACCCCTGCTGGGACTGGTCAGTGACTGTTTCCCATGAGCTAACAAGAGGAATGAATGTCCCTTCAGGATTTCAAACCCGTGCCAAGAGCCCATCTTTCTCTGAGGGATGGCAACTGCCAGCAGCTCTGTCCCTGCTGCGGTCCCCAGCTCGGATCTGCTGCTGGCTGGGGTCTGAGGTCACTTCCAGAGGGACACAGGAGACCTGCAGGAGCCCAGGCTGAGCTGTGGCATGGAGTGACAATCAGGAGATATGCTGCTTCCTGGAAGAGTTGGAACTGATGTGCAAATAATGGCAGAAAAATGCGGGGCAAGGGAGGGTTAGAGAGAGAGATTAGTCTGGGGCACACTCTGGGAGATACACAATGTTAAGTATGAGGGCAAAGGAAATGAAAACTGGAAACTCAAACATAGTCAAGAATCCAATCCCAGCCTGGGCAGGAAGTTTACACTCTGCTTCTAAATATACATGTTTTTAAATCAACAAGCTTTCTTGTTCCTCAGCTCTACTGTACATGCACGTGGGAGAACGAACCGGATGGAGGCACTGCCAAGCTCTCCTGGAGAGGTGTTCTGTCCACAAGGGACAAGGCATGGGTGACACGCATCCCTGCCGAGCCCCAGCAGGGAAGCAGAGGCTTCCCTGCTCCTGAAGATGCTCTGGGAGAGCAGAATTCCCAGCTCTAAGCTCGCAATCCCTTGCAGGAAAACTCTCCTGTGCTCTTCAAGTGCCTGTGGACCATGAGGAGAGGGATCCTGTGAGCAGGGCTCAGCTGTGGTGCCTCTTCCCTCCCTGCTCTCTGGCCACTGCATTCATGCTCAGCAGTCGGATAGTCACATCTTTTTTTTAATTTGATATAATTATCTCCTAGAAATTACTGTACACAGCCTCTTGGGATCTGAAGCAATTAAGTGAAGATAAATTTCTTTCATGGAGCAAGCTGTCAAAGGATGAAGCAATTTCATTCCCCATTTGAAGTGGAAGCTTTGGGTCATGCATGGTTTATTTGAAACAATGCCATCACCTAAAGCTGCTGATCTTATCTGTCTCTCTCTGTCTCTCCATTTCAAACTGCTGAAGATGTGCAGCGTGGCACTGCCTGAAGTGATGACATCTGGCACCAGGCCAGCTACAGAAACAAGCTGCTCCTCCCCGAGCTCGAGTGCAAGAGGCCAAACATTCCTATTAAAAAGGGGGAAACCAAGGTGAAATCTGGGAAGTGCTGAAAAGTGGGAATCCTGCCCGAGGGAGCAAGCTCCAGGAGGAGTGAGGTGCCAGCAGGAAGGGGTGGCACTGCCCAAGACAGGATGGGGCATCTCTGAGGGGCACCAGGCTGCCCTGAAGCCATCTAAACCAGGATTTCATCACGAGGAGAAACAGCCCATGCCCTTCAGTCTGTATGAGGAGAGACATGGCAGGGTGGAAATTAAATCCCATTAGCACGTGCATGCTAAGTCTCTCAGAATTTCCAGCAAATTCTCTCCTGTCCTCACACTTTACCATGCCAAGATGTTTCATTTTGCACAAAAAAACCCACATTAAAAAAAACCCTCATTTAAATAAACCATTCTGCAAAGTGGTGGATTTTATCCTGGAAAGGGGAGGATGTTGCAGAGCAAAGTGTGGCTGTGGTGAGGGCTTTGCTACCTCCACAGGGTCAGGGATTCTGGAGATTCCCAGGAAGAAAGGCATGTTCAGCAGGTATTCCATACTTCCCAAATGAGGAGACCTGGAGGATCTTCCCCACATCAGTCACTAACTCAAGTCACAGGGAAATTGGTGAGGATGCCCATGTCTAAATGGAAGTTGTAATTATGAGTGTGAAAACAGGCAAGTGCTGAGCAAATTCAGCTCCCACGGCCTGGACTGACAAGAACACTTCATCCATGAGGCTTCTGCAAAGCTCAGATCGCTGCTGATTAAACCTTTGCTCATTAGAACTAAAAAAAGTTACTGGTACTAGAGGGAGCTAATAATAAAAACTGGCAACGGGTGCAAGTTCGAGAAGCATCTGGGTGACTTAAGAGCTCAAAAATGATCCTCAGGAGTGACCTCAGCACCAGACATGTGGCACGTCACCGACAGCTGGAGGTCACTGCCTCAGCTCCAGAAATGCACAGCTACAGGCACGTCCCTGACACACCCTGGGGACCTGCTCCAGGGCCACTTTTCCATGGGAATCACGCTGGAACAGGTATCAGGTGAAGTGATGCAGCTCTGGGAGGATTAGAAACTCCATCTTTTTCTGTGGGTGGACATAAATCTCCTTCCTTCCCTAATAATGGCTGCTATAATAAACAGCACATCGTTTATGCTTAAGATAAATACGGAACCAGAATGTAAATCTGGTCTGTTGTTCACAGAGCAGGCAGGCAGTAACTCCTCAGAAAACACATTTGTCTTCATACTGAGAGCTGGTGTTTATATGTGCATCTACCTATTCCAAGTCCAGTGAAGTTTTGGGAAAGTTTAAAAAAAATAAATCAGTGAAATGACTACAAATAAGAACTACAGTTGTCACTATTCAGAATATATAAACATATAGACAAATATTTGTTACATATGGCAGAGAAAATGCTTTATGTAAAATGCTGGAATGTAAAATGTTAAGGCAAATTTTGTTAATTTAAATA
Organism: Prinia subflava; assembly: GCF_021018805.1. Taxonomy (NCBI): domain Eukaryota; kingdom Metazoa; phylum Chordata; class Aves; order Passeriformes; family Cisticolidae; genus Prinia; species Prinia subflava. Next base: position 6,678,194 of record NC_086254.1, read on the forward strand.
AATTATGGCTTTTACCTTATGTTTAAGGAAATATATGCAAATATGTTATGGGGAAAAATGCGATTAAATTATCTGCTGGATTAAATATCCAACATTTTTCATACCCCACCACAGATACAGCCAGGCCAGCAGCAGTCAAGCTGCTCATGTGGGGTCTGTGTTTGGGAAGAATTTTAATGCTTCTCAATGAACCTTCCCTTAGTACCCCTTCCTAAGGGACATGGGTGGCCTGGGGCTGAGGCACTGGCCTGAAATCCTGGGTATCAGGGGTTTGTTCTCATCCTGAAGCCAAGGCTTCCTGTGGGACCAGCTCAGTCCCTCAGCCCCGTGTACCTCTGCTGCCAATCCCTAACAAGGAAATTGCTTTTCCTTCTGTCACAACGTGTTGTGGAGATATGTTCATTAATGCCTGGGAAGTGCTTTGACTTCAATGACTTTAAGAAGAAAAAAAATACCCAATAAATAAGATTATGGTGGTGTCTTCTTCTGTCCCAGGTTTGGGGTGTGACAGCAGGAGGGCACTGAGGGTGACAGCTCTGTCCTGCCACGGGAGCTGGGCTCTCCAACCTCGCCCAGCCCCAGCCCAGTGCTGGCAAACGGATTTGGCATCCACAAAAACAACACAAGCTCCAGCTGGGAGCAGAAACGTGGGGAGCAGACTCCAGGCTCAATGACAGAGGTCACCTTCCGTCTCCCATAGAGACAGAGTAGATCCCCATCTGTTATTTGGGCTGACCACTCCCTGCATTCCACCCCGTCCACTTCTTTGGCAAGCTCTGCAGGACGTGGATCTTTCTTATTCAGGATAACAATGAGGAGTTATTAATTGGGTCTTTTTTCGGGTTTCCTGAGGTCCTTCCCATAGCTGCCTTGGTGGATACCACAGCCCTCCTCGCCCTCAGATGGGATTTAAGCATTTCAGTTGGGCAAAGACAAAGCAGTGCCATGAAAGAGGGTCCCTCCAAAGCTCAGCCAAGGGCAGAGGCCAGGAGTCAGGTCAAGGACTGAGTTCAGTACTAGAAAGAAGAGTCTGAGCACCAGAATGATGCAACCCTGAGTCCCAGAGACCTCTCATGTGATCCAAAGCACCACATTAACACCTGAGCAGCACAAAGATTGTCTCAGGCCATGCTTCGTGCCCAGGGACAGCTCAGCCATCCAGAGCATTTACATTTCCTCAGAGTTTCTCTGGGTAGCAATAAGAGATGGCTCATTGGGAGGGGATCCAGCATGAATGGTGTTTTAATGAGGCCTTTCAATACACTTATAGACTAACCAGCAAATTCCACGAGGTCTGGGCTCTAAAATGTCATTTCAAGTACACTAAAGCCATGGCAACACCTCTGCACAGCCAGAGCTGTGCACTCTCTGGGCCTGATGTCCTGCCAAGAGGTGGCAGATTTTGTGCTATTTGGGTGCTGGAGCAGCAGAAACAAGGCCATTTCCCACTGCAAAATCCCAAGGGAAGGGAAGGGTGCACACAGTGTGCTCCAAGGAGGTGCTGCACGTGGTCTGACTCTCCTTTCCTGGGTCACTGCACTATTCCCAACTCCAGGAACACACGGTCAGCGAGTTTCTTGAATAGGACATTTCCCGTTTCCCAAGAATCTGCCGAACCTCTGGAAGCAGCTTTTAGGATAAAAGGACTAAACACAAGTAGATTTCCCATCTCCTTACACAAACCTGACCATGACACGAGTGAGGATGCTGATCACCACCTGATCAGCATGGAAAGATCCAACCCCAGGCACGGGACAAGGCTGATTTATCCTGCCAGTCTCTGCCTCGAGCTGATGATCCTTCTCACTTCCAGAAAACACTTTAAAAGAGCCTTTAGCTGACACCAGAGCCAAGCTGTGCAGGGCTGGCTGAGGACCCGACACGTGCTGGGGCACGTGCACAGCTCACACCCTGATTCACTTGGAGCTCCCACTGTGGTTGAAGAGCCCTGTCCAAGATGAGCCTGGAGGAGAGGCAGAGGTGCATCCAAGGCTGGGGAGGAAGGCATGGAAACATCACAAGCCACTTGAGAAAACTCCCCACGCACCGTGGTAGCGCTCCTTCCCTCCCCGTGCCAGGAAAGAGGCATTTCAGGGACAGGGAAGGTTATTTCCACCAGCTGCTGCTTCTTCCCTCCCTGCTTCCCCCTGCAGGAGATGAAGGCAGCACCTTGTACTTCCCTGCAAGCTGTGCCCAGACCACAAAGCTGCTCTGCCTCTCACTGACCCGGGGTGTGAGGAGAACACATGTGACTGGATCTTAACACCTTGGCAGGTGGTTCCTCACCTCGCAGTGCGACTGCAGTTCCCACACACCGCCCTCGGCCCTGGCCAAAGCAGCAGGACAAGAGATTTGCATGGGGGTGCTGCTGTCAGATCTGATCCTCCTGGCCACCCTGCCTGCCCAGGGCTATGGGAGGGCCTGCTCAGGCTGGGCTGTGGCAAAGGGGCTGCAGGGCTTTGAGCTCCTGCTGCCTCCAGCGCCGTCTCCCGGGCCATGCGTCAGCAGCCCTGAGCGCTCAGCACGGCCGGGGCCGGAGGACGTGAAAAGCTCCTGTGCCCCAGGAGAGACTGCGGAGCACAGGATACGGCCTGGATTAAAATCTGGTCAGCAGAGGTCTTGAAATGTCAGTGTAAACATGAGGGCAGTGCTGGCTGTAGGGAAGCTTGCTCGGGCTTATGCTGCTTAACAATAGGTTCAGTGACCTGGACAAAGAAAAGCTCTCCTGATAAAGCCAGCAGATTAGACAGCGGCTCAAACCCTCCCGAGCTTTCAAGAGAGCAGCTCAGTAACAGGCAAAAACTTGGAATTGCTCAGTCACTTACTTAGGAGCAAACCCCGTGCTGTTTAACACAGTTAATGCCAAATTGTGCCTGCAGGAAGGAGCAAAGGCTGCAGGACACTGGGAGTGTCCATGGGTACAGAGGAGAGTGGGACAGGACACCTCCAGTGTCACAGTGTCACCTCCTCCTGCGGAGCCTGGACAGCCAGGCTCAAACACACCAGGACAGCAGCTCAGGGGGATCCAAGCCATGCCTGAGACTCTCCTGCCTCTCACTACATCTATTCAGCTTTCAAAAAACAGGATGGGAACTGGGGGGACTTGGGACACTTTTACATATCAGAGTTAGAGCAGCAACCCAGGACTTCCCAACCTACAGCAAAATTCAATTATTGGAAACTGAGACAAAGCAAATTTAGCTGGGAAATAATGCATGTTTTAAACAGCGACTGAAACTGGGTCTGGTGACAATTTGCTGAGGATCCTGAAGGGTTCTCAGCCTTCCAGAATCCAGGGTTTGTGCTTGCTACAAGACCTGCTGTTGGAAATTTCCTTGTGGTTTCATGAGAGAGAAAAAACCCGTGGAGATGGCCACAGCTTCCCCCAGCTTGCCAGCATCCGGGGCTCTCCCGGGCTGGATTCCCCATTCCCAGAACTGATGCACACCACTGTGGGCTCCTCTTTGAAGAGGGGGTTTCTGACCTGTGCATTCCTCCCAGAAGCTCCCTGATGTTCAAAGCACCTTGCTGACAGACAGGCAGGTGTGCCTGTGACAGTGACCACCTCCCCAAACCCGGTGTGGGGGTGGAGAGGGGGGGTGGCCCCCCAAACACAGCCCTGGGCAAGGCACGGGGGAGGGCTCCCAGCCCAGCTGTGACATTTCCTTTCACCTATACCTGTACAGCTGTTTCCTACAGGGCTGCAGCCTCGAGTGAGATGTGTGAGGCTTCTGTAGGTGCTTGGGAACAAGATGGAACAGAAACGCTTCACACCTGGCCCCAAAATTACAGCACGCTGGCAGGTGGCCAACATAAACTGGCAGAGTACCAGTTGCAATGGACATCAATTAAGCAACCTGTCATCCTCAGACTGCAGGCTTTGCTTTTTGCGATCTGCATCGCTCCTTAAGCCTTCAGCAGCACCAGCACTGGAGTTTTCCAGATGGGATCATTTCCCGCAGATTCCACTCGCTAGATTTATTGCAGGATTTTTTCCTTCTTTTTAACCCAACCACCCCCCCCTTCAAGAAGCTGAACTATTATTCCACATTGCAGATTTCTCCAGTGCTGGATTCAGCGTCCTTGTGCTGTGCTAGTGCTTGTTTGCCATCGGTTTCCTTTACCTTCAGCTGCAGAAACTCAATTTTAAGAACATCCTCAGAACTCTCTCAGCTTAAGAAGTGATTAAAAACTGAGGCCAAACAATAACTGAACAGGATTCCTCCCTGGAAGATGCTCTGCACAATCCTAGGAGATGTTGCAGCAGTCACTGGGCAGGACTTGTGCCCATCGTTACAACGCTGCATTTAAAACAGCACAACAGACACTGGTGTTGCCTCCTCTGCCACCCAGACCTGCGGACATGGACTGAGCCTGGCACTTCCCTCTGTGCTAAAGGCATCTGGCAAAGGCAGAGGGAGGATCCCATGGTGCCCACACAGCCCCTGGCACTCGTGGTTCAAGGTGATGCCAAGGACAGCTGAGGAGTTCAAAGCAGGTGATGTTCCCCATGCTACCTTCATGGTGGCATAAAATCCAGCCTCTCCTCCATCACCCCATGACATCATCTTCCAACATGGCCCATAATTTAGTTTAATTGCCTTTTACAATCCAAAGGCACCACATGAAAGGGAAGGTCGAGGCTGGGATGGAGTTCAGATACTGGTCAGAAAATGTAAACATCTCTTACTCTGCTGCCTCGGGGCTGCCAGCTCCTGCCAAGTCCCCGCTCCGAGCAGGGCTGCCTGTGGCAGGGATCTTTCACTGCTTGTTTGGAAACCAAGGCAGGCAGGAATGGAAGGAGTTTTTCAAGGATGACTCCTCGCTGGACTCTCCTGTTTGGGGCTCCGATCTCTGCTCACAGTTTCCCTTTTCCTCTCTGGACCAAGCTCCGAGCTGGAAGCTCTCGCTCTCATGGGCTGAGAGCATTTGCCTGCCAGCTGGAGGAGATGCTCCAAGGCTATGGAATGGGAATATGGAAAGGATGCTGAGAAAACAGTTACATTTGCTCACTGGGGTTTTCTCTTTGCTTACAAAGACTTTGTGCTCTCAGAGCCCTGGTCTTGCTACCTTTTCTCTGATGCCTTGCAAAAAGTCCTCCCAAGATCACTGTAGTGCAGCCACTCCAAGGTGGATTTAATCCCTGGCATTCCAGGAGTCAGCAGGTCTCAGAAAGGACAAAAAGCCTGGTGTTTAGAGGCATGACAGAGCCCAGTCACTCCAACAGCTACTCCTCCTGGGCTTTTAAACGCGGGGCTCCCTTTCCAAGAGGCATCAGACATGACTACACACTGCCAAGAGATCTCTGAGAGTCTTAGGAAGACTGAAATACCATGAATAAGTGAAGTGAATAACAAGACAGGACTAATTTTAGCCCAAGTCTAAATAATAATTAACTCCTAGCTAATCCAAAGGCTACTGCAAATCTGGAGCATGTTGGGACAACTAGAGAGAGGGTCACAACTGAACTATCCACCTGGGCTGGACAGTGCAGAGGAAGGAGATTTGGGATTTCTAGGGAGAATAAAGCTTGGGATTTAGGCTATCTGCACTGACAGGTGAGTGAAACAAGGAACAGCACCAAGTGTGGGAAGCTCACTGGCCACCCCAGAGCTGGAGGAGCCACGCAATACCCAGCTTGTAGGTCTGGCTGTAAAATATTGCTAATTAATTTTCAGAGCCTCACATTTTAGGGCTTTCATTTGCCTGGTGAGGTGAGACAGGGTTGAGACCAGTTGAGTGGTGAGTATCTGAGACAGTCCACTCCACACATGAGCATGCACATGAGGGAAAGGAAAAAAAAGTGCCTTTCTGTTTGAGAGGAGGGAACCACGGTGACTGGCCCTATAAGCACATGTATTAATCATGCACCGTCTGGTTTTAATCCACACACTGCTGATCCTGCGTCTCACTGTATTGTTATCAGGGGAAGGAGTATTTCTCCTCAATCTTATTCACCAGCCAAAAGCCTGAAAATGCAAAAAACACATTTGTGAAGTGCCTTCCCAAGGACCCTGGGCCCCGGACCTGGTGAGCTGGGGCTGCTGCCTTTTTATTGGCGTTTAAAAACCTTTTATTAACGTGTGTCAGGGCTGGGGGAGGAGAGACAGGCTCAGGTTTCAGGACCCCCCATGCAGAGAGGTTTATTGTGGGAAGGGACATTAACACTTTCTCCTCCACATCTGCCCATGGCTGGGGCATGTGGCAGAGGGTGTGCTGCAGGCACAGGCCTGGGGAATGCACACGCTGAGCCCATGAAGAGCTTGCAGGGATGTGGCAATCGATGCCTGCAGAGAGGAGAACCTCCCTGCTCTGCTCCACATCAGGGATATCTGCAGCCCTCTTCCAGCTTTGCCACGAGCTCCATGGGGTCACTGCAGTGCAGGATGCTCCCGAGACAACAGCATCCAGACACAGCTGAAGAATCCAGGACGTGCCCCAGGTTCCCAGGGCTGCACCCACGCAGCACCACCAGGACTCTCTTCAACCTCAACACGACCCAAGTGTTTTCCATTACCAGCACCATGACTCCACAGTTGCCACCTTCCCCCTTCCCAACCTTAACTCAGCCATGCTGCTGCTCCCTGCTCCTGCCTCGAGTCCAAGGCTGGGTGAGGGAGGTCCTGGCAGTGTCTCCTGGGGCTGCAGAGGCTGCAGACACAGCTGACAGCTCAGGCACCAGGCTGCATAGTTTGCTGCTGAGTGGTACTCGGTGCTGTTCCATCACACAAGCTGCAGTGGAGATGTGCCCAACACACACACCCAGGAAAACAACCCCGAGTTCTGCTCACCCCGGAGCCAGCTTTTGTTGGTCCCAGCTCCAATGACAGTGCAGGAGATGATGGGAAGCTCTAAGTGTCCCACTGGCTCCAGCAGGAATTCGAACGCGCGGCTTCATGGCAGTGAACGGAGTCAGAACGTTTTCACTCAAAATAAGAGCCAGGCCAAATGCTCAAAAACTTACTGAGAAACTCTGGCTGAATTCTGCACTCCATCTGCTAAATGGGACGTGGAGAACAAAAAGGAGTGGGAAGCACAGTGTTTGTCCTATACAGCTTACAAAACAACCACCCTCTTGGTAGAGCAAAGAACCCAACACCATTTTAAGTCAAATTCCCTCCAATTCTGCCTTTCAACAGATTCTTTTCCTCTGAAACGTTACAAATTAATTAAGAAGCTAGAGGGTAAAAGAATGGGGTAAGGATTTTCAGCATCAACAAGCAAGGTGAGATGTCCTTGGAGTAAAAGACAACTGCCTCTTCCTAGCCATGCAAGTGGTAGAAAAGGGACTGGAGTCACTCTGGCACACCAGAACCCACAAGACATTCACACTGTGCCATATAAAGAGCAGTGCATTCTCATTGCCTCTCCAGTAAAGAATCTGGCCTGAAAACTGGGCCAAGACTGAGAACAGAACAGAAAGAATTGGGTGCAAAAATAAACTCCTGCTAAAATGCAATGAAAAAATAGTATGGGAAAAAAAATCAGTGCCAGAGAGAGTTGCTCCACTGCCATCGCCCACTGGAGGGGCAGGGACACAGATCCCAAAATGCCACCATGCTCAGCACAGACATGCACCCTTCCACTGCAAACAGCCCAGAGATGCATCCCATAGGCTCAGGATGATTTGGGTTGGAATGGATCTTAAAGATCATCCAGTTCCAACGCCCTGCCATGGGCAGGGACACCTTCTGCTACAGCAGGTTGCTCCAAGCCCCATCCAACCTGGCCTCAAACTGATGAACTGCTGAGGAGTTGGATTCACCTGGGTTCTGCAGGCTACAGGGAGGCCAAGGAGCAGATGGGGGAGTGGAGATGGCACATAAGTTTCAGTTGAGTTGGAGGATTCTTTGCTAGAAAGTGCTTTTTGATTCTTGCTCACAGTCACTCCCATGTGGGTTTGTGCCTCTCAGTCCTGGTTGGCTCTGCAGTGCCTTCTGCAACACCTCACTCCTGCAGAGTCCAGTAATTCCTTCATTTATGCTGCAGAGGGATAAGATTTGTGGAACAGGGTAGTCACTTACTATATTAATGCAGCTGCCACTCCAGTCTCTTTCTAGAGCATTTCCAAATTGCAGAAAATGGGGTAGGATCATCCAAAGAGGTCACTTTGCCTTCTATTCCACGGTGTTTGCCTCAACCCAAGCTGTACCTGAGAATCACCCAGCCTTTTAAAATCTCCAAGGCTGAAGAGTTCCTGTAGACTCACTAAGGAGGCTGCTCTCAAGTGCTGAACTACCCAGAGGTATGAAACCTTTCCTAAAGTTTTGTCTTAATCTACTTTGCTACAGTTTCTGCCTGTTCCTTCCTGTGCTTTTCAGCATGGAGCTGGAGGGCACCTTGTTCTCCTCTCTGCCTCTGCCCTGAATTTCCTTTAGATTGAAAAGCCCCACTCATCCAGGCTGCTCCTGGAAATCAGGCTGTTGAGCTCTTTCCTAACTCACTGTCCTCACCTTCATCCTCTCAGGTGTCCCCTGCACAGTCAAAGTGCACACCTGCTGTTTCACCTGTCTGACCATTAATAAAAACACTGGTCAGAAAGAAATAAAGGGTACAGGCACAGCCAGGCCTGGCTGTTTCCCTCTGGGATTGGTGCTGCTTTTTCAGCAGAACTGAGATAACACCATGCCTGATATTCCCAAATCCCTGGGTGCCTGGTGCTGAGCTGTGTGCTCTGCCTGTGGAGTTGTGCAGGTTTTTTACAAAGCACCAGAACCAAAGGGAGCTGGGACGGGGAGAACTCAGCTCAGTAGCTCAGGTGTAGCTACAGGATGAAGACACAAAGATGAGTGCAAGTGCCTGGCAGGGCAGGTAGATGGCACTCCAAATAAACTGGTGTGTGGTTAGAGGAGGCAGAGTTCAGGGAATACCAGCCCCCTCCCACAAGTTACAGGGCACCAGAGCTGCTCAGCCACCTCACCTGCCTGCTCAGGGCTCTGGTTTGTGGCTGCTGGGAAAAGATTGTCTGTATAGGGACACTTGGATTGTCCCCAGCAGAACCCTCACGAGACCACCACACACACTGGGCAAACTTTAGGGCAGCAATGGCAACTGCATGTTTATTTTAACCCTGTCAAATAGGGCCTTGAAAATTCATGCTTCCACAGACACTTCCTGGACAAAGCTGCTTCCCCAAACTGAGAGGGCTCCTGGTTTTACTGGGAGGCTGTGCTCCCGTGCTGCAGGCAGTGCTGTGAGCCCAGGCTGGGGCAGACAGAGAAGTGAAACAGAAATTTGCACCTTTGGGTCTCTCTGTGAGAAAGGTCCTGAATTTCTCACCGTCATTTCAGGACAATATCACGAAGAAGAAGTGGCACAAGGAAAGGCATCTTGCCATTGTCTCTCCACAGAAACCTGCTCTGCATCCTCACTTCCCCTCCTGGAGCACCAACCCCTCAGGGAGGGGACACTGCAGCTTCCCAGATGAGCCACGTTTTTGGAGCTGCAGTTCTGCCTCCGAGCAGGAAACTGTTGAGAGCCACTCTCATCCTGCCGTGCCTCCAAGGGCGTGCAAAACAAATGCCATTGTGCCTCCTCCATCCCCCACCATTCTCCAAGTGAAGCCCCCAGATCCCTCCTGGCCAGGTGGTGGCAGAGAGCAGACCCAAAACCCCACATCAACAAGGGAACTGATTTCATTATTCTAAAAACAAACAGCCAAAGGAAAGTTCAGCCTAGAATGGGCTCCTAGAGCAAAGAAAGGAAAATAGAGAGCGGGCAGTGGGGAATGCTTCATATTCCTAAAAGCCTTTTGTACGTTAACACATGGTGTCTGCTTCTCTCTAGTCACCTATTTATCACTCTCCTCTTTAGAGAAGGAAAAAAGTCCTGGCTGCCTTCCTAAGGCAGAGTTTTGTGGCCGGGGGGAGGGGGAGGGTGCTTTAAGCATGATGCAAACCATTTGGAGTGCACCGAGAGCTCTGCCAACACAAGCTGCACTATTTAAACAAGTGAGGAAATGATCGTATATACAACATGCCAGCGAGCACACACACACCAGAGGAAGTCGAGAGGGGTTTTCATGACACAGAGCTGGATGTCAGCGGCTGAAAGGTCGATATTTTCCCTTAACACCCTTCTCAATGACTTAATCGTGTTCCGTTTGCACAGAAAACTTCCCAAGAATAAAAGTCTGGAGGAATCGAGGGGGGATGTTTGGCCTACTGCTGACCTTGTCCGAGGTCCTCTCCACGTAGCAGGGCTCCTGGGGGGCGACCAGCAGGGGAACGAAGCCCGAGAGCAGCCGATCCTCTTCCAGGCTAAGCAGGGCAAGGTCGTCATCTGGGTCCTTGTACAAGGGCACCTCCGACTGATTCACTGTGGTCAGTATGTTACAGAAGTCAGCCAGCGTCGCCCACACATCTACTGAGACCCTGGGAGAACGAGGAGAGACGTGAGCAATTCAGGGCTGGAATGCGTTGGGAGTTGCCTGCGATGCTGCAGCGAATACCAGAGAGGTGAGGCGAGGCAGGCACCGCCGCTGCCCTGCCCCGCGGGACGGCCCCGCCGCAGCTGCGCTGGCACCGGCCCCGCCACGCACCGTGACCCTCACCCGGCGGCGCTGCCACCGTGTCCCCCCGATGGGGACAGCTCCCGGGGTGTCACCGCTGCCCTGCCCTGCCCTGCGGTGCCGGCAGGAGCCCAGCCCGCTCCAGATGGGAGAAGGGATGCTCGTTACTCAATCTGAAAGCTGCTGGAAGGACAGAGTGAACACCCGCATTGCTGTCGGGGCTGGGGGGCTCTAATCCACCCTGGGGGGCTCCAGCCCAGCCTGGAGCATCCTCTCCTTCGCCTCCTCTCCTTTGTGCAGCTCTTATCTGCTGTGACCATGCAGCCACGCTCTGCAGCACAGAGATTTTCACGGTTAAACCCCTGCCATGGGGGGTTAAAGCTGCGTTTTGCTTCTGGCCATGGGTTTCAACCCTCACCAGTGACCTGCAGAGCTGCCTCTGCCGTGTCTCACGTTCCCAGAGTGGCAGAGATGTCCAGGGTGCAAACACGGGAACCCTGAACCGCTTCCCATCACACATCCCCATGGCTGAGCACAACCTGGGGATGTCCCAGCACCCCAGAGGGAGCCAGTGTGGAGAAAGCAGGGAAACAACAAACACTGGGGTACTCCAGCTGACCAGGCTGCCTAGCACTGCATTTCTCCCTCCTGTTCCTACAAACACTCAGACTGGGGCATTTTTTAGGATGTAAACTGGGATTTGAGTAGGAAATAGGGGAAACTGGGGCTGACGTGCTTCTGGTAAGCTGCTCGTCCAGCCCACACCTCTGGAGAAAAGCACAGGGAATCCAGCATCCCCAGGGGTGCAGCAGTGACCGGTGCAGGCCGAGGCAGCCCAGGGCTGGAGGGAGGCCCCCTGCTCTTTGAACTGCTCCAGGTGGACAGAGTCTGCACTGGGTTATTTACGGGAATCAGTGTACCAGGAAAGCACACTGAAATGAAACATCTTGTTTTCAAGAGCGTCCTGGGAGCCAGGCAGAATGAGGAGCCATTAATCAAAGCCCGGCACATAATCAGCACACATGTAAGGCAGAGTCGCCCACGTCCCTGAGCCAGCCCTAGCCCACGTCCTGCAGGGGAGAAGAGGTCCTTCAAAACCCTCTGGTCACAGACATCAGGAGCTGGGTTCATTCACAAAGCTCCATCGCTTGGCTCAGCCAGGTCTGGCTGTCAGAAATGTTTAAATATGGAAAAAAATAAACAGTTGCAACACGTTTTTCGGAGGGATCTGTCCGAGGCCCTTTGTGATGTAATGGGAAACGCTGCGTTTGTGCTACCAGCTGGAAAATAAACAGAGCTGCGAGGGTTAAAAGGAACTGAACTTTCCACGACCCCTATCTGCAAAAGAAGAAAATAATAAGAGGAATGATCCACTGCCCCACAGCCCTGATAGTTTATCCTCCGGCCCAGGCTGCAGAGACAAGCACCGGATGTGATAGGGCTGCTCTGGGCCACCTCCAAGGCGAGCTCTGCCCATGGGAGATGCACAGGGCTTGGGAGGCTCAGCCTCCCCCAGTGCCCTGCTGGCAACTGGGCTTGGCTGCCTGAGGCCAGTCACATAGCACTGGTGGGGCCCCACGGCCACGGGGGCTCGCTGGGATGAAGGAGGTGCAGAGGCATCAGCAAGGAGAGGAATGGGAAAAGTGCCCAAAAGTGCTGGGGAATGAGAGCACTGGGGTGCTGGGGACAGGCAGGGATGCAGGGGATATTTCCAGGGGGCTGGGACAGCCAGGTGCATGGGGCTGTGGTAGAAGAGAGGGGAAAGAAACACATTGCAGAACGCTCACCCATATTCCCAAAAAACAGAGCTGCAGGCAGGGGATGATGATGACAATGAGGGTGAGAAGGAGGTAGAGGGCAGGGGCAGGATGCTGAGCTGGACTGGGATTCACAGCAGGGCCAGGGTAGTGGGGGCAGGGTTATCAGCACAGATAAAGTACAGGGAGCATCTCCCTCCACAGGGCTTGGCATCCTAAGTCAGAAAAATGCCACAGGAACAGTCTCTGAGCTGGCACTGCTAATGCCCTTGCAGGCACCCAGCCCAGCAGCTCCCTTTCCTCTCCCCCCGGGCAGCACTGCCAGGCAGGGCACCCCTGAGTGTGAGAGCAGCCCCTGTCACTTCATCCTTCACCTAAAGCTTGACAGTGCCTTGCCACATCTCCCATTTGCCCTGGATGTGACAGATTCCCACCCTGGGCTCACTTCAGTCAAACCTCAGACTGTGCTGGCTCCCTGGGTAGCCAGCTCTCACTGCCCTGCTACCCCAGCAGCACCCTGCAGAGCTTCAGAAAGCCAAGGAACTCGAGTTGGCATTTTTCCCTGATTTTCTCCCGTGATGGCAGAGGCAGCACTGCAGAGATCAGTTCTGACCATTCTCTGCCACCCCCTCGGGTGCAGCTCCTCCTCTGCAGCACATCTCCCATCACTGCCACCACCAAGATCATTCACCAGCTGCTGCTGCTGGCAAAGCCAGCGAGGACAAACGGCTCACACTGACACCTACAGCCCTGTGAATCTCCTGCTGGGACATGCACTTGCCCTGGAAGGTCACACAACACTTATGAGCCTTGTCAGCCTCCTTCTCCCCACTGCCCCTGCCCAGGACCACCTCAGGGCCAGCCCCAGGCATTTCTGGCTTATGTCACCCCACTGCCAGAGGCTCTGTGCAGAGCCCAGGCAGCTCCAGGTGCCTGGGAGCTCTGTGCACGCACAGTGCCACAGTTTCACCGTCCCTCAGCGGAGGGAGGCCCCGAATTACTGACACTGAGCCCAGGCACGCAGCTCCCAGGTACAGGGACGAGGCTCCCAGAGCTTTTAACCGAGGAAGCGAGAAGGGGGTGAGCGCGAGGTCTTTCCTCGGAACGGGGGTTCATTCGCTTCCCCACAGACACATTTACATTTGCTTATTCCACTAGGACAGGAAAAAAAAATAAGAGTTAATTTCTTTTTTATTGCCTCAGGATTCCAGGTTTAATGTAGCTGTCAGTGTGAGCGCAGCCCAGCTGCAACGCCGACGGACACGGCCCGGCCAGGCAGCGGCGAGAGCCGTGCAAGTGCGCAGCGAGCTGGACCACGGCCCCGGGGCTGAGCACAGCCCCAGTGAGGCTGGGGAGGGCAGAGATGGTGCCAGAATGGGCATCATCATGAGGCAGAAGGCATGCAGAGAAGCTTCGGGAGAGCAGAGGATGCCAGGGTGATGCTCACCAACTCCCCTCGCGGGGCTCCGGCGTGATCCGCCATCCTCACTGGGGGTGCGGGCTGCCTGGTGATTAATATCAAGCACAATGACCCCATGTTACAAGCCTGCGGGGGCCTGTGGAGGTGGCCATTTCCTGTGTAATACCAGCTTGTTTAAACACTAACATCCAAACTGCACAGCTGCAGCACAAGCCCGGAAAGCGCGGCGCAGAAGAAGCCCTGCATTGTGTTCCCAGGCGCTGCCGAGCCGCGCTGCCGTGCAGATGGCAAACGCCTCGGGCCGCGCGCCCGGGGCCAGGCACCGCCGCCTCTGGATCCTCTGGATGCTCTGCATCCTCCTCCCGGCCTTTCCTCTCTCCTGGGCCACGGGAAGCTGAACTAAAAGTGGCTCCTTTAAAGGGTTGGCCATGGGAGCTCTTCCCAAAAGGCCTTCACCAGCTGTGTGTGCACTCAGCCAGAGCAGGGTGAGGTGGTCACAGCTCCTCTGCATCAGCGATTCTGCCCTGCACATGGTCCCCCTTGGCCAGCCAGTCATTCACAAACCCATTCCTCTCCCAGGAACCCACCTTTGGAGCTGGAGGGACACTCTTTACCCAGGAGAGGTGCAGTCTCCTCCCAGCCAACCTCTTCTTTGCCATAGCCCCCATCTCCACAGAGACTTTTGGCTTCTCCTTTGGCCGACTTTATCTCCAATCTACACTACTGAGACACCTCTGAACCCTGGCTTTGATGTCTCAACAGGGAAACTGGTGGCCAGCGTTACTGAGGATGAGATCTGCAGAAGGGATTTTCCATTTAGTCTGCAGCAAACTCCAGCAATGTCTTGGCACCCCTGTGCAAGACTCTGTCCATCCCTCCCAGTGGGAGCTGCCATCTCAGTGACACTTCTCAGTGAGACTGATGTGATGAGAGCAATCTGGCACATCTCTCTGGGAAGGTAAGCTCTAGAATGTGCTCACAGCTTTTGGATTTAATTTAATACTTGGTTTAAATTAACCATTTTTAAATGCTTGCAGACAGTCTCCACAAACTGAGAGGCCCTTGGCCCCATGTGGAAGGAGCATGGATTTGCCAGGGTCAGCCCTGCAGCAGTGTCTGTCTAGCCAGTGGCTTCCCCATCAGTCCTTGGGCTTCATTTAGCAGTGGATTCATTGTGGCAACAGAACAGAGCAAGGAGCAGCTCTGTCCAGCCCTCTTCACCTTCTTCCCAGCCACACATCCTGAAAGGGGACGGAGTCATTTACACAGCAGCCTCCTTGGAGATCCACCTTTTGAGCCATCTGCTGCCAATATCTGCCTTAGGGGTGACCCACCCTGCTTCCTTTTTCCCAGAATACCTGCTTTTACACCGCAATCTTTGCAATTCACTGCTGGGGACATTTGGTCTGAAAGATGCTTCTCCAACTGCCTTAAACAATGACCTGCAGAGAACTCAACACAAGGTTTGCCACGAAACATGAAGACAGAAATTAATTTTAAGATACAAAAGTGACAGCTGCTTGCTGCTAGAAGACCTGGCAACACCTGGTTCAGACACACAATTCCTGAGGCACTGAAGCAGAGATGTCCAAGGTTAAGTTTAGCTCCTATTCTGGAAAGACGTGAGGAAAGAGTCATGGAAAGCTCACTGAGAACCTCTTCCAAAATAGGAAGGACACCTTTCACCTCTCAAATACACACAGAGAGGTAGTTAGGAAGTCCAACAACTGAAAACCTGTTCCAGGGCATTCCCTGAGCCATGATGACCACGCAGTGTGGCCAGGAGCTGGAGGAGTGCACCAGACCAAGAAGGGTGGATTTGGGAAAAGACAAAGCTCCTCGCTTGGGTTGAATCCAAGACTGCTGAGCCCCTAGGTAGGGAGAGGATGCCTGCCAGGAAGCAGGGTTCACTCCCAAGCTCCCACCAAGAAGAAGGACCCTGAAGACACATCCTCCTGAGCTCTCATCCCACTCCACGGAGCCCACTCCCGCGTGGCTCACATCCATCTGCCGGCAGCGCTCACCCCTCACACCTTTCCCTCCGCCTCTGTCCAAGGGGGAAAGCAGCGAGCTGAGGAATTTGGTGTGGGGTTGGTTTCGTGTTTTTTTTTTTTATTGTAAGGACTCAAATCCAGCAGTGTGATAAATGCATCCGAGCTACAATTAGGAAGATATATAGCATCAGAATGCGAAGGTCTGGGCAGCGTGGTGAAACGCGGGCTCTCCAGAGCCCCAGCTATGTTTCCCATTATGTAACCCTGGTCATGGGCAGACAGCCAGACTCCAAATGAAAAAGAGACTCTGGCTTGGCACCGTTTCTATTTTCCTATCCTCATTCGGGGTCAGCGCAGTGTCATACAGCTGCAGAGAAAGCTCCGGGGATTAAACCTGGGAAAGACTCCAAGACCAGGACCCGGGTTCAAGTACCAGCTGAAAGCAATAAACCAACTGCCACAGCTGGGCTGAGTTTAGACGTTCTCAAAGTCCCCCAGCTCTCTCCCATATGAAGAAGGAGCGATTACAAACATGGCAAGAGAGGCCTTGGGACACACAGCCCCAGCCCAGAGCTCCGGATGAGTCCTGCCCAGCTGCCCTGCTGGCCACAAGCCCAGCCCAGCATTCTGGCCCTGGATGAGCTGCACTTTGATGCGGGCTCTGGGCTCTGAGTGGGCTTCCAGGTGGGTATGAGGCCTGTTTTTTCCAGAAGCTTTAGCACATTCATGGCATCTCTGCAGGGCGCTGCTGTGCTTCAGGGGATTTCTACCTCTTTTTTCTATGCCCATACCATCACAAGAGGCAAGCAAAGTGGTTTAAGAGTATCCAGCCAGCTTCTCTGTTGGCAGTGTGGGATCACAGCATGTCCCAGAGGCAGGAGCATGTGTGACACGGCACAGGTCCCACACTCAACTCTGTAACTTGGCATCTGCACTTGCTTCTCACGTGCTCTCCCTGCTCCTGAGCTCACCCTGCCCATAAACCTTGGCTTACTCCACCACGCCTGCTGCTCTGACCCATGTTTTACTTCTAAACTTCTTTGAAGCTGTTCCTATCTAAACCCCTGGACTTGGTAGCTCTACCTGGTTCCTGAAGAGCCTGAGGGCAGCCAGCAGGCTTGTGTCAATAGAGAGCTGAAACACTAACCCAGCGCTCTCCTTTTCTTTTCCTGTCCCCAGGGCAAATGTTGCAAATCCCAGGTCATGCCCAAGAGCAGAGCTGGTTCCCTGCTGTTCATCACTACCTGCATCTCCATGGAAACTCAGCCACTGCTGCCCCGGAGCCCTGGACCACCAACACCCATCCATCCAAGGGGCCTGGGCTGGAACAGCAGCCTGGCTAGGGCAGATTCTCCATGTGAGCCAAAGAGCACCAGGGTGGAGGAGCTGGGAGCCAGCATGGGGCAGGGGGGACAGTTTGGGCATGGCGGGTAAGAGGGGCTGCTCAGCCACCCTCTGTGGAGAGGCTCAGCAAGACAGAGACACTCGTTCCTCCACGGAACACATCAGGATCCTGTGGAGCAGAGCCCCCAGTCTGTGCCCAGTGCTCCCCCAAGAGCCCTGGGGTGGGCTGCCACTGCCACCACCCCCTTCTCCCACCCCGAGGGGCGAGCAGCAGCACCTGCTTTGTCACCCTGGGGGGACACGGCCCCGTGCCCCACAGGAGGAGGGGGCAGCTCGGCCAGGGCAGGCGCCGAGCGCCGGCTGCGTGAAGCCCATCAGAAATTCCATCTCGAGGCTGCCCGTGGCCAAGGGCTCGGCTGCTCCCCGCGCAGGCAGCGCCAGGGGAAGGGGGGATTGGTGCAGCCAGGCTCACGTGACGGATCCCAGTTTGAGTTCCTGCCCAAAGATGGGCAGCAGTTCACATGAGCAGGCAGCGGTCCCACACCGAGCAGCCGACAAACAGAAAACAGACTCCATCTCCACAAAATGAGGCCCAGAACTTCCTGTGTGAGATTTCCATTTCCTCAGCCAAATGAAAAAAGAACTGGAGTAAGAGGCAATAAACCAGGAGAGCAGGACTGGACCTGACGCACGGAGCGGGGACCCATTAATGGTTAAGCCACTTTGCTGGATTACTCTTAATGCGCCTTCCCATCACCCTGGGTTCTGGCTCCTTTGGATTAACAATAAGACGTGATTTCAGGCTCTGGATCCGGAGTACCGGAGGCAGATGGAAAATCCTGCGGGAAAGCAGCTACGGAGCATGCTCGGACGCTCTTTCGCATACTCCACACTTGGCCCCTCCGCTCAATTTTCTGTCCAAAAATATGCAAATTGCCTAGTCCGCATTATGGACTAATGGGCTGGAATCGGCCAGTTTAGAAAATTAACCCTTTTGTGCGTTGCAGGGTAGGGACAAGCGGTTTCTGAAGCAGAGGGGAGGTGACTTTTGGAGCTCCAGGAACAGGCAAGCTGCTCCAGGCTAGCCCAGCCCAACCAAGGTTGGTCTGACTCAGTCAAAAAAAAAGGTAACAAAATGCTTCTGCTGGAAATCGAGTTCTCTCTAGTCCAGAGGAAGGCCCTGCCTGTCCAGCTGGCTGGGCCAGCAGAACACCTAAAGGAAGGGTATCCCAACAAAACCAGATGCACATCCTAAGCAGAAAGTAAAAATCCACCTCATAAGCCATTTTCTAACACATGGAAATATAGGGCAGCCACCAGGCACCCTCCAGCCTTACTCACACATCAATGAAGAAATCACTGTGTCACCAAAGGTGACAAATTCCCAACCTTCCCTGGGCAGTGGGCCTTGCCTGGGTGCTGAGGTCACAGTGCCACAGCCAGCAGTAAAGAATGAGCAAGGGAAAGGGTGGCACGAGGAGCTCAGGGAGGGAGCAGAAACCAGAGGGTGCACGTACTGTTTGGGGAGCTCAAGAGACGTTGGAGGAGGATTCCAGGTGTCCGGGTGGCCAAGCATCCAGTCCGACCAGACCTTCACACTGGGCAGCAGCTCCTTCAGGTCCTGGGGCAAGGCAGAGACCTTGATGTCATCCTCCTCATCCTCCTGCTCCATCTCTTGTGGCTGAACTGCAAATACAAGACGTGAGAGCTGAGGCAGCTCACCACAGCCAGGCTCAGGCAGGGACTGGGAAAGTATGACACAGATCCCAGCATCCCAGCCTTGGACAGCCACAACCCACAGCAAGCACAAAGACAGATCTGTTCTCTCTCCACGGACTAGCCTGGAGGGTGAGCCAGGGTGTTTGTGATCCCTTTTATTCAGGGCAGCAGGGTGCCACTGCACCAATCACAGAGACAGGATTCCCAGGTCCCAGTTTTGGGAAGTTTCCCAGTTGCTGGCAGAAAGCATGGCCTCAGTCTATCCCTTTCCTCCAGATATTTCTGTCTGCACACTTCAGGGGCTTTCCTGCAGCTGATCTAGCTAAAACCTGGGCAGAGCTTGGGTTGCTGGGGGAGAATCCTAAGGCTGCAAGAGAGGGGAAGGGATGTAAAAACCAGCAGGGAAGGAAGGCCTGACCCCCACCAGGCTGCCTCGTGGGGCCCTGCGTGGATCCTGCTGCTAAGCCCTTACCTGGCACACATTCCCTCAGCAGGTTGGTGCACCTCCTCACCAGGAGTGCAAACATGGAGAGCCCCAGGGCCGTGGCCTGTTCCTGGATGACGGAGCGGCAATCCTCAGAGATGCACTCTAGGACACAGAGAGGGTTTGGGTCAGATATTCCATCCAGTTTCACCTTCACAGCCTCCCTTTCTGCAGCCCACAAGGGGCAGGGGTGAGCAATTCCCTGATTTACACCTGTCCCAGACATAACTGTTCCATGTAGGGAGGAGAAAGGTGGAGAGTAGCTGCTCTGGAGTGGGAAGAGGCTGCAGCCACCATGCCCACACCATGCCCAACCCCATGGCGTGTGCTGAGCCAGCCAGGATCACACTGGCACTCAGGATTCCCAGCACAGAAGCTGCTGCACGGGACTGATGCCTTCCCCTGAGGAGGGGGTTATGTTTAAGTGTTAAAAGGGTAATTAGCTGCATGTTTGATCTCTGTCCCTGCTGGATTTTTAACCTCAGCAGCTGAGGAAGGGGCTCCTCCCATTAGTTTCACAGTCACACAACAGCTTGTCAAGAGAGCTTAATTGGAACTGTTACTCAAGGAGATGCCACATGACCACAGCTCTTCAGAACAGAGCTCGCAGTGAGAGCAAATCCCCCCGGCACATCTACACCCAGCCAGAAACCACTTCTGAGGCTGCCGAGAGCAGCGGGGAGCTGGCTTGAGGGAACTGCCTGGAGCCAGGCCTGGGTTAGGCCACGAGTGCCGTGGGACATGCCAGCCTGCCCCAGAGCTCCCAGAAGAGGTTTAAAGCCTTAAGAGCAGCCTCTGCCCTCCCAACTCGCTCTCCTCCCCGTGCACATCCTCCCAGGATGTGGGGGAGAGGCTGGCTGGGGAGAACCCTCACATTTATTGGGCTCCTACCCATGAGTGCCATTTGCTCTGTGCAGGATGCTCCTCACTGGCTTACTGCAGGATCAGAGCTCCCACGCTGAGAACAGCTGCCCCAAGCCAGGCAGAGGATTTGTACAAACTCACAGGTACTGACACTGAATGGGTGAGAGAAGCCCCAGGGCTGAGGGAGGGAGGGGGAGCCTCCAGAGCCCCCCAGCACCAGCTGCACGTCAGCATGGAGGTGTTGGGAGCTGAACTGCCCAGATGTGGCAGAGCAGGGATTTGGAGCAGACAGCAAGAGGATTAGAGCAAGACACTGAGACCACGTTTAAGCCGGGGCTACCAAAACACCTGAGGTGCAAAGAATAAACAGTGGAGTTTGAAGTTCAAATCATTTCAGAGGAGTGGAGTGGGAAGTTAAAAACATCCAAAAAAGACAAGAACGCACCAAGAAAATACAGGAAAAGCAAGGAGGAGCATCTGAAGGCTGGATTGACAGTTCTTACAGCTGTCAATGAGTTCAGCACCCAGTGTGGAGGGTAACCCAGGGTGGCACCAAAGGCACTGGGAAGCTGAATGAGAGTGCTTTGCTCGCAGAGCCAGGGCTGAGCCAGTGCTGCAGAGCAATGGTAGGAAGTGCTGTACTGCAGGGGCTGTCAGCTTTTGGAGGAAACATAAAACTAAAGATGTGACCACTCTGGGACAGTAAATCTCTTTCATGAAGCCTTTCCCACAATTAAGAGTGTTAGTCCCAGTGCTCTGGCCACAGTCCAGTCCAAGAAATTACTGTTGTCTTCCCCGCGCTCCCTCCTGCTGCACTCGGGTGAGATGCTGAACTGTCTTCTTGTTTTAAATGGACACACAGCAAGACCACGGTGGTCCAGCTGCCACACCAGAGTCTGGCAAGTCCCCTGGGTGGTGAAAATCTCTGGGCATTTCAGCATGGACCCCCACACTTCGAGTGGGCAGCCCCTGGGACTCCAGGGACTGCGCTCAAGCCAGACTCACAGTGATCCCCAAACTGAGGTGGTGCAAAAGCTACATCCTGACCCCCTCCAAAACAGGCAAAGCTTAAAGGTGTTTGTGATGGTGAAGGTGATGAGCATTTCATATTTCAGGGTGTATTTCAGAGACTGGCTCCAAAAGCTGGACCAGTGCTCTGTGGTGGCTGTGGCCAGGCTTGGTCCCAGCCCTTCCCACTGCCACCAGCAGCTCTTGCTGCAGGCTACAATTTCCCCACACAACAATTAACAACCAAAGTACAGTAAAAAGTTTCCTGCACTTGAGCTGTGGCAGGTACAGCTGTCCATCAAATTTCTTGTGCTGCTGCAAACACGAACCGTGTGCCCACCAGCTCATAAAGCCAGGGTGCTCCAATGCACCCCAACAATGCTGAGCCCTGGTACAGCCTGCAGAGCTGCCCCCTGTGCAGGTAAGAGCATTAGGACACCCACACTTAAGGGCTGTTGTCACAGAGTTCCAGCTCAGCTAGCATGGCTGTTGTCAGCTCATCTTTAAACTCATAAAATGCACAAAACTCCCCCAGTCCTGAAAGTTCATTCACCGGATGAGCTCATCAGGCTCATTCCCAGGAGGCTGCTCCAGCACAGAAAGACAAACATCCAGGTGGGTGCTTGTTCAAGACCCCTGAACATGCACCAGCAAAGGCTCTTAAGAGCTTAATTGTAGGACAAAAGAGGAAAGCACCATAAATCATGAGAAACTTTCTCTCTGTGCCTTTTCACCACTTTCCTTGGGAGGCTGGGAGCTTTGGCTTGTCCTGAGCTGGGAGCCAGTAGCTGACAGAGGCTGTGGGGACAAACCCCAGGCTACCCCTGCCACAGGAGACAGACAAGGTGAGGGTACAATCAATGGGCAAAGCACTTGGGGTGCTTAAACAGAAACCTGTAAAATGTTTTGAGTGATGGGAAATAAGGAAACAAACTCTCTGTACCCACTCAGTGTCTGAGCCTACCCTGGCACTAAGAGGAAAACACTTTGTAGAAAATATGCTGAAATGAGGGTTGGAGCAACAAATCTGCTCTGGAGCCCACAGGGCATCATTACTTCTGAGCTGAGCAATGGTCTGTGCTGCTGGTAATGCACATTGAGACATAAACTTATTGGAAAAGAGATGTTTTTGGAGGATAGAGTGACATTTAGGTCATTTCTGTCCCTGCAGTTGCATAGCACTAGTAAAAATGGAGATACCAGCTGCCCCAGACCAACAAGAGCAGCCAGAGAGATTCTGACTGCCCAAGTCAGGGTGAACTCTGTAATTTCCAGATCTGTTTCCCCAGATCCACAGTAGGTGCAGATGAAGCAGAATGAGTGTCAGGTCCATAGGCAACCCTGCATCCTACCCCCGCAGGCTGTCACCAAAAGCCTGGTGACAGAGACTTCAAGTGGCATCAGTGGCACCCCGACAGCTAAAGCTGCCACAAATCCACTCCACTTCCTCCCCTGAAACCCCAAATGGGGCTGTAATCAGATAACCCTCCCAATTCACACCCAGCCACGCTGTGCAGCTGGGGCACGCCGTGAAGGTGTCAGGCAACTGTGGAAAGAAATCACAAACAAAGGAAGGGGCCAAGAGGTCACAAGCTCTGAGGTAGCTGGAGCTGTGGCTCCTCTGTGCCACCAGCAGCCACAGCAGTGACACTCCACAGGAAATCATCCAACACCACCAACCACAACACATTCCCCCTCCACCTTTCTCCCCTTGTAACCCAGCAAACGTCCCTGTAAATGCCAGCCCTGGATAAACAGCTCCTGTCACGTCACCTCTCAGCTCTCGCCTGCAGCCACCCTGTGAGCACCTTCACACAGCTCAGCAGGCTCACAAATGTCACCTCTCAGCTGTGTCACTGCCTTCAAAGGTGCTGCGTGGGTGCGGAGGCGGGTGGGCAAAGCTGGCACTGCTGCCTCAATAAGCGCTTGTTAAACCACCACCTCAGGTCAGGGCTCCTGCACCCGCAGCCAAGACTGACTCAGAGTAAATTCACACCCTCGTCTGTGTTGCTGTACCAACACACAGCCCCTGGAGCCATGCTGCAGCCACGGCAGGGAGCTCAGCTGCCCTAAAAAGCCTCTTTTGGGGGAGCTTCCTTAGGCTGGAGCTGTTTCTTGACCACTCGTAGCCCCACAGCCACATCAGCAAAGCTCTGGTCTTCCACAGAGCAGAGCATTTTAAAGCAGGAGTGTCACCAAACACTTTGAAACAACTGATTTGTACTACCTCACACTTCAGAGGCTGGATTTGCCTCAAAGATCTGGTTTTCTGCACCAGAAAAGTGACAGTCCTGCAGGCCCCTTTGAAGGTCAGGTCTCTGGAGACCAGACTGGCAGCAGGACATGAGCTGTGACAGTTCTGAGCACCCTGCCTGACACTCACCCCTTTTTCTAGCTGGCTCAGACTTTGTTAAAGTTTCCATGCTAGGTGCCTGTCTTAGCCTGAATTCTCCTGGAAATCTTCAGCCAAAACAGCTGGGCCACTTGTGAGAACGAGGCAAGGAAACAAGAGAGTGGCTTACCCGTTTGTAAAAAAACACTTACAACCTTTTCCTTGAGCTAATCTAGCAACTGCAAATGCTGGAACAAGGATCTGAGATTTTGCTGCAGAATAACCTTTTTACCAGAGAGTTTTCCTGTCCTACTAGAAATCTGTCCACACTTGGCCAAGCTATAAACATCTGAAAGACAGCAGTTTTTCCATATTCAACAGGAATTTGTTTCAACAGTTAAAACCTGCTAAGATTTCAGCTCCCTGAGCATGCTCCATCGTCCTACCTCCCTTCATGTGTGTTACAGGCAGCAGAGCAACTGCCCTGCTCCCATCCAGCAGGTGGGGACTTGTGTAAAAATGTCCTTGTACGAGTGACTGCTGCTTGCTGTGAGCTGGAGATTGGACCCAGACTCCTCCAACTGGCGCCCAGGAGATCTGCTCTGAAGCAGAGCCCAAAGGCGAGAGAGGGACGGGGATGGGATGGAAAAAATGGGAGCTGATGAGCATCAGACTGCAAGAACAGAGCAAAAGTAACCGGGAACCAGCGATGGGAGGTTTTTCTGAAGATCAAGAAGAGGAGCCCTCCTGTTTCTTTGCATGTAGGAAAGAGGGTTTTTTTCTAGCTGAGGTCTGGGCTGCACAGAGAGCGCTGTTTTCCTACCAGGACGCAGCTTCCTGCAGGGATTGGATCTGCAGCTGCAGCGCCCTCTGCGAGCTCCTACCTGGGTTCTCCCAGGGTCTGTGGGCTCTGCTCCCACCCAGCCCTGCAGCAGAGCCCGACCCAGGACTTGTGCAGCCATAAATCTACCTGTTCCACGGGAGAGAGGATGAGAGGCAGAGAGAAAGGGGACTTTTGTACCGGGGAGAAATTTGTGTTTCTCTGAGAACATTATATTCATGGAAAACATAAACCAACTGTCGTCAAAGTCGTCTGAGCTCAGGAAATGGAGCGGCCGGGAGAAGGCTGCCATGTGGCCGGATGTTATGTATTTCTAATTAGTGCTATACATCTTTCAGCAGCGAGTGTCCTTCTGCTGGGAAACACAACGCGCTGCCCTTGTTATTGTAACTGTCACAGAGTGCTTAAACAGATAATCTCCAGGAAAAGTGATAAACACATCCCCTCTCCCACTAGGGTGTGCAAAACAGCAGTGCCAAACCTTTATTAGGGCAGCACAACCAACCACAGGAAATGGGAATGGGAAAAGAGCAAGGGGCAGCCGCCTACGGGGAGAGGGATTTGCTGGAGGAAGCTTCTGGTGGCTGCTCGAGTGCCATGTGCTGAAGGAAATCCTGCGAGGACAATCGGGGCACAGCGAGCACAGGACACGTGGGCTGCTCACAGGGATGGAGCAGGGGCAGGGAGTGAGGGCTCCCAGCTGTTCTGCTCTGAGTGTGCCCCCAGCTTAGGTGGAAGGGAGCCACAGCAACCCCTGAGCTTACAAGCAAGCAATGGACATGCTCCTCCATCCACCCATCCCAGCTATCAAAACATAAGGAATGCTGAAGCTTCCACAGTTAATCCAGGCCAACAAATCTCAAAGGAGACCAGATTCCTTTGATTGAAGCAATCAGACTGCTCCAGCCAAGGGTCAGGAGGGCTCCAGTGGGACACTCTCCATGCTGGCCTCTCCATCCACACCTGAGCTGTGGCTCCAGGCCGGGAAGCCCGGAGCAGTGCTGGCAGCAGGTGATCCCAGTGCTGGCAGAGCAGCAAGGATGTGCTTTGCTCCCAGGGAACAACAGCTGAGGCCACCTTTCCTGGTGACAGGGTGAAGGACTGCATGGGAAGGCACTCAAAGGAATGAACAGTCTATGGACACAATCCCAAGGATGACATAAGGGGCTGGCCAGGGGACACAGAACTGCAGGAGCTCGGTGAACACAGGGCTGGGGGCGAAGGCACCCGGCTGATGTGTCAGCACATCAGCTCTGGAGGCACAGACAACTGATTCACCAGCTGGCTGCTGCCCTGAGGGGAAGAGACCCGGGCTGGTCACCTCAGAGCTGACACCACCTGGAGGCAATTCCTCTGCTCCCTCACCCTCAGACACAGCTTTCCCCGTGAGTCACTCCCTGCCAGACACAGCCCTGGCACAGCTACAGGGCAGCCCCCCGGGGTGGGGCTGTGTGCAGGAAATGGGTGAGGAGAGCCCTGCTGCCCGCACACAACCACGGGAATACAAAGCAGCAGGAGTGAGGGGGATGCTCACAGCTGCGGGGCATTTCCCCGACACCCCCTCGAAGGGGACCCGTGAGTCACTGGCACTCCCAGCTCTGGGAACTGGCGAGTCACACACGCACTCATCTGCCCCCGAGAAAGAGCCTGGGAACCTGGAGGCGCTGCTCGGCCTGGCTGATTCCCTGGGAATGATGGGCAGCTCTCCTGGAAGGACACTCCTGACTCTGAGTGAACAGGATGGCAGCCCCAGCCCCCCCAGCAATGTGGCTGAGCTGAACTGAACATCACCACCTGCAGCACACAGGGCTGGACCCCTCCCAAAGCAACCTCTGGATTTTAGTAATAACCTGGATGCCCCCAATCCACCTCCCTGTACTGATGCCTCCCCACGGAGAGGCAGGAAGGTCCTGGGAGGGTCTGGGTCGCAGCAGCAGCAGCGGGGAACTCGCTGCACGTGTTCCCAGAGCAGCTGGGGCCGCCCAGGAGCCTGCAGCTCCCTCTGCAACCCTGACTTGTCCGAGGGAGGGAAGGAGGGAGGCCTAGGAGGTGAGGAATGCCGGGGGCCTGGGGAGGATGGAGCAGCTCTCCCTGTGGAAGCCATTAGATATTCAACACTTCATTTGTTTCCAGCCGTCCTGGACTGCAGCGCTGGGCTCTAGGACGGGAGGCTCTTCTCTGACGTAACCAGGAAGCAGCTGCAAAATTAAGGAATCCCTCATGACATCATAAAAAGGGTCGATGGTTTACAGGGGAAGGTATAAAAATTAATGACATATTCCCACTCGAAGCACAGAGCCTGCCCAGGAGCCACAGGGGAAGCCATGCTCTGCCCAAGACCGAGGGGCTGCCTGCCCCAGACAGCTCTGTGCTGCCAGCTCCCTTTGGCTGATCCAGGAGCTTTTCTCTGGCTCTGATCTAAGCCCAGGCAGGGCTGGATCCTTGCACCTGGGGTGCGATAACCAGCTCAGTATATCCTTCCTGACCCTGATGAACAAAGCTTCAGGGAATGACTTTAGGGACAGCTTTCTTGTGTACTCGGGGCTGGCCAGGAGTCAATGACAAAAAACATCATTGTGAAGTGACTATTAATAATACTAACTTAATAAGAAGTTATTAATTTCCACAGGGAAAGCAGACACGTGCACAGAGCGTCCCAAACACCCCAATTTCTGCAGCTCTGGAAGACCAGCAGGACCTGCAAGAGGAGGCAACAGCAGTGGCACAATGTCCCTCCCCACCACACAACCCGGGCTAGGTCAGAAAGAATGACATTTGCCTTGAGGACAAGCACAAAAGCCATTTCCACTTGAAAAGGGAAAAGGATAGTGGTTTAAAATTAACTACAGCCTTTTCCAGGAAATATCAGTGGAAAGAAGCAGCCATTTTTAGAAATGTTATTCTCAGAAATTTCCTGAAAAGACCCATCAGTCAAAACACAGATTGAAGCCATTTCCACTTGCACTAAGCAGCACTTCGGAGCTCTCCCTACACGCTTGGGGTGCTTGACCCAGCCAGCAAGGACAGGACCCTCTGCCCCCCTGACCCCAGCGAGGCTGTGGAAGTCAGTTTGGGACGTGGGACAGCCCACACAGAGTCAGAAACACTGCCCCTGCCAGGGGAGGCACATCCATCCCAGTTGTCACTAGTCACATTTGCACTGAGACACGCCAGTCCCCGACCTTCACAGCTGGAGCAAAGGCACCTCCAGGCTCACCCATGCTGGCAAACCTGGAGAATTGCCAGAGAAACTCTCATTTCTCAGCACTGCCCTCACCGGAGCGGCTCCGAGCACGGGAGCTGACGCTGGCACTTGTGACACAGGCACAGCAAAGCTTTCACTGCAGATACCCAGAGCCACAGGTTCTGCTGCCAACAGCTGACAGCAACGTGAATTTGACCCGTCTGGCAGCTAACAGGCTGGCAAATCCAAATGTATGTAACTCCTGGCTGGCTCATAAGGAAGCGTGTCCCTCCAAGCTGGCATGCCGGCTCATCAGTGTATCTATAGCTCCAGACCAGCCTGGCACCAGCTGTCTCCTCCTGTGGAGGGAATATTTGCCATGAAATGCACAAGCAGGATGTGACTGGAGATGCTGCAAAGGCAAAAAGGCCCAAAGGCGAGCAGGGTGTTCAGATGAAACAGGGAACGCTGTGTAAAATGAGAAAAATCGTGGATGATAGAAATGGAAAAGGGTTTTAGGGGCACTGCAATGATGCAGAGTGAAAAAAGAGAACCCCTGATGGCCTATCCTCTGTCTGCACACATCTGTCAGCTCTTTTTGATGATGCCAGAGCTATGAACATCACCAGACGAGCCAGTGAGGAGCTGGGGAGCCCAGCTGGGTTACACAGCAGCATGGCAAGAGCTACCAGCCTCCCCCCAGGAGCTGAGTGTGCCCAGCCATAACTGTGTCAGATGTTATTTACAACAGGGAGGAGGTGTGAACAAGACTTCCCAAGAGATTTCCTCCAGCCCTGAGGGAAGTTTTACCAGGACAAGTAACAGCAGCAAATAACAGGCAGCATTTTGCACCCCTCAAGCTCTTGCTGGGGATGGGCATGTCCTTGATAGCAAAATGTGAGCAGACAGCCTGGAACTGGCTTCCCTGGGTGTGAAGCTGGGTGAGCACTTGGAGCCTGCAGTAAAAGCTCAGAGAGCAAGTGCCTGCAGACAGGAGCATTGAGAGAAAGGAACCTTTGATGGGGCAGGAACAGCAAAGTGTGGAGGTTCCATTTCAGCACATTCCCTCCTTTGCTGCTCGTCTTCTGACAGCTTCCTGAGGGCCCAGGGTGGCGGGTTGCAAAGCAAATGGCAAAACATGAAGTGAAATCGTCCCAGCTCTTGGGAAGCAGGAAATCTCAGGGTCTTCATCAAACGCTTGCAAGGCTGATCTGCCTCCTCAGCTCCCACTCCAGCCCTGCCTGGTCCCTCCAGCCCCCCTGGCTGATGGCAGTGGCACCCCCAGGACACCCCACCAAGAGGGGCACAGCCCAGCCACTCTGCCTGCAGTGATTCTTACCTAACAATTTCCATTATAAGACCTTGGTTTCAGTTCCTAAGAACTTTGCCAAACTTTAACCATTTAGGCTGCAATCCTTCATGCCAAAAGCTTTCTTCGAGCTAAATTTATTGGGGAAATTTCAACTACAAAGGTTCAGCCATTTGCCAGAATGAGGTTAGGGAAAATATATTGTTCTTCTCAAGTTAAAAATTCTTTGACCATTTCAGCAAAATCCCTAGCACCTTCACACTTGGAGCAGGAACCAGAAGTTTGGCAGGGGACAGCAGAGGGGTCTGGGTGTGCCTTCTGCCACCTCCACCCTCCTTTGCCAAGGTGGGGGCCTATGGAAATCTGGGTGCTCCCTATCACACAGCTCTCTCATGCCCCTCCAACCAAAGAAGCAGCTGGTTCACCTGCTTGGACAGAAGAATAAACCAAGCCAGGTGACGCACTGGAGAGGGAAAAGCAGGTGGAAAAGGAGGCTGAAGCAGCACAAGTGAAGCACAGCACAGCAGCCCCTTGTGCAGCCCCCTCCCTGCTCTGCTGGCACCATCAGTGGCTGCTCTCCCCAGAGGATCCCAGCCCCACACATGCAGCATTCCTGCCCTGGCAGAGCCTTGTGTGGAGCATCCAGATTTACGTGCCAGCCAAGGATCCCAGATGAGGTCAGCCTGGTTCCACGGGGGAGCTCGCTTTTCTGAAAACTGTGGAAATTACACATGCAAAAAACTCTCAGAACACCAGACTTGGAGGCATCTATGCAGCTTCAAGTCAACTCCATCACACTTACTCACCATAAAGCCGTCCTAACGACACATCACTTTTTCTCCCCTCAAGGTACCATTTTCAGTCAACACAGAAAATTAACAGGCAGCAGAGACCCTCCTGCAGAGTGTTCTGATGTGCTGAAATGTGCACGTGTTCAGTGAGGCTCAGGGCTGCAGGACAAGGTCATGGTTTGGGGGATTAAGATGGAGAACTTGGATTCCATTCTTTGCCTTGGTCCTGAACTTTCAGGGAGATCCAGAAGCCCCCTTAACTCCTCCCAATGCATGTGCTCAGCTATTTCTGTGTCCCTCACAAAATTCCAGTGGAATTTGCAGACACTGGGCAACTCTGCTTTGAGTGGGATCAAAGGCAGCTCCTGAAGGACTGTTTTTAGGAGAACTCAATCTCCTGCATTTCAAGGTGGGCCGTCAAGGGATTAGAAAATCTGGTATTTTCCTTAAGCTCAGTTCCCCATCAATACCTGTTAAAGGTACCATGAGAAAAGGCACCCAAAGCCAAGCTTTGAGCACACACCAGTGAGGTTACACCATCCAATTATTTGGACCTGAATCTTGTAGCTTTTCCTGCACTCCATGTGGCACTGAGCACAATGATAACACTTAATCAGTGGCTTCTCTGGAAAACTCCCATGAGAAAGCAAAGAAATTTTACAAGCAAAAGGACAACAGGAAAATTGAGCCTGGGATCTCTTTGTCCTGTCATCATCTTGTCATCACAGGAGGCTTTGTGTGCCTTACACCACACCACAAGTGCCACTGGGCACAGCCTTCGAGGCTGGCTCTGTTTGGAAACAACCCCTCAGAACGCTCCTCTTGAGGATACAGCCAGATTCACCCACCAGACTCTGGTGGTGATCGGGGGCTGTGGTCCTCTGTGGAAATTTGGAAACAATTCAGCTCCGAGCGATGCCAGGCAAAGGGAGGTTCTCAGGTGTCGAGTGAGTGACTCCCTGAGGGAAGGGCCTCGACCACAGGCACAAACCCACAGCACGCAGAGGAACCATTCCAGGAGGTTTAACATCCCAGCCCCCCTGTTAGAAAATACGATCTCAGTGCTCCAACAACTCGCACGGAGCCGGAGCCTCGGGTCCCTCGCACGTGCGGGCTCACACAGGCAATGGAGCCCCCGCCACGGCACTCAGCAACTAAAGAGCCTGAACCCTGCACATTCATTAACAAGCACAAGACATCACACTTTTATGCCAAATTCCTCTTTCCCCCTGTGATCTGAGATAGGATTGGCACAACTGTGATATTCCCCGCAGCTACTGCTGCTGCAGCATTCCCGGCATGGTTATCCAGAGGGAAAAGCTGTGCTGGGGCTTGGTGGGCTCGCCTTGGGGTGCCCCAGCACCCCTTTTGTTTGCTGCTGTGTCTCCTGGCAGGAGGACACGAGGGAGCTGCGAGCTCCAGCGCCGTTTCCTGCAGAGATTTCAAAACCTGTTGCAGTTCCAAAGCGAGCTTCGATTTCACTGTGACCAGCAGCTCGGAGACTCATAGTTACTATACAGCCGAATAAAATATTTTTTCATAAATTTAACGCCAGCATGTCTGTGTTTGGAAACTTTGAAAATCCATGTTGTATGGTTTACTGCACTGGAAAAGGTGCCAACAGAGTTTCAAAGGAAGGGAAGTGTATAACTGTTTCCTTTCAAATGTATTTTCCAATGGGATCCATTGAGGGAAAAGGCTGGAACTAACTAAAACATTATTAAAAACTGTTATGAAAAGAGACAGAGAGATGGAAAAAGATAGACAAAAACTCCAATACACAGCCGAAAGGGAGGGAGGGAGACAGGCGGCAAGAAAGGGGATATGGGCAGAAAGACACTTTGGGTGGGGAAAATGGGGCGAGACGGGGAGTTTTAACTGGCAGTCACCCTTCGTGGTTTCATATTGTTGCAGATCAATTGATCAGGATTTCAAGTGCTGCTGGCCCGGTGGCACAAGGCGAACCACAGAGTTGGCTGCAGGCACAGCCCTTGCGAACTGCTGACCTTCAGTTTTCAAACCAAAAATATTCCTTGGGAAACGGTTACACCAGGTCCCAGCCCCGAGGCTGCCAAGCGAAAAACAAGCACTACGGACCTGAAGGAACGCCCCGAGTAACTCACACCAAAGCAACAACCAGGGCTAGTAGCCTGAAGTAACTCCCTGGTGTGATTCAACCGGCAGTAACCGCGCGTGACATGTGTGCAGAGGGGCTTGGCTCCTCCGTCCTCCCGGAGCGGGGAGTTCTCCAATCACCCTCCGAAGGGATGAGCGTCGGCCCTCAAGCCGCTCCCGCTCTGTTGGCCACGCTCAAGCTGCTCCAACCAAGCCTATAAATACCAAAGCCATCGGGTCCATACGGTGCAGTCACAGCCTGATTCCAAAACCAGCGCTCCGGCTCTGGGCGCAGCCCTGGGTTTGCTGCCCTGCGAGCGAAGGGGGAGCCGAAAGGGGCTGAGAACTCTTGTTTTGTCAAAGATTTCAGTGCCCTGGCCATCAGGAGGCTGCCAGGGTCGGGGCTGGATCTCTGTTGCTCTGCCAGGCTTCAAAGAGCCAGGCCGGGGGTGGGCAGAGCTCGGCGCACGCCTGCAGAGCTCCAGGCCTGTGGTTCCACGGGGTGTAGTAACCCTGGGCTGTAGCACACATGTCGAGGGATGAGGGGAAAAAAATAAACAGACAGACAAAAGAATGAGGATGCTCTGCCAATTCCAATTGTGCAGCTTTTATTTTAAATGCTTATCAAGCTGAGAAAGAGCAGAGTTCTTGGAAAACAAGGTTTCCTTTCTTCCCATGCCAGTGTCAAACACCCTCAAGGACGGGTACAGCACGGGCGCTCGCTGCTGGCCGCCCTCTCTGCAGCCGCCACCCCGTCCCGTCCCACCCGCCTCGGGAAGGGTTTCCAGCTCACAGCCCTGGTGTTTCTGGTAAAAAGATCTCTCTGTGATTTTTTTTTCTCTTTTTTTTAATGTATATATATATATATATATATATGATTTTTTTTATTAATCTCCAATCTGGCTGGGTTCAAATTATGGCCAATTACCCACCAACACTTCTCGCTAATAAAATAAATTTTTACGGGCCCTAATTACTGCTTTCGCTGAAGTGCTCTACAGGAAGCAGAGAGGCTGCGGGCTCTCCAGACGGCAGCAGACAGGAAAGCTCCGGCGAGGAACGGGCGAGCGAAGGGAAGGGAGGCTGCAGGGGGAGCGCGGCGCGCCGCGTGTGCCGTGCGCACGGCGCTGGCCCGGCCGTCAGGGCCCCGTCAGCCGCGGCACCCACCGCCGGTGACGCAGGGCTGCTGCTGGGGACACGAGTGACGGCCGCAGCGCCACGCCGGGATCTGCGGACGCCAGCCGGAGGGGAAATCGTGTTTGGAAAGGGCTGCATCAATCACACGTGACGGAGAGGCAGAGACGCCTCCCCATCCCCGGCACAGGGGTCCCCCCGCAAGCAGCGCGGAGGGGAGGCGGCTTCTCAGCCCGGCGCCCACCTTTGGTTCTCTCTGTTCCAATCGCAGTTAATTGCAGGAGACACGAATAGCAGAAAATCCCTCTGAGAACGCGAAGCATCCAGCCTGCTCCCTGCTACGCACACACACAGAGGCTGCTGCCAGCACAGCGCAGCCCCAGAGGGGCTCAAGGTGTGACAAATGAGCAGAACCCACCGGGTGGCTGCAGTCCACGGCCCGTCCTGCCTGAACCCCGCTGCTCTGGGGGAGGCAGGGAGAGCAGAGCTGCTGTTCCCCGTCAGGGAACACCCTCCGTGGCAGGAAAGCCGTGGCAAAACCACCGGCTGCTGGAGCCCTTCGCAGCGCGGCTGCCACGCAGGTATCCCGGCTCAGCTGGGGAAACGCGGCTCTGCGAGATTGATTGATTTCCCCCCTCCTCGTTTCTTAACCAGGATTACACTAATTTCCAAGGCTTAATGGAGTCCAGCTGTGATGGGGAGGCAACGCTGCAGTAGTACAAAGACCTTTGCACGTTGGTGCAAACTTGTACAATGCTCGGCACACACACGCACACACACAAAGCCCTATAAAAAGGATGCACTGCAGCGGGATATTTTTAGTCTTGACAATACAGCCCTAAAAATACGACTTTGCTAATACATCACTACAGAAATATTCCCAGTGTCCATTCAGGAACGGTTTAAAACATTTATTTTTGTTTCCTTTTGCAATGGTCAGAGAGGAGGGAGAAAATAGAAACTCATTGATAAGAGGAAACGAGAGAGACATGAAAAATTGAAAACTACCTAAAAGCTCATGGAGAGGTTTATTTTATTAGTTCTTAATAAATATCTTGCAGATTTCCTCAGGAAATACACCAGATCACATGTAAAATAGTTTGGTACTGATGTCAACTGTGTCAGCATATGAAATCTATTAGGGTGAAGCCACAGCAGGGTGATCAGCGTGCTGAAAAACTGCACGGCACTGAGGCGAGGGGGGGTGGGGGGAATCTCACGGCCCTTCCAAATTCTTCGAGAGGTAAAAAAGTCAGCCAAGACGCAGAGAGAGAGAAAAAAAGATCCCACATCCTGCTTTGCGCTGCCAGCAATGTGAAGTGCCCAGAGATTAATTCTATGTCTGGCCTGGAAATGTGACTTTAAAGCATTGGAGGGAGGAGGAGGAGGAGGAGGAGGAGAGAGGAACGAGAAGGCCAGGAGAACCGGGACTGGCACCGTGCCACCGACCCCCCTCCCGCCCTTCCCGAGCCGTGTTTCAACGTAGACAGCAGTAAAGCCCAGCAGACGGCAGCTCCCGGGGCTGCCAGGGCCTCGCACCAGCTGGGGCGCGTCTCCCGCTCCCCGTGCAGATGGGGCTGGAGCATCACTTCCGCCGCGCTGCCTTCAGAGCCACCCGGGCCCATGTGGCCGCCTTTGGCCGCTCTCCGCCGCGGCCCCGAGCGCGCCTGGGGCCCCCCGGGCGGGACGAGCTCCGCTCCCAGCACCAGGCACGAGGGTTGTCAGCCCTTGGCTCCTCGGGCTGAAGGGTTTGTGCTGTTCCCAACGCGCCTCTGGCAGCCAGAGCCTCCTTCTCCATCCCCGTGCCATTGCCCGGGGAGCAGGCGCTGCTTACGCAAGACGCCCCAGCTCCGCTCCCGGGGCCGGTGGAGAAGCGCCGGGAGTTCACTGAGCCAGGGTCAGGGGGCCGGATGATCCCAGGAGGGATGGGAGAAGGGGGAATGGAGAAACTCCACAGCCAAACCCATCCCCATGGGGTATCTCCTTCCCGCTCCACACTGACATGCTCCTGTCTGCTTCTCTGGGGTGGGACCTGAGAGCCTCGGGGGCAGACAAATCATTTGTGCTCTCTGTGTGTCACCTACCAGCCAGCCCTAAGGCCACCACCAGCCACACTGACCAGCATTAAAGATGACCCTTCCATTAGAGATGGGCCATGTGCCTTCAGGGCTCTCACTCAGCTGAGGTTAAACTGTCCTGGCCAGTGAAGCTGGAGTGAGCATCACACAGCCAGGGTGACACCTGAAGGTCACACCTTCCTCCTGACTGTCACTTAGTGCAGGCAGGGCCAGCTCTGTGCTGCCAAGAACCTGCTGCACAGCACACACAGCCTAATCAGGGAAAATGAAAGATCTCCACACCTCAACCCGTGTGGGGTCACCTCCTCAGACACACTCAGGAGTAGAAACAGCCTTGGCTGTGCTGCCATTCCTGATCTCAACATTAAGACAAGAAGAGACCCCCAACGAGCCCCCCCAGCACTGGGCACAGGATTCCCAGAGGGACTGGAGCCTGTGGAAAGAGGAAGGCAGGATGGAGCTGGCAGAGGATGAGCCTGTGGGGCAGCCCCTGGGAAGGAATTACCCTCACTGAGCTGGCAGGCTGTACCCAAACCTGCACGGGGTACGGGGCGGGCAGCCCTCCCTGCCTACACCTGGGAGGTTATAAAACAGCCCCACAAGCTCAATCAGGAGTTTTACAACTTCACAAAGCAGCATAATTAGCCTAATTATACAGTGTTCTCTCAGAGAATTAAACAGAAATACAGTAATTGACTTGGTGCTGCTTAAAAGCATGAGAAAATCAAAGGTGCAAGGCATATTAAAGAATCAGAAATATCTCTTCAAAAGCAAAAGGACTTCCTGTCACGCTGCAAACATCTAAAGCTTCACCAAAGCCGCTGCACCTGGTGCACCTCACCCTGACTCCCTGGCACCCCTCTTTCTCCACCACCAAAGCTGGGGACAGCTGCCTCAGCACCTCCTTTCTTGTTCCACAGCAGGACAGCCGGACACAGTGTGCCACTGCTCCATTTCCTGCCTTTCATTTTACACAGCAACGCTGCTTCTTCATCCAAACAGTGGCTGGATTCAGCGTTTGCAGAGCTGGCCATGCCCTGGAACCACAGCAAAGCCTCTGCAGCCTCACCTCACCTGTCACTGCTCTGTCCTGCTTTGCTGCTTGGGCTGCTGAAGCTTGGCTCTGAAGCAGACTCAGGCTTTGTGTTTACAAACCGTTTCCCCTCCATTTGTTGCTCTGAAATGAGATCCCAGTATCACCTCGTGGAACAGCTTCAGATGTAAGGATGTGCTGGTGTGACAGGCAGACCAAGCAGAAGCCCCCAGCAAGCTCATCCAACACCACTCGATGGGGACTTTGCTGCACTTGAGCTGGAGGGCAGCAGTGGAGAGTCTGACACACCAGCAAACACTCAATTTTGCTGGAAACCTTTCTCCTCCCTGCCACAAACCCCTGCTCAATCTTTTGCCTCCCAAGCCAACGTCTAGATTTCAGAAACCTGAACTGCCAGTGGAAATTCCCTGCAGCGCGTTGATTATTGCATCTCCTGCTGGCACTTGTGGCAAGGGGAAAAAAAAGTCACATGGCTTTCTGGACACACGTTTCACTAAGGAGTCTTGCATCAGAGGGCAGAAGACAGCAGCCAGGAAAATAACTCCAATTACGGTAAATAAATCCCCAAATATGTGACAATCTGCCTTTTAAACAGGAAACAGAGGGGAATAAGCAAAGGAAGACTTTGGTCTAAACATTGCTGCCACCAGCCTCAAGAGCCCGAGAGCAGGACTCTGAAGACACGTCTGGGCCAGAATTATTTTACCTGAACTTTACTGATGTGTCTCAAGTCCGAGACAGCTTCCTTCCCTGAAGGGAGAGGCGCCGACAGTTCCCAGCAACTGTGCCAACCTCCAACACTCCCAGTGGCTCAGAGGAGAAACCCTGGAGGGTCAGCTGCCATCTCTGGACACGTATCTGTCCCTTAGGAAGTTCAGCACAGGAAGCTGTGTGGCTCCTGAGATGAGCAATGCAGGTATCACTCCCTGCCCCACTTCAACCCTTCCTCACACATCTCAAGGGCTGGGTTGTGTCTGGACACAGGGAGTAGGAGATTATCACTGAACAACAGGTTCAGTGTAAAAGCCCTTTGCCAAGGCAGTGACATCAAAAAGCCAGCTCGCTCAGGAGCCTCAGGGCAAGGCAGGCAGCAAGGGGAAGGATGGACACCAGGATCAGCCAGGCCTCCTCTGGGTTTCCTCTGCTGATTACCACTCAAACGCAAAGCAAATACAAGCAGCAATCTGAAAGGAGGAGAAGGATAAATTAAACATCCAGTTCCTCCAAACTTAAGGCCTTGGGAAGTGTTATGTCTTACCACCACCTCACTAAAGACAGCACTTCCCAGTCTCAGAGGGAAAGTCACACAGCAACTGCCAGGTGCAGCTGGAGATCTCAGCAAACACACCTCAGTCCACAACTGCTGTACATCCCAAAGCCCCAGCACCCTGAGAAAGCCAGATGTCAAACTGCTCAACTCCAGCCTCCCTGCATCAAGTGGGCTTTGCACTACAAACCAAGGCCCCCAGGCAGGTGGAGGGACCTCAGGCTCTGTTCTCAATGGAGCACAGGGCTGCAGATGCTCAAGGTTCCCCAGACACAGCCCTGGAACGTGACATCTTCATCAGCCTCCTGGCTTTTTAGCCCTAAGGTGTCAGCCCACAGCTGAAGTGTGTATTTACCACACAAAGAGGGGAATTAAGAGAAAAGGACTCAGTTCTGCTCCCCAGACAGGTAAAGATCAAGTTGCTTCTGCTGCTATCTACAGTCTGAGGTTTATTAAGCTTTCTTTTGTGCCTAATTTTAAAACTCCACCAAACCAAGGCAGTTAGTTACCCACAGCACTGCTTTATTTTTAAACTTGGGCCAGTACCCTGGACTCTGCATTCGACTCCCTCCATCTTTTGTCAGCTCCAACATGCAAGATGTGGTCAGAGCTTCATGAGAAGACATTGAGATGTGGCTGCTGCAGGTGATCAGAAGGTGCATCCTGAGCCTCTTCTCATGCTGCAGGCAGGGCTTTGAGCAGAGCTGGGTCCGAGTGGCAGAAACGAGCCTGTGGCAATGGTCAGAGCTGAGGCTCTGCTGAGAGCAGACACCACCAGCCTCTGCGTCACTTCTAGGGATATTTTAAGGGTTCAGGCCGCAAGCCCGAGCAGGTGTGGTCAGCAAAGCGAGACCTGTGTCCGGCACAGGGCTGTGAGCAGGGCGGGATGGCAGCGGAGCCAGCTGCAGGTTACCACAGCACAGCCTCGTCTCAGGGCTCTGACCCATCCTCTCCAATGAGAACAGGAAGTTCTGTACCTGCTTAAGCTCTGCAGGGGATTTGCACTGACCTACAGATCTCTCCTTGCGGGTATCAAGACCCGGGCAAGATCCGCATCTCAGGCTGGTGTCGGTGTTCAAGGAGCAAGCAGGGCCGTGTGCCTTAGCAAACCTTGCACAGGCTGCAGCCACACGTGTGTGACAGCAGCTCCTCTCCGAGCCAGGCAGAGCCCCTCCAACCCCTGCAGGGCTGATCTGCTCAGCCCTGGCCGGAGGACACTGGTGTGGCAAAAGCCACATACTGCTGTGAAGCTGCTGCCGGGAAACGTCCCTTTCTGCACGAGCCTTGAAGGTTTCCCAGCTGACACCACCCTGCACAGAGAACCTGACCATGTTCCACTCAAGAAGACAGACCCAGGGTCTGCAGAGCAAAGCCCAGCCCGCCCCTGCCACACTGAGCCCTCCTCACAACCCACAAGAGCACAGCCCCTCTGCCAGGACACAACCTGTAGGTTTTCCTCCACCCATGGCCCTTGGCAGAGCAGACGCCCTGTGCACGGGTCACCCTGCCCAAACTCTCACTTCCCACTGGCTTTCCACTTCCCCAACGCTCTCGGGCCAGACCCTCCCTGTGCCTCTGTACCCTGACTCTGCTCAGCTCTGGGGGATGCAGCTTCATTCCCTCCATGTGCTGAGGATGCACATATGGCAGCCCCCTCCCCTCTCCACTTCCACCTAAGCCCGACCTCCACACAACCTCCGCACGGCACACCGCGACCGGCCCGCAGTGCCAGAAGGCATCCAGGTGCTGCAGCCTGATGCTTCACACCCGCAGCCAGGCAAATTTGCTGGGATTTCCGGGAAGTGTCTCTGGGGTGCCCCGTGCTGCTGCACCCCCACCTTGGTGCACGCTTGTTTGGAATGCGGGGCCGTCGCGGGGAGGGGGTTTGGGGGGGAGAGGGGAAGTTATTCTGGTGGTGGCCTATGAATAACATCCAGTGATTTATAGGAAGTATAATCCAATAATACAGTAAAATAAAACAGTGTGTCTGAGATGGGTTTGATTCCAGGAATTATAAAACAAATTATTAAAGAGAGAGAGAAAGAAAAAAAGCCTCAGAGAGGCCAGATCGGAGTAAATTGGGCACAGATGGGCTGGGAGGGGGTTTCTCTCTCTCCACTCACCGAGATGCCCCTGCCGCAAGCACGGCTTCAATTAGTCTTTTCAGAAACCAGAGTTTTATTTCCCCAAATTACAGAATTAAAAAAAAATTAAAATTCTTGGAGTGTTTGTGGTTGGGATAAAGGGATCCAAACTTCTCTGTGAGCTGGCTGTGCAGATGGCTACCAAACTGTTAAAATGGGCCACCCCACTCTGGTCCCGCCCCAGCCTGAGCTCAGGCATAGTCACCTATGTCCCATCCTGGAAAGCAGCAGCAAGTGCAAGTCTCTGCCATGCAGAGTGGCCACCTCTCTCTGCCTCCCTGCCCTAGGTGGGCACTCCTTGCCCCAGGGGTGTGAGGTCTGCAAGATGCTTTTTCTCACCTGAAGTGCTCCTGCCAGGAGGCAGCTGGGTCAGAGGGACCCTCAGTGGCTGCTGCCTCCCTGGACAAAGCAGGAACACACAGCTTGATGCTGAACAGCAGGGGATGCACTTCATGTGGGAATTCTTTGGCATCCTCTGTCAGAGAAAACAACAGATCCAATTCATCTCCCAGGATCTTCCCAGTGCTGCCTGAGACCAGCTCCAGCGTGCCTGGTGCTGTCTGTCCCTGGGGACCAGCACAGCTCAGAGGCACTGGGCACAGGCCACAGAGCCCTGCCTGTGCTCACCTGAGCCCTGGCACCCACTGCAGGGGTCAGGTAACCACAGCAGTGACCTGCGTGGGGGGAGGATGTGAAATGCCACGTGCTGCTCACAGCTGGCTGGTTTTGAAACCAGTTTAAACACGACACAAAAAAAGTCACCCTGTCGGAAGAGCACACGGTGACCTTGCGGTCGGCTGGTTTGTGAAAAAGTGGCAGTGCCTGGGAGCAGAGACACAAAGGACATGTCACAAACCCCACAGGGGGACACGTGCCAGGACAGAGGCACCCCTGTGGAGTCATGGCCAACCCACACCACGGCAGAAGAACAGGAGTAAAAAAGCAAAGAGCAGAATATGAACTACCATGTATGAGTCCCAACCTCCTGTGCTGCCCCTTGCCCCACTGAAGGTCTGGGACAGACTGAGCACAATCCAAAAATGGGAGAAACTGAGGCTGAGATGGGCCAGGATTGTGTTTGGTGTAAGTCTGAAGGAAGAGGGAGGACAGGTGCTTAACACAGCATTTAATTGTTAGGTTTCTGTTTTCATAATACTTGACTCTTTACTTAAAACTTCTTATTCGGGGGTTAAGAATTCCACAGAATTCCCCACATTGTGACTGTTACACCATGGCACCACACCATGACTACCAGCACCACTGGATCTGTTACATACCAGACACAGAGCAACAAGCACATTAGCAAGTTTCTCAGGAGTAGCTGGGGTTCCAGAGGCCTGGAAATACAAAGCAGGGAAGGGAGGGAGCGGCTATCCCTGAAGAGAACCCCTGGACAGCAGAGAAGAGAGGCTCAGATTTCCCTTCCAGCCCCAAACCCACGGATCTCCTCCTGCTACTTCACACTGAGTGTCAGGCCCGTGTGATGGGAAGGACACAGCCACGCTCTGCTCCCAGATTCGCAGGAGGATTTCAGTAGGAGGAGATCTCCGGAGGCTGTTTGGTCCAACTGCAAAGTTAGATCCAGCTCTGCGGAGTGGACACAGCCAAGCTCTGACTCCAGCGGCTCCCCAGCAACGCTTCCTGGCAGTTTGGGATGCAGGCAGGGTGGGACTGCTCCCTGTGTCCCGCCAGCCTCCCACGGGCCCACAGGGGCGGCTCAGCCCCCCGGCTCCCGCTGCTGCCCCTGCTGCTGCAGCACAGGGAGCTGACTCATGTGCTGGGAAATGGGAACCCGCACCTTCCCGACAGCGCTCCCGCCAGGCCTCTGCCCACAGCAGCCCACACGCCGGGGACAGAGCCAGCACCCTCGCTCCATGCAGGGCACTCCCTAATCCTTCCAACATTCCTGCCTTCCTTCTAAACTCCAGAGCCTTTGCTGTTCTGCTTTTCATTTCCATCTGCACCCGGCTCTTCCCAGTATGGCAGCGTGGGCAGCAAGCCCAACCTGTGCTGTGCCAGCGCTCCGAGACCACCGGGGCGTTTGTGCTGACAGCAGGGGTTGCTTTGCCAGCAACACTCTCAGCGATATTTCGGGGTCACCAGAGCAAAGAGTCCTCAGGGAAACCCCTGAAGGGCCCTTGGCATCAGGTGGCAGCCGTGGTGCCATCTGACCTGCAGGCATTCCACGAGCAGTGCCACCTGCTCTGCAGCACGCAGGCCCCGGCAGGAGCAAGTTTGCTTTCTCCAGAGATCCAAAAGCTGGGAGCAGCTGGCAGCTACCCACACAGGAGGCAGAAAACTCTGAGAATACTTATTTTTCATGAGATAAAAAACACTCCCTCCATCACTCACACACATCCACAACTCGGCTGTGGAGGGACGAGCACAGCCCAGTGGTTTGAGAGCTGGGATTGCTTCCAGCTCTGCCACCGGGGGTTGCCATCCATCCCAGACAAATCCCATCCTCTCCTTCCCACCCGCTCCCGTCTGTGGCACAGACACCACTATTAATTCACCTACCAGGGGTATTATTAATATTACGAATACAATAATTACTGTCACGCAGAGGCATTTGCTTATAATCACACAGTACTTAGCAGCTCAAAGATAAACTAACTATCGTTGGCTGGCATCTGGCAGGCAGGAGGGCATGGCTGCCTCGCCAGTGGGACTGACAGCTCCCTCCAGAAGAGAGTGCTTGCAAGGCAGGCACAGCACTCAGGAGCCACTTCCCAGCCCTCCAGCCAGGGCCAGTTTGCTCCATCAGCTGACTTTGGCCACTGACCACCAGCCTGACCAGTGGTCAACTGGCTCATGAGGGAAGGATCTTCCAGCAGCAGCTCTCTGGGGCTTGCCCACATGCTGGCCTTAGCTGAAATCCATCAGCTGGAGGTCTTCATCTTTGGGATCTAAATCCCAAGACATCAGGATGTGAAGTGCTGCTTCCTCCCACCCAGAGAGAGCAGCCCCATCCCTGCTCCCAAACTCATGACTCAGGCAGACCTGGGTACCTGCTGCTGAGTGTGTGTTGGAGGGGACACAGGGAAAAATAAAATCCCTGGAAGCATCATTTTAAACTCAGTGAAGAGGCTCTGGTTTGGTGGCATCTCTGTTGCCCACCACATTTAATTTGTCAATGGTAGAGACCATCCAGGCTTCTGGGTGGATGGAGGAAGTGAGAGGAGGAGAGTATTAACACAAGATCTGTGTTGTTCTCTGCAGTAACAGGGGGCACAGGCTCCAACCTGGTGTTTCAGAGAGTGGCATCACATCCCCACCCACCTGCACGGACTCAGGCAGCCACAGCCAACAGCTGAGGCCTCTGAGACTGTCCCAGCCCTGCTGGTGCCAGCCCAGGCAACGAGCAGAGCCCAGCTGGAAGGCAGAGCCATAAAGCAGCATCTTCCTTCTGTGCTGATGACTCAGGCTCTGGGGGGATGCGATGCCTCCTCACTCCTCAGACACCTCAGCCAGCTCCAAAGGCCCAGCCAAGGTCCCTTTGTGTTGACACCCACAGGCATCCAACCACCCCTCCCACCTCCCCATCTGCTGTGAACCCCACCCTTCTCCACATGGGGAGTGGCTGATCCCCATCCAGTTTCCCCTCCGGCTGCACGTGGTACCTTTGGGCTGGGAGTTGTACACTGCAAACATGTTGATGGCCATGAGCTGCAGCATGCGGGTGCTTCCGATGGGAGGAGGGCTGTGCTGCAGCAGCACCTGGAACTCCCTCAGGACCTCCTCGGCCACCGCAGGGAAAGTCTCCATCCTGCAGACAGAGAGAGGAGAGGCTGTAGAGAGCAGGCTGTGCCCTGAGCTGTGGGGTGAGAGGTGGGCATGGCTCATGTCAGGGGAAGGAGGAATCCCTGGGGTGCTGTCTCCCAGCCAGGAGCTGTGGGGAATGAAGGTGCAGGCTGCTTCCTTGGAGAGGACAGTGAGGGATCGCTCTGTGATCGGCAGGCAGCATTCTTTTGGCAGGAAAACACGGCCTTTATGAGTCATTTCTGACCAACCATTTTTTTCTACTGACTTCTACCAATCTGGGAGAGGTGCCAAGGGGCCAGCAGCTCACTTGGACCAGGAGCAGCCCATGGGACTCCCAAGGCTGCAGCAAAATGCACACACTGGTGCCACATTGCGGATGTGGCAATTCCAGCGCATTGAACGCCGGCCAGGGCATGCTTCCTCCAGAACTCCTCGCTGCAACATCGGATCACGTGGCACCGAGCCCTGTCTCCCCCAGGCTACACCCTCCCTGTGAGTGAGCCCCTAAACTTCATCACTTCGAGCCCCACAGGACAGGGACTCTGTGACTGGTGGAGCTGCTGACAGTGTCAGGCTGCAGCGGGGCCCTGCAGCCGCGGCGCCGCTGTCGCGCGTCAGGACACGGCAGCCCGCGGCTGCGGGGCCACGGCCGGGGATGGGGCGAGCTTTCAACACCACTCACAGGCGCCCACGGAAATCTGACACCTTCATCCTGCTCCTCATTGCCGAGGGAATAAGTTGAGGTCACTTATCAAAGCTGTTGGGTCCTCAG
The DNA here is from genome assembly GCF_021018805.1 of Prinia subflava. Lineage (NCBI taxonomy): Eukaryota > Metazoa > Chordata > Aves > Passeriformes > Cisticolidae > Prinia > Prinia subflava. The sequence goes on from NC_086254.1 coordinate 6,722,080, forward strand.
CAACCTCCCAGCTGAAGTGGGGTGAAAAACTGAAATTATTGCAAAGAGCACAGTCAAACCCCAAAAATGACTGAGGTGTGGTTGCCCACAACAGCCCTCACCTGGTAACCCATCAAGACAGTTTGCTAACCAAGAAGCTGCCCAAAACCTTGGGAACTTCTGAAGGGGGAGATCCTCCTTCCCCACTGCCTCTTCTGCAGAGTTTGCTGTACTGATTCTTGTTCCTACACTAGAAAAAGCCACAGCCAGACCCAGCAGACTGAACATCTCCCAGGAAGTGCCCACACCAGTTATCTGTGATATTATCAAGTGCCCACATGGGAGAGAGGGAGCCAAAACCCACAGAGGGTGAGGCATCTGGAGCTGGGGCAGGCCACCTCGGGGGCCTCCATAGCAATTTCCTTTATCTTCCCCCCAAGAGATTCAGATCTTGTGATATCACCACGGGCTGGATTAATGAGCCACTTCTGGTAACCCACATGGGCAATTCTGCTGGGCTTCCCCAACAGACTTCAGGGCAGTGACAGCTTCATTTTTAAAAACAGAAGTGGCTTTCTTCTTAGCTGTATTTCACAGGTGCTTTTCATCACCCAGGTCTGCCTACCAGCAGGGTACCCTCTCCGTGGGCACTGTTTGCTGGAGCAGTTCAAAGTCTTTGTTACCTTCCCAAAAACCTGGGCTGGAGCAAATAGTGTCCTTGTACTTTATAGCTGTGCAGAATGAAGCAGTTCTGTCAGTATAAATGCACTGCTTTCCCTGCAAAAGGCACCTTCCCTGCATTTGGGGTACAGCCAGAGAATTAGAGCAAACTGATTGCTTCTAAAGACTTCCTGATTTTGAGAAATCTCAGACCACATCCAGTGTATCCAGCAACATCCTCCTAGGGCAGACAGCACTCTGGGGATGGAGGAGCCCTTTGCAGGATGGGCTGTTACTGAGGAGATGAAGATTATTGCCATGGAATAACAACACGAAGGAGTGAGGGCTTCCTCAGCTCCGCCACCTGTGCTTTGACACCACAGCACATCTGGAACAGCGTGCAGTAACCCCACTGAGCTCAGAACCAGCAGGTCAGGAGCCGAGCGGAAGCTTTTAATAAATTGCTTACCTGTGGTTTTAGGAGCAAGAGCCCAATTAGGACAACATCATCTTTTCCATATTTTTTCCAGATAAAGCACCAAAGATCCTGCCCAAAAAGGACTTGGCAATTCCTCACCTTTTACCTATTTTAAGCACGGAAGCTGTTTAGCAGGGCTGGATGATTTTCTCTTCCTGTGTCATGGTATTACTTTCTAGTTCCCTTCTAAGTACTTCAGGGCATATTGTACCATTAAACATACTTGGGTTTTCTAAATGACTGTCCTGGGAAGCAACTGCCTGAAACGCTGCATCTTAATTTCACAAAAGCCTCAGGAGCCAAATGTGCAACTGATCTCTGCTACATCCCCATTAATCCCCTGCTGGCATCCGTTCAACCGGAGCTTGGCCGCGAGTGCGGCCCCGCAGCTCCCCGGATGCTCTGCCCTCCAGCACACACCCTGCACTTCCCAAACCTTCCGTGGGCTCTGGCAGTTCTCCTCCTCTTTTCCTGCAGGCAGGAGGACACCCAGCTCTGTCTCCTCACTGCAGGCCAGCCTGGTGGCCCGTGAGTGGATAATCAGTGCGCTGGGACTCAGGGAGAGATCAGCAGTGACCCTCAGACACTTGGATCTCCAACAAATCACCAGCCCCTGCTTCCTTGTTTTTTGTGAAGGGTCCAAAGTGCCCCTCCGGAGTGGTCACCCTGTAAGCACTACACACAGCAGAGGCTGAGGTGCTGCTGTGTGGCAGGGTCTGAGCTGTTCCCAGCAGGGACAAGCTGTCACTTTGCACCCACATTCCCTTTACCTACACAGCCTGGAAAAGGCTTCTCAGCCCTGTGACTTGTAGCCAGCAGTCCCACAGGAGAATGAAGGAGCCAACAGAAGTCAGGAGACTCTGGTTGCTCTGAGGCACTGGCAGGCTCAAGCAGAGACCACCAGAGACCCACATGGGGTCTCTCCTCCCCAGCTGCTCCCACACAGCGGGGTCCAGTCTGGACCTGAAGCAGAGGCAGCTCCATGGGAAGCCCATCAGCTGCGAGGCTGAGCCCTGCCCTCAGGGTCACAAGGATGTCCCCTGGGCTGGGATCTCAGCCCAGGCCAGGATCAGGCCTGCTTTGCTTCAAGGGGAGCTGTTCAATTACTTGAAACCCATTTCTGACAGCCACTGCCAAGGGCACTTTGTACAAACCAGTTCCCATAGCTAGGGCAGCTCTCAGCTACAGGGCTTTCACTGAAATGGCAGCGAGGAGATGAAGGGCAAGGCTTGTTTTGCCACACTCTGGATGGCAGCTTTCAGCCACCACATGGATCTGCCTCAAAGGCTTTGTGATCATCACAGGCAACAGCCACTGAGAGCCCCAGGAGCCACCTTTGCACTGGGGGAGGGCAGTGGAAGAGAGGGGGTTAAACCCAGAAAGTCGAGGGGAAGGAGCACAGTTAGGTGATGGGAGAGAGAAAAAACAGCCTCTAGTCCCTGCTGTGATGTGTGAACCATCTGAGCTCAGCTTCTGCCAGAGGGTCCTGGTGCATGGGCAGGAATGGGCTTTGAGGTGGGGGAAAGGAAAAGTGCAAGCTCCAACCAGTGTGGATTGGAGGGCGGGTAAGGAGAATAAGAACCAGGAGGCCAGGCTTGCAAGAATTCACACCCTGTGCCCTCAGCTCCAAACACAGCTTAGTTGCTAACAATATTAAATTCCAAAAAGACTTGTAATGTAGGAAAATAAAATAAACATCCTGCACACTTACCCAATCCTGGTAAACAGCTTCCCATGGGCATGGAGAAAACTGAGGATGAACCTTTTGTTCAGCTGCATGGGAAAAAAAAAAAAGAAAAAAAAAAAAAAGAGAGAGAGGAGAAAACAATTAAACTCTCTCCTATTTCCTGTGAATTAAGAATGTCCCCAGTGACAGAAGAACCTGGCCTGGATGCTGGGGGTGGCACTGGAGATGGGAACCAAATGGACATGCCCAAACTCTTACAAACATCATGCACAGAGGCAGAGGCAAGTGCCAAACAGCTGGAGCTGGAACCGGAGCTGGGAGAGGCGGTGGAGACACAGCACCCTCTGCCGGGTCCTGTGATCCTGCACAGGGCTGCTGAGCCCCGGGAGCCCAAACCCCACACCCCGGGCACCCCGAACCCAACACCTGCACCCCCAAATCCAACCTGTACCCCAGGCATCCAAACTCAATACCTGCACCCCAGGAACCCAAATCTGATACCTGCACCCCAGGCACCTCTAGGCAAAGCTTTCTTCCCCTCAGTCTCACCAACTCAAAACTTAGCCTAAGGGGTTCTGGAAAAGGAGACTCCAAAGGCAGCATTCCCATCGACAGAAAAACACAACCCCACAACCACCAGCAGCAGCCTGTTCCGTGCTCCCAACTGTGTCAGAGGCAGAGCAGCTGCTGGACAAGGCAGAGAGGGAGCAGGATGTCCTCCCCAGCACTTTTCTGCACAGCAGGCAGCACACAGAGCTCAGCAGCAGCATTCACACTTGTTTGTGCCCTGCCAGGAGCAGCTTCCAGAAGCAAGGGAAGATTGGGGTGATGCTGCACCCCCTCATTTATCTGGTGTTAGAGACAGTGTTCAGATGTGCCAGCAGAGCCTCTGAGACCCTGCATTTTGAACAGCTGCTGAACTGCCCGGAGAAGCTGTGGAAGCCCCATTCCTGGAAGTGGTCATGGTTGCACAGGGCTCTGAGCAATCTGCTCTAGTGCAAGCTGTCCCTGCCCACGGCAGGGGGTTGGAACTAGATGGTCTTTAAGGTCTCTTCCTACCCAAATCATTCCATGATTCCGTGGACATGGAGCCAAGGGGACACAGGGGAGCTGGCTGCAGCACACAGTGTGATGGCAGCTTCCTGCCTTGCTTTGCTCCCCTGACTCCAAAACCTGACTTGAATAATTACTCACTCCTGCTCCAGGCCACCTCTGCTCGCTCAGCACAGCTCTGGGCTTTCCCAGTCCTTATCTACACGGCTCTGAGGACGGCTGTGGGTGGGTGAGCACTCCCTCAGCCTGGCCCTGGGGTGGCTGTGTCACAGCAGGGGTGCACTGGCCTCGCTTTTACCTTCCCTGGAGCAGGAGGTTTTCCTCTCCCGCCTGTGCCTGCACAGCCTCACGGCGCTGAGAAAAGCCAGGCCCCGAGTGCTGCGAGGGAGACGCTGACCAGGAGCGACCCAGAGCACCACCACGCTGCTCCAACCCACCCAGGGCTTTCACAGCTTCAGCTCCCCCACTCCCACTCACGGGGGGAGGATAAGATTACCTGGCAGGGCTGTGGCAGTGCCCAGCTCAGAGGATGCAGGGCAGGCACTGACCTGTGCCACCCGAGCTCTCTGCCAGGCCTGGCTGCAGGGGACAGCTGTCACTGGCACCCCAGCTCTGGTGTCACCTCCCACCTACATTTGCTGAGCCCCTGGGCTCAAACCATGACTGATGCCAGCTGCTCTGCACCTTCAGTGAGGTGTAATTAACCCGGCTGCGCTCCCGGAGGATCCATGCAGGAGAATGATGCCCTGCTGCAGAGTCGCTGCTGGGCCACGAGCGAGTTTAAACATAAAACCTGTCTCATAAAACAAGCCAGACCAATTAAACTGGCCCCCGCAGCAAGGGGTTCTTGCTTACTCACTATTTTACTGCTGCCCTAAAGAGCCCTTTCCACTAGAACTCAACTTGATTTGCCACCATTTTATTAACTCTGCAGATGGAACCCAGAAGAGACTGGGGAATACTGGGACAGCACAGCAAAGCCCTTATTCATTCTGCCAGTGAAGTTTGGATATAGCTGATTCTTCACCTTAGGACACTCTGGTAATTGAGAGCTTGAAGCCTTTAACAGGTCCTTTTTTTTTTGTAACAGCTTATGGAGGCAAAAAGCTATTTTGTGACCAGCTCTGGCTGAAATCACAGACCCTGACACAGACACAGCCTGGAAGGAATTTAGGGCATCACAGCCCCCAGCTGCATGCAAGAGCCATGGTAGGGTGGTGGGCAGTGCAAGACCCTGTGCAAGAAGCTGGAGGAGGGGGAATATGGAAAAGAGAAGGAGCTTGTGGCCTGACCCATATTTACTGGACAACAACACTCATAGGCAGGCTGCAGGTGGGGGAAAGAAAAAATTGGGGCAGAAATTTTCCTCCAAGGCCCACATCCACCCACGGCCCCAGGAGTGCTCTGCAGTCCCCACACTTTACTGGCAGCAGGGGAAAACCAAAATTCCCCAGCTTGCATGGAAAGTGACATCCAGCAGGGACATGCCCAGAGTGTGTCCACAGACACCCAGCTCCAGGAGGACTTGTCAGGACATTGGCTTCACCCCCATTTTCTCAGAGCAAATTTCACACTCAGCCTTTTCACTCACAATCCCAAGGACTAACCAGTCGCACTCCCCAGCAACCAGTACAGAACTGGGACACGGATATGTGCTTACTTATAATTGTTTTTAAGGAAATGTGATACCTGCCTCTAGGAATGAAGCATGTTTCATGCCTCTTGCCAATTTAAATCACAACCCCAGCAAGCCCAGGCAGAGCCCTGTGTGCCCCAGCACTGTGGCATCTCAAGCAGGCACCTCACGCTTCTTTCACCACTTTTTCTCTCACAGCCTCGAGGTTTTGACGAGCTCATCACTCAACTTTGGACCTTTCATCTTCGGGTTCATGCTAAGGCCACGGAGCTGCTTTGACTGGGCTTTTCTCTGGATGACTGTTCCCCTACTGACTCACCTGTCCCTCAGCTCCTCCCATCAAACTCAGCTTCTCACGGGCAGAGAGAAACAGCGACCTCCGTGAGTGGCCTGGCACACAGGAGGAAGTTCTGTCACCTGCATTCACATGGTGGAGAGGAACACTTCCCAAAAGCACTGTCAGCATGCTCACTACCCTGACAGTGCTACCATGAGATCTACAACAACTCACTGCCTTCTTCTCACTGCCTGTGCAGCCCAAAAGCAGCCCCCTCCAAAGCTCTCCCAAAAATGGTCCCCATGCCAATATCAGGATGCCACACCAGGACTCCCAGTACACTGACACTGCTGCACTTTGTGGGGAAACGCTGCTTCTTGGGACAGGAAACCAAATGTGGATCATCCCAGCTGCTCATTTGGGAAAAGCCCATCAAGAAAAGCTTATACAACAACAAAACTATGTCAAAAACTGGATTTTGGCCCTTGCAGCTGAAAAGCGGGCATCACCGATATGGAAGTTATGAGCATATAGTGAAGGCATTAGTTATAAAAACAAACCAGCTGTCAAGAAGAAGAAGGGGTCCCTGCACACAGTAGTGCCTGAAGCTGAAAACAGCTGTTTCAGCTGTCATGAGTCAGCATGTGCAGACAGACTAAATCCACCTGGGAAGAGGCAACCTCACCAGAGGAAGCAGGCCAGTGCTGCTTGGGGAGCATTCACACACCTCGCCGCCAACCCAACTGGATTTGTTGCCATGGAAGGAATCAACAGTGACTAACAACTTCTCGTGGAGCAGCTAAAAGAGCAGAGATAGCAATGGGGCTGAACAGCCAGCTCAAATCTCCTGGAGGCCGCGGGGAGCACGGCCTGACAGCAACACGGAACCACTCGGGCAGCTCTGGGAAAGGTCTGCCTCATCTCCAGCCAGCACAGAAGAAAGCAACACTGAACCTCCAGATCCTGCACTGACTGAAAATTGTGTTCCCCACCCCAGCAGAGCAATGCTGGAAATGCCACGGGAGAGCACAGGAAAAGGAGTGCCCTGATCAGGGCTGGGAAGAGGCGCTGCCGCGCTTGAACCCGTTTGGCTCCGGGCAAGGAGTGCACAGAGCTTTGGCACCTGAGCATCAGCCCCAGCTGTGAAGGAGGCACCAAATAAGGGAAAGATTCTGGAGAAGCGACTCCTGGGGAAAAAGCGTTTCAAGTTAAAAATTGTTACTTCAGGTTTGGAAGTAAATTCCAGGATCTGGTCTTTATCAAGCGAGGCAAACTTTCTTCAACATCAGCAAAGCATCTGTGGAGCAGAAAGCGGTGTCAGAGTCAAAATAGGCTGCAAGAGACAAGTCCATTAATCAAGAGACCAGATGCAAAACTGCCTGTAACAAATGCGCTGTCTCCACTGAAGTGGAAGGGCCTGGAGCACAGCAGGACGTTCTCCTGAGTCTGAGGGTCTCCTCAGTGACAAGGGGTTGGGATACAGACCACAGAGCCACACAGCTCTGCTCCAAAACACGTACCACACTCATCCCAAATATTTTCCGGGTTTCTTGGGCAGTCAGGCTTTTCCAGGCACAGCTTCCTTGCTGAGAACTGTGTGAAATAACATCCAGGCACTCAAAACGTGCCATATTCTCACTCCCAGCTCAAGGGTTAGATATACCACAGTAAGATTATTCCTCTTTTTCCACAGGCAGCTCTCTCAGAGCACCCAGTCCAACACTGACACAGAGATGCCTGAAAAGCCCAGGATGCTGCAGAGGGCTCGACTGGCAGGATACCAGGAGGAATTTTTACTGCTACAGGTGTAACCCCACCAAAGTGCTGGTGGAAAGGGTTTTGTGCAAATGGCTACCTCCATAAAGGAGATGAGACAAAAGGGCTGTTAAGATTGTCTGGCATTTTTGCAGTATTTACAAGGTACCCACAGAGCTGTGGGCAAATTCCAGCTGGGCTAATTACCATAATCACTTCTCTTCATATACCACCTGCAACCACAAATGGATACAGGGCTTGCCTTGGCTGCCTCTTGCCACGTGTTTAGTGTAGGTTTCTGCTTAGCAGAGCAATGTCCTGCCCTGAAATTCATTTCTGTAGCAGGAGAAGCAATTCCAGTGAAAATCCTGCTACTTAACATCAGACACTGCACAAACGTAAAATCCAATTTGCTATGACACGGAAGAGAGAGAGAACCCTGATGCATCATGGCCTTGAGGCATAAGAAAATTTAATTTACAGGTGAAGAGACACTGAGACACTCCTGCAGCTCCCTGGTCTTTCGCAGTGCAGCAGCTCCAGGACACATCTCACAGCTGTAAGAGTTACAAGCCAGCAACCCAGCAAGAGAAAAAGAAGAATTTAAGAAGCCCCCTGGCAAAAGCAGTGAGCTTTTGAGTTTTTCCTTCATCCCAGCAGGGAGCAGGTGAGAGGAAAAATGCTAAGGAAGAATATTATCTGCTTTAGTAACATAAAGATCAAGCTATGGTAACTCCACTGGCTCCAGAACAAGTACTTGACTTCTAAATAAATTCAACATAATTTAGTAACGAATTTACAAGCAGAACTTTCAACTCGACGAAAGCAGCTCAAACAGAATATTTATATGTGTGTTACTTCCTTCTCAACTGAGCTTGTATCTAAATTTGGTTTCCATGAATTAGTAATATGCAACATTCTTGAAAAAATATTATCATTAAACGAATAAACTGATTCAGTAACCTCTCGAAGAGAGGTCTTCAGGGATCCTCACTGAACTGGATGGAGAGAGATGGTAGAGGCTCACTAGCAACGTTTTTCATCAACAAAAGGAAATTCTGCTGTCAAACTGCCCGTTTGGAGCAGTAAGTAACGATGGCTACAGAACATTCACACAGGGTTTATTATAACAGCTTCAAAATCTGGGGGTTTCCAGCACCAAATGTCATGTTATTCATCTGGCATCACATGGAAAATGAAGTCTCCAGGAGATCGTGCCCGAGGCAGCTTCTCCACAAAGCCTTCAGGGACCACAAGGGCTGAATTCCCAACGCAGTGTCCAGCAAAAAGGATTAAACACATCCCTGGGATGTGCAAGCAGAGCAGGCACTGGACAGCACATTCACATCTAAATACGGCACTGTGGGGATGACACTGAAATACTGCACCCAGCTCTAGTGCCCTTATTTTCTAAAGGATGCTGAAAAATTGGTAAGGATCCAAAAAAACAGCCGTAAAAGTGATTCAAAGGCTAGAACTGATGCCTTGCAGTGAAAAATTTCAACAGCTCAATCTGTTCAGTGTTATCAAAATAAGACTGGGAGGCGATTGGATCGCTGGGTGTAAAGTGCCTCCGTGGTGCTTAAGGGCTCTTTACATTTGCAGAAGAGCAAAGCATGGGAACAAACTGGGAACATTCACTCTGTAAATAAGGTAAAAGTGTCTCAAAACCAGTGCAATTATCACTGGAATGAACTCCCCAGGAAAAGGGTGGATTCTCAAGGCTGGATGTTGTTCTGGAAGTACTGCCTCAGCCAAACACGAGTTATTTGGCTTCACATAGGAGTAGCAGGGTGAAATTTAAGGACCTGTGATATACAGGAGATCAGACTAGATGATCTAATGGTCCCTGCTGACCATAAACTCTTAGAATCCGTGCAAACACGCCAGAGTCCTCAGCTGAGATATCAAGTTCACTTTCGACACAGAACTTTTCACAAATTGGCTCTGGTGCTGCAGGTCGTTTAGGATACAAGCTCAGCTCTTCAAGGCTGCATCTGGTTAAGCACTGAAAGCTCAGGCAGAGCTTTCTGTGTCCAGCAGGTAAGGGGGAGGCCACATGTGCACTAAAGCAACCCCAACCAAAAGCAGCTTACACTGAAACACTCAGTGTTTGCCAGGAATAAACAGTGTTCACCTTCCTGTGACACAAAACTGACACGAAGAAACGTGTGATGGATTCTGGTCACAAGAGATCAGCTGCTAAGGCAGCTCAGGATGTTGTCAGCCTTCTTTACTGCTCCAGAGTAGATTATTTGTGGGGTTAAAGCACAAAGAAAGGAGACAATGTGAGAAATTAAGAAGGGTGAAGACTGAAGAGATCGAAGCCTGAAAGGCTCAGGATGGAGTTGGGCCAAGAGAGGAGACATTTGGACAACAGGCTGAGCAGAGACAGAGCCTTCCAGAAGGATGACAGACAGCATCATCTCACGCAACCTTCACATCCCCACTCTTCCAGCCACGCTCCCCATCTGGGATAACAGAGCTGCTCCCAGCCAGGCTGTGCCTCAGGTTCCCTCACAGGTAGTTGTCCACCCTGCTGCATCTCCCTGTCCACTTGGAATTATGCAGCAGTGAAATCTGCTGGGGAGGAGGAGTAGAGCCAAGGACAGAGGAAATGACACAGACTCCAGCAGGTTCCACTCCCTGATCCTCCGGAAGGAAGTTCCTTTCCTAGTACCCACCTCCACAGTGGATACAAAGCCTGTCTGGAAATGGCTCATTCAACACTGAAGAGGAATAAACATTCCCCATGGCAGAGTTAAGAGGTCTGGCTGTGGGATACGAGGTGCCAATCTCAAAAAGTCTACAACAGACAGCAGGAAACGTTGGCCTGGGCCAACTTCAGACAAAGATCAAGGTTAGTCTAACAACAAAAAAAAGATCTCAAGAGAAATCAGTGTCTACAGCCTTCACCCTGCTCTGGGAAATCTCCCAACCCTGCTATTAAGATATTTTACTTCCTTTACCAGTACTGCCAATTCTGGCAGCATTCTCATCTCAAGTGCAAACTCTCCCTCCCAACAGCACTGTGCAGCACCAGGATCACCAGAGCCACTGCTCTGAGACAGGCCTCGTGTGCAGCAGCAGGAGGGGTTTGGTTACACACAAATCCCTGCCTGATCAGCACCAGCAGGAGAGGAAATGAGGGAAGAGTGACTGACAGGGAAAGGCGGTTTCTGGATGATTGTATTTGGTTTTGGGGTATGAGAAACTTGTTGGAACACGAAGTCTCCCTCCCCTCATCACAGCCCCTCTGAGCACAGGGATAGAGCAGAGCCCCTCACAGAGGCACAGCTCATTGATGTCCTTGTAGTGCTCCCACCTCTGATCCACCACACACATTAGCACCAGATGCCAGAAGGAGAACATGCCAGGGTTTCTCTCTTTCAGGCAACATTAGTCCCTGCCTTGTTTTTCACAGTTAAATAAAACCACCAACTAAAAAGAAGGAGGGGAGGGAAAATATCAACACCAACTTCTGGAAATTGTTACAGATAGCTCAGTCTTCACTTTCTGGGTAGTGACAAAAGGTCAAGTTGTGCTGGAAAGCAAGATTTGGGTTCTACATGACACAAGTGCACAGGCTGAATCGGGCTCTGGTGGAGCAGCACTGAGCATCCACGGAACATCACAAGCCCAGGCAAAGTGGAACAGCATTTTCTGGTTGGATTGCTAACACAGGGATTGCAGCTGAGAATGTTTTTATCAGGAATTTGAAGTAAAAACAAAATTTATTAAAAAAACAAAGTGCAAGCAGAGATGGTGCACAACTGGCAGGCAAAAAAAGCCAGTGCTGAGCTGCATGGCTGAGTGTCACGTCTCAAACCCAGTAAGACCAGGAGTGTGGTTTTGGTGTTTAACCAGTTTCAACTGCAGCCTGGCACTCTTTTACTTCCTCTGCAGAGAACTCTTCTCATTGCTAAGGGAAAGAAACCAACCTCACCACGCGAACCAAAACGGCTCAAGTAAAAATAAAGCCCCAAGGTGGTTTGGTGGCTAAGGTCATATCAAGAGGCAGAGGGGTTGCAGACAGAGGAAAGCACCCAGAAATACTCATGCTGCCAACCAAGAAAGAGATTACAGAAAAGGAGGCAGGGCAGAGAATTAATGCAAGTCCAGCAGTAAAGAGGCTGACAAGCCTCTTTCACACGCCACCAGCTCTCCCGTGCTCAAAACAGTTTGTAAACTGTTTCCTAAACATAAAGGAAAAAAAAAAACCCCAGACCTAGTCCTGACCTCCATGAATGAGTAACCAAACCCAACAGCTTCCTACAAGCTTGAGGGGGTGAGAAGAATGAGGGCAGGACAGAGGGAACTCCACACTTCTCCCTCTCAAGTCTCGCTTTGGGCACAAAGATTAAGGATGCAACAGCTCTTGCTGTTCTCTCATGTGGGCGGTGGATAAAGGCCAGAAATAAGGGAAGGCAGCCCTCAGCTGCCTGCTGGTGCCTGGCATTCCCACCCCAGAGAGCATCTCTGCTTCTTGTACTGCAGGGGAGGCTCAGCAGGGCTGGCAGCTCTGCAGAGGTGTGGATCAGGAGCAGGCTGTGGGGGAAGCACTGCCACCCCTGACAGCAAGGACAGCCCAGAACACAGCACACCACAGACAGGATCACATCCAGTACCAGAGAGAGGGGAAAAACCTCCTGACACAAGCCACCCTCCTGTGACAAGGTGCTGACACTCCAAGAGCTTGTGTGTATCCCACTGGCTCCTTCCACGAGAAAAACCCAAGGGGACACTCCCTCCCTTAGGGGACACACCTACATCACTGCTCTGGTGGGGCTCAGAGGTTTAACTGGTGTGGGAACAGCTCCAGCAGCAGCACACAGAGCACGTCCAGACACTGGTGGGCTAGTGGGTCCCATTCCCTCCACTCTCTGCAGCAGCATCTAGTTTTGGGTTAAAAAAACCCTAAAAGTGTACAAGTGTCAGCACAGGACATGATGTGCAGCCTGCAGGGTTACCTTTTTGGAGAGCCATGCCCCAGCGGTGGGGGGAAGGCAGCAAGTCTGTGTTTTCACCCTGCCCATCTTAACCACAGGCACAGCCCCCACTGCCTGGGCTCATTTTCCAGATCACAGGTTCCTAAAATGGACCATTCTGAGGGCTTTGCCCACCTGACACCCCAGAAGGATCAAATGAGAGAGCCCTGTAGGAGTCCTGTACCTCATTCCTGCAAAGATTATTCACAGGAGTCTGCAAAGAAAAGATCAATCTTTCTCTGTCCTGAGTGAAACCACCCAAGCATGCTGGCAGTGAGGAGAAATGCTCCCACCAGCCTGGCAGGGATGCACCAAAAATAATGAGTTCCCCAAGCAGCCTCTTCTCCGTGCATCTGTACGGAAGAACAACCATCATTACAGCAATACATCATTTCCACTTCTGCCTGACACTTACCTCTAGTCATGTGTAATGGAACAGAGCAACAAGGTGAGGGGAAGAGCTGAGAGTGGAGGGAGAAGCTCTCAGAAACAGGGCTGTCTCTGGGGTATATTTGCATGAGCAAAGTTTGGCCACGCTCAGAGACACCCAGCTCACACCACAACAGCCTCTGAACAAAGCAGACACTCCCAGGGAGCACAGGCAGTGACATCCAGGCAACCCCAACTCTGAACATTCAGGTCACTTCTGGTCCAAGCAAAGGACAGGCAAAAGGAGCAGAATGGCCAAGAAACCCCCACCACAAGTGCTACCAGTGTTTATCCCTCCAGATGCAAACCCAAGCTCCACCAGATGAGAAACTGCATGGATTGAAAGCAGGCAGGAGAAGGAGCCAGCCCAGTCACCCAAGTGGCTGCTGCCCAAGAGGAACAAGTGCACAGAGCAGGAACAACAAACATCACCAAGGAAAAAAGGATGTGAAACGTGCAGGAGCTGACTGGAACAGGGACCCTTTTCACTAAGGACACACGGCTTCTGTTGAGGAATCAGCTTGGGCAGCCCTAAGTCCTGCCCACGCTCCTGGATGCACAGGCATTCCCAAAATTACCTCATGGTGGTATTTACTGCTCACTCATGGAAAGCCTGGTGCAGTGTTCCACACCCCCTGCTGCTGAGAACAAAGCCTAGGTAAAGAAATGGAAGTTAACACCTGCTCTGAATTCCAAAGTTAATGATTCCACCCCAATTTCTCTGCCACTGCAAAGGGGCTGCTGCTCCTTGGGCATCTAGCATGAGGCAAATCCAAAACCTCTATCCCTGACCAGCAGGTTGGAGGAAAATGGGAATGTTCCTGCAGCTGATGCACAGGGCTGTGACAGCAGATCTTGACTCTGCCCTTTGCTTTCCCAAGAGCTTTTCTGGTGGCCCTATCAAACTTTTGATGGTTCTACAAGACTGACCTCTCACAAAGAGGCTAAGAGATTTAATTCTTTAATGATGATGAAGTATTCAGACATCTGGAGAGAAGTATTATTCAATTACTGGCCTGCCAAGGGAAAACCTCTCTTCCCTAATCTTAGCTGCAGCAATCTTTATTAGTGCCTGCATGCTGCGTGGTAACACAAGGAAGTGCCTGCTGCAGAGCACAGGCAGCAGGCAGCAGCAATTGTGAGAACCTTAACTCAGCATTTCCTGACAGGAGTGATTAAAATCTCAAACTCAGTGTAATATTAGCACTTTCTCAAGAGACTGACAGCCCGTTTGCCCTGTTTACTTTACCAATTCACAGCCTGCAGAGCAAACTGCTTATGGTACTATCAGATTTAAGATGAATACAGACCCATGGCAAATGAAACCAGTGGCAAAGAAATGGCAGAGGCTCAGCTCCTCAACTACTCACTTGCTCAGCCTCCTTTTTTAGCATTTCTCATTGGAATTGCACACAAATGGATCAGATATTGCCAGGTGAAGGGTCAGCCTGGGCTCTCCTGCCCCTCCACACCCAGAAACGTACAAGAGACCACAGGGAGCAGCCATTCACAGAATGAAACCCCAAAAGGCTGTGGCCAAAACCCTGAGTACAAAACAGCCAGGCTGCAACTCAAACACCTCCTCAGCTCGCTCTGAAACTGTCCACTGTCCTGTGTGCCAGCAGTGCCAAATCCAGTGACAGGGAAGGGGCCAACACACATTTACACCCCTTGGTGTGCACAGGTGGTGTGTTCTTCTAGTTCTGCATCTTCCTAGAAAAGGGAATGGAGCAAACTGTGAAAGAGGCAGCTCTGCCAAGCCTCTACCTAAAAGCACAGTGCAAGGCAAACTGCCAGCCCCACATGCTTCCCTCAGCCCAGAAATGGCTGTGGTTTGAGCTGGCCTTTTCACTCTTGCCATCCCAAATTACTGACTCCAGGCTGTGGGCTTCTGACCCTGAAATGAAGCAATTTGGGGGTCTTTGTATAGAGCTGCATAAGGGGAAATGAAGTGAGTCCTGAGCAGAGATGTGTTAGCATGTGCTGACAGGGACAGCACACACACCAGCAGGTCCTGGGAGCAGCACATCCCTGCAAAGTGTGTCACATCACAGGACTGGCACCTCACCCCCTGCACAGTGAGGAGAGCACTACTGAGGACAGAAAACATCCCCAATCGATTTCTTACCACCTGTAGAACAGCCAGCACCCCCACGGTCAAACCACCTGTGGCTGGGTTTGAAACAGCCTCTGGCTGAAGGGTGCAGGCAGCCTCTCTCCCACACCCTGCCCAGAATGCACACCCAGAGCTGTTGTATCTTTATTTACAGTGCTGTATCTGCTGCTGGCATCTGAACTGACCCATTCTGCCCTGCAAGATCCCCTTCTCTGGCCCAGAAACAGCTGCCATAAGGCTGATGCCTCTGCTACCTGCAGAGCACAGCTAGCAGGGCCAGCACAGAACACTGCCTGCCTCTGCCTTTTCAAGGGCTGATGCTGGCAAGGAAGGGACTGGGGAGGCAGTGACACATTTAGCCTCATTTCCCCAAAACGACACACAGACGCTGGCACACGTCCCCTGGGAGCAGAGCTGCTCCCTTCCGGCCGGCCGGGGATGTGGGGCAGAGGTGCTGCCAGCACCGGGGCTGCTCCTGCTCCTGTCCCGGCCGGGCAGGGCCCTTCCGAGGCCAAACAGTGCCACACAGTGGCAACTCAGAGCTGCTTTCCAGCCAAGCAGCTCCAAAACACGCGGGGATGCTGCAGGGAACAGGCTGAGAGGCTGCAGCTTCCATGAGGAAGGAGTTCAGAGCTTCCCCAAGCACTGCTGTCTTTATCCAGCCCACGGCTTCACAGCTCGGGAGCTTTGGCAGCGACACAGATTTAAGGTTTCCTTTCCATGTGGTTATTTTGGGTGACATGGCCCCATAAGCAACTGTGAGAGCTCAAGGGCTGCCCCACAGCAGGCACAGGCAGCCTGAGAATAAATATCTTGGCTGCCAAGACCAACAGTGCCCAAACCCAGGGCCTCAGCTCCCTTCTGCCGTTCTATTTCTGATGGTGTGGCTTCCCCATGATCAGAAATCTCGTACTTTTCAGGAGCCAATGTTTCAAACAGAAAGAAATCAAGACTAATGGTAAATATCAGACAGTGTGTACAGACAGTGCAAGCAAGCTGCACTTCAGAGAGCACAGACTCCTCTGAACACAGCAAGGGGAAGCTCCAGCACAAAGTGTTGCACTACAAACACATCACTGCCTCCCACTTTGCCAGCTGCTACACTGCCTCCTGTGACAGCACTGCAAAAGAGAAACCCCCACCAGTGCCCCAAAAACATTGACAGCATCTCATGCCAAGCAGCTTGCACGGATCTCCATGACTGATGGAGAAGCTAAGCTTGGCACATTCCTTTCAGTGATGCTGAGGAAGCAAAAGTCCCTAGAAGAAAAGCTGAGGAGAGGGAAAACAACTAAGGGCAGGAACATCTGAAAAATGCTGCAGCAACATGCCAGAGCTTATCTTTCAAAGCCCCAGGATTTCACCCCTGTTCCACCCAGCTGAAGTCACAAACTCGTTACAAAAGCACAAATCTGAGAAGCTTTGGGCTGCATGCTGTGCAGGGAAGGTTTTCCCAGCTCTCCCAAACTCCCATCCTTAACAGCCATTTTAGGACAGGCAGCCCAGAGCTCCCTGGCAAGTTCTCTTGCGAGTCAAATGTGCCAGAGCAGTGCAAAGATTCCTGGAGGATGAGCTCCCAACCACCACCGCCTTTGCCCGCATTCCTGGGCCTGACAAACAGAGCTTACCAATGCAAGGTACAGCTGGACAGGCTCACAGAAGACACCACCACTTAATTATATTTTTAATTCTTGCCAAAGGCAGGTGCTGGTCTGGCCTCTCAGCAGAGCAAGTTATGCAAATGTAACACCTACACTGGAAATTGAAACCACGGTTTTCACATTCCCAGTGCAAACCTCCAGTCATCTGGCAATGGGACAAGTGACACACTTCCAGAACAAGCCTCAGAACTTCCAGGGTCACTGTTAACCCTGGTCTCCAGCACCTGACCTCATTTCCCACCAGGAACCCCTCCCAAGTGAGCACCCTCAGAGCAGAAGCATTATTTTACAGCATCTTCTGTTTGTGCCTCTCTCCTGTTCCACATCAGCCACGCCAGCGCGCGCTGCCAAGAGAGGGATGGTAACAACACGCCTTAAACACGAGAGGCACGAGGTCACCAGCTCCTCAGCCTGACCCAGGCACAGCTCCCGCAGGGAAAGCCAAAACACTGGAAAATTTAGCAACGGGAAAGCAAAACAGATCCAGTGTCATTCCACTGCATTCCAAATACATGAGAGCGACGGCACCCGCCGCCTCCTGCGGTACTCACGTCGCTGGGGCTGAGGTTCCCAAGGCCGTTGTCCTGCTCGGAATCCCGGCCGGACTCGTGGCCCTGGGAGCAGCGGGGGTGGGAAGGATGGATCCAGATCTCCAGCCTGGTGGCATCGTCTCCCACTTGTCTCAGGGTGGATTTCTTGCCCTTGCCCCGGCGGTTGGGGCTCACGTCCAGCACCGGATGTTTCCTCTGCTCCATCTGCTCGGACTGGGCACACAGGACACATTCAGATCACCCAGGGATCAAGGGTCAGGGGAAGTGTATCATTTCCTAGAGATGGAAAAATTAGCCCTTTCCCCTGCTTCACAACCACAATAACTCAGGGACAAGTCCAGAATTTGGTTCTGACTCGACAGGACAGTGCAGGTGAGCAGTTTTCAACTCCAGCCACCCCAGGACAGGAAAAGCTGTGTCCAGTCTCAGGAGCAGCCCACAAGCCACACTGGGATGACCCCTGGGGCACAAAAGCACTGGAGCCTCCCTTATCCATCCCCACAGTGTGGGGCACCTATGGAATAAAGCAATGATTGAGCTGCATGCCAAGGCTGTGCTGCAAACCACAGCAACCAACAGCCTTTGCTGTGCTCAGCCAAATCAGTTTGTGACCCACAAACAAGAGATTCAGCTGCCCAAACCACCCCAAAACCTTTATTCTGAAGGCTGCCTCTCTCATGAAATTTCTTGAAGTAGGTAAGGAGTGCCTCCAAGTCCAAAAGCCACCGTTCTCTCCATGCTCTCCAGCACAGGACAGGTAGCACAGGAAGGGGCAGAATCCCACAGCCCAGCTCCAAGGCTCACCTTGCGTTTTGTCTCCTCAAACAGGCTCATGAGGCTCTCCTTGGCAGTGAGGATGGGGTTGCTGGCAGCCAGGCTGCGCATGTAGTAGTACACAGCATCCAGCTTCCTCCTCTGCAAAAAGCACAACAAAACAAAGACAAGTGGCTCAGAGCTGCCACTCCTTCTGGGGCATTCAAAGCCACGTTCCCATGTCCCTCTCCCTCAATACACACTGAGAAAGGTCCTTCCCAGCCACGAAGGAAAGGTGCTTCTGAACCCTGCAGTTCTGAACTGCTCGGCTTTAAACCAGCATCTTCCAGTGTTGGGAACTGGCAGATCCCTGCCATCCTATGTGCCCCAGCACGATGCTTCCATTATCTGCTGCCACATCTTCCCTGAAGTCAGTTTTCCTGCATGGATGGAGCAGCCAGCACAACTGAAACCCAGGGAAGTCATGTGTGAATGCTGCTTAGACCAATGCCCACAGGTTCCGTGATAAGATAGCAAACAGATGGCTCTGAGCACAAAAATCTCATGCAAAAAGCGGACTGTGTTTTCAACTTTAAACAATTACACTCTCAACAGCCCACAGAAGAGTCCCCCAAATCCCTGAGGGAGTGGCGTGTATCTGACAAAGCTGCCTGAATCCACAGCAGCTGGAATCCACACAGCACATCCTGCCACCAGCCTCTTTTTTCTTTAAAGAAAAAACCCAAACCATCTGAGCACTGCCCTAAACAATGCCTTTCTCCACCAGATGGAATCTCCCAGCCATCCCAGAGGCTCTCCCTGTGCCTGCACATCCTTGCAGGAGGAGCATCTTACCGTGTAAATGGCCAGAAGGGCCAGCTGGTTGTATGGGCGGCCGTTCTTCGGAGCAATTTGCTGAGCCTTTAAATACCAGCTGGGGAAGGGAAAAAAACAGAGAAAGGGTTACTGAAAGGACAACAGGCTGCCTTCCTTGCCCTCAAGGGTGCAGAAGTTCCCTTGGAATTGGCATTTCTGCAGGGAACTGCCAGGGACAAGTGCCCTCTGCCTGCAGGAGTGAGCACAGACAGTGAGCTGTGCCCATCCTGGGGAGGGATGGGGCACTGGGCAAGAGAGGGCAGGTCCAGCTGCAGAAGGAAAAACCCCTGGCTCACCCCACAGATGAGCAGGGGGCAACAAGTGCTGGTAAATTCTGATGGAGAGCAGACAGATGTAAAAGCCACCAGAAAATAGAAGAGCACCAATTCTGCCAAGCTCAGTGGTCTAAACCTTCCCTGCTGCAGGATCAGCACAAGACAACTCCCACCACCTCCATTTCTAGATGGAGGATGCCTGGATCTGGCAGCTTGCTCTCTGCACCACCAAAAGTCAGCTACACCTTTCACCTTTACAGGACTGCGATACAACAGAGGAGAGGAAAGACATTAAAAAGGAGGAGAAAGACTTCCTTGGCTAGAGGCAAGTTCAGGGATGAAATGGCATCCATCCCTGGTGTCCAGAGGCAGAGCTGGCTGGAAGGACACAGCAGCTGCGTGCCTACCTGCGGGCCTTGCCGTAGTTCGCCGTGTCGTTCGCCTGCTCCCGGTACCGGCAGATGTCCCCCTGGCAGATCATGCACCTCTGGGCGCTGATCAGGGCGTACTTCACCTGCAAAGGAGCAGCCACGGAGCACCTGGGACACAGCCCTGGCTCACCTGCAGGCCCAGCCAGCCCACAGGGGGTGTGCAGAGCCAGGAGGAGGTCGGTGATGTGCTGGAGGTCTCACAAAAGGGCAGCAGAATGAAATGACAAGGCTCCATTGCACTGGTTCAGCATTTGTAGGGGCAAGACAATCCCCAAAACACCTCCTCTCTGACACAATACCCCACCTCTCTCCACAAGGGGGTTGTTCAGCCCGTGACCAATTTGAGGACAGCTGTTAGATAAACACATCTCTCTGGGAATGGAGCTGGACTAAAATATCCCATCCCAGCTGTCCCTTGCACCTGCACTCATAGCTCAGGGCAACACGTCAGGGAGGCAGCACAACTGCCAGCTTTCCCTCATTACCCTGGATTCCACAGGCAGAAAAAAGACATGTTCAGTATCTCAGGAAAGGTCAGGGTGCCTTTGGACGCTTCTTTCCTTTATTAGCTCTGGTCACAGAGCTGATACAAAACAAGTTCTTTGCAAAGGAAGCTAAGAAATGTTACTGCACCAGAGTGCAGAGTTCTCCAGCGGCTGAGAAAAATTTCCTGCAAACAAACTGGCTGTGTTTGGAGTACAGCTGCCTGCCCCTTGGCAAGGGCAGCACACTGAGGGCACAGGATCACCAGGATGAGAAGCAAACCTACCATTTTCCTGAGAGGTTTACTGCGGATGGCCATCCCATCCATGTAGTCCTCAAGCTTGAACTGGTAGGACACCTGCAGCTTCTGGAGAAGGCCATCAAAAAAAGAAGAGCCCTGCAAAATACACACACACACACTTGGATGTTATGATTTTTCTAATGACAAGCATGGAATCACCACACCAGCCCTGCCACGTGCAAGAAAGGAGCTCCATCTCCCTGAGGTTTGGGCTGTTTCTCTTCAGAACACAACAAGGAGGTTGGGGCATCTCCAGCCTCAGAGGTTTTCAAGACTGAGCTACACAAAATCAGGACTGACTTGATTTAGTGCTTAATGAGACCTGCTATGAGGGGGAGGGTGGACTAAAGGCCTCCAGGAGTTCCTTTTCTCACCCTAATTCTTTAAAACATCTTCTCAGGTCTGTCAGCCTACCTGGTCCAAAAACTAAACTGAGCTGCAGTTTTATAGAATAACTTCCAAGTAAATTTGGTGGCACAAACACCTCCAGGAATGCTTCTGTTCAGCTCCACTTCAGGGCATTCATTTCATTTTAGCTTAAATCAGCTTCTAATTAACACAAACACACCCAAACAAACCTGGTTTAAATTGTAACAGATGTCTACCTCGACCTACACCTGCCCCACTAAACCACAGTGTGTCTGAGCATCCTCTTTGCATAAGAATGACCTGGAGACATGAATAATATCAAGATGACCAGGTGCCCCATTACACCATCCCTTTCTAAAAACCAGTCAATCCCACCCAAAGGTTTAGTGAAATCTGGGGATGTTTCTCTCTTCTTACCTCATCTAGAAGCAAGAGCAGTTTGTTCCGAATTTCTTGGGCATTTTCCCCCTGAGGGTCCTTGAGGAGCTGCCGGAATTTCTCAATCACCTGGTAAAAAGCATTTTTCCACAGCAACTGGTCCACGTTCTGTGTGTCAGAGAACTCAATATCCATCAGGATGCACCGTTCATAGAGCTGCAGCATCTCCACCCTACAGCAAAACACAGTCAGGGAGGGGTCAGTTGCCATTAAAATGATCCCCACCTCCCTTCCATCCAACCAAAATACACAGCAGAGACACAGACCCTGCTTCCTCAAACATGAACGAGTTGAGAACAATGGAAACAAAGCCTCAGAGTCCCAGAAATCACATTTCCCTTGTCAGCTGCCTACAGCCCTGCCTGGATGCTGGAGCAGAATTCCTCCCCCAAATTTAATAAAATAGCTGCAGGCTAGGAATGGCTCTGAAACATGTGGGGCAAGTTAATGGCAAAGAGGATCCTCAGCTGTCCCTGCCCCATTCCCTATAATCTTTCAAGTCCTGCAGAAAGAGTAGCAGAGCATGGATAGTAAAGCCTGGAGTGAAGGCAGATGGCGATGCCTGGAAGAGCCTGACAGGATAAGAGAAGGATGCTGCTGGGTTCCTGCACAGAGCACAGAGCCAGGATGGGCTGCCTGACCTCACACAGCCCCCAAACCCTGCACACACACTGGGACAGCACAAACAGCAAGGGAACTGGACATTTCTGCAGATGGATGTCGGGTAAAGGTCCCCACACAGCTGGCAGCAGGCACTTGGACACAGGCAGGACACAAGGGACACTGCCAGCAAGGACAGGGTCAACTGAGCCTACGTTCCCAGGGCAGGGTGGGCTTCAGCAGTGTCTCCTCTCCCTCCACACAACAGCTCTGGGTGACCTCAGCACCATGAAGAAGACCTGAAACCTCTAGTGCTGCTTCAGTTGCACACATATTCCACCCCACGGTCCACAGAGCAAGCCCTGAAATGAGCTCACTTGCTAGATTTGCTGCCAGTCACCTCTGAAAATCAGCCTCCACAGAAGCCCTGCAGACATAGAGGCCACAAGTAAATGTGAAAGATGCCAAGCAGAAACTTGTTACAGCCATGTTAACAATGCCCCAGAGCAACTTCTCTCCTGACAGACTGGCATCACCAGGCTACTCCCACTGAAGTGGCACCATGCTGAGTGGCATCAAGAGCAAAACTACACAGCACTGGAAAGGCACTGCCAGCACCAGGAACACACAAAATGCCTCCTGAGCACACACCAAGGACAGGTAAGAAAGCAGAAGTCTGACAACAAACACTGAGACCACTGGAACTGAGAAACATCAGCTCCAGCAAGAGCCAGAAGAGCCAAAAATCTGCAGCAGGTTGCTTGTCCTGCTCCTTTGTGTCCCTGCAAAGCGCAAGAAGCCACGGCTTAGCTCCCAGCCCAGGGCAGTGACATCCATCCTCACCCACAGCTTCCTTCCACCACCCACACACCACTGGCACACAACAAACAGACCCAGCACATCAAAAACCAGCAACCCAGTGACACATCTCCCAGCCACTGAGACACAGAGCTCCCCAAGGAGACACCATTCTGCTGTATTTCACCCTGGAAATGACTCACTCCCCCCTCTACAGCCCACCCACGAACCTCAGCTGGGCCATCTTCTCCAGCCCCTCCGGGCTGATGCGGTCTCTGGACAAGAGGTTGCTGAGCTGCTGCTCCTGGTTCCCAGCCTCACGCAGGAGTTTGCTGAGCTCCTGCTGCTGCATGTTCCTCATCTGCTGCTCCATCTCAGGGCTCAGAGGAGTAGGGGGGAGAGGGCCACACAGGTACTGCCCTGCCTGGCCAGGGTACCCAGAGTAATAAGCTCCTGGGTACACCCCGTTGGCTGGACCCATAGGATACTGCAGGGAATATCCACCGTAGGGATACTGGGGGCCTTGCCCAGAGGCACGAGGGTAATAATAGGGATTGTCAGAGTTTTGGAATTTATAGTAGGAGGGCTGGGCCTGGCGGGCTTCCCCCCAGGAGGTGGGGCTCACTTCATCATCCGTGTCTAGGAAGTGAAGCTGAGCAGTCTGGCTCTTCAAGGCGGGTTTTTGGTCCGGGTTGTTTGGGTCCCACAGCCGGCGGGCAGTGCCACCTCGGCCCCGGCTCCGGGGGCCTTTGCTGCCAGCCCCGCCCAGCAGGAGCCTGGGCCCGGGGTGAGTGGCTTCAGGGACACCCCCTGAGCTGGCAGAGAGGTCCGTGTTGGCAGGCAGGAACAGAATCCCACGGCCCCTCCCTTGGGGCTCCTTGCTCTGGCTCCTCACCTCTGAAGCCTCTAAGGCCTTCAGGGACTTTTTTTTATCTGTATCTGCCAAGCTGATGTCCCTGTTCGTGGTCCTGCTGACAAATTTCACTCGAAAGGGTCCCTTGGCTTCCCTGCCATTGCTGCTCCACTCGCTCTCGCTCCTGGAAGCTCGGCTCTGCTCCGAATGCCTTCTCCTGTCTGAATTCCTGCTGGAGACGTACACCTCCGCCTCATCGATCCTGTCATCATCCAGGGAGTCGGTGGAGGACACAGAGAGCTGCTTCCTAGGACGTATCCTTTCCCTGGCACGCTCCTGCCTCCTCTCCACCCCATCCACGAGCAGGGCTCCGTCCGTGCTGTTGTTGCTCCCAGCCGAGCTGGTGCTGCAGGTGCGGTACCGGCTCCGCCGCTTGTCCGTGCGGGAGTAGCGCTTGGTGGAGCCCGGCTTCCCCGGCAGCACCTCGTCCCCCATCCTCCTCACCCTGTCACTTCGCTCTGCTCGCCTCCCTTTATCCCCCCTGGAGGCTTTCACTGCTTCCCCTGCCTGGCTCCCCTCTCTGTCCTCCTTGCTCGGTTTAATTTTCCTGTTGTTGTCTTTTCCAGCACCTTTCTCAGTCTCTTCATCTCCCTCGACTTTCAGCTGCTCCATCCTCCTGGTGATCTCCTCGCTGGCTGACAGCAGGGAGGGTTCTCTAGCAGCGGAGTGCAGGCGTTTCCCAGGCTGGTAGATCTGCTGGTCCGGTTTCTTGGTTCTCCTGGGGGTCTTTGGACACCACTCATCCACAATGGGCTGCTTGGATGAGTTTTCCTGGCTTTGCAAGCTGCCTTTGGTCTCTGTTTCTTCCTTTTCCTGTGAAGGACCATTCTGCTTAGGGCCATCACTTTTGTCCCAGTCATCCACAGCTGGAGCTCCCACTCCCACAGAGTCCTTGTCCCCAGCACTCTCCTCCTTGTCCTCCTCAGCTCTGCTCCCTTCCTTCTCCGAGGTCTCTTGCTTTGGTGACACAAGTTTGCTCCTCAGTCTGGACAGGCCAGGCTTGTAAATCTCCTGGTCTGGGCGCCTGTTGTCCTTGCGGTGCCTCGGCTCCTTCACCTCCTTCATGTTTTCTGGGGAAAAACGGACAGAAGGAAGTTATTCCTAGGGACCAAATAACACCATGACAAACAGTAAAGTCAAGGCAAAGAGCCTGTCACCCTCAGGGCAGGTCTGAAAATCTGCATCAATATTTACGGGAAACCACAGAATAAGAGTAGAAAATGAGAAAGTCTAGCAGAGCTGACCAAGCCCTTGGCCTGATCCATTTACAAATCCCATCCTGCAACAGGTTTTGCCTCAAAGCGCCCACGAGGCACAGGCAAAGCACAACACGAGGCTTGAGCACAAGCAGCAAGAGTAAAGTTGTATCACCGCAGGTTCAGCAGCAGTGACCCGCCTGCAGTGGGTGCAGGAGCTGCCGTCCCCAGCAGCCCTGCTCTGCCACCAGACCGTTCGCAGTCAAAGACGCCTTTCCCCCTGCTCACAACCCGGTAACGTTTCTCTCCCCCTCCTTTAACCGTATTTACACAAAAAAATCGTTACAGAGCCCAGGCCGGAGCACGCACGGTTAAACGACCCACCAAAGCCGCTGCGTTCCCTAAACTTTCTCCCTGTCAGGACCGCGCACCGGCCGCAGCCCCGAACCTCCGCCGGTACCGGGGGC
The DNA here is from genome assembly GCF_021018805.1 of Prinia subflava. NCBI lineage: Eukaryota > Metazoa > Chordata > Aves > Passeriformes > Cisticolidae > Prinia > Prinia subflava. The sequence continues at coordinate 6,747,250 of NC_086254.1, forward strand.
TCGGCCCGGAGGACCCCGAGGGGCTGGGACCGATCATGCCGGGGCAAAGCCGCTCCGGCTGCCGCCGCCCGCCCCTCAGCCCGCCCGTCCTCGGTGCACCGGGAACAGCCCCGTGCCGGCGCCGGCGGGGCGGCAGCGCTGCCCCGAGCCCTACCCCAGGCGCAGCCGGGCAGCGCGGCCGCGGGGCCGTGCTCGCCCGCGGGCAGGTGCCTCTGCGAGGAAGGGACAGCCCAACAGCGGATCGCCGGTGCCCCTGGCGCCCCTCACCTCGCCCGCCGCCGGCCGCGCGGGCCTGCGCCGCCACCATGTCCCGCAGCTCGGCGGCCGAGACGCGGACGCGCTCCAGCCCCTCCGCCATCTTGGCTGCGCCGGGGGCGGGCTGCGCCGACGGCGGCCGCGCACGGACAAACCGCCGCCGCGGCCGCGCGCAGGCGCTCACGGGGGCGCGCACATGGCCGCGCACGGGGCCGCGCCGCGGCCGGGGCTGGGCGAGGTGCGGGATGCGGAGCGGCGGCTGCGGGGCCGCGTCCATCGCACGCCGCTGCTCACCTGCGCCGGGCTGGACCGCATGGCCGGCAGGAGGCTGCTCTTCAAGTGCGAGCTCTTGCAGAGGACCGGATCCTTCAAGGTGCGCGGGGATGGCGGCAGTGCGAATCCCCGGGGCAAAGGTCGCTTTTTGCTAGAGGGAGACTCGAGTTCCGCCGATAGCCACCAGCTCCTGCCGCCCTGCGCGGCGCTGCCCGGGGCTGAGGGAATGGTGTAAGGAGGACATTCAGCCCAGCACGCACATGCTGTGCTCTGCTCGCAGATCCGCGGTGCCCTGAACGCGGTGCGGAGCCTCGTCGAGGACAGCGAGCGCACGGGCCGGGCGCGGCCCCGCGCTGTGGTCACACACAGCAGCGGCAACCACGGGCAGGCACTGGCCTGTGCTGCTCAGGCAGAAGGTAAACCCGTACCCCCGACCTCCAACCCAGCTCCGAGAGGCAGGCACCGCTAAAGGCACAGCTGGTTCTGTCGGAGAGGATGGAGATCTCTCTCCTGAAGCCATGGCGGAGCTGGCATAGGCAAGGCATTGCCTGCTCCTGCAGTTTGAACTGGCTGCTGTGGGTTTTGGGCTCTTGGATTTACTTCCTGTCTCATCCCACAGGGATTCCTGCCTACATCGTGGTGCCCCGAACAGCCCCGCAGTGTAAGCAAGATGCCATTCGTGCCTACGGTGCCACACTGGTGCCGTGTGACCCCAGTGACAAGGTAATGCACAGGGGAGACAGGCCAGGGACACTGTCCAGCCAGAGTGAGAGGTGACTGCTGTGCTTTCCCTTAGTCCAGAGCAGAGACAGCATCCAAGGTTGTCCAGGAGACAGGAGGAGTCCTGGTGCACCCCAACCAGGAGCCGGCGGTGATCGCAGGGCAAGGCACCATCGCCCTGGAAGTGCTGGAGCAGGTGAGAGAAATGCACAGCCCAGCCCCTGCAGGGGCACAGCAAAAAGGGGGACACAAAGTGTCAGAAGCCCTCACAGTTCCATTCTGCACAGGCACCCCAGGTCAATGCAGTGGTGGTTCCTGTTGGAGGTGGAGGAATGGTTGCAGGAATAGCAGTCGCCATCAAGGTAGGCAACAGCTCATCCATGAATCAACCTGTGGGAAGGGCAGGACTCTCAAGGCAGGCAGCATTTTTAACTTTAGAAAGACCCTGCAGTGAAAGTCTGTGGGTGCCCGGGGTCTGGATGGCAGCAGCAGCAGGGCCTGCTTACCCCCCTGCACACACAGAAACAGGGGACAGGCACATACTGGTGTCACCCAAGTGGCTCCTCCTGCTGTCCCCAGGCTTTGAGGCCAGATGTGAAGGTGTTTGCTGCCGAGCCAAGCAATGTGGATGACTGTTACCAGTCCAAGGTGCGAGGGGAGCTGACCCCCAACCTCCACCCACGGGACACCATCGCAGACGCAGTAAAAACCAGCATAGGTCCCAACACGTGGCCCATCATCAGGGACTTGGTTGATGATGTCCTGACAGTCTCAGAGGAAGAAATCAAGGTAAAGGCTCCCAGCTCCCTTCTCACGGTAGCTGCCAGCAGGCAGCTGCCTCCATCCCTGCCCTGACCCTCTGCTCTCACCCCAACACACTCCCAGAGCAGCACAAGCCCCTGTGCACCACTGCAGCTGTGACACCCACGCTGTCTGCAGCTGGAAAGGGCTGTTGGGAGCTCTGCCCTCCCTTCCCAGGGAGCTGCAGGGATGCCCTGGAGCAGCCTGTGCTGGCTGCCGGGCTGACAGCTGCTGCCCTGTCCCCACAGCGAGCCACGTGGCTAGTGTGGGAAAGGATGAAGCTGCTGATTGAGCCAACTGCAGGCGTGGGACTGGCGGCCGTGCTCTCGGAGCAGTTCCAGGCAGTCCCCCGGGACGTGCAGAACGTTTGCATCGTGCTTTGTGGGGGAAATGTGGACCTGAGATCCCTGACCTGGCTCACAGACCTCTCTGGGAAAGCTGAATGAGGATGGAGTGGTGTTTCAAGAAATGAAAACCTAACTCTGAATTTGTGCAGTGGTTTGTGTGCTACTAAAAACAGATCAAGTCCAAACGTTTGGGAGTTTTTGTGGAGGGACAAGGGAAGCTGGCATTGGTCTCTGTGGGGGGCCTGGAAACAAAGCACTGCCTGTTCTCCCCTCCCCAGCTGCCTTGCCCTGGCCCAGGCCTCCAGAGAGCTGCACTCAGTCACCCTCCCCAGCTGCTACTTGGCTGTTCTTTCTCAGCATCACAGGAACTGCCAGCAAACTCCTTCACACGGCAAAATCCCCCCACACCCCACGTGGCAGAGCATGAGGGACCAAAACAATCCCAGTGGGCCAGGGGGTTCACTTCAAGGGGTGCACACAGCCTCCTGGCCACCACCACGACAGAGGCACTTAGGCATTTTTGACATATTCCATTAAAATAAATAGCTATAGCTGGTACCTGAGCAGCAGCTGGCAAGGCAGCTGCCCCTGTACAGACCCCAGCAGTAACACGTCCAAGGCATCAGTGCTGTCCTCACAGTGCACGGGCCAAGAACAGCATCCAGGGAGCCAAGGCACAAATTCCAGCCATGCTGGAGGCTCATTCCATCTCCACCTCCTGCTCTGGCAGCGCGCTCTCACTCCTCACCCACGGCACGGGCTCCGGGACGTGAGGGTCGTAAGTCCATTTGGGAAAAACGCGCTTGTAGAGGTTCAGCAGCACCGTGTCCTGGGACTTGAGCTGCCCATCGAAGTGGCACTTCATGTGGCCATGGGTCCCTAGGCAGAGGGCAGGAGAGGCCATTAGCAGTCTCTTACACCATGCCAGCAACAGAGAGAAAACACCAAATCAAACCTACCTAAGGGCTCCTTGATGTGCCCTCTGCGTCCCCACTTTGTCCTCAGCTCCACAGGCTTGAACCACATCACATCCTCTGGAGATGAAAACACAAAAGGCAGGTAAGGAACAGGCTGTGCTGCACCCACATAACCACAGGGACAGAGCTTCCAGAACCCCTTTTCCCAGCAGAGACCAGCTGTACCTCTGTTGAAGAACATGTATCGCACCACAGCCGTCTTGGTGAAGATCTTGAAGGGGTGGCCGCTGAGCACCAGGCGCTTGATGACGATCCTGTCGGGGTCCACGGAGAGCAGGGAGCCCGTGGCAATGAGGTCGTGCATTCCTGCCAGGCAGAGTCACCAATGCACCAGGGCAGATGCCTCCATCACCCCTTCCCCACCCCAAACCCCTTCCCTGAAGGGCTGCAAGCCCAGAGCAACCCCACAGGAGGGGACAGCTTTTTCCAGTCATACTTTCTGGAGAGATGCACTTGTAAGCAGGGCATGGGGACAGTTTGTTTCCCAGACATCACCTCCTCAGCATTTATCAACTCACCATTACTTCTCTGTTTGAAAAGCAGCACGGAGGCAGGTGGGAAAGTGATGGGAGCGTAAACAGTCACCACCAGGGCAGCATCTGGGCGCAGGAAACGCTCCAGCTTGTGCTTATCAGCTAGGACAGAACAGCAATGATTGAGTTCAGGCCAAGAGCAGTCCTCAGAGCTGTGGGAAACCCCAGAGCTCATCCTTCCCTGTTCAACACCCCTCCTCTGCTGGCACTGAATATCTGGGAAGGAAGGTGATCCTCTGGCATGGACCCTGGACCTTGCCTGATCAGTGCACCACCTTTCCCAAGCCATTCTACTCCCCATGACCTTGTGCCTGCCCTGGAAGCCTCAGAGCCTAGGAGTGAATCTTCACAAGAATCCTTCAGCCAGGTTCAGACACCACGGCTAAGACATCACAGGCTTCCTGCTCCAGAATTCCCACTCCCACTCCTGCTGTAGCCAGTCCCTGACAAACCTGAGGTGTGCTGGGAGAACAGGGGGGATGCTCGGAAGCGCCTGAACCCGCAGTGGAAGATCAGCTCCTCCTTGGCCCTCACTGGCTCGCTGTTGCCCGGATGCCGACGCACCAGGAAGTTCAACACGGACATCTGGAAGAGGCAGCACAGTGAGGGGCTGCTGGCAGGGTATGGTGGGCAGCAGAAAGCAGCAGGACATTGCACCAGAGATAAATGTCCTTGAAAATGGGGTCCCTAAAGGTCACTGGTCACCAGTGCCAGGCTCAGACACTTTATCCTAATCCCCCTGCAGCTTCTGCATGCTCTGACTGCTCTGAAACAGGAGCAATGTGGGGAGATTTCAGCCCAACCCTCTGCAGCCACACCCTCCCCAAGCCATGCAGCCTGAAGGAACCAGGAGCTGCACACCCCTCCAAGGTATCATCCCTTTTGTTCACCTTTTGTTCGTGGGGAAGCAGTGAGAACAGGACCAGGGGTTTCCCTTCCTTGAAGCTCTCCATCACCGAGACAGGGACATTGCAGACATGAAGTGTAACGTACCAGCCCACCTGCCAGGACAGGAGCAGTTGTGAACACTTCTCTCAACAACAAAAAAAAAGTGCTGAAGATGTGCCTGGATTAGGGAGGGAATCCAGGAGAAAACTGTCTGCTGGCTGAAAAGATCCACCCAACCACCTCCCTGATAAGTCACCCCTATTGGGAGCAAAGGAACACAAAAGGGAAAGAGATCAGCAAAAGGGAATTACCAAAGCTCCTTCAGTCTCCTCCTTCTCTATTTGCTTGAAGAGGTTCTTTCTGGTTCGGGAGAAGTCCTGGAACTGGAAGATCCTGGCATAATCCCTTGGAAGATTCTCTTTGGGGTCCCAAGGAGAAGTCCTGAAGCTTTTCAGCCCCCTGTACTTCTGGAACCTTGAGAACAGAGAGCAGGAAAGAGAAATTACTTCCCCAGTTGAGGTGAATTCCATCCTTCACCACCACCTGTGGTCTGCAGGGTCTCACACCTTCAGGAGGGCAAAGGGAGCAGAGCAAACATTAGCTCTCAGGAATAATCTTAGTGCAAAGAGAACTAAAACCAGCAGCCAAATCCCTAAAGAACCTGTCCCTGCCTCAGGGCCATCCTCCTCCCTCTCCCAAGTCAGGACCCAGCTCTCCCTGCCAACTGGTGCCTGCTCTGGAAGCCTCAGAGCCAAAAAGAGTCTTCACAAGAGTCCTTCAGCCAGGTTCAGACACCACGGCTAAGACATCACAGGCTTCCTCACCCAATTAAACAGAAAGGCACCTTCCAGCTCCTCTCCCATTTCTTACCTGACTCTGGCAGGCACATCCCGTGGCGTGTCCACCTCATCCGGAAACATCTCATCCATTCTCTCCTGCTTGTACTTCTCCAGCATCTGCTCATCCTCCTCCATCTTCTCGTCGTACTGCTCATCCCGCAGGCACTCGGACACGGTCATGGTCTCACTCTCCTCCTCCCCAGCTTCCTCCTCACTGCTCTCCCCCTCCTGGCACAGGGCAGCACAGAGCCTGTGAGCACACAGAGCTGTGCATGCAGCACTGGCACCCTGAGTGTGCTCCCCTGGTGGGATTTGGGACCCCAACCCATCATTTTAGGGTTTAACAGGCCAAAGAAGCAACGTGATACATGAGGGGATTTAACAGTGGAAATCCAGGCAAGTCCTGGCTCTGCATCACACCCTGGCATAAAAAAATAAGTTGGAAGGACAGAATTTTCCTAGAACATGCAACAATAGCCTAGAGATCACCTGTACTATCAGCTCTTGGAGGTACCTGAGAAACTGCCTCTTCCATCAGATCATCATCCATGTCGTCATCTTCATCATCATCATCATCATCATCTTTCTCACTGCCTTCTTCTCCATCATCCACAATCCAGGCAGCCTGGTACTTGGATGTGCCTTTGGGGACCTTCACCACCCTCCTGTTGGCCTTCAGAGAATCTGCAGGATTCCCACCAGTGGTTAATACAGGAACAGTTCTCCTTTCCCTCAGCAACATTTATACCAGGACAGCCAAAACCAGACCTTAGATTCATACAGGAACAGCCAAAACCAGATCTTAGCTTTATACCAGGACAGCCAAAACCAGATCTAGACTGGCACTGGTATTTTTCCACACAGAATTTGTCAGGACAGCCAAAATCTGCTAACTTTCCAGGCAAACACACAGCCTGCTGGCCACCTGATGGGACAGGGGATGGAAGCCAGCCCAACTAAGATGTTTCTTCACAGCCACCCTGGTGACAGAAGTTTCTAACAATCCTCCTAAGAGGGACAAGGAGGAGGTACAGAACGACTGCTTCTGCTCACCCTCTGCTTCCTGCAGTTCTTCTTCAGTGGGCCACGTCTGCTCCCCTTCCATGGGATCGGGAACCACTTCTGACTGCAGAGACTCCTGCTTGCTTGGATCTGCCTTCATCAGGACCTTGACATCTTCCTCCATCTCATCAGCACCATTTCCACAGTCATCCTGAAGGGCAAGAGCAGAGTTCTTAGATCTGAACACACCTAACTGAAGCTTGCAATCAGTCTCGGGTGAAACTCCCTTCATGATGTTGTGACATAACTTTCATTACACACTGCAGGCACAGAACCTCAGCCCAGCAGCAGAACACAGATAAAACTCCCTTTCCCCTCTCCTTACCCACACACCCCCAGCTGTATTTTCTCCAATGAAAGTTTAGAAACCTTGAAGAGGGCTGGCAAAGTTCTCACCCCACACACCTGAACCTCCATGTCCTGACTTCTCTTCTGCCCTTTAACCACTCGTGGGTTCAAGGAGAGCGGGTCAGGGGGAGCATCCAGCTGGCTGAGCTGGAAGTCCCCGTGGCCCACGATGTGCACCAGGCTGTTCACACCCAGGGGCTGTCCCCGCACAAAGCCGGACACCTTCAGAGTCCCCACCAGGCCGCTGTCCTGGCTGGGCACAAACTCAGCAGCCCTGGCGAGCAGGTGAGCGCGACGGGCCCGGAAAGCCAAGTGCCTCTGCTTCTGGGAGCTGAGGTGCCTCAGGAGCAGCGAGGATTCCTGCTCCGTGTTCAGTGCGAAGAGCCTGGCCTCGGGAAAACGCTTCTCAATGCATTTGGAGAGCTTCTTCCTGGCATCTATCCTCTTCTTAGGGGGCAGGTCAGCGCCTCCCGGGACAGCCAGAGCTGAGAGCAGAGAGCAGAGCTCAGGATCAGATCCCAAACCTTCTGATGTCCTTTTTACCAAACACTGGGATGGCAGCAGCCCAGATGGCCAGATTTACACCACAAGGTGCAAAGGGAGTTTCACTGTTTTCAGAGGTGCCCAACAGGACAAGGAGCAGTGGCCATGAACTCAAATGAAAGAACTTCCACCTCAACATAAGAAAAAGTCTCTTTTCACTGAAGCTGGCAGAGCCCTGAAGTTTGATTACTGTGACAGTAAATCTCCATTAAGCACCCCTAAAAACCCAAAACTTTTCTTACCATAACTGGGGAGCCCCTGTGCGAAGAGGCAGGAGAGGCAGTGTTCCCCAGCACTGTCCCAGCCATCCACAGGGTCCAGGATGAACAGCAGCGAGTCAGCAACCTTGGCAAGGTCTAAGACAGCGTAAAGATCCCCTGCACCCAAAACACCTCCGTTAGTGGGGCTGCAGAGGCACCAGAACCAAGAACCCAACCCAACGCCTCCTCACCTGCCTGGGCTGTGACAAAGCGCCAGCGCTGCTTGAGCCGCGGGCAGAGGAGGGCAAAGCCACCAGCTGTGCCCTCATCTGCACGGACAAGGGCCGAGTCCTGGCTCTGCAGCAGGCGCAGGGAGTCGTGGGCTGCAGCCCTGCTGTGCAGCGGCACCACAACCACGAGGTGCGGGGGCCCATCCCTGCTGCCGAGGCTGCGCTTCTCCGCCAGCACCTGCGGCCACGAGGGCACAGCGTGAGTGGCAGCCCAGAGCCGGCTCCTCTCCCGCCCCCGCATCAAGGACAGATCCTCCCACACCGCAGCCCGAACCGCCCGGTCCAGTAATGCTCCGCTTGAGCCGAACCCGCCCTGGCACCCGCTCCTTTCGCCCGCAAAGACCCAAACGGGTTCGGCTGCATCGCCCACATCGAGACCCCCCCCGGATCCATCTCAAGCCCCCTCCGGCAGAGACTCGAACCGGCAGAGATTCGAACCGAGCCGTTCCCCGCTCCCCTGCAAGCAGCGGCCCGGCCGCGCCCGGTTTCCCCGGTGCCTCACCGCCTCCTTGCGCTGCCGGCGCAGCTGCAGCGCCTGATGCCGCCGGTCCACCCTGTTCAGGTCGCGGAGCCGCCGGCGGGGCTGGGCCTTGACGGGGACGCGGCCTGAAGGGAGGGGGGTGGAGAAAACGGTCAGGCTGGCCGAGGGAGGCGGGGAACCCGCGGAGAGCCCGACCCGCCTCACCTCCAGCGCGGCGCTGCGAGGACCCGCTGTGCTTGCCGCCCTTGTGCGCCTTGTTCTGCTGCTTGAGCGGCCCGGGCCGGTGCGCGCCCGCCGCCGCCATCACCATGCTGCCGCCTCGCCGCCACCGCCTCGGCGCTGCCGCCGTGCGTCACTTCCGGCGCGGCGGGGAGCGGCGGAGCGGCCACGTGCGCTGAGAGGGAGGGGACGGAACCGGGACCGAGCCCGGGGACAAGGGAGACCCCCCGGGACAAGGGAGCCCCCCCGGGACAAGGGAGCACCTCCGGGGAGAAGGAGCCCCCCGGGACAAGGGAGCACCTCCGGGGAGAAGGAGCCCCCCGGGACAAGGGAGCCACCCCGGGACACGGAGGGAAGAGCAGCGGGGTTGGTGGCCGTAGCGCCGCTGGGCAATGAGGGGCGGGAGGCAGAGCCGTTCGTTCAGCGCTTTATTGGTTGGTTCTTTGTACAGATATTTACACAGAGAGGGGGGACAGGGCTCGGCCGCGCCCCGGGAAGGGGCCTGAGGGATGAAGCAGTTGGGGAAAGGCCCTGCCGAACCTCTGGCGCCGGGGCGGGTCGGCGCTTCTCCCTCCGCAAAGCCCGATGGAGTGGAAACATTCCTGCCGTGCCCGCTCTGTCACCGCGGTGACCTCGGTCCCGCCAATCATTACCCGGGCAGGAATGTCCGTTCCTAGACAGAGGCCTCAGCCCCGACGGGACATCGCCCCAAACAAACGCGCAGAGCCCCCGCCCCGGGATCTCTCCATCCCTTGGGGCCGCAGCTCTCTGCTGGTTACAGGAGGCGTCAGAGCCGCAGCACCCCAGAAACGCGTGGGTGAGCAGCGCGGTTAAACATTCACAGGGGTGTTGCAATCGCCAGTAAAGCTGGAGCAACCCGAGAGAGAGGCAGGGCAGCTGCATGGGAAGGGAAAAGCAGGTTCTTACAGGTTCCTGCTGCCTCTGAACTTGAGGCATCTTCCCACCTCCTCCTCCTGAGAGGAAATCAGCATGACAGCAGCAATGTGGGGTTGTCAGCTGTGAATGGTCTTTAGGGATCCTTTGCTACCCCTAAAAGCAGACTGGCTGTTTAAACCTTTGAATCTCTAAATATGAGCACGTACTACCTGAGAGGAAGGAAGACACAAAATCGAAGAGACTGGTGACAGATAAACACTGCAGTGATTAAGTCTCTCTAAACAGGAATCCACTGCCTGTGGGACAGCAGGAGAGTCTCCCCCCAAGGCTGTCTGCCTACAGCACTGCCACAGCTCTGCCTTGCAGAGCCAAAGGCAAACAGGCTGCTCAGAGAGGGGGTTCCAGGGAAGAGGGGATAACTAGGATACTTCTAAATCAAGGAAAACATCCCGTGAGTTAATTACACCTTGTCATTTCAGCAAGACTAGGGAAAGGAGGAAGGTTGGAAACTCTCTTCCTAGGGTTATCACAAAGCCTCTGAGTCACCCAGAAGTCTGGAAACCCAGAGACAGCCAGAAGGGTCCACCATGAAGGCTGATGGTCTTTGCAATCCTCAGAGCTGCTCTGGCTTTCCCACACATCCATGCACTGTCATCTTACAGGGATTTCTCTGACCTGCACAGCCCTGCAGGGCCCTCCAGACACACACCACCAAAAAATCACAACCTGCCAAGCAGAGCAAGCAGGAGCAGAGAGCCAAGCACTGCCTCACTGGCTGACAGCATTCCAGGTGAAAACAAGCATTCCTGTCAAAGCAGAAACTACCAAGGAAATATGGGTGCAGCCACAGCGTGAGCAGGGGAGAACCCTCCAGCAGCTGGGATCTAAATCCCTGCAGCAAGGCAAAGCCCTGGCACAGGGAGGGCTCCTCTCAGCTCTCCTGTACCATCACAACACACAGCCTGGTGCTCTGCAGGCACAGGACACTGTGACAGCACCACATGTCACCTACCTTGTCCCCTCTGCACCCTCTTCTCCAAAAAAAAATGGGCTTTGTATCACAGCACAAAGCCCAGACAAGCTGTGCCATGAGTGGAGCTCACAGGCTGCTCCAGCCCTGGCTGAATCCCAAAAAGCAGCTGCACTGCAGGAAAGCTGAGCTCACATTCCTGCTCCCTGAAGGAGGAGCAGCCCCTTCTGAAGCAGCAAGAACTCTGGGCTGACTTCACACAGGGGGAGCAGCAAGCTGGGACAGGCTGGATGCAAAGCCATGGCCTTGGTTGAGGAAGGAAGACTGGTTACAACTGGAAGGGCCAGTTTATTAGAGAAACCTCACATTGCAGAGAAGTCACAACACATTGGAAAGGGTCCAGGCCTGCTGAGGGGGGCCAGTCTTCTGCAGCAGCACAGATCTACAGCCCCCAGCCCCAAAAACCCAGCAGGTGCCACAGTGGGAAGGGTGACCTGGAACACAGCTTATGTTTTACAAGCAGCCTGAGAGGAGAGCCAGTAGTAAAGTTCCAAAAAAAGCCTCCCTGGCAGACAACAGTTAAAACAAAAATGGTTTAAAATGTTTAAAAGCTCTGTGTTCTTGGCTGCAGCATAAAGGGGAGGCGAAGGTCTACAACACACACAGGCCTCCGTGGGTTTGGGCACTCGACCTGATCTACCAGTGAAGGCCAGAGGGAGGGGTCTTCTCATCTTTGTTGCTTTCCAGGGAAAAGGGTGGGATTCGGACATCAAAGTGGGAGCCATCAGGCCTCTCAAATCGAAAAGTGCCCCTGCAAAAATAATGGCACAGATCACGCAGAGGCCAGGGACAGAGACACCTAGAAAGCATCAGCAAGAAGGTAAGACCTGAGCTCTTCCATATCCTGGGGGTCCATCTGCAAGGCTGCTCCAGCAGCAGGGACCTGGGCTCTGCTGCAAACATCTGCTGCCAGGATAACTCGTTTATGGAGGACTCCTGGGCAGTTTTACATCACATCCCTAACACATTTCCTGCACAAAGCTCTGATGATTGCAGCCCACAGTAGTCAAGCACCCTCCATGCACCTGCAGCAGTGTTTACCTAACACCCACACCCCAGGAGACAGAGCCACCTGAGCTATTTTTACAAACTGATTACACACAAATTCAGATTTGTATTGGCAGGAGCTCCATTTGTTGTCTATGACATTAAGAAATCCCATCACAGATGTAATTTGGAATAGTTTCAGCTTTGCATTTAGAACTGAACCTTCCTGTCCTGGTACAACCATTTGTTTACTGAACAAATGTACCATTTGTTACATCTGAACTACAGCCTGTACTGCAGAACACAACGTGGACAAAAGGGTTGTGGAGATAAATTAACGGGTTCTCAGGACAGAGAGGACACAAACAGAAGTCAAGCTGAGCAGCTTCTGAGCTGCAGAACCTTTGCCTCTTTGTCTTCAGGATGCATGAAGAGAGGGAAAAACTATTACACCTTCTGGTTTTATTCCCCAGGGCATCCATTCAGGGAATTCAAAACACCTCACATGGCAAGCAAGGTACACACTATATGCAAAGAGCTGCTCTCCTGCTTTTCCCAACTCAAAGGCAACTTAGCTCTGAAGGAGATTTCCTCAAAAAAATGCAGAAGGACCTGTCATACAGAAGGCAAGAGGTGGCTGTGCAATCCTTGTCCACACAGAGGTAACACTAAATGTGCTAATCCAGCCAAAAGGCAAATAAAGAGAAGCTGCTTTAACCCCAAGGCACAGGAAAAGAACAACTCAGCTGGGCACTTCTCTCCCTGCACTTACAGAAGAAGAAACTTAAACACCTTTTGGACTGAAGGCCTTCCCTGGTCTAAACTGGGAAAACCCCTGCATGGCAATTCCTGACACAGAAGTGCACGGGGATGGAGTTAAAGCCCAATCCTCTCTCAAGAAAGGAGATACCAGAGCACACATCCTTGCTGCTGAGGGAATCTCCAGCACGAGGCCTTGGCTCTTGTACCAAGGACAAAAAGGGAAAACTGCTCCATGTCTTTAAATCCACTCTAGCACAGACCACAGCACGAGGATAAATTATCCTGGAAGCCCTCCTGGTGCAGAGAACCAACAGATCATTTTATCACTAACTAGGATACAGCTAGAGAGAAGCTCATCAAATTTTAGCTACCAACTGTGCCCTGTCCAGTCCACCCAGCTTTCAGGCACAACCCCAGGCTGCAAAGTGCACCCCAGCTTGCTGCTGGGAGGTCCCACACCCAAAACACTGCTGCAGCAATAAGGACTTCTTACCACATGTGACCACTGGATGCCTGCAGGGAGACGTGGCTGCTGTACTGAAATGCTGGCTGTTCTTTGGACAAAACTGGCTCCTGAGAAGACAAGAGACCACTGGGCATCAGCAATTCTACCACAGATAGGCATCAACAGGAAATTTATACAGCACGGAAAAAACAACCAGAGACCTACACCCCAGCACTTCTGCCAATTACACAGCAATTTGTCCACCAGAATCCCATTATTATTCCAGTTTTCTGTCCACCAGAATCCCATTATTATTCCAGTTTTCTGTCCACCAGAATCCCATTATTATTCCAGTTTTCTGTCCACCAGAATCCCATTATTATCCCAGTTTTCCAACCACCAGAATCCCATTATTATCCCAGTTTTCCAACCACCAGAATCCCATTATTAGTCCAGTTTTCCAACCACCAGAATCCCATTATTAGTCCAGTTTTCCAACCACCAGAATCCCATTATTATCCCAGTTTTCCAACCACCAGAATCCCATTATTATCCCAGTTTTCCAACCACCAGTCATTTAGCACCATCCTCAGTGTGAAGTTTCAGTTCACGCAGACAAGCAACAGATGGAATTGACTTTTTTCATTGCCCGTTTCCCACTCCATCTATTTTTTCCAAGTGCACACTAAGCAATTTACTGGCAAATCCACACAACCAAGTGAGAGAGCTCCAGCAAGGGGTTTTGTTTCCCAAGGAAAAAGGCAGCCTGGTACCTACCCTTCCTACAACCCCACGGCCCCGCACTGTTTCCAAGGTGCCAGACAAGCTGAATATCCTCCAGTGCCGTTCCCGGAGCTGCACCACTTCACTGTCCAGGTTCTCCAGGCGAATACAGTAGCGCCACTGGACACAAGAGAGACTCTTATCAAGAGCTGCAACCAGTTGATAACCTACAGCTGATACTGGGAAACAGCTGCCAGGCAAGGGCTGCTCTCCCTCAGAGTTTATCACGCTGCAGTGATGCCACAGCAAATAAACTCCTTCCCTTTAGCTGTTCGTGACACAAACGACACTTACCCAGTAGACGTGGGAATTCTGGGCTTCCTGTCAAGAGAAACAAAAGACTTTAGCAGCTGCCCTTGGGTACGTGGTGCCAAAAACCTCTTCAGCTGTCGGCACAGCATCAGCACTGGGGCTCTCACTACGTGCCTGACAATTCACATGAGCATAGACAGCTGCTCTCCAAGACCTTCCACCACCAGAGCCTGGCACTGGCTCTGCTCTGCAGTAATCATGAGGTGGGAGATTTGCAAGGATCTCGTGACAACCCCCAGGGTTCATCTCTGTGTTAATTACACACTTTTTACATATCTAGAAACACTCCTTTCCTTGCCTTTGGGCACCTGCTTTTCTGACAAACATCAGCTGGACTCTACAAAAGTTACAAATCCACACCAAAATGTGCATCTGCCACAGCTCAGGGTCCCCAGCAGCTGTGCTCAGAAATCACAAACTGCTGTGGGAATTCCCAGCTCCCCCACTCAGGAGTTGTTTCCACACAAAGTTCTGTGCTATAGAGAGCACGTGGTTATCAGCTAAATCCAGAAGGCTTCAGCCAAGCCCTCTAAGCCAGACCAGAGGCAGGAAATGAGCAGGCAACTACTGGGCAGGATAACAGATGTGTCTGTTGTTACAGAGTGATGGCTCCAGTGTCACCTCACATGACTGAGGCAGTAACAGGACCAATTCAAAAGCCTTCCCCAATCTCTTGCTAGCACTGCTGTGCAGAACACTACAGGTTATTTCTCATCCTACTGATAACCAGCAAAAGCCACTATGCAGGAGCTGTTCTCCAAAAATATATGACAAAACAGTTTCATGTTTATACCCATGAGAACGAAATGGCAACTGAGGTTCAATGTCACTTGTTCAGTGAGCAGAAGGTAACTTCAGGCAGCAAACTGGTCTGACAAAAACAAGTTAGTGAAGCAAATGGCAGAGTTACCAGAGCAGCACAGACTCACCCTCATGCCCATGTAGAAGGGGATAACAGTGACACGGATGTTCTCCGTGGTTTCCCGGTGCACGTCTGAGAGCTCCAGCCAGGGGTGGTTCTTCTCCTGCCACGCACACAGAGTGTCCCTTGCTACAAAAGGTGGGACTGTGGGGACGGAAAGGTGAGAGGCAACATTGTAGCTCTCCCCTCAACACAATTCCTTTCACATGGTTAAAAAACACACTCAAAGGCAGCTTCACTGTAACAAACCCCGAGCTAGACATGATTTTTATACTATATCCAAGATGATGGGGTTTGGTATTTGTTATAGAGCACTGCAAGCATTCCCTGTGAAGCCAGAATTTACCTTTTGTTTGGTCGTACATGAGGAACCTCTCAAAGAGCTCATGCTGGATGGGCACTTGATCAGTGGAGCTGTAGGGAAGGATGTCTTCATGGCTTACATAGTCTAAACCTGAAAAAGAAACCCCAATGGCCATGGAACTTCCCCAGCAAAGAGCAGCTCAGAAGTCTCCTGGCAGAAAAATTGACCACACTAGTGAGAACAAAAGGACTTTGGCAGCAGAAGCCAAAGCCAATATCACAACTGCAAGGAAGAATGGAGGAGACGTGCCAGGAATAACTCTTGGCAGTGTTACCCCGTGAGATTTTTCATGGAGTGACACCTCTGATAAATACACACTGCCCTGCAAAGTGCCTGCATTGCTCCAACAGCACTCTGGGCAGGAAATGCCCAGGACAGGAATAAATCCAACTGTCCTGATGACAAAGTAGAACAGCCCATATAGAACTTGGTATGGGATCTGTGTCTCAAGAGCTCAAATCAGACATGGCTGTGCCTGATCACAGAGGGCCCAACTTCCAGCTCTCCAAAGGGCTTCCTGTACTTCAGTCACTCTGCTGTCTCCAGCACAGCCCTAAGCCATGGACAGATCCACTACAGAATGTCCTGCAGGAATTGCTGCTTCACTGGCAGGAGCTGAAGCCTTTTCTGACCTCACCTCACCACAAGCAGAGGCTGCAGGAGGATTTCACTCACCTGGGATGGCATAGAGGGCTCTGCTGTCATCATGATTTGCCAGGAACGTCACTGCCTCTGTCTGTGATCTCTGGGACTGAGAAACAGGGAGGTTTATGTCTTTCTGTGTGCATTGTTGCAGGACAGTTTCCAGTCATATTTCTACTCGTTAGTGTGGTTTATAAAGCATGTAATGTTTATTTCATTTAACCAATTCACCTCAGAACTTCTCTCCATTTAACTCCTCTGGGCTAACTCCCCACTCAAACAAGCAAGGAGCATTTTCAGTGCTGCAGCCCCTATTCCCAATGACCTGTGTGCAACAGGGTGGGAACAGCTCCAGGAGGAGAAAAGGAGCTTGGAAAGGGGAAACATGATCCACAAAACAGTCGTATGACATTCCAGATGGTCTTGCTCAGGGAAAATATGCCTTGAAGAACAAATTTATCCAAAACTCCTACCCAATCCAGTTAGCCACCAAAGTAATTTTCCTTCAGTGCTGCCCCTCTGAACCACTCATGTAGGAGAAGATACTCAAGTTTCAATACCAAGATTACTCATTACTTACTATATGTGGACAATCCCGGGCATCTATTAACACCTGGTAGTAAGTGTGTGTTTTACCCTTGACCTCTTTGGAACCATGGCCTGCCACATTCTCGCCCCTAAAGGGAAAAGCAAAGCTCTGAGCTCAAGCACAGGATGGCAGCAAATTCTCATTACCAGGACCAAGCACTTATAAACAATGATTTTATTTTTTTAAAAAAAAACACATTTCACAGCCTGTAATCATTTGGCTGCACCCAAACCAAAGCCCCGTGAGCCACCCACACAATGACAGCCTGAGATGACCATCAGTGGTGTTTGGTACAGGCACAACAGCTCAGAGGTTTTTCCTGCTCAGTGCAGGCTCCTCTCTGGGGTGGATATTCCCACTGCCCTCTGATTTTCTCTCTGATCCTTCACTCCTTCCCAGCACAACTCATCACAGGCCAGGGGAAAAAAGATGCAAGAGCAGAGAGAACTGAACAGCAGCTCAAGGAGGATGAACTTGGCTTAGTGGGTTGAAACTGAGGAGGAAGGTGACAAATCCAACTCATTGGCAATCTACAGCAGCCTCCAGCTGGTACCACAGGAGCCTGGATCTAACTCAAAAAGGGTCCTTTTGTAGAATACAAAATGCCACGAGCATAATTTTTAACTGATTTTTATTTCCTCCATACACACACTTTCACCCTTCATACTTCCACATACTTTCACCCTTTATACTTCCATCGTGTCTCTAATTAATACTCAGTACTTAATAATGAAGTATCTCCTCTTGAGGCACCTCTCCTGGTTTGCTCTCATGCAAACAGACCCATGCTACTGCCCCTCCTTAAAAAAAACTGTTTACCCAAAATAGGAAACTCACTACAAAATGTAAATCTAAGAATCCAACAACACAAACCAGAACAAACCCTCAGAGCCTTACTTTTCTGTGACAGGAGAAGCCACATCCCGATCATACAGCCTGGCTTGCCAGGGAAACAGGACTATTCCTCGATAGCCAAACACACTGTGGAGGAAGAGCTGGAAAGAGCAAACAATTGCAGCTGAATTATTTTCAAAATCTGTTATCTTAGGTAAAACTTACAAACGTTTACAAAAGGTTTAATGTGTGGGGTGGGGATGCAGGGAGAATCACCACTGTGATGATGCAGAGCAGAAAGAGGGAACACAAAGAGTTTGGGATGGGAGAAGAAATCCACGTCATCTCTATTGCATAAAAGGGAAGGAAGGGCTAAACCAGTAATGCAGAACAAATAAATAAATAAATAAAATAAAGCAGCAGAAAGCAGAGGCTGCTCAGAAACAGATCTGAGAGTGTTAAGGACAGGAACTACAAGTTTAGTTCTTATTTCCCAAACTCATTGATTGTCTCTTTGGATCCTTGAGGGAGAAAACCCCAAAGTGAGGCCAGTGGAGCAAATGCCATTATACAACAGTTGTGTTGGGCTGCAGATGCTTATCAAGCTGCTATTGTCAGATGACTGACAAACTGCAGACACAGCACAGACAAGGAGCACCGAACTGTGAAACTCCCAGCCTTCTGCTGCTGAGATTTTCCTTGCAGGAAATCCCTCAGCTGACAATCCCTGTCTCCCCAGAACCCCTTACCTGGCCTGTCTCGTATTTGCCGTGCTGCTTCGGGGCCTCAAACACCCCCACGGTCTCCAGCACTTTGCCCTCGGGACGGTTCCTGGGAGCAGAGAGGCAGCTTGGAGGGTTTGCAGGGGCTGAAGCGGCCCCCAGGCCAGGGGGACGCTGCTCCCCACCTTGTGCATCCCTCAGACCCCCCACAAGAGCCCCATATGCACTGAGCTGCCCAGCCCCACTCCCTCCTCTGCCCTCCACCCTTTGCCAGTCTCTCCTTTACCCACTGCCCTGGACACCCTCACCCAGCTGTCCCTTTAGCCCAATCCCTCCTCTCCAGTATCTCTGCCCTGACAGCCCCCAACTCTTTCCCAGTCCCCAGTGACTCAAAAGACCCCAACCACAGTCCAGCTCCTCCCCAATCTTCTCCAACTCCCCTCACTCCAAACACGCCCTGCGAGCCCTCACCCCCTCCCAATCACCCCCAAACACCCCCTTCCCAAACACCCCCCTACCCTCACCCCAACCCCTCGCAGGCCTCACCGAGACGAGAGGTGCCGCCGGGGCGGCAGCAGCAGTGGCAGCGCCGCTGCCCCCCCGGTGCCCAGAGCCCGCAGGTGGCGGGCGGGGGGCGGCTCCCAGAGCGGGGGCGGCCCGCGGGCCCGGGCCCGGCCCAGCGCCGCCGCCACGTACCGCCGCGCCGCGCCGCCCGACATCCCACCGCCCGCGGCCCACACTGCCCCGCGCGGCCCGCGCCGCTCCGCCCCGCCGCCAGCCCCGCGCCGCTCCGCCCCGCCGAGCCGCCTCTATGGTCGCCCCTCCACCGCCCTCATCTCGGTCGCCCCGGCAACGCCCGCCGGGCCCAACATGGCGTCGTCCGTGCGGGCCGGGCCGCGGCTGCGGCGGGCGGTGCGGGCCGGCGAGTTAGCAGCGCTGCCCGCCGAGCTGAGGGGTGAGCTGGAGGCGGCGCTGGCGGCGGAAGGAGGGCTGGTGCCTTTCAGCCTGCTGCGGAGGCTGCACGCCGCGCTGAGGGAGGCAGGTAGGCCGCGCCGCGCCGGGGCGCCGGGATCGCGCCGTGACCGCCCTCTGACCGCCCCGTGATCGCGCCGTGACCGCCCCGTGCCCCCCTGCAGGGTCTCCGCTGCACCTACACGAGCTGCTGGAAGGATGCGAGATCCACCTGCCCGAGGTGCCGGTGCCGCCGCGGGTGAGTGAGGGCCGGCCGGGAGTCGCGGGACGAGCGGCGGCGCCCGGCGCTCACGGCGGGTCTGTGCCTCCCCCAGAACCCCGAGCTGGTGGCGCGGCTGGAGCGGATCAAGGCCAAGCTGGCACACGAGGAGTACCAGCGGATGACCCGCAACATCACCGGCCAGGTGAGGGGCTGCTGCAGTGCCTGCTGCGAGGATTCAGCCCTCAAACACTTGAGAGCAAAGGAGATTTCCCCCTTAGAGTGAGTGCGGTGCAGAGGGGATGTGGCAGGCACTGGAGGAGAGCACACTGTAAACACAACGGGAACAACAGGACAGGGGTAGGACAGGGTTAACAGGGTGGTGAATTAAACATACTGACTTTTGGGAACTGCTCGCTGTGCCGAAGATCTCGGGTTCTGTTCTGGGAGACTGAGCACATGCTGTAAATGTTCAACTGGGAGCATCTGTGCTGGTTACATTTTTGTCATAGTTCTAAGATTGCCTCATTCATGTCAAGGTAAAAGCTGAAAATACAAGATCGTATGTGGGCAGTCATTCTTTCCTGAGAGAGCTGGGATTTTCTGGCAGGGTGACTGTTCAGACAGGTCAGCATCCTTTCCTGCTGGCATTCCTCGTGCTCCCATTCTGCCCTCCCACACTACCTGGCATCCATGTGCACACTAACTCCCGTGGAAAGATCTACTTTGCTCTCTGCCAAGCTGGACCACTCCAGGTTTGACCTGTTTGAGTGAAAGATGTCCTTGCTCATTGCACAGGCTAGAACAAGATGGTCTGTAAGGTCCCCTTCCAAGCCAAACCATGCTGTGATCTGTAATCCAGATGGTTTTAGCAGAGCTTCTGCAAAATCTCAGAGAAACCTGTGTGCTGTGAAACTTCTGCTCCCCCACAGCCCACCCACCCAAAACCTCGGAGTGTTGAGGACAGGACAGGGCATTGGCATTGCTTTTATTCTGCACACACAGTAACAACATTACTATTAACATTAAAATACAAGAGATGACAAGCTGTTTCAATCCCTTCTTTCAGGACACGAACGGGCCATTGGCTGAATTTGGGAGGCAAGGTGAGTGGCTCCCTGTCCCGTTGACATGTGGCAGGCCAGGCTTGGGAATTCTTCCCTCTCAGAAAATCTCACCAGAAGGTTTTCATGCACTGAAGTGTTCCTTGAATAAAGGAGCCTGCTGGTCATTCTTACCAATATTTCTGGAGGCACCAAGCGTGTGACTTCTCCAGGATTACATCTCCCAGCTGAGGCAGCTGTGCTTGTCTCCAGCACTACACCCCAGCCTTACCTAAAATGAGCTCCTTCACCCCTGTGTCCCCCAGTTCGCTCTGTGAAAGCCGTTGTCATCACCATCTTCAACTTCATTGTCACCGTGGTGGCCGCCTTTGCCTGCACCTACCTGGGCAGCCAGTACGTCTTCGCAGAGACAGCGGCGGTGAGCGAGCCCAGCCCCTGGCAGCCCCTCTGTGCTGGCCAGGCCACACACCCAGGGTCACCTGTGTCTCTTCTGTGTCCCCAGCGTGTCCTGTCAGCTGTCATTGTGGCCTCGGTGGTGGGCTTGGCCGAGCTGTATGTGATGGTGCGGACCCTCGAAGGGGACCTTGGGAAGCTGTGACCATGGACTGCAGGCTTCGTGCTGCTGGAGGCTTGTGTCCTCTCCAGGAGCTGCTAATTTGGGACAGATCTTGTCCTGTCTGTGCCTGTTCCTGCTGTGGGAGGACTGCTGCACTCCTCAGGCTCGTCCTTTGCTTCCCGCTCCTGAAAATGAATCATGGGTTGGAAATCCCAGAGCTGCAGAACAGGAGGGGGAATGGCTGTGGACTCCAACCACCCCAGCAGGGAGAGGGGCATCAGCTCCTGCCATCCCTCTTCTCTTGGGAAGTTCCTGACCTTTTATTCTGGAAATAAATAACACTGTGTGTTCATAACCTTCTTCCTGCGTGTCAGGAGATCTCTGTTGGTATAAGAAACATTGATGTGGCATCTAAGACACCCCAGAGATGTGAATGTTCCCTCTCCCTCTGCATCCTGCTCCATCTCCTGTCCAAACCTTCCAACAGTGAGGGATGCACGGTGCTCCCAACCCCGTGCCAAATGGTGCCCAGGTTCTGGAGGCAGGGAGGGAACGCCCCTCATCACTGAGCCTGGGGGTTTCTCAGGTGCCGTGGGGCAGAGAGCAGAGCCAGCTCTGTGCACCCACAGCAGGGAGGGGACACCCACGCCAGGCCCTGGGGACCTGGACACCTGCCGGGTGGGCGCCCTGCCAGGGGCAGACACGGTGATTAATGCTCTGATGGCAGCTAAGCCCCTCTGCAAACACGGTTTAATATCCGACCCAGGGAGATCTGCCGGCACCTGCGAACGTGCCTGCGGATTAGGGGCGGCCGCGCCACAATCATCCCTGGATACGGCCTCAGATTAAGGTATTTTTTCCAAAAGATTAGTCGGTATTAGGGGGCTGATGGGGAGCTGCCCCTGCTGTGGCCACACCGGCATTTAGGATATTGGATGACATCCTCGGAGCCTTTGGGAGCGGCAGTAATTCCACACCCTAATGAAATCGTGGCGCTAATCCGGGGGGGCCGCGGTGCCAGGAGCGTCCCTGGGAGCCAGGGGTCCTTCCAGGGCTATGGCTCGCCCAGGTTGGTGATGGCCGCGTTGTAGATGAGGTCGGAGATGGAGCCCAGCGAGGTGGGGAGGCCCCGAGCGGGGCTGTGGGATCCCGGCGGCGGCAGGGCAGGGGCCGGGCACGGGATGCTGCCGTCGGGAGATGCCGCGGGGGGACCCCGCTCCCCGGGCGGCAGCAGCGGCGGCACCGGTGGCGGCTCCGGCTTGGCGCTACGGATCCTGCGGGCGCGGCGGTTCTGGAACCAGACCTGGGACGGGCGAGGGAACTGTGAGACATCGCCCCGACAGGCCGGCCCCGCTGCGGACAGGGGCCCCGAGAGGGAAGAAGGAAGGATGGAGAGGAGGGTCCCGCCTGCGCTCACCTGGATCTTGGCCTCGGGCAGCTGCGTGAGCTCTGCCAGGCGCTCCCGGGTGGCGATGTCCGGGTAGGGCACAGCGGCGAAGGCCCGCTCCAGCTCCGACAGCTGCCCCCGGCTGAACGTGGTCCGCCGCCGCTTCCGCGGCCCCCCCGAGCAGGGACAGGGACAGGGGCACGGCCCCGGGCCGCCGCCCCTCCCCGCCGCCCTCCCGCCGCCCGGCCCGCCCGCCCCGTCGGGGAAGCGGAGCAGCGGCTGGGGAGCGCGGGAGGTGCCCGGGGCCGCGCTCATCCTGCCCGGCTCCCCCGGACCCGCCGCCGGCCCGGCTTTTATCCCCCCAGGTCCCCCCCGGCGGGCTGGGTCCGCCCCGAGCGGGCGGTGCTGTCCCCCCCAGCCCTTCCCAAGCCAGTCCCAGCTCCGCGCCCCCGATAGCAGAGCCCCGACAGCCCCGAATGGCTCCCCAGCATCCCCGGGGACCAGCACCCCACCAGCTGCTCGTACAGGACTTCCCCGCGCCGCCGTCGGGGCACGGTGGGGCCCGTGAGGATCCCAGGGCTCGGGAACCCACCTGGCACCCACCCCTTGCGCCCCCTCCCCGGCTCCCCGCCCTCCCCCGCTCGCCCCCCGCCGTGCGACCGCCGCTCTCCCGCAGGGCTGGCACGGTCAATGTTTAACCGGAGCGGTGGTACCGGTTGTGTGGGCCAGCAGCGGCCGGCTGGAGGTAGCTCCCGCCGGGACCGGCCGGGCGCTGCGGGCACCCCGAGCACCGGGTGCTGGGGGGCGCATGGAACCAGAGGGGGAGCGGGGCGGGGACCCCCAGCCGGACCCCCGGCCCAGAACGCTCCCACGGGGTCAGGAGAGACCGTAAGTTGTCGGGGAGAGGGAGGAGACTGAGGCCGCCCCGTCCTGGAGCAGCAGGACTCGGGCAGTGACTGCCCGACTGCTACAGGCAGCGGGGGGCGGCACCCCAAAAAGGCTGGGGGGGACAGGACCCTCCTGCGGTGACGTGGGGGGACAATGAGCTCTGTCCCCTGCCAGGCCTCAGGGCACAGTGGAGGTGGGAGGACAGTGCTAGCACAGCAGGACCGGGGGTCCCTCTACCGCAGCCCCCGGGGGTCCTGCGGGCAGACCCCCCCAGCTGGGGGGGCACCCACCACCCTGCTGCCCTCTGTTCCCCAAAGGAGTCCCGGAGAGGAGCGGGAGGGCCCCGTGGAGGGCAGAGAGACGCGTCTGAGAGTGGTGCTAAGGTAAGGGGAGACGAAAGGGCTCAGGAACGCGGCAGGAACCTCCCTGCCTGGGGCGAGGTCACAGCAGGGCTCCCCAGGGTCCCCGTGCAGCGACACCTCTGTGTCCCCGACCACACCCCACCATTAGGGTCCGGCCACTGACCTGCACGGAGACGCGGCGAGGTGACCAGCAAGTTGTGCACAGCCTCGGTGACGGCGCCGTCCACGTAAGTGCCACCTCCCCGTCGGGGTGTCGGGGTTGGGGAGGGCTGCGGCACCCCCTGAGCTGCCACTGTCCCCACGGCCAGGTGAGCGCCGCCAGGCACGATGCCACCTTTGGCTTCAGCGCCGTGTTCGACGCCGGCGCCTCGCAGGAGGCTGTGTTCGAGGGCAGCGGGATGAGGCAGCTGGTGGAGCTGGCCATAGACGGGTGAGTCCCGGAGAGGTCCCCCGCGGACCCCAACCCTCCACCCACCCCACTCCCGGTCTTTCCGGCGCGTTTGCACTGCCGGGGCTGTGTCGGGAGGTGGCATCGCTGTGCCACCGCCCGCGGCCGCGCCTGACGCTCAGCATCTTCCACAGCTTCTCCTGCACCGTCTTTGCCTTCGGGCAGACCGGCTCGGGGAAGACCTACACGCTGATGGGACCCCTCGCCCAGGTACAGCGCTGGCCATCTGAGCTGATCCTGGCTGTGGGATGAGCTCTTCCCACCCGGGCTCAGGGAGCGGGTGGGTGCCCGATGTGACCGCGCACCATCCTGGCATCTCTGCAGAGCGACACCCAGCCGGCGTCCCCGGCCCTGCTGGGGCTGATGCAGAGGTCCTTCACCTGCCTCCTGGAGCAGAGCCGGAGCCGCGGCTCTGACCTGGCTCTGAGTGCTTCCTACCTGGAGATCTACAACGAACAGGTAACTGCCTGCCCAGCCGCCCACTCCGGCTCTGCTGGCACCCTGTGTCCTGCTCCGCCGGTGCCCTCCCTCTGCCATATCCCCAGATCCGGGACCTGCTGAGCCCGGGGCCACCGTGCGCCCTGCCCCTGCGCTGGAGCAAAACCCGCGGCTTCTACGTGGAGAACCAGCTCAGTGTGGAGTTCGAGAGCCTGGAGGCCATCGTCAGCCTGCTCCTGCAAGGTGCTGAGCCACAGGCACAGGGCTGGGACACGTTCAGGTCGTGCGGGAGCCGGTATGGGGGGATTCAGCCCCCGCAGACCGTCCCCAGGGCTGGTGGTGCTGCAGCTCCTGCTCTGATGCAGAGCCAAGGCAGACTCGTGTCTGGCAGGGGGTGGTGGGCAGTGGGTGCTGTGGGGTTGGGGCAGGGATGTGGGGTGCCATGCAATCAATTGCTGCCCCGGCAGGATCCCAGAGGCGCCGGACCTCGGCACATGCCCTCAACAGGCACTCGAGCCGCAGCCACGCCCTGCTGACCATCCACGTCCGCAGCCGAGCCGTGAGCGCGCATCCTGCCCCTGGGGAGGGCTGGGGGGTCAGCGCTCAGCGCGGGGGTGCAAACAGCCCCACGAGGGGTGGGAGGGGGTCATGCTCTCCTCAAGGATACAAGGGTGGGGCTGGAGTGAGCAGCCGCGAACCCCATCCAAGACCCAGGACTCGGGACAGTGCTGTGGGCCACAGGGAAGGGGTGATGGGGGCCAAAGCATCACCAGCCCAACGTGGGTTCTCCAGGCCGGTGCCTGCCCCAGCAAGCAGGGCACGCTGTGCTTCGTGGACCTGGCTGGCAGTGAGCGGGTGAAGGAGACCGGCTCCAGCGGGGAGCTCTCCCTGGAGGCCAACAGCATCAACCGCAGCCTCCTGGCGCTGGGTAAGAGCTGGGGGAGCCGCCCTGGGAGAGCCCTGCTGGCCCCCACCAGAGCCCTGTCACAGCCTTTGTGTCTCATCCTCCGGCAGGACACTGCATCTCCCTGCTGGCCAAGCCCCGCGGGAAGCGAACGCACATCCCCTACCGGGACAGCAAGCTCACCCGGCTGCTGGCTCGCTCCCTGGGCGGCTCGGGCATCACCTTGATGGTAAAACCGTGGAAGAGGCTGGGCCAGGGGTCTCACTTCGTGGAGGGGAGGGCTGGAAAAGGATGGTGACCCTCTGGATAACAGTCCACCTGCATCTCTTCCTCGTTGACAGGTCGCCTGCATCTCTCCGTCCTCACGCTGCCTCTCAGAGACTCTGAGCACGCTGCACTACGCCAGCCGTGCCCGGAGGGTCACCACCAGACCCCTGGCCAACAGGGTATTGCAGACAGGGAACCCCTCTGAGCTCCTCTGCCCTCTTCTGGGACCCCCCTGACCTACCCCGTTATCCACCACCCCTCCCAGGTGTCCCGGGAGAAGCTGCTGCAAACCTTGGAGCAAGAAATCCACGCCCTGCAGCTGGAAAACCTCTCCCTGCGCCAGCAGCTGTGCCTGCCCAGAGTGCCAGTGAGGAGCACGGAGGTGGCAGGGAACCCCCCAAAAGCATGGGTGGGCTCGGGAGAGAGGCACGGCCCTGCAGGCCAGCTCCCACCAGAGGGAACCCCAGCCTGGCCCAGCCTCTACGGTCTCCTGAGGGACTTTGTGGTGGAGAACGAGCAGATGAGGTACAGGAGGCTTGTGTGGGACCCCTGAATAGGGGATCAAGGGGCTGCCCTGTCAGCCAGAGCCCCTGGCTGGGCAGCACCCTGAACCAACCAGCCTCCCTCAGGGACTCCGTGGGGCTGGGCAGGGCTCTCTGGAGGCTGGACTTCCTCATCCTCCCCAGGCAGCCCTGTCTGTCCCCAAACCTCAGTGGTCACATCCCAGCTGGCCCATCCCACAGAGCCACCCGCAGCTCCTGTGACAGCCAGCCCCTGCTCCGGAGCGCCCGCACCCTCCGTGTCCCCCGCAGCCACTCGGTGAGGCACCGGCGGCCCGACACCACACCCAGCTCTGTCCCCCGGCTGCCGGTGAGAGGAGGGGCCTGGGGTCTGCAGTCACTCTGCCCACGGCAGGGTGAGGATGCACAGACCACCCACCCACTGCTGTCCTCTCTTGCAGAAGCTCCCTCCAGCCTCCAGCCACCCCAGCTGCCCAGGGTGCCCACAGTGCTGCCCTGGGCCAGCTGATGCCACCATGTTCCAGGTACAGCCCCAGGGGTCTCTTTGGAGAGGGTGGCACGGGGGTGGCACAGCCACCTTGACTGCTCTGCTCACCCCCAGGTGCTGCCAGTGCTCCCCGTGCCACAGCCAGTGCCCCCTGAGGGAAGTGCTGGCCTTCTGCCACCTGCACAGGGGGACACGGCTCTGCCCAGCTCCCACCAACCCCACGGGCACCCCCAGCCCCACCAGAGGAAGCGGTGAGAGCCACTCCTTGGGCATCAGCTGCAGCTCAGCAATTCCCTGGAGTTACAGGGGGTGGTGGGACAGTAGGTGAGGGTTTGTTCATGTGTCCTCATGGCAGGAGTCATGGCAGGAGCAGGAGCTTGTCTCAGCAGCACCCGCTGCACCGGGAGCTGCCAGGCCCTGAGCGCGTTCCCAGCCCCGAGGGAAGGGTCATCCCTTCAGCACCGCCATGGCCGGGATTGCCAGAGCCCAGAGGTGAGAAGGGAGTGGTGGGAGACCAGGCAGGGCCTTGGATGGGCACCCACCCCTGCACAGCACTCACACGTGGGGCTGTGCACCGATCCTGGGGGAGGTGGAGACCTGACCCTGCTGCTCCCCACTGGCAGCTGCCGGCACCGTCCCTCTCCTCCAGTGGGAAGAGGCACTGGACTGGCTGGCAGAGCAGATCTGAGCTGCCACGGGCACACCACGGATGGGGCCAACATCAGGGATCTGGCACAGGCTGAGGGGACAACCACAACCCTTGGGGACATGAGATCTTGGACTGCAAGGACTGCGCAAACCATGACACAGACGGTCGGATGGACGGACAGACAGACCTCTCCAGCCTGCATGGCTCTCACAGTTTATTTCTGTCTAGCTGGGGCTGTGCTGCTGGTGGCTCCAGGGATCCCATCAGATGCTCTCCTCCATGGGCACGGGGCAGTCCAGCCAGTACTTGGCGATGGAGCGGGGGTAGCGCGGCCGCGCCAGGTCCACGCGTTTGCTGCGCAGGTTGACACGGTAGTAGTCGTCTGGGGGAAGGGGACATGGCCATCAGGACTGTCCCCAGCTCTGGGGAGCTGCCAGCCCTCACTGCCAGCACTTCCCACTGCATCCTAGAGCCCTGAGACATTGCAGAGAGAGAGGAGCCCTCCCCATGCCCCGGCAGCCCCGGTCTTGCATCATTCCCGGATCCTGCCAGACCAGACTCACCTCCTACAAAGAAGTAAACACTCTGGAGCATCTCACAGTTGGAGCCCGACAGCACATGGCTTTCAACACCTCCTGAGTCAGAGTCACTTTGCAGCCAGCTCCAGAATCCCAGATTCAGTGACCGGTGGTGGTTGTACCTCTTGCGCTTGTGGGAAGACTTCCTCCGGGGCTGGTGGGAGGCCACGTAGATGCGACCGGCCATGGCGGCGTCCAGCCGGCTGGGCAGCCCCCGCCAGTCCCGGCTGATGTGCCGCGGGCTGCTCGCCCCCACTGCAAAAGGAGCACAGGCTGGGTGAGAGGGGCAGCAGCGTGTGGGGTGAGCTGAGCTCAGTCAGCACCCAGCACCTGCTCCGAGACCCACGGGAATGCTCCAGAGGATCCCAGCCTGGATGGGATGTGTGACAGTGACACAGGCCAGGCAGAGCCAGGAGCAGCCCCCCCACCCCCTTGGCTGTGATCAGCCGTGTGCTGCTGAGCCCCTTTCTCCTCCTCTCTGTCTTTCATTTCTCCCTGCCCAGGGCTGGGGTTGTCCTGTGGCATCTCCAGCTCCAGTGATAATAAACAGTCCCCAGCAGTGACACCGCGGTGTGAGGCAGCTGGTGATGGGTTTGGTAATGTGAGGCACAAGGGCTGTGAGGGTGGGATTTGAGATGCTGTGGGAGGTGCAGCTGTGCCCTGGGGGGTTCCTGTGCATGGCCTGGGCAGGATGTGACGGCTCATCCTGCCCGCCTGTGCTTCCAGGCATTGCTGCCTCCTCCCTGCATGTCTGCATGCCTTGTGCCCTGTCAGTGCCCGCTGCTGGGACCCGCCAGCCCTTTCCCCCAGGGCTGGCCCAGCCCTTACCCTTCCTGTTGCCAAAGAGGAGCTGGAAAATGTCCTCCCGGCTGCCCCGGTTCATGAAGGCGTAGTGCCTGAACACCGTGGAGGGGGAGGACTTCCAGCAGTCGGCCTGCGTGGGCTGCTGGGCAAAGTCGTAGGACCAGTAGTACTTGTCTAGGAGAGGATGAGCAGGGTGTTAGTGGGGGGACAAGCCCTGGAGGGGTGTCCAGCCTGTGCCCAGTGGTGCCAGGCCCTGCCAGGAGCAGAAGGGGCTGTCCCCCTTACCCTTGAAGAAGTAGACTCTCTCATTGCCGTGGTAGCTGTGGGCAGGGAGGGCAAACGCTGCATCCACGTTGTCGGGGATGCCCTCAAAGCCCTCGGAGATGTTCCGGGGGTACCCAGGGTCCAGGGCTCCGTCATCAAAGCGCCAGTACTGGGTGCCCTTGGGGTGGGGGACAGAGAGAGGTTACAGGTGCAACATCCCCCAGCCATGAGTCTGCCAGGAGGAGCGAGTGAATGCTGGGGAGCCCCATCATGAGGCTGTGGCTGCACAACCATGGGGATTTGGGGTATCTGGCAACCACTGTGTGTGTGGGTGCATGAGAGGTGCCAAAAGGGGATGTAGGGTGGGTTGGGGGACAGCGCTGGCCACCCTGGAAGTACCCCCAGCCCTGCAGCCCACCTTGAAGAGGTAAGTCTTGCCCTGGCAGTTGATGCGTGTGAAGGCTGCATCGATGGGGCCCTCGATGCCCCAGACATCACTGATGAGCCTTGGCTTGCCAGACCTCGCGCTGATCTTGTCCAGCTCATAGAAGTACTTCCCTGGGGAGAGAGGAGAGGTAGGGGCAGCAGGAGGGACTGCAGACTCCAGCACAGGGTGACAGTGTGGCAGCATGTCCCACGTGCCTGGGGAAGGCCCCCAAAGTACCTCGGAAAGCGTAAAGGGAACCATTCTTCAGGTTGGTGAGGGCATCAAAAGGTTTCCCGCTGCACAGCTCCTCAGGGTCCTCAGACCCATCCAGGGTGGGGTTGGGCAGCCCTGTCAGGATCTCATCACCGTTTGGATTGCTCTCTGGTGTGGTCTCCACCAGCACTGGGGGTGTGGGCAGCTCTGTGGGCTCTGCCACGGGCACCTCGTCCGTGAAGAAGTCGACAGTGAGGTTGTAGTCCAGGTAGTCGTCCTCCGGTAAGGCAAACACATCTCCCCGGGTCACTGCAGGAGGGAGCAGGTTGGTTCTCACTGGGTTTGGGTGCAGGAGATGCTCCCTCCCAGGCAACAGAGATTTATAGAATCATGGAGTCGTTAAGGTTTGAAAAGCCCTCTAAGATCATCAAGTCCAATTTAACCCAGCACTGCCAACCATGTCCTCCAGTGCCACAAGCACACTTTTTAAAGAACACTTCCAGGGATGGTGACTCCACCTGGACAGCCTGTTCCAATGCCTGAACACCCTTCCAGTGGAGACATTTTTCCTGCTATCCAATCTATCCAATTAGCACGGATCCCACGCTCCAGATGGCCATGAGCCAGCTCCCAAAAATCCCATGTGCTGCAGCAAACCCTGGTGCTGGCTTCACACTGCAGACACAGGTGGGTGCAGAGCTGACCCAGCACAGACATCATGGTGTGAAGCACCCAGAGCCACCCCGTTCCCCCTGTGCCCTGGCCATGGGGACAGTACCTTTGGCTTTGCAGACGGTGGAGTAGTCACTGCAGCAGCTCTGGTAGTACGCACACATGGTGTCACACTGGCATTTGTGCCCTGCATCGAAGCCTTCTTCACAGCGGCCCTCGCAGGAGTCTGCAAAAGCCACCCCACAGCTCAGGAGCAGCGATGTGGAGTGGGGCAGTGGGGCCCATGCCTCCCCTCCAGCCTAGCCCAGGGGGGGAAACAAACTTGAGCATGTCCTGGTTGGGGGTACCCCACCTCTTCATGGTCAACTCCATCACCAGGGGCTACAGCAGCTCCTTGCCCTGCTCCCACTCAGGTTTTGCTGGGATGGGAGCCGTGGATTGGGCTGTCCCAGCTCCATGCTGGCAGCCCAGCTGTGGGACAGGCAGGGAATTGTCAAAGCATCACTGACACCCGTGTGCTGCCCACCTGCTTTCTCCCCATCCTGCAGGGTACGGCCAATGTGGCCACGGCCACCATTCGCTCCCTCCCCACCCTGCCCGGGCTGCCCAGCCCCTCCATCAGCCCAGGAGCTGCTCTTGCTCCATCCCCAAAGCCCCTGGTGAGGGATTGTCTGGCTAAAACTCACCTTCTGCAGCTCGGGTGGTGGCGAGCAGGGCCAGCACGAGGGCAGGGAAGAGGAGCCTCATGCTGGGTGTCCAGGAGCGCAGCCCTCCTGCGACTGTGCGGGCTGGAGCACGGCAGAGCCCCAGCATTAGCTGTTTGCTCAGCCTGGGACAAAGCAAACAGCCCAAGGTCGGGACAGGGGAAAAGGGGCAGAGGTGTTCTCCCACCCAGCTTCCCCCTCAGTCCACACTGAACTGGGTATGTGTGGAGGGGGACAGGGCTGCCGTGAGTGTAAGCAGCTCCTCACCAGACCCAGAGTGGATTAGGCACTGCTGCGAGAGTGGGGAGGGACAGCAGAAAGTCAGAAACCAGTTTTGAGGTCCTGCCACAGTCATTTCATAACATATCTCATGGTGTAAAAGCAACCAGCTGCTTCCCAGCCTGATCTTGGCAAAGACAAAAGCCCAAGTGAGATGGGACAGGGGAGTGATGCTCAGAAGACAAAGGGAAAAGCCCCGGGCTTACACTTGACCAAAATATCACCATTTTGGAGGGCCTATTCTTGGGATTTCAGCTTTCTCAATGTCGAGGCTAGGAACAGACCTAGGGAGCCCCAAGGCAGGGTGGCTTGGGATGGGGCAGGTGCCACCTCTGTGCGTGGGGACCAGAGGCCAGAGGTGAGTGGCCAGGGGCAGGAGCCCTCAGCACTTTCCCTGCAGAAGGCAAACAAAAGCCTGTGTATTTTGCTCCCGTCATTCCCTTTCCAACCAATCTTTTCAGTTACTAATTAATGTCGACTCAGCTCTTTTGGCAGCTCCTGATAGCTCTGGGATGTTTATTTAATCAGGGGCAAGGAGCAAATGCACACGAGGCTTCAGCAATCCTGCCTCTTCTGCCTCTGCTGAGATAGGAGCTCCATGGGATCTGTCCCAGCCCTTGGGCAGGCGTGGTGCAGCTTTGGGCTTTAAGATACAAGATTTGGGGGGAGAGAAACCCGAGCAGGGTGCCTCTTCTCATGGGGTCTTTCCTCTGTCAGCTCAGACACAGGCAGTTCCTGGCATCGTCTGCTCCTGGTATCTTGGTTGAAAGAGCTTTATTTGGTTTTGAGACAGGCATTTCCACCTGGAAGCCCTGGGGAGCTGAAGGCAGCCACCAGTCACGGGCTTTTGAGGCAGAACTTCTCCTGCAGCCCTCACCCCTCTCCTTGTGCCCTGGCCTCAGCTATGGCAGGGCTGGCATTGTCCCCAAGTGCCAGCACCAGCCCAGTGCTGCACTACAGCTTCATCTCATCCCTGCTGCACCAATCCCGGGGGATAACAGCCCTGGGACGGTTCAGGCTCGCAGGAGGCTCTGGGGGAGAAGGGCTGGGCATTGTCTGAGCTGCTTTGGCTGATCAGCTAAGACAGCTCCCTCTTGCTGCTCCAGGCTCCCAACCACCAGCCACAGAGCCACGAAGGCTCATGAGCCCTTCCCTGCCAGGAGCCGATCCCAGGAGAGGGGCTGGCTGGATAAAGGGGCCCCGGGGAGCTCCTGCAGCCAAGGGCTGAGCAGAGCCACTGAGGAAAACTCGGGAAACGGGGCTGATCCCCCAGGACAAGGCTGGGAGCCACTGCAGTTCCAGAGCCCAGGCTGCTGGGTCTGAAATCTCCCCCAAAAAGCACAGCAAGGCAAAACTAAAAGCAAAGCTTAGCTCTCTGGGCTAGTCAGGACAAGCCTAAGGGAATGGTTTGAATTCTGCTGCCCCCGGGCAGCAAACCCTCTTCTGCTCTACACTGCAACTACCCTTATGTTTACCCCTGATTCATAATAATTTATCAGGAAAATCCTTACTGGTTCTGTGCCGAGCTTGTCCCGCAGTTTCGCGCTGCTCGGTGTGCCTTGTTCGCTGTCCTTCCTTGTGGGATGATGTTCTTTCCTCTGTCTGTCCCTTCGTTGTGGATTCAGAGAGGATTAAGAGCGATTCTGTCACATCCAAACATCAACTCCAATTTAAGTCTCAGGCTGACCTGGCAACAACCTGATTTTGGAGTCAAGGATTTAAGCTGCTCCTCCCAGCACACATCCGAGAAATGCCCAAAGCATTTAAGCATTTCTGCCCTGAGCACGTCTGGCCTGGAAAAAACGAAAACAAAAGAGGCCCAGGCTGCCTCTGCTCTTTCTTTTATCATGCAAATCCTGAGCCCACCCAGAAGAGCTGCTCTGAATTTCCACCAGGCAATGGGTATTTGGCCCCTGCTGATACCAAGCAGGTTCAAGCTGTGCCAGGGTGGTCACAGCCTCACCGTGACCACCACGGGGCCTGGCCCCCTTCACCTCCACCCTGTGTCCCCTCGCTGGTCACAGAGGGCCCTGCGAAATCAGCGTGGGGGAAGTGACAGTGTGGCATGGAAGTGACACCGCAGCAGCAGCTCAGAGGGGCACAGTGGGGGATGTGGGCCTTGGGGACAGCAGGACAAGGGGGATGTGGGCCATGGGGACAGCAGGACAAGCCCCAGCTCAGGTTGGACAGGGAGGGCTGTGAATAGAACAGTTTGGGTTGAAAATGAAAGACTGTCTAGTTCCAAATCCTGTCACGTGAAATCCTGTCACGTTCCACTAGACCAGGTTGCTCCAAGCAAGTCCCATGAACCCGGCCTTGGACACTTTCAGGGTTGGGACATCCACAGCTTCCCTGAACAAGTACTTCACAAGTAAAAAAATTCTCCTCGTATCTAATCTAAATCTCTCATCTTAAAAAGTCACTTTTTTTTTTTTTTTTTTTTTTTTTTTTTTTTTTTTTTTAATGAGCCCTGTTTAAGCACTGAAAGGCCACAATCACAGAGTCATAAAATCTAGGTTGGAGAAGCCCGTTATCCCGGCACCGCCATGCCCACCACTGAACCATGCCCCCAAGCATCCCATCCACGCTTCTGTCCGAGCCTTCCGGGGCTGGTGGCAGGAGGGATCTGGGGGGATCCACAGCGGGAGGGGGCTGCAGCTGCCGCCACCGAGCCCCTCCTCGCAGAGGCGGCGCCTGAGCCCGGTGACATCAGCCCCGGGGACCGGGATGCTGAGCCCGGCTCGGGGAAGGCGGATCCCGCTCCGCTTCCATCTCCGCATCCCGGCAGGGCAGAGGGGGCAGCGGGGCGCATCCCCGCTCCTGTCCCCCACCAGGGACATCCCGCCGGGGATGCCGCGGTAGCAGCCGCCCATGCTCGCCCTGCTGCTGTCTCTGCACGCCCTGGGCCGGTCCCTGGCCATGGCGAGCGCGGAGCGGCTGGCGGTGCCCGAGGGTGCGGGCCGGGCGGGTGCCCGGGAGCACGGCGGGGTCTCCCCCGGGGTGGGCACGGAGGTGCGGGAGGTGCTGGAGCGGGTCCTGCCCGTGCTCCGCCGGGCCATCGCCCAGGCCACGCAGGCGGCCACCCCCGAGGGGCTGCGGGCGGCTCTGTCCGAGGTGTTCCGGCTGGTGGAGGAGGCCTGGGGGATGCCCGCCGTGGGCAGGGACGTGGCCAAGGTGCTGTGCGATGCCATCCGCCTGGAGGGAGGCCTGGACCTGCTGCTCAACCTGCTCTACACCGCCGAGCTGGAGACCAAGTGCCAGGCGGGAAAGCTCCTGGAGCAGATCCTGGTGGCGGAAAATAGGTGAGTCTGCAAGAGCCCCTCGCCCTGCGGGCACAGCCCTCCCAGCACCCCGGCACTGCCAGATCCCAGCAGGTTTGGGTTCAAAGGGAGCTTAAAGACCTCACCTCAACCCCCTGCCATGGGCAG
The DNA here is from genome assembly GCF_021018805.1 of Prinia subflava. Taxonomy (NCBI): domain Eukaryota; kingdom Metazoa; phylum Chordata; class Aves; order Passeriformes; family Cisticolidae; genus Prinia; species Prinia subflava. Next base: position 6,781,826 of record NC_086254.1, read on the forward strand.
GGACACCTTCCATAGACCAGCTCCATCCAACCTGGCCTTGACCTACCTTCCCCATCCCACCCACACCCCCAAATTTCCGTGCTGTGGGTGCTCCCAGCTGCACAACCCCCCTCGGATCCCACCACATCCCCACACACAGAGCTTGTGCACAGGGCAATGACTGTGAGCTGCTCCCTTCCTCCACAGCCCCAGTCAGGGGTGCTGGTGAGGACTGGGGTGTCCTCCTGAGCCCCCCTCAGCCAGGTTGAGCTGAGTCAGTTTGGCTGGCTCAGAGCATCTGACCCAAAAGGACAAGACGTGACTCCCCTCGAGCCATAACTGCAGCAGCAGGAGGAGGAGGAGAAGGACAAAGCCACTTCCCAGAGCCTTCCTGCTGCTGACCAGGGCTGCAATGAGGCCGTAAGGAGAGGTCAGCTGGTCAGCAGCCCTCAGGCCCTAGTTCAGATGTGTGTGCTGCTGCCCAGGACAGGTGAGAGGTGCTGGGGTGTCTCTGTCAGAGCACGGGTGGGGTGGGAGCGTGTGCCTGAGCCTGTGTGTGTGTACAAAGCTGCATGTGCACACGTGGCACCCGACACATCTCAGTCACAGCACCCACACACAGCTCACTCTTCCAACACCCCAGCGCTCTGCCAGCTCTGCTCTCCCTCAGAGCACCCCAACACAGCCAGCCCCAGCCAAATTATGTGGAGGGAGCCTGGCCTAAGTTACTTCCTGGGGGATGTCTCTTGCTGGAAGGTTGTGGACTCGCAGCCTGGGCCTCATTTCATGCACTGGCAGGCAAAAACAAGCGGCAGCTAAATCAGGAAAGCCCATTAGGGTGGAATTTAATCCCAGGATGCATCACTGACATGGTCTGCATTCAGCACTCAGGTTCTTAGCAAGAGAAACTTTTGCTGGAGTTATGTTTCTGCTCCAGGAGCAGTTCATGGGCCAGGGTCTTGGAGCAGCCATGGGATTCCAGCCCCTCACTTCCCACAACTTCTGAGGGATAGCAGGGAGGTGTGGGGGCCCCCTTTGGGTCTCCCTTACAGAACTCTCCCAGTCTGTGCACAGCAGCAGAGATGTTTATCTGGGAGCTGGACAGGTCCTGGCTCCATCTGCAGCTGCAGGGACCTGTGTTTGTCATCCAGCTCCACGGCTGAGCCCGGGCTCGGAGCCAGACCCAGGCTGAGGGATTTTTTTTTTTTTCCTTCCCCAGGGCTCTCCACAACATTTCCTGTCAAACCCACCCCAAGGTCAGCGAGAGCCCTGTGGGTCACAGGTTTCCCAGAACTGTTCTTCCTGCCTGCCAGCACAGAGGCTGGCGTGCCATCACCCCATCAACGCTGGGGACCGAGTGCCACTGCCCTCAGGAGCAGCAGGGCACGGGGCACCTGTGCCAGTGCTGCCTCACAGAGAGAGCAGCTCCACCATGGCACCAAAAACTGCTGAGGGCAGGAATGGAGCTGCCACTCCCCCCAGGAAAGCTCATGGGACCACAGCCAAGAGCTCTTCTCACAGGGTGGTGAGGCCCTGGCACAGCTTGCCCAGAGAAGCTGTGGCTGCCCCATCCCTGGAAGTGTCCACGGCCAGGTAGCACAGGGCTGGGAGCAGCCTGGTCTGGTGGAAGGCGTCCCTGCCCATGGCAGGGGCTTGGAACTGGATGAGGTTTTGGGTCCCTTCCTACTCAAATTATTCTATGACCCTGATTTCCCCCTTCCTCACTGCGTTTTCAAGGCACAGCCCCATTCAGGTGTCATTCTGAGCACAGGCCTCCCAAGATCAGCCATGGCCAAGCAGCAGCTGGTCACCCTTGCTCACCTACCCCAGGCTCTTGCTGTCCCCTTCCAGAAGAGTGCAGGGTGAGGAAATAAAGAGCTTCCCTCCAGCTGCCATCCCAGGACAGACAGACCCCTGTGTCCCGCTTGTGGACAGGGCTGCTTGGCTGCTCACCCAGGCACTGACAGCAGTGCTTAGGGGACAAACAACTTTCACTCCCAAACACAAAAACAGCTCCACACCGCAGCAATGCTGGCCCAGCAGGTCCATTTCCAGCCTGGCATTAACCTACCCTGCCTGTTAATTGCTGTGAAGATCCTACCTCGAGCATGAGAGCATCCAGCAAGGGGCTCCTGGGCTGTGCACCCCATCACAAGTTCTTCCGTCAGACCCAGACAGGTTCCTCCAACACCTGATGCCTGTTGTGTCTTGCTGTGTTGCATATCTGGCAGCTGTGTCCCACAGGGAAACATCTGTCTGTCCTGGGATAAATGTCACCAAGTCATGGGGCACACCACTCACTGTCCTTGCTCCTTGCACATCCATCTACCCTTCGCCTGCTATTGTTATGTTTGGGATGTCAGAATAACAACACAAGACTCTGAGCCTTCATCTGAGGGCATTTTAGTGAAGGTTTATGAGAGCACAGTCTTTTTATACAGCACTTCAGTACAATGAATATGGTTGGTCGTTTGGAGCCTACACTTTTTTGTAAACATCTTTGCCAGTAAACAAGTTAGAAGAACACCAGGCGTCAGGAAGAGAATGTCTACAAAGATTGTTTGGGTTCCTCCTTATGATTTCCCAAGCCAGAGCAGGAGAGGTGTGTACTTGGCTTTCCCACAGGCTCAAGCTGGTGCCTGAAACCTGAAAATCCATTTTCAATCCCCCCAGCCTGCCTCTCCTTCCCGCAGGGACCGCATCGCTCGGATCGGTCTGGGCGTAATCCTGAACTTAGCCAAGGAGCGCGACGTCCCCCAGCTGGCCCGCAGCGTCTCTGGGATCCTGGAGCACATGTTCAAACACACGGAGGAGACCTGCTTCCAGCTCATCTCCGACGGGGGCCTGGACACCATCCTGTACTGGTGCCGCTGGACCGACCCCGCCGTGCTGCGCCACTGCGCCATGGCCTTGGCCAACTGCGCCATGTACGGCGGCCAGGCCAACCAGCGCCTGATGATCGAGAAGAGGGCGGCCGAGTGGCTCTTCCCGCTGGCCTTCTCCAAGGACGACGAGCTCATCCGGCTGCACGCCTGCCTGGCCATCACGGTGCTGGCCACCAACAAGGAGATCGAGAAGGAGGTGGAGCGCTCGGGGACGCTGGCGCTGGTGGAGCCCTTCATCGCTTCGCTGGACCCCGAGCGCTTCGCTGGCGGGGAGCTGGGCAGCAGTGACAACATCCAGGGGCGGGCGGCGCAGGACCTGCAGCGCCTGGTGTCCCTGCTGGACAGCTCCCGGCTGGAGGCACAGTGCATCGCCGCCTTCTACCTCTGCACAGAGGCTGCCATCAAAGCCAGGCAGAAGAAAACACAGGTAAAGGGTAGGTTGGCCTGGAGGAAGGTGATGACAAAGGGAAGGGGTGCCACAGATGCATCTGGGTGTCCTTTGCTCACCAAACACCTTGGTCCTTGCCCGGCCCGGCACAGGTTGTTGGGAAGAGGATGAGGGGAAGCAAAGTTGTGGGGAGACAGTGCCAGAGGCAATTTTGCCTCTGATATATTGCACTCAAGAGTGGGAACAGTCTTGCCCTCACAGCCGTGGGTGTGATAAAAGAGTGAGTTTGCTGGTTGGAGTCAGTTTGGGTCTGCTGGCCGTGCAGTGAGGAGGAAGGGACAGGAGGGTGTGAGGGGCAGAGAGGGTCAGACATTGTGCAAGGGACAGACAGGGTTAGGTGGCCATGCTGGGGACAGGAAGGGTCAGACCTTGTCCAAGGGACAGACAGGGTTAGGTGGCCGTGCTGGGGACAGGAAGGAGCGAGTTGGAACTGCTAAAGGAAGAGAGAAGAAGGAGAGAGAGAGCCAGAGCAGCGTGGAGCTGCCCGTGGGAGACTGCATAGAAAAGGTATGAAAGACTTTTAGGTAACAAGGAGCTGATGCTTGAAGCCTTCTGAAATTTTACACTCTGAGTGTCATGGCCGTCTCTACCACCACACAAAGTGACGTCTCCTCCCTTGGTGTGCCCAGATTTTCAGTGAGATCGGGGCTACGCAGAGCCTGAAGAGGATTGTGTGCTACTCCACCAGCAGCACCACCTCCTCCCTGGCCAAAAAGGTGCTGCGCATGATCGGGGAGGAGGTTCCTCGGCGCATCCTGCCCACGGTTCCCAACTGGAAGTCCTGCGAGGTGCAGACGTGGCTGCAGCAGATCGGGTTCAACAAATACTGCCAGAGATTCCTGGTAGGGCTTTGTGCTGGGGAGGGACACACGGGTGGACACTTCTGCCCCACCTCGCAGCAGAGGTGTAAGCGTCTCACCCAGCTTTTCCTGGGACCTCTCCAGCCTGGATTTCCCTTGGCAGGATCACCAGGTGGATGGGGACATTCTCCTGAGGCTGACAGAGCAGGAGCTGCAGAAGGATTTGGGGATGGACTCCAGCATCACTCGGAAAAGGTAGGACCACACACCAGGGCACACTGGACTCCCTCAGGGCCATCACCACAGTGGCAAAGCCAGGGGCAAGGTCTCTGCCTTTCCCTTCTTGCAAAAACAGGAACGGAGATCCTCCAAATGTAAAACCTGGACTGCCAGTCCTTTTCCACTGCACTTTTTACAGTCCCAGAGGGATTTCTGTAATGGGACCACTGCACAGCAGAGGTGTGGGTGGAGGAAAGACCACCTATGGCACAGGGCAGGTGGGATCATTCAAGCTACCCAGAAAGATGAGAACTTACCCTTAGCTGAGCTCCTCACACCTCGGTGTCCTGAGGACCAGCACTCCCAATGCAGCTGTTCCTCTGTTTCCTGTTCCTGGAGCTCATCCTTCACCCCAGCATGGAGCTGCCCTCCCTCCTGAGCAGGTAGAAGATGTGATGTGTCCAAGTTCTCCTTTTTGTCCCTCCACCAGGTTCTTCCGGGAGCTGACGGAGCTCAAGACCTTCGCCAACTACTCCACCTGCGACCGCAGCAACCTGGCCGACTGGCTGGGGGGCATCGACCCCAAATTCCGGCAGTACACCTACAACCTGCTCACCTGCGGCATCGACCGCAACTTCCTGCACCGCGTGACGGAGCAGCAGCTGCAGGAGGACTGCCACATCCACACCGGCTTCCACCGCGTCCGCATCCTCACCGCGGCCAGGGGTGCGGCCCCCGGGGCAGGGAAGGGCGTGGAGGGGTGTTTGGGATGAGCTGCAGGGTGGGTTTTAACTGGTTTTTAACTGGTTTTTAACTGGGGGTGGTGGTTTTGCGCTGCCTAGAGACGCTGCACTCCCCCATCACGCTGCAAACGGCGCCCAACGGGACCGATGTGTTCATCAGCTACCGGAGGAGCACCGGCTCGCAGCTGGCCAGGTGAGCCCTGCGGGAAATGGGGAAGGCCAGGGGGGGTCAGCTGTGGGATGGGGAGGAGGGAGAGGCTGCCCAAAGCTGCAGAGCAAATGGGGATGGCACACGGGATAACTGCAGAGTGGACAGGCCAATTCCCAGTCCTGTCACCGCCACTTTGGCACTGGCTGACCCTTTCCTCACGCTCCTGGGGCTGTAGGGGAGCACTTTAGGTACTCAATGTCAGCTCCTGGTGTTCTCTGCACATGCCCAGGCAGCTGGGCTGGAGCTGGCATCTCATTCCCTGCTCCTGTCTCACCGTGTCTCAGCCAATGTGGTGAGACAGCAAACAAAACCTCTCCTCGTGCTGCTGTCCCCTCTTGCCACCAGCCTGCTGAAGGTCCACCTGCAGCTCCACGGCTTCAGCGTGTTCATCGACGTGGAGAAGCTGGAGGCAGGGAAATTTGAAGACAAGCTGATCCAGAGCGTCCTGAGCGCCCGGAATTTCGTGCTGGTCCTCTCACCAAACGCACTGGATAAATGCATGGAGGACCCCGAGTGCAAGGACTGGGTACACAAGGTCAGGGATGCCACCAGATGGTGGGAGCTGTGTGGACATTGGACTGAGAGGGAGCTGGTGAGGGGCTGATACAGGCCATGAGCACCTGCATGTTCTGCTCCTGCAGGAGATTGTGACAGCCCTGAACTCTGGAAAGAACATTGTACCTGTCACAGACCATTTTGAGTGGCCGGACCCAGAAACGCTTCCCAAGGACATGAGGGCTGTCCTGAAATTTAATGGTATCATGTAAGTAAAAGCCACCTGTGCCATGGGGTTCCTTGACACCTGGGGAGAACAACTTGCATAAGGAGTAGCAAAGAGCCCAAGGACATTGGGACAAACAGATGAGGGGGGCAGGACAGGTCAAAGGGACACTGAGTCACTGCAGGTGCTCCAGAGCATGCAGGGAGCAAAGGTTCCCACCACATCCCTGCTGCTGGGGTTGTGCTGGGACACCTCTGGGTGACAGAGGGGTCACTGCTGAGAGGACACCCATCCTCAGGTAGGAGTGATGCTGGCAGCTCACCTGGGTTTCTTTTCCTCTTTCCCTTTGTGCATCCCAGCCTGGCAGGGAATTCTGCAGCATCCATGGGGGAAAGGGAGCTCCTAGAGAGCTGCAGTGGAGGAAGGGGGTCTCTGGCTCCTGGTCCAGATGAGCTGAGCTAACTTGTGGCACCCCAAACATGAGAGAAAAAGTTCACATCACATTTTTCCTCTCGAATACAGGTGGTCCCATGAGTACCAGGAGGCCACGATCGACAAAATCATCCGCTTCCTCCAGGGCCGCTCCTCCCGGGACTCCTCGGCTGGCTCGGAGAACGGACTGGACTGTTTGCACTCCCTGGGGCAGAGCTAGAACAGGGCAGCCACCTCAGAGACTCCCAGCTGACCCCTTTTTGTGTGGGTCTGAATTTATCCCTCCTGACTTTTTCCCATCTTTGAGAGAAAACCCGTGGCTCTTACTCCCTCCTCACCCTTCAAGCCTCCGGCCCCCAGAGGCCAGCACAGCGCCTGGGGAACCAAGCCAGGCTGGACTCTGGGATGGATTATGCGTCTTCCACATCCTCCCGTGGGGTGGCAGGACATGCATGGGGTGTGAGGGAGACTGACACCACCCAGAGCCCCACAGGCAGCTGCAGCTTCCCCCAGAAACACGTCCAGAGAGGAGGAATCTTTGGAGGACTGAAAACTGGACAAGCGTTGAGAATCCATGGCAAGAGGACACAAGAGAGAGAAGAGCAATTGAGGGGAATGTGTGGCTCTGCTGTGTGCCCCAGGAATATCCTTCTGGTCAGAAACGGAGAGCAGGAAAGGGCAAATAAAAACTAAGCCCTAACAAAATCTTTGTGTTTGGGAAAGATAACCCACAGGGGCCTTCTGAAGTGCTTTATCTTTCCCAGCAATGTCCCTTTATCACAAGAGCTCCTTTCCTCCTCAGAAAACTTCCACCTTGCAGTGCTGCAAAACCACTGTGTGCTCTTAACTCTGGCAGTGGAAATTTGGGGTTAGACCACGTGAAGTTTCTGCAGGATCTCTGCAAAAAGTGCTTTTAAAATACCCTCCTTCCCTCCATCTGAAGTCTCAGCTTCACCTCTGTATCAGGTCTGTATTTTCAGGGCACTGGAGGCTGGATTGTGACCCTGAAAAACTTGAAATCCATGCAGGGAAGATGCTAATTGCTGTGCTTGTGGAGTTACTCTGCACTGTGGCTGTATTTTATCCTGCTCCACAGCGGATCTCCCGTGGTCTGTGCCTTCAGCAGGAGCTGGTGAATCTCTCTGCTGACCCCCACAACCCCACAGCCCTGGCTGAGCTCCTTGGGGCTGTCCCTACTCCCTGCTGGATGCAATTCCAAGCAGCACTTATTTCTTCCTATCAACCTCTTCTCAACACCCGCCAGGGCTTTTTGCAGCTCCTCACCTTAAAATATCAAGAAAAAGTGGAGTTGATGCCAAGGGCTGGCAAAGGATGCTCCAGCTGGGAGCAGGACCATCAGTGCCTGGTGAGGAACCATGGGCATCCTGGCACAGATCCTGCATTCCACACCCCAGGCTGCTGAATCACCTCACAGAAGCAGCAGGCTCCTCTTCCTATCCCTGCTCGAGAAGAACTCAATCCTTTCAGGAGGTAACAAAGAGTCTCAGCCACCTTGTCCTCCTCCTGGCTCACCCCAAAGCCCTGCTTCAACTGTCGGGAACAAAACCCACTCTTTTCCTTTGGCTTGGATCCATAAACATTTCAGGGAGGAAAAAAAAATCAGTTAATTCTGGTGCTTTCTGGACAGTTCTTATCAGCTCTCAGTTAATGGCATCTTTGCTCTCCAGTGAAAGGTTAATAGCCGTATCTGCCCAGCGTTCACCAGAATTAGAATCCATCTAATCTCCAGATTAAATAACAAGAAGCCAGCAGATGAGCCCAAAGGTGAATCTGCCAAAGCACAAAAGCCTCTTGTGAGCTGCTTCAGGGAAAAGCCTTCAGTAACTGAATGTCAGGGCCTCCATGGCCACGGAAGGAGTCCCACACAAACAGTCCCAAGGATTTTTCTCCCTGCAATAACACCTGGAAAATGATTGTGTCTTGTTTCCCAGGAGCTCTGTAGCAATCAGCCTCCTCACCCAGCATTGTGTGGAGATTTACTTGTTCTCCACAGCTCAGGTGTCTCACCTGAAACGAGATCCCATCTCCTGCTCCAGCTGCCCAGACTGTGACTCCTCCTGTTTCCCCATCATTATCTTCACCTTGATGAACTTGCCCTGCTTCTGGCAAAACATCCCACAGCCAGCTCCTTCCAGCTGGAGCAACCCCAAGGAAATTAATACCTCTGTCCTCCCCCTCCCTCATTCCTTTGCTCTGTCATATCAAAAGTGTTTGGAGTTATTCAATCAGGCATTATTAATAAATCTGGTTTTTACTCGAAATCCCCCTTTGTGTCACGTGCTTCTCTCCCTGCAGCCTTTTCACACTTGCTCTCCCTTGCCCCCGTGAAGCAGAACTGACATTCCCAAGCACCATTCCCTGCAGGAACCCCTCCCTGCACCCCCAGGGGCTCTGCCTGCTGTCACCAGCCCTGCTCCACGGCCGAGAAAAACTTTGGTTTAATTTTTTTAATAAGGCATAATAGCTGCCCTTGATTCCCTCCCCATGCAGAGCCAGGTTTCACCTCACTGCACAACACAGAGCAGCTGCTTGAAATGGCACCCACGGAGTGGAGAGGACTTCACTTCACAATCAGTTCAGCCACAAACATCAACTGCAACACTCACAGCATGCCCTGTTCCTCGGGGAGGCCAATTCCAGGCTCAGCCCAGCAATCAGACCTGTAACTCCTGTGTTCCCTGGCATAACTGCTTGGAGCATGTGGCATAACACCAAGTTCTCAAAGCCTCCCTGCTCCTCTGCTCCCCAGTTCTGCTTTTACCACAAACTCCCAATGAACAGGGACAAAGCTGGGTACAAGCATTTCACATTTTCTGCACACTGAAGGACAGGTTTCAGATGAAGCTCTCCTGCAAGCTTCACTCTGGTGGTCAGGAAAAGCAAGTTTTGGCTGCTTGCAAGTCCCAAACCTGCATTTTTCCTGACTTCTCACTCTCAGACACTCATTCCTCCATGAGACAAACTCCTGCTGCTCCTTCTTTCCTGCAGTCTTCAATAAAGGACTGAGAATGGAAATAATGGAGAGAAACACCAAACGAGTCAAGGACGAATGATATCAACAGCTGCACAAGATATCCAGAGTTTTATGAACCATAAAAGAGCATGGAGGTTTTATTCATTCTGAAAGTAACACTAAAGTCATTACTGCATGTACCTGAACAGTGTGTGCTGGTTTATGGCACGTTGAGAAAAAAAAAAAAAAAAGGATTGCAGCAACACAGGTAATGCTTTATAATTATTAGCACCATGGACATGGAGTTTGCTTGCTGGCATCAACAGATCCCAGGCCAGGCAGCAGAACTGAGGTCATTAACACTAGATTATGCCACATACAACAAAAAAAAGATTAATCTTAAAGACATTAGTCCTGTCCCCACACCAGAAGGCCTCTGGATAAGCACAGCAGTGATTTCACATGACTGGGGCACACCTATCAAACTGGGGCTCAGCTTTGCAGTATAAGGGGGGAAACAATTCTGACAATTTTCTCCTTAATTTCATAGTTTTTAGCACCTGACAATTAAGGCATCTGCAGGAATTGCTTCAAGGATCCTCGTGGGTCCCTCCCAACCCAGGATTTATTCTACTGGCACTGCAGTATTCTCAGATGATCTCTCACTTCTCAAAACCACCTCTGGGATCCTGGGCTGAGCTGCAGACAGGCAGGACATACCACTGGAACTCCTACCAACACTTCAGGAATGAGATCGTCTCCTTAGGGCACCTCTGACTTGCAAAAACTAAAGCTGGTGCAGTCAGTAAGGAGAGCAATAGCACTCCTGTGCTAAACCCCCCCTCTCCATAAGGATTTCCGTGGTCTGGCACGTCACATTTGTTGGGTTTTTACTGGCAAAGTGATGATCTGGAGCACAGATCTTCCTCCCTTCAGCCTGTGCCTCACCCACACCAGCAGCTCATCAGCTGCACACTGGAATACTCTGAGGGGAAAATGTTTTGCAATTAAACCAGAACTCAGTCCTCTCTCCTCACTAAAAGCATGGCAGAGCCCTCTGGCCCCACCAAACCACGAACCAGCCTTGCAAAAGGCCCACAAGAGCTTGATGGGCTTTTGGGTCTCTTGGGTTTTCTCTGACAGATGAGCCAACACAACATTGAGGGGGCATTCACAGCTACAAATCAAGTTCTTCCTGTGATTTCCAATTATTTGGCATTTAAAAATTAGGAAGGACAAGGAGGGTGTCCCTCCCAGACTGATCTCTTCGAGGGAAGAATAAAGTGCAATCTTCAGGTGGACACTGCTGTGCTGGCCAGTTCCTTGTTGTGAAATTCAGTCTTTTGCAGGGGACAGGGAAGCATCTTGGAAGTGGTTGTAGTTGTGTTTTGAATCCCAGATTTGTATCCACCTAGAAAAGAATGAACAGTTTCAGCTTTCAAAGGCACATGGGGATGTTGCTGAATTGAGTGAGTCTGAAAAGTTTCAGAGGAACAAAACAAAATGACCCTGCCAGGAGCTGCTGCACTTGTGCAAATCCCAACACGTTCCCTCTCCTAGAAGCTACCAGGGGGATTTGTTTTCTATCACAACAAAACTTCTGCTTTCATTACTAAAGCAATCACAGGAAGAGAGACTGCTGAGAAAGCTCTTCCACGAAGAACTTTCATACTCAATTTCAGATTTTGGATTCCACTGAAAGTGGAGTGAGTCTTTGAAGCACTTAGAATATTGGCAGCTACATTACTCAGGCTGCAGGTTTATCCCTAGGATTCAGATTCCAAAAGAAATGACCTGCACCTCTTTTTACTGGAGCACCAGACAGCCTTTCACAACCACAACTGAAAATATGCCTTAAAACCTGCCAGCTTCTACACTAAAAGTAAATAGTATTTTCCATATGACATCACATGGCAAAGTTTAGACATTTGAAGTAAATTACCCAAGGATAGCTGCTGGAATAAGGAGGATTACAGCCCCAAAGAGAAATGGGAATCCCCTCATGAAGTGCAAGGTGGCAGGGTAGAGAGAGTTGAACACTCCTGTAGACACGAGTGAACACAGCCCTTGCACACAGGCAACAGAAGCAAAGAGAGCACCTGGAAAAGAGAGATAAGAGGTTAATGGTGAGATAGGCAGCTGGTTATTGCCTATAAATAGCTGTAACACATCACCCTCAGTGGATTCTGCCCATCTTTCCAAGGGTTTGCACCTGCCATCAGAAAGGTGTGTGAATATCAAGTGTGGTGGCCTGGGCCACCTCACCAACCTGCAGTATTTATATCAGGAGATGACCAGGACATTATCCATCAGCTGGATTGTAAATGCTCCAGCCCAGGGCTCTACAGATCTGTTTATTGCCAAACACCTCTTATCACTTGTTAAACATTAAGTACAGCAGGAGACCCAGCACCATAAACCCGCCATTCCAAAATAAGAAACAGGAGTTGTGCAAAATCACTTCCCGACCGTTCCCACCTGGATTCCCTCCTCCCCCTGGCTGCCTCAGACATTCCTGTGCTGTGTTTCACAGAAAGTGCAGGGCCTCCAAACACATAACTGGACAAAAGGCAAATTCGCTCCTCCTACGGGTTATCCGTGATCTTTCACCATGGTCAATGATACAACCCTCCAACAACACCTGGTTCTTCCCACTGTTACTGATCTACAGAGGAAAGTTATGGTCAGGAGAAGGACTCTTTTCTCCTGGTTATATAACCCATTTTAACTCTTACTCCTTGTGAACTTGTTTTGGCAATGAATGTCTGGATGAATGAACTATTCCTGCTTTTCTTCCTTTGTTCTCATCTCGGAAATGCAGCAAGCATGAATCAAAGAATGACAATTATTTGGGGGGAAAAAAAGTTACCCTGGGCCTGAGGGTGAATGCAGGGGCACAGGAGTCCAGAGGAGCCAGGGAACTCCTCCCCCGAGTGTGGTTTCAATATTCCAAGAAAAAAAGTGTTAATTACTCACCCTGTTCTGTCTCACTGACCAGCTTGGAGAGCTTGGATCTGATGACCGGAGTGGGTGCCATGGAAAGGAACAAAATTCCATAACCTGTGAGCAAGACACCGCACATTAAGAAAAGCTCAACCGAAAAATAAAGTCTCCCAAGTCAGTCCCAGAAATCTGCAGCTGCTGGCAGTGTCTCCCTGATATATTTAGACACAATTCACCCTCCTGGATCTCGTAAGGCACTCCAGTCTGTGTCTGCAGTGTAACACAGTTCTGGAAAGCCTAATGTTCTAGGAACTACATGGATGCACTTCCAACTTCAGTGTTTGGTCAACACTGCCCTTAGCAAGCCACAGTGTTGTTGAGGCAGAACTTCCTGAACTCCCCTTGAAGCACACTACCAGCATCAATCTACCAAAAGCCCGAAAAACAGAGATTCAAGCCTTGAACATCACCTGTAAACATCAGTGGCGTTGTGGTAGCAAGAGACATCACCACCAACCCAGCAATGTTGGAGATCAATCCTATCTCTGCCACCCAGGTGTCCTCAAGGCAGAGCTGCAGCAGCCTCAGCCCTGCCAGGCTGCTCAGGTAAGCCAGGTAGCTGGCGGCCGAGCCGTACCCGATGAGGTCAGAAGTCCAGCAGAGAGGGAAGCCGAGCTCGTACACAACATAGAGGTCCTTGGCTCCGAAATGCACCGTGACAATCACAAAGAAAGCCAGGGAGTACAGAGCCAGCTTCCACCTGGAGCTGGGCTGCTCGGGGGCCGTGTACAGCCTGTACACAGCCCGGTAGTGGCTGAGCGTGAACAGCTTGGTCTCCTTCTTCTGCTTCACCGACTCCCGCAGGAAGAAGGCGGCGTAGAGAGTGGCAGCGAGGCTGGCAGCGAAGGCCAGCCAGAAGGGGTTGATGTAGCCCTGGGCCTTACGCCACTGGCCACCGCCGATGCTGGCCAGCATGCCCGCAAAGCCCAGGCACGCCTCCAGCACGGCCACCCGGAACGTCCGCACGCGCCGCTGGCTGGTGTCGGCCACGTAGGAGAAGCAGCTGGCCAGGATCAGGCTGTAGTCGCCCGTGAGGCTGCTCAGGATGCGTCCCAGGAGGAAGAAGGCGACGTGCAGCTCCAGGTACATGACCAGCAGGTAGACGGCCGTCTGCAGGGCCATGCCCGCGGCCGGCAGGATGAGCGCCGGGCGCCGGCCCACGCTGTCACTCCACGGGCCAAAGAGGGTCACGGAGAACAGGCTGACGAAGAAGCCTCCCAGGTTGATGTAGAGGTTCCAGTGGGACACCAGGGCTTCCACCTTCTGCAGGAGGAACAGGCGGCTGAGGAGCTCCAACAGCACCCAGGGCCACACTGGGCTGCCCACTCCTTCTGGGGATCCCTGCTTCCACCACCCTTCCCCTCCGGGCCCCTGCTCCCTTTGGGGCTTCACGTTCCCTCCTGCCTCTCTGCTTCCAGGGTCTCCCAGCTCCTCTCAAAGCTCCCTGTTCCCCTTGGGGCTCCCTGTTCCCCCGGGGCACCTCTCTCCCCCTGCTCCCCTCTCCCCTGGGATCTCCTGTTCACCGGCAGCTTCCCACTCCCTCCGTGGCTCCCCACTCCCACGGACTCCCCTTTCTCCCCGGGGTCCCCATCTATCCCGTGACCCCTCTCCCCCGGACTCTCCCCCTGAGCTATCCACACCCCAGCTCCCGTCTCCCCCGTGGGGCTCCCCGCTCCCCCGGGCTCTCCCGTCCCCTCGGACCCCCGTTCCCCCGGTGCCCCACCTGCCGCAGGGGGTCGGCGGTCGCGTTGCCGTCCCCGCAGCCGGGGGACTCGGTGCTGTTGCGGTCAATGTAGCCGTGCTCGGCTCCCAGCCGGTCCCACAGGTACTGGGTGGCCAGCGGGCCCTGCAGCCCCAGCGACACGGTAGCGAGGAAGAGCAGCGGCTCCACGCCGAGCAGCGCCGGGCAGCGCCGGCCGGGGGGCGCCGGGGGCTCGGCGGGCGGCGGAGCGGCCATGGCGGCCATGGAGGGGCGGGGGCTCCGCCGGAACGGGACCGGCTCGGCTCCGCCCGGGATGGCACTGACACGGATCCGCCCGGAACGGGACAGGCTCGGCTCCGCCCGGGATGTGGCTGGCTCGGCTCCGCCCGGGATGAGACCGGCTGGGCTCCGCCTGGAACGGGACTGACGCGGCTCCGCCCGGAACGGGACCGGCTCGGCTCCGCCCGGGATGAGACCGGCTGGGCTCTGCCTGGAACGGGACTGGCTCGGCTCCGCCCAGAACGGGATTGATCCGTCTCCTCCCGGAACGGGACTGACCCGGCTTCGCCCGGGATGAGACAGACCCGGCTCCGCTCTGCCCAGAACGGGACCGGCTCAGTTCCACCGGGAACGGCATCGGCTCCACTCCGCCCGGGATGGGACTGGCTCTGCTCTACCCGGGATGAGACTGGCTGGGCTTCGCCCGAACGGGACTGACCCGGCTCCGCCCGGAACGGGACTGACCCGGCTCCGCCCGGAACGGGACTGACCCGGCTCCGCCCGGAACGGAACGGACCCGGCTCCGCTTTCTCCGCCCGGGACAGCGCGAGGGTTCCCGGGACCCCTCGGCGCTGGCGCTGCAGCGATCCCGGTGCTACGGGCGCAGCTCTCCGGGGATGATGTTCCATAAAACCCCTGTAATCGCTGGGTTGAGAAAAGCCCTCGGAGCTCATCGGGTCCAAGGTTAACCCAGCGCTGCCGGAGCCACCGCGTGTCCCCAGTGCCGCATCTTCACACCGGCAAATCCCGGCGGGGATGGGGCTGCACTTGCCTGGGCAGGCTGTGCTAATGCCCAAACACCCTCTGGGTGAAGAACCTTTTCCTAACACCCACCCTAAACCCTCTGATATGCGTTCGTGTTGTTCCCTCGGGTTCCCTGGTCACCAGAGAGGAGGGAACAGCCCCTGCCCCTCCAACGCCCCTCATGAGGAAGCTGCAGAATGCAGTGAAGGCTCCCCTCAGTGTTCTCCAGGCTCAACAAACCAAGCAAAACAAAAATCAACACTTTAACTGCACTAGGATCAGCAAAATATTGTATTTAGCTATATGCGCTCACTTGTATTGCTTCACAGCATGTTAGAAAATACTTCTTTTTATGAAGGACAAAATCACTCATAAACTCAGTTAATAAAGATGGTTTTGGCTGTGCTGTTTGGTCTCCTGTGAGGTTTGGCTGCCTCGAAGAGCAGATCTGGAAGCAAAGACCAAGTTGTCCTTTAAATTCCAAGCACACGATTCAGAGTATTAGATTAACCTGTTTATATAAACTGGAGCAGTTCCAAACTAATATAAATTGGCATCGCTCCTCTGACAGCACCAAGGTGCTCCTGGGCCACAGGAAAAGCTTGGATGAAATCTAAACCACTCATTTTGCAGGAAAGCACTCACAGGACTCATTTGTAGCGTCTTTGAAAGTATTGTGACTCACATGGCAGTGGAGGTGCTGCTTTTAAAGAGCAATTCTTCAAAACTGCTTAAATTCTAGAATTCTTTAAGATTCTAAAAGGCACAATTCTTCAGCTGAGACCCTTCCACCCCATAAATGAAGCTGCAGCTGCAGGCCAACCTTTGTGCAGCAGAGATGCAAAAACGAGGTGTTCTTTCAGATTTCCATTGCAACCTTAGGGCATAAGAGTAAAAAACAGAAAAATGACCTTGCTGTTGGCTGATTTTGTCACTACACCTTGTCAGACAGTAATTAAACATTCAATGGATGCAAGATGTGGGGGAACAGAATTCATTTGAAAGCTCTTTCTCATTCTTTTTGTACCAAGGGTGAGATGCTAAAGCTCAGGGTTGGTACCAAGAGACGTGATGCTGTTCATTGTGAGCAATATGCTCAAGTCCAGCTTGCAAACCTGGCAGCTGATTTTCCATCATTAGCACATTCTTGAGAGAAAAACAAACAAACAAACAAACAAACAAACAAAATCCCTGGCAGAAAAGGAATGAGAGGCAGGAAGAGCAGAATCTTTTTGTGGAGCTGACATCAAATGACCTCATGGCTGTGGTTCCCTTTGTCTCTCTCTTCTCGAGACAGCTATAAACAGCACCCAGATGATTTATACCCATAAAATGGAAATGTTATCATTAGCTGAGGGATGTACTTGGATGATCTAACAAAGCCATCAACGTGGCATTAACAAGAAATACCCTTTGGACTTAAAATGTTTACTACTATTCCTGCAAATGTATAGAATCTAGTGATTCACAGCTTCTATTTTGGAAGTTGTCTGCAACTGGGACAAGAATCACTGATAATTTCCCTGTAGCACCTTTTCTTCTTATTTTTTTTCCTCCAATACGCCCTGCAAGTTCCCAAAGCTGTGCCTATAAACCTGCAAAATCAAAAATGTGGGGAAAAAAAATTAAAAATAAATGCAATGTCTGCAAAGGGATCCCCTGCAGCCAAGTCTTCCCCAATCCACTAAGACCTAAGGTAAGGACTGCCAGTCCCTTTCTGTGTGGGGGCTTGATGTGGCACCTGGTGACACATGGTTTTGCCACCCAAAGTGAATTTCTCAGTGAACAAACATAAGCATCATAAATAATTATATTTATATAACATTTTGTACTGGCCTTTCTAATCCTTGTATTTGAGTGTTACAGATATAGATGTCATTTGCAATAATGACATTATTCAATATTGTTCCTCGATAATTTATTGAAAATTGAAATAATTCCTCAACCTGTTTTGGAAGGAGCAGTTTCTCTTTTTTAATAGGAGGAATAACAGCACCCATTCGAAGAGGACATTATTAGGGACCAAATCATAAATATTAATTTTTTTAAAGTGTAGGCCATTCCAGGATGCTTTCAAAACCCCACTCGCTCCACAAGGAGTTAATTCTCCCACGGATTTATCACCTTTCTGAAAGATTCTCTTGAGAAAGTTCCTGCTCTGACACTCTTCTGCTGTCTCCTCCCTTCTTTGTTCTCTTCCTTCTTTCTCCGATTACAGTTCCAAAAACAACACCCAATCTCCCGAGGTCAATGGTTAATATCCCCTGGGGTTTATATAGGCTCCAACAGCAGCTCCAGGCGTTCAGCACTGGGCCAGCTCCAGCACCATGGCTTTCTCCTGGCAGGCAGTGCTGGCCTGCAGGAAATATCTCATCATCGTCCTGGTGCCCCTCGTGTTCCTCCCTCTGCCTCTGGTGCTGCCTACCAAGGTAAGGAATCTTTAAAATCCACTTTGGAAGCCTCCACATCTCAGAGCTGCTCTTTTCAAGGTTCTTTCTCAGAGCACCTGCATCGACTGCTTGGAGATCTCTTTTCTCTCTTTTGGGGCAATATAAAAGCTGGATGAGCAGCTACATCTGTGATTGCATCTTCTAGAGGAACACTCAGTGAGATTTTGTGACTCTTGCTTTGCATCTGGCTGGTTTAGAAAAGGACTTTCTATGCTGGAGATTACTGGTGTGGACTAAGGCTCAATTTTAATCCCCCTTTTTGTTTTCTAGCAGTGTTCAGTCCCCATCTTCTTTTATTTTTTTTCCTTGTTTTCACTATTGCTTAGAAAAAGCATTCACAAGACATTCTGATGCATAAGAGAAAATAACATGCATTTCAGTCTTATTTCTGTAACAATCTCCCCAAACAAGGATTTTAAATTTAAAACACCAAGTTCTGGAAGACACCTGGCTCAGGGTTCCTTCAGGAAAAGTTGACTCAGGAGCTGCAGTGTCTGGGCAGGTATTTCTGGGGCATTGCTCATTTAAAGAGAGAGCTGTGAGCTGACAGACTCTCAGCCTTCTGCTGCCTCTTCGCTTTTCCTTGCACTCCCGACCTCTTCATGCAGAAAGATTTAATCTCTGGGCTCTTATTACAGCCCCAGCACCACGAAATGGCTTTTCCCAAACTGCCCCTCCTGTCACTTCTCCTTGGACACCAAGTCCTGACTCTTCCCTCTGGTCTCTGCCTCCCAATCCCTGCTGATTCCCAGTTTAGGCTCCTTCTCCAAGCTCCCTTCTCCACCTCTTGAACTCTTCCCTGCCTGTCCCAAAGCTCTGTCCTCCTCACAGCTGGTCAGGTGTGGCCTCTCATTCCCTCACTAGGTAAATAAAATAGTTTAAATTATTACTTAGGAGCTTACTAGGAAGGGGAAAAAAAAAAGAAGAAACACGCTTTTTTGCTGGTTAACTTTTCCATAGGCAAAGGAGTTAGTGAAGTGAAAAGAGATCAGGATCAGGAAAGTTCTGAGGAGACAGAGAGATTTTTTTTTTGTCCTGAGGCCACGAGTTCAAACTCACTTGCTGGAGGCATTGTTACATACAGTGAGTCCTTGGAGTTACCTGAGGAATGATTTGGCAGTCTTGGTTCAGTTCCTCTTTGAAAATGACTCCCTCTGGTTTCTATGCAGGCAGCAACAAGAGAAAAGTTGAAAACGTCCTGGATTTTTCCTCTTGTGACTTAAGGAAGCCTTCAGGAAGGGTTTTTTGGGGTTAAAAATGTGCACTGTGCCACTGCTGAGCAGGAAGAGCTGGTGCCTCTGCACACAGCAGAGTGAGCCAGCAGCTACAGGGTGGAATTTCACATTTTTTCTATTCTGTTGATCTATTAACCTGCCCTATAATGACATAGCACTGGACACTGCGCTATTATAATAGAGAGCAAAAATGCTAAAAATCTTGCTTAAAGGCAGATGAGTGTCTTACAGCATGGCTGACTTTGGGAAAACCCTTTTTCCAGCTTTTACTGGAAAAAGTAAATTTGTTTATCCACAGCAGGATGAAGACACTGGCACTGTGCCTATGAGATTCATCCCAAAGCTCTGCTAAGGTCTCTCAAAAGGCACCCATCTGTATCCTTCAGTAAAAGAAATGGAGAAAAAGGATTGCCAAAAGGGCAAATTGCTCTCAGTGATCAGTGGGATGGATAATCAAGGTTCTTAATGCTCTCGTTCAAAAATAAGGCTCAAAAAGGAATATTTTCATATCTTTGGGAATCCCTCAGATTTACTCCTTCAGCCTGGCTGCTTTGATAATTCACACCTAGCTTGCTGTCCTTTTCTTTCCTCTGGACTGCTCAGCTCCCTGCTCATCCTTTCCCCTCAGCAGCTCTGTGACCTCCACACCACGTTTGGAATTCCTCAGCGTGTTCCAAAGCGTCCCAAATTCAATCCTGCCACCCATTATTGCAGCTCCTTGGTTTAATCCTCTGAAATCCAGCCTCAAAAAGCATCACTACAGTTTCATTCATACTGTCCAGTGTATTTTAGTGGGTATCCTTTATCCAAGACCACACACCCATGGTTTTCTTCCTTTGGCTTTGGTGTCTCCCATAATTGTGCAGGTTCCAAAATGCAGAAGACACCAAAACCTCCTCTTGTTTTCTTTCTCAGCCCAACCAAATGCCACTGTTGTGACAGGTAATTTTGAATCTTTTCAGTGTACAGGGACTGACTTCCACATTTTTACCTGAAATTTGGAGTGGTTGCCCAAAGCAGAACCAAATCAAGGTTTTCTCAGAAAAACAGTGACATGAAGTAGGGGATCTCACTTTCCTCAAACAAACAAGACAAAGCCAGTGGAAGCTGAAATGATCTGTGACCAATCTGCCAGTGAGCCTTTCAAAGTCTCCACTAAGCTAAAAATCCAGTGAAAAGTTATAAAAGTATTTACAGTACAAGGAGTCCAGGCTGCTGACATGAGCTGTGCTTCACCTGGGCCATGACCTGGAGCCCGTGTGGGAACAGGTGGAGAAGCCTTGGCTGGATCAGTAACTAATTCTACAATTCAAGGACATCAAGGTGGAATATAACACCATCAGCACAATCAAGAAGCCTATTCAGTGATTGCCAATTCCTTATCATGAAAGGTCCAAAGTCATCCTTTTTCTCTGGAACTCTTTTTACCCCCACTGAAGGCCTCATCTTCTCCTCAGAGTTCTGACGAGATTGCTGCACAGTTTTGTCATTTGAGCAGGATCTGCACAGGTCAGGGGCTAGATGGGAGAGAAGCACAGGAAATAACCTTTTTTCTAATCCCTTTATCAGACAGTGAATGTAATTACGAGGCCTTGGCTGCTGGAAAAGCCCTGAGTTGGGTGTTCAGCGTGTTCTGACTGTGTGTCCCCTTCCCTGGCAGGAGGCACTATGTGGCTATGTGATCATAGTGATGGCACTTTTCTGGTGCACAGAAGCTCTGCCTTTGGCTGTCACAGCTCTCCTGCCCGTCCTGCTGTTCCCAATGATGAATATCATGGATTCAACAACAGTAAGAGATCTTGCTCCATGTATTAATTGCTCATCTGCCTTTATTCTGGGATTATTCACCAGCGTTATATTATCATCATAATTATAATTATATTACTGATAGTATTATTATTTTTTAAACTATATTATTTTTTTAATTCCCTGTCTTCTCCATGGGTTAGAACTTGCACGAGCCCAGAGTGAGCTCTGGGTGGAGCTGCTAATCTGAAATCACAGCAAATTCCCCGTTCAGCTGCAACCCAGGGTTACTCCCTGCTAATGCCTTTGGAATAAACTCCCTCAGAAAATGTCCCCTCTCTTGTGACTCTTCCGTCTCCCTTCTCCCACCTCACAGGTCTGTCAGGAGTACCTGAAGGACACCAACATGCTCTTTTTGGGGGGCCTGATGATGGCCATTGCCATCGAGAGCTGGAACCTGCACAAGCGAGTGGCTCTGAGGGTCCTGCTCATCACTGGAGTCAGGCCAGCCCTGTGAGTTCCAGGATCCCGTGGGATCGAGGATTTTAGGGCATTAGACCCCCAGCTCTGGTGGGAATCTGCAAATCTTGCCCTGCAAATGCTTTCCTGCAGCCCAAGGGAGTGCCTGAGCAAGCCTTGCAGATGGGAATCCTTTGAGGTGTTACACACCCTGGTGTGTCTTTTTCTTGTTTGTTTTTTGAATTCCAAAAGGCTTTTAAGTGGAGAAATAGCAACAAGAGAGTCAATTCTGTGAAGAGAAGGGTGCTGCCAGGCAGGGCCAGGAGCAAAGCTTTGGACAGCCAAGAAAAACCCCAGCTGGAGCACAGAAAACATGGACACTCTGCCTGCTGCTGGTTGCAAAGAGAAGAGAAAATATGAGGATGCTTGTTTGGAAAACAACAAAGGTTTTCCAGACTAGAACTTTCGGCTACATCACCCTGTTTAATCTGTCTCAGCTCATAAGAAGAGGGAATACTAAAGGAAATTACAAAGCAATAGAATAAAAATGCATGCAAGATAAACCCCTTTTCATCAGATATATAATCTACATCTCATCTAAAGAATAATTTTGAGACAAATAACAGAGTAATACCGAAACGAGGATTAGAATTTTAGATGAGTAAAAAGAGAATCTTAAATAATAGAGGTGGGATAAAATAACAAGAGGAAAAAAAAAAAGAGATCATCTTCCTTATGGCTTAAACTGATTGCCATTTGGGATCCAATTCAGCTTGCAATTCCTCTTCAAAATACATTATATTGCATTAACCTGTGTTATTGGAAATGTCTTCCTCAGAAGGATGTGGAATAAGCAGGGTCTGACTGGATAAACTGCTTGCTCCAAGCTGTCAGCTTCCACTTTCTTAGTCATAAGAATGTCAAAAAATTGGTTGAAAAAGAGAAGTTGCTGTTAAATCTTAACTCACAAAGTGGACCAGGGAGGGAGGAAACGCTGGGTGGGGGTTGCTGAGCATTTTCCAAACCAGCTGAGCCTTTTTAACAAAAATAAAGAACACGGCAGGGCTGAGTTGTGATGCAGCTTTTCCAAACCTTCTCCTTTCAGGCTCCTGATGGGTTTCATGGTGGTGACAGCCTTCCTGTCCATGTGGATCAGCAACACAGCCACCACTGCCATGATGCTCCCCATTGCACAGGCCGTGATGGAGCAGCTCAGCAGGTCAGAGGCCGAGTCTGGCCCCACTGGCCAAGGGTCTGAACACACCAACAAAGCCTTTGAGCTGCAGGAAAAGGCACCTGACACCTTCAAAGAACCAGAGGAAAAAGGTGAGTGGCTTGTGGGTGGTTTTTCCTTCAGGGGGATGGAGGATGACCTGGTGCTGTCTTCTCTCATATCAATTCCTGGTAAATTGTAAAAGAAGACTGTCCCCAAACATTCTGACTGCACCCCCAGCACTGATGAGGCTCTTCCATGAACCAGACAAAACCACCAGGAGCTGCTGACTTGGCTGAAGTTAAATCAAAAATACAAAGATATTATAACTATAAATAAACCAACAGAAAGTACAAATTCTCCACTAGGGGAAGCCTTTACATCAGGCTTGCTATTTCCCTGCATATTTACATCAGTTCAATTATTATCTGTTCAATTATTACTGTGTAACTTAGCATATAATAGTGAATTCCCAAAGGAAAATTTCTGGCCTATTTCCAGCTGGAAGGTTAGGGATTAAAATGATCTTTTTAATCCAAAGGTAGACAGTCAAACAACAATATCTCTTTACCAGCTGTCTTGCCCTCCTCCCCATTTTTGAGGTGATTCCTGTGTTTCTGAACATAAATCTCAGTGGCAGCAGGCAGGTGCTGGTGCAGAAAATGTTACCTTCAGCCCAGCTCCTCTAATTCTTTATAATTCCCTGAATTCTTGCCTCACTCCCCTCCAGACATCACCCTCATTCACAAGGAAATGTCAGCAGCAGGTTCAAACTTTATCACACGTTTCAAACTCCCCTCTGAAAAGCTGCTCTGTGTCAAGACAACCAGTGGAAATGGGCAGAAGATCAAAAAATTGACAATGCCAGCCTTAAAACGAGGAACTTCAGTTCCTTCAGCTTTGAATCCATTGTGTTCTAGCCTTGAAATATTCAATTACACAGGTCCAAGGCCTTTTCCTTTCCAATATAGCTCCTGCATCTCTTTTGTTCCTTGGGATCTAGGTAATTCTCATGTGCTGACAGTTGAGGAAGAGACAAATCGAGACGAAATTGAGAAGAAACACAAGAGTCTCTCCAAGGGAATGTCCCTCTGTATTTGTTACTCGTCCAGCATTGGAGGGATCGCCACTCTGACTGGGACAACACCAAACCTGGTGCTGCAAGGACAAGTGAATGAGTAAGTCTGGGATTCCACACCCACCAAACTGCAGCATTCTGCCCCAGCTGACTCCCAGGCAGCACAGAGAAGGAAAATATCAGTTTGATCCCTTTCCTGGGCAGTGAGCTTCTGTTCCTTAACGGGCCCCACAGAACCTCCCCCTTTCTGACTCATTAATGTGATAAACGCCAATCACTCGCTTTTTTTAAATTTATGAAAATTTAATAAAGAATAAAAATTGGTTACAAAAATATTAATACAATAATAAAAGTTTAAAAAGTTTTCAGAGACAGGACAAATAATGAGACAATAAAAGCAAAGAAGGTAGCCTGGGCCACCCAAGACCCCCCCTTCCAGACAAAGGCTAGAGGGAGAAGGGCCCAGAACAAAGAGAAGTCTTCTTTTTTAAGCCTTCAGTTGATGACTATTCATATCTTACGTAAAACGAGTAATTTTCAGCTGTTTCTTGTCACAAAAGCTTTCTGTTAATTAAAAGAATGCATGAGAGCATACGTCCTTGAGAAAGTTAGGTTCTGTGGATAAGAGGCCATAAATTCTTCTTCACTAGAAGGTTTAGGGGCCTCTGTAAGGTTTAGGGGCCTCTGTGAATGTTATCTCTCTGCTGAGGAATTTTTCTTCTTGAGCAAAAAAATATAACACACATACACAGCTTCTATTGTACTATAACTTATTGTTAATTACAAAACTACATTCACTACATTATTCTAATGTCAATATAGTATAACATTTCTATCTATCAGATTACATATAGTAAATATCTGCGTAGAGCCACACATACAATATGCCTTTTTCACATTAATGAGGGACAGAAGAGAGTGGGGGAATTTTGGATGCTAACAGCCACCTGCATTTTCCAGCATCTACCCAGACAACGGTGGCATCATCAACTTTGCCTCCTGGTTCTCCTTTGCCTTCCCCACCATGCTGGTGCTGCTGATCTTGGCGTGGTTTTGGCTGCAGATCCTGTACCTGGGCTTCAAGTGAGTACCCCTGAGCCCCTGCAGTCCAGCTGGGGCTCTGGTCGAGGGCTTGTTTAACACCAGTGACCTTTTTGTGGATGAAAAAAACCCCTCAGCAGGTGACAAAGCCCTGGCACACGACAGAGACCAGAACAGCACACTGGGTGCCTGTTAAAATTCTGCACATTTTTCTTGGAGGGCTCTGATCAAAGCCCAGCTAAATGTGCTCTGTGGATGAGAATGGGCAGCTCTAAGTGCACCTGACCTGTTCTGCAGCATTGCTGTCGTGTCCTAGGAGATTGCTGTGCTCCAAAGCAGGACACTGATTCCTGCAGAGGGCTGGGAAATGCCTTTGTGACCAGGGTTGTTCCAGACCTAGAGGATTTATTCTGTGCTAGTTCTGGTGCAGATCACACCAACCTGCATTGCCTGTCTAATACTCAGCTTATCCTGTTTTATCATGTATTATCCCAACTTCCCTTATTTTACATGGAAAGGGTGCTGTAACACCTGAAATGGTATTTTCACCTTCAATTCCCTCCTTTAAAATTCTCATTTTCTGTTGTTTTAAAAAGCTTGGCCGCTCTTTACTTCTTAGGGATCACACAGCCTTGTCCATCACATTCACATTGTCCTGGTCTAGTGGAAGGTGTCCCTGCCCATGCCAGGAAGTTGGAATGAAATGGAATTTAGAGTCTCTTCCAACACAAACCATTCTGTGATTTGTAATTTTTTTTTCCTCACGTGCCCAGATATCTCACTTCTTTACATTTAAATAATGAGCTTTTATGAGCAGGAAGCTTTTTTCTGAACATCTTGTCAGGACATGCAGCTCCTACTCACCATGCTTGTAAATCATAATATATTCAATTTCAATAGTCATATATAAATACATTATGATTAAATATAAAATTTAGATTCTTAACTCTCAGATTCGCTGGCAAATTCCTCTTGACATTTCTCATCCATTTTCTTCCAGTTTTAAGAAGAATTTTGGTTGTGGTGCCAGCCCTGCTGCCAAGGCTAAGGAGCAGCAGGCCTATGAAATCATCAAGGAGGAGAGCAAGAAACTGGGCAAAATGAAATTTGCAGAAATAGAAGTTTCCATCCTCTTCATTCTCCTGGTGGTTCTGTGGTTTACGAGAGAACCTGGGTTCATCCCAGGCTGGGCAACAGTTCTCTTCAACAAAGATAACACAAGGTAGTGCCCCTTCTCCTCCTCACTTCGAATAAAAATGAACTAGGCTGCATTTTATGTTTTATGTTATTTTTAGCTGACTGAACACCTGACTGCTCTATTGCAGCTATGTCACCGATGCTACAGTCGCCCTCTTCATTTCAATTTTGCTCTTCATCCTCCCTTCTGGCATTTCCAGCCAGGACACAGATGAAGAGCAAACAGGTGAGTCACTGAAGCACCAAAAAACCAATTGTCTGCACAGGTATGTGGGGAAATTTTCACATGTTCTATCCACAAAGGAAATTTCAAATATTAACTAACACTTCAAGCTGCTCTTCCAGCTGCGTGCTGTAGGTTTGGCAAAGCACACATCACATAAAATCACTCTCTGTTTCTCATCATTTAACTAATTAGGAAATGATTAGCACGGATCCCAGCAGAGCTCCTGCCCCTGTTACACCCATTTGTAAAGGATTCCGAGCTGGGACCCTCAGGAGGGAGCACAGGACTGAACAGAAACACCCTGAGTTGTTCCACACCTTTAACTCACCCTTCCTGCCTCTTACTGTGCCTCTTGGAGCAGCCACAGATCCTTCATTAGAGCTTTTGCAAGTCAACTTTTAAAACTTTTTTGTTGCTGCTGCTCCCAGCGTTTGCTTCAGGGGATAATTCCAGAGTTCGCTGACAGCAGGGATTCCTCCAGACCAAACTCACCCCTCACCAAGGAGTCCTCATTTCTTTGGGGATGGTAAGAATAATTTAAAAATCTCTTTCTCACAAAAATCTCTTTTGGCTTCCAGGGGGCAGAGCGAAGTTCCGGGCGCCCCCAGCCCTCCTGGACTGGAGGGTGATTCAGGAGAAGATGCCGTGGAACATCGTGTTCCTGCTGGGAGGCGGCTTCGCCCTGGCCAAGGGCAGTGAGGTAACATCCCTCGGCTCACCTGCGAGTTCTGCCTCTCCCTGGGTGGTTTCTCTTCCCTCCTGCCCTCCCAGGACACAAGAGGGCACACTGGGAGCATCCAACGCTCCTTTCTCCATCCTTGGAGCATCCAACGCTCCTTTCTCCATCCTCGGAACATCCAAAGCTCCTTTCTCCATCCTCAGAGCATCCAACTCTCCTTTCTCCATTCTTGGAGCATCCAACTCTCCTTTCTCCATCCTTGGAGCATCCAACGCTCCTTTCTCCATCCTTGGAGCATCCAACGCTCCTTTCTCCATCCTTGGAGCATCCAACGCTTCTTTCTCCATCCTTGGAGCATCCAACGCTGCTTTCTCCATCCTTGGAGCATCCAACGCTGCTTTCTCCATCCTTGGAGCATCCAAAGCTCCTTTCTCCATCCTCAGAGCATCCAACGCTCCTTTCTCCATCCTTGGAGCATCCAAAGCTCCTTTCTCCATCCTTGGAGCCCTGGGACCAGGACAAATCCTTGCTGTTCCCCCTGCCATGGCCAGGGCAGCACAATGAGCTGTGTTTCTAGCAAAGAGGCAGATTAAGACACTGCCCCAACGAACTAAAGATTATTTTTAAAATAAAATGTAATTGGTGCTGCCAGTATGAGGAGATGATTTACCCAGGAGGGGTCTCCAAAGTGTTTCAAAGCAAGGATTTATGGAAATTGGATTTAAATCAAACTATTAGAAGAAAAATGTTAAGAGCTTGCTAGAGAAACTTCAGGAGCAGGCAAAAAACATCTGCAGGAATGAGTCCAGTGCTACACATTATTTTTCAGTAATGATTTAAGGGATGGAACTGACAATCCATTTATTAAATCTATAGACAACAAAGAAACTCTAAAAGGCTTCAAGTGCCTAGAAATACTAGGTTAGAATTCAAAGATCAAAATTAAAATGGAAAAGTATATGTTTGGAAAAGGAAATATTTAAGAAATCACTTTAATTTATCCTAGAATAAATAACCAAATAGTTAAAAGTTGCTGCAGAAAGCCCAGAATGACAGGGAGGATGCTGTCACTTCCCAGTGACTGACAAGGGTGTGAAAAGCTTCAGACAGTTATCAAGATCTCAGGCAATGTGATGAAATGACTTTAAATCACTACAGCATCTGAGAAGACAGATATAAAAATATTTTAGGAAATTAATTCAAATACTTCGCTTACATTAAAGAAAAAGTACCTCAAATATTGATCACGCTCAAGTCACAATCTGAAAAGAGAAATAATTATTTGCTGTCAGTAATGCACTATGAATGCAGGATCTCCTACTTTCCAGTTCCTTGGATGAGGAATAATGGGGTTTTTTTGTGTAATATATTGAACAATGCTGTCTGTGAGCCCTGGCTGTGTCTCTCTGCTGACAGCAGCTTGCGTGAGACCTGCTCTGAGAAGAGAGGGAATTCTCAGAGAATTTTGTGCCAGAGAGCTGGCACAAAAACTACAACAAAAAAACTACAAAAACTACAACAGGGCAGTGGTGGGGCTCTTCCCTGTCCAGCCTGGCACCCTGTTTGCTTTTGCAGGAGTCTGGTCTGTCGGAGTGGCTGGGCACCAAGCTGACCCCTCTGCAGAGCATCCCTCACCCGGCCATCGCCTTCCTGCTGTGCCTGCTCATCGCCACCTTCACCGAGTGCACCAGCAACGTGGCCACCACCACGCTCTTCCTCCCCATCCTGGCCTCAATGGTGAGCCCCAGCCTTTCAAAATATTCTCATGAGGACGGGTTGTAGCTCCTCAGTTGTCAAAATTAACTGGCTGGCAAAGCAGGGGTTCCTGTATCCCATCAGGGGTGTGAAATGAAAATCTGTGTGTGCCTATACGAACACACACCGTGCTCGGTTCAACCTTTCTAAAATCATTGCTGGTGAAAAGCAAGGGGATTAAACTTGCTGGCAAATGAAGACTTTGCCTTCTGGTCTAAACATGAGGTCAATGCCAGCTGTACTTGTTTTTTCCAATTTGTTCTGCACGGAGACAGCAGCAGCAGCATTTCCTTGCCTGCAACATTCCCTGCCTGCATTTCACCCCCACCTCTGGCCTTCCAGAAGTCTCTGAAGGTGAAAGCATGACCCAATTCAGATTTCTGCATTTCCACAGGGGGTTCCTGTTGCTGGAGTAGACAGTGTTCTAAACAGCCAACCCCTAAACCAAAGCTCTCACCTTCAGAGCTTCACCTGCCTCCCCTGATAGTTTAATTTTGTTTTTAACCAGTTTGAAGCCAGGGCTTGGAGCTGTATATAAGCATTATTTATCCATTTATACAGCAGCAAAAGCCCTGACCACAAAATCAATTCTTGCATTTGCTGCATAAAGATGCTGGAAGTGTCCAAAGCAGCACCAAAATATGAGTGGCTGCAGTGTCTGGGGAAGAATGAGGGTTCTGACGTGGACAAATACAATCAGATTTCTGCCAGGAGGTTCCTGTGCATTTCTGGGTATCAAACCCATCATCTCTGCTCTCTTTTTGTGCACAGGCTGAAGCAATTTGCCTCAACCCTCTCTATGTCATGCTGCCCTGCACACTCTCTGCATCGCTGGCCTTCATGCTCCCGGTGGCAACTCCTCCCAATGCCATTGTCTTCTCCTATGGACAGCTCAGGGTTATTGATATGGTGAGAATAAAAACCAAACAACACTTTATTTCCAGAATTTTCACCCCTAGGTTTGATCTTTTCCTTTTCCTAATGCTGGTTCTGCTTAGGGGAGGGTTGGAAAAGTCAGCATGTCCAGATTCTGTCAAGAGGAAAGAAGACGTGTGTGCATTAATAAATGTCTCTACTACACTCTGAGAATCTTATAAAGGTGCTAAGGGGCTCTTAAAGAACAGCCAGGGCCTCTTGAAGATTTTATAACAAGAGTTGTCAATGTCTAACTGCTTGAAAAACCCAAATGTAGAGCATGAGGGTGTCAAAGAGCCCTGTCACCATGAGAGTGTCAAAGAGCCCTGTCACCTGGGCAGCCCTTCTGCCTGGCACCCCTCACTGGGTGTCCTGATCCTCAAGAAATCACTAAAGATGCAAGGACAGCAGTGCCACGTCTCTTGATAACTTCCCTAACTTATAATTGATCCAAGAAGAAACCCAAAGTAACATTAGAGAGAAATACCAGGTCAGAGGAGAGGTGGATTAAAAGGATTTCAGGACTTCTAGTTTTAAGAATTTTATCCAATGGAAACCATTCCCTTTATAGAAATTATATTTGTGATCACAACCAACTTAAATATAACTTGGTGGAGGGGTGAAAAGAACACCAAAAATTAAAACCTAACTATGAGGGAAGGGAAAAAGTGCTCAGGGCTGCTAACAACACTTCTCTTTTATCATTCTAGGCCAAAGCTGGGTTTGTACTCAACATTCTGGGAGTTCTGACCATAACTCTGGCCATCAACACCTGGGCTTCATCCTTGTTCCAGCTGCAAACGTTCCCATCGTGGGCAAACAGGACAGGGACCTGCCTGTGACCTGGGGAGGAGGCAGAGCAGGACTCCTCCTCCAGAGCTGCGAGGGGAGCAGCACCATCACCCCCAGGGGCACAAAGAGACTTTAGAGAAAAGCCTGTTCTGGGGGAAAGGACAAGTAAAATCCTCCCACTGACAGCAGCAGTGAAATTGCCCGGTGGCTGCTGAGTTTTGCCACCCCAGCAGGAGGACGAGGTGACTTTTGGCTTTCCAGCCCTCCCACCTTTAGATTTCCTGCCTCTGCAGGGGTTTTCCCCCAGTGCTTTTCCAGTAAGTCTGAAACCTGTAGTAAGACAAAAAAGGGAGAGGTGTGAGCACAGAAAAGGAAGGAGAGAGACTCTGAGTTCCTCTGTGCTGTCACAGCTCTCCACTGTATATGTGTAAATGTTCAAGGTGTACATGATTATTATATACTCTGTGGGCACTGACAGCAAGCTGTGTGTTGTGTGATCACAGAAGAATCACTGTCAGCCCATCCCATATTTATTTGCAATCCTTTTTTTAGGAATGTAAAAGATTATTTTTCTCCCAGAACACCCACCCCGCTGTTATTTATGTCAGATTACAGCCTGCAAGTTCATAATAAGATATTTCCTTGAAAAGGAGAGAATCCCTGTGTCCTAAAATATATATGATTGAATTAAAGATTTTTTTTTTAATGTACCCCTGTGTCCTGGAGTTTATTTCTGTCTGCTTCTGTCTTCCAGGTATCAACTGCTTGTCCATGACACTTGCAATAAAGATACTTACAATACCTTTAGGTAATCAGAGAAATCAGCATAGTTGATTTTCTCTTATCTTTAAAGTAGCAATTATGTCGTTGTTATTATTACTCAGTCAAATTTTCTTGGAAGGTCCAGCCCAAGATTTTCCTTTTTAAAAGCCTGTTATGTAACCCTGTTACATATCTAATGCCTGCTCTGCTGGAGCTGGCTTTCAGTACTGAAAGTAGCAGATAAATTCCTAATGACCAAACTGACAACCAGCCAAAGGCACTTTGCCAAGACAATCTCTTGGTGCCATAAACGAGGTTGGGTTCAGACAGAGCAGTTCCTCAGTGTGTGCCCCTGAAGTTTGCTCTGAAACCTTTGTTCTGTTGTCACCTGCTTAAATTTTGCACAAAGCACATTTCTGAAATCCCGCTCTGGTGGGATCTCCATCCTGGTTCCATGAGAGAGAAAATGAGGGAATTTCACTCTAAGATTGTATGTTCTCCTCAAAAATCTTTCTTTTTTCTTTCTCTGCCCTAATTATTCAGAGATGAGGACAGTGTGCATTGTCATTTTGGTTCATAAAATGCCCGAATTCATTGACTTGCAGCTTTTTTTTTGTCCCAGTTTCAAATACCCAGCTTATTCTGGTGTCTGCTGGTCATTGACTCCTCAGCCCTGCTGGTTCCAGTGGCTGTGGAAATCACTGTCTTGGGAAGAACAGCCTGGTGTTAATCCCCCTGTGGCTTTGACAGAGTTTTAATTTGAAGTGAGATAGAGATCCAGCAGAATATCCACAGCTCTGAAGGAAAGGCATTTATTCTCTGTTGCTAATGAGCTCCTGGGTAACAGATTTCAATCACTTAATGACTTGCTCAGGTCACTGCCACACCACTCTCCTTTCCCTTTGCTTTTCCCTCCATCAAATAACATCCAGATCTCCCCAAATATTTTCATTATCTTGCTCACCCTCTGTCTGAGGACTCAAAAATGACAAACTGGAGCAGATGATTTGCTGAGAGCCTCTCCCTTCTCCCTCCCTTTGTCTCCAGCATCAGGGCAGTGTGCTCTGCTTTTGTTTGCTTTTTGTTTTCTTTGAAATACTCTCTCAGACTTTACATGTGCTCTGAAATTACTGCTTAGCTAAGCAGGAAAGGTGGAATTCTTATAACATCTCCCGTCAGCCTCCCCCTTCCAGCCCTTTTAAACCTGTGTTATGGTTCTTTGAAGTCTTTTTCTATTAGTCTACATTATTCAGAGGCTGTGGTGTGCATAAAGTACCTGCAGGAGCACAGGTGCAATCTTTATGCCAATCTCAAGAAGAAAGGAGGGAGACATCAAGTAGCACAGAGTGTCGTGGGGCCAAGGCATTAATGCTGCGTGTTCCACCTTCATTAACGTGGGTGAGTACAGATTTACCAGGGAATATCTGCAGTGGAAAGTGCTCAGAGGGTGTAAAAATGCCCAAATTCCAGAAAAAAAATAGGGGTGAAAATCTGGAAGAGGAGAAGAGAAAGAGAAGAGGAAGAGAAGAGGAAGAGAAGAGGAAGAGAAGAGGAAGAGAAGAGGAAGAGAAGAGGAAGAGAAGAGAAGTAGAGGAAGAGAAGAGGAAGAGAAGAGGAAGAGAAGAGGAAGAGAAGAGGAAGAGAAGAGGAAGAGAAGAGGAAGAGAAGAGGAAGAGAAGAGGAAGAGAAGAGGAAGAGAAGAGGAAGAGAAGAGGAAGAGAAGAAGAGAGAGAAGAGGAAGAGAAGGAAGAGGAAGAGAAGAGGAAGAGAAGAGGAAGAGAAGAGGAAGAGAAGAGAAGAGAAGAGGAAGAGAAGAGGAAGAGAAGAGAGAGGAAGAGAAGAGAAGAGAAGAGAAGAGGAAGAGAAGAGGAAGAGAAGAGGAAGAGAAGAGGAAGAGAAGAGGAAGAGAAGAGGAAGAGAAGAGGAAGAGAAGAGGAAGAGAAGAGGAAGAGAAGAGGAAGAGAAGAGGAAGAGAAGAGGAAGAGAAGAGGAAGAGAAGAGGAAGAGAAGAGGAAGAGAAGAGGAAGAGAAGAGGAAGAGAAGAGGAAGAGAAGAGGAAGAGAAGAGGAAGAGAAGAGGAAGAGAAGAGGAAGAGAAGAGGAGAGAAGAGGAAGAGAAGAGGAAGAGAAGAGGAAGAGAAGAGGAAGAGAAGAGGAAGAGAAGAGGAAGAGAAGAGGAAGAGAAGAGGAAGAGAAGAGGATGAGAAGAGGAAGAGAAGAGGGAAGAGAAGAGGAAGAGAAGAGGAAGAGAAGAGGAAGGAAGAGGAAGAGAAGAGGAAGAGAAGAGGAAGAGAAGAGAAGAGAAGAGAAGAGAAGAGAAGAGAAGAGAAGAGAAGAGAAGAGAAGAGAAGAGAAGAGAAGAGAAGAGAAGAGAAGAGAAGAGAAGAGAAGAGAAGAGAAGAGAAGAGAAGAGAAGAGAAGAGAAGAGAAGAGAAGAGAAGAGAAGAGAAGAGAAGAGAAGAGAAGAGAAGAGAAGAGAAGAGAAGAGAAGAGAAGAGAAGAGAAGAGAAGAGAAGAGAAGAGAAGAGAAGAGAAGAGAAAAACCACCAAAACACAAGCAGAACTGGGAATTTCATGGCCAGTTTCTGCCTTGCAGTGGTGGTGGCACTGGGCAGTTTGTTGCCTTGGGTGTGTCTGAGCTCAGGACCAGTCGAGGTACAGCTAAATATAGTGTGCTTGTGCAAAAAACCAGTAACACCATTAAAAATTTTCATAATTTTCTAAGCAAAGCAGGTAGAAAGTGTTTCTAAGCCCCATTATTACCCGGATCACCTTTGAAGGGTGGTTCCCCATTATGTTTCCAGATATTGCCCTCAAGGAGTGGCTCCATTTCCCATTGTGAGATCAAATTTCACAACCTGCTGTGAAACTGCCAGCTCAGCACCTGCTGTGCTCAGCTGGGATTCCCAACTCAGCTCCTCAAGATCACACCAAATTTGCCTTCCACGAGTGATGGATTTGGTAACCAGGAGGGCACCTGTGTCTTTTTTGCCTGCCTTGGCCTAAAAACTGCTCAGCCAAACCACAAAACACAGGTTTCCCACAGTGTGTGGCAGTGAGTAAGTGGCTGGCTGGGAGTCACCTCCTCTGTTCTCCCTGGAGTTATGGAGCTGTCCTGCCTTGCCTTGCACACACACAGCTTCTGCAGGCACACACATGCACTCAGAGGGAGTTAAAAACACACAATTTCTGTGACCACACCATAAAAGCTGACGGTTTCTGGGCAGGCTCCCTTGAAAAATCGCTTACATTTGGGAAAGGCAGCCGGCCATAAACACCTCGGCAGCAATTTGTAAAGTGGCACGGGAGTGATGCAAGGGTCACTGAAATCATAAACAGACTTAACAGGACACATGGCAACTTGAAAGCTAAACCAGGATGAAGCCAGCACATCCTGCTAATCCTCAAATTGGTTTGGAGAAACCAAAAATTTGCTCCCAGTCACTTAAGAGGCATTAAAATGAGCTTTGTTGTAGAGCACTGACATCTTGAAATATGTCCAGGACATACAACTCAATTCCTAAACTTTCATTAAAAATAAAAGTAAATAAATAAGATCTACTTGGAAGCACAGTTTATCATAAAATGGACATGAAAGAATTCTCAAAAAGGTGAAAATTCTTTTCAGCAAACAAAGGTTCTGTGTTTTATTCAACAATTAGCAGCATGTGGGTAACTGTGGCCCTTTCTCCAGGAGCTGTAAAAGCTGTTCCATTTGTGTCCTTGAGGAAATTCCTTCCTTGGATAACTATGGCATCTTGGCAGCTGTGTGCACCTCCAACCCTCTTTCCATTTGGATTATTTTATTTTGGGAATACAAATCTCTGCTCTCACTGGTTTTTAGTGCTTGCCAAAGCAGAAACAGAGTTTAAACCCTCTGCAATGATGAATAACTAAAGAACAGAAAGCAGAAACATGAGGAATTAGGAAATACATAACTTGAAATCATCCTGGAATTTCACAACCCTCTTTTTTTTTCTTTTTTTTTTTTTTTTTTTTTTTTCCCAACATAGGACCAATAAAACTATTTACAACTTGATTCACTGAACTTTATGGCTTGAGTTAGTAATGACCAAGGTGCCAAAGTCTGGAAATGAAGTGGTTTGGATGTACTAATCACCCGGTGTCCAAACTAACAACTGTTTAATGGAACTTAATCACTACTGTCAATGCAGGGTATTTTCTCCTATTAAGGAAACATTTAATATTATTTATCCTTTAATCATATTAACACACCGAAACCATCCAGGTGCCATCCAGGAGGGGCAGGTTCCCTCCCCACGTGTCACCTGCAGTGTCTGCACTGCACCAGGCCATGCCCAGGGTCCCCAAATCCAGGCCAAGCACCAGGTCTGATGTTGATTATCCTTGGAAAATTCTCCTAAATAGATGAGGAATGGAACAAGGGAACACTTTTCCAAAGCAATGCAGGGCAGCAGGGTTGAAACATCAATAAAATGTATTAAAATTGTCAAAAAGGAAAAAGAAAATCAAAACAACAAAACCATACTAACTTGAACATAGAGAAAGAACAGAATGATTAATTCAAGGGTTCAACACATATATTTTTATGAATCAGAACAGATTCAGCTGCTTCAAGGCTCAGATGCTGGATGCCTGTGTGAGGCATTTGTGATCCAACAATTAATCACAACTGCTTCTGGCTGCCACTGCACTTGAAATATGAACTAGAATTGGTTGGACCATCAGAAACTTACCCTGCTTCCAGTTTATACCATTCAGATGATTTCAGGTCCTGCAGCAGCACTCCAGGAATTCCCCCACTTCCCTTGAGTAGTCCATGAGGAGCAGAACAACTCCATATTTTCCCCATCTGGGATTTTGCATTCTTTGGAAGGGAGTGGACACCCAGTTTCAGTAACTCTGCTGACTCTTGCTCCTTTCCATCCAGCACAAGGAGAAGTGGTCAGAGTTGTCCATGAAAATAAAGGACTTTTATATGGAATTTCCCAATGTGAGAACAGCAAGGTGAGTGCAGAGTGTTCCAGTTAGCTGGACTGGCCCCAGTTTTCCCAGTTGCCTCTTGAGGGGACTTTAGTGAGTACTGTTTTTTTCTGGGGCAGTTTAGTGGCTGCAAAAGGAAAGCCACATTTCCCTTTTTTTTTTTCTCTAGGACTCTCCTGATGAGACTTGCCAGAAAACTGAAAGAGGATCCTCTTTATTTTTGCCTGTCACCCGAAGGGAGCCTGAATTTTCCTCCTTGTTCTCACCTCTGGCAATGTCACACATGAAACATGCAGTCATAAATCACTTTGCATCACAGATAACACAGCTGGACAGTGGCAGCTTCCTCACACCTGTGCTTTTCTTTCCTCCTCAACCTCAGAAAGTGAAGTCGTGGCACTGGGAGCTACAACTGGCACAGGAGAAACAGCAATCCCACCAGATTCCATGGAAATAATCCAAAATAATCTTAGCAATTCCTTTAGTGTTATGTTTTTATCACCCGGGCTCTGTGGCAGAGAGCAGCATCAGCAGAGTTAGTTCTGAGGACTTTTAGGGTGGACAAAGGGCAGTTTTTCACCCCAATTATTGGCAAAAAAAAAAAATCAATGATCACAGCCAGAGCTACCTGGATAGTCACAACAGACTGGTGAATGGCACAGCAAAAACAAGCACCAATTTCATGCTCATGCACTATCTGTTAAATCAAGCTCCTCTGACTGCTGGTGGATTACACAGTGCATGGACAAGACAAAAAATAAATGTCTGGAATATATTCAGAAAGGGCTGAAGCAGAGCTGCCAGAGGGGCAGGCTCTGACTGAACCCTGGCTCCAGAAACCAAAGCCTTCCTCCCAAGTGAGCACAGGGGGTGTGGAAGTGCAGGAGTTCATACTGCAAGCTTCTCTATTTTGGCAGAGATACTGTAAGGATTAAAAAAAACCCCAAAACCAAACAAACCAAAACACGCAGCTTATTAGCCTAGAAGAAAAAAATCTTTGCTCTGTTTACACAGTAACCACACACCTGTATCTCAGAAACATGAGACAAGTGATGGGGAAAGGGGAGGGCACTGACATCTTTATTTTCCTCTACACCAGGTGCAGCCAGCTCTGTAATATCTTTGCAGCCACTATTTTGACTCAGTGCCACTGTTGGCCTCCTGTACCTGCTGAACAGCCCCTGCAGGGAATGACTCCAAAACCTGCCCATGCTCCCTGCTCCAGCAAGAGCCGCTCTTACCTGGAGCCCTGGCGGGTGCAGACGCAAGTCAGCCAAATTCTGAACCCAGCCCAGCACAGCTGCAGCTCCTGCAAGTCACAGAAAGACAAAAAAACCCACTCAGTTTTGCAATAAATTATCCTATCGATTTGTTTTTCTTACATACCTAGTTTTGTGGTGCTGCCAGTTTGTGTCCTGTTTTTATGGGGGAAAAAATGTGGCATTAAGGAAACTTGTGCTGTCACAATAAAACATCAAGGTAGGGGGCAGAGCTGAAGATATCCCACCTCTTTAACTCCCCAAACCAAAGTACAATTCATTAAAATCCATTTGCATTAATAATAGCAAATTTGTGTGTCTGGTTTTACTGAACAGGATTGTTTGATATCCCTGGGCAAACAGAGACCAAAAGAGGGGTATATGTGAAAAGAATAAATTAATTTTTTTCACCAGAATAAATTTCTTTTTGTCACGAGAATGGCAGAGAAAGTTGCTTTGTGTTTGTTTAGACAGGTGAGTAACAGCAAGGTACTGCAATGCTGGTGGGATCCAAATTGGAATCATGGAATTGTTTGGGTTGGCAAAGAAATTTGGGATCAGCGAGTCCAGCTGTAAACTCAGCACTGCCAGAGCCACCACTGACCCCTGTCCCCAAGTGCCATTGACTCCTGTCCCCAAGTGCCATTGACTCCTGTCCCCAAGTACCACAGACCTTTGTCCCCAAGTGCCACTGACCCCTGTCCCCAAGTGCCACTGAGCCCTGTCCCCAAGTACCACTGACTCCTCTCCCCAAGTGCCACTGACTCCTGTCCCCAAGTGCCACTGACCCCTGTCTCCAAGTGCCACTGACCCCTGTCCCCAAGTGCCACTGACCCCTGTCCCCAAGTGCCCCTGATCCCTGTCCCCAAGTGCCACTGACCCCTGTCCCCAAGTGCCACTGATCCCTGTCCCCAAGTACCACTGACTCCTCTCCCCAAGTGCCACTGACCCCTGTCCCCAAGTGCCACATCCCCCTGGTAAACCCCCCAGGGATGGTGACTCCACCACTGGTGGCCCCTTCACTGAAGATGTTTTTCCTGAGATCCAGCCCTGCCGAGGCTGTGCCCACCCTCCTCACTCGATGGAGGTGACAAGCAGGACTGGCCCCAGTGCAGAGCCCGGGGAGCAGCGGTGACAGCCCCAGCTGGGTGTGACTCCCTTCACCATCCCCTGGGCTCCAGCCAGTGTTTTCCCAAGTGCCCCCATCCAAGCCATGAGTTTCCCCAGGAGAATCCTGTGGGAAGAGGTGTCAGAGCCTTTCCTGAAATCCAGGCAGGCTCATCCCTCACCACTGAGGGGGTGACCCTGTCCCAGGAGGAGATCAGGGGGGTCAGGACCTGCCCTCTGTGGAGCTGTGTGTGACAACCTGGCTGCCCCATCCACATGGTGGCATTCCAGAGGGTCTGTCCTGGCACCAAGGGCAGCCAGACACGTCTGTCAGTCCCTGGAATTCCCCTGCAGATTGTTTTTTTTGGAGGTGGGTGTCACATTTGCTGACCTCCAGCGAGCTCTGCTCAGCCAGGGCTGCTGGTGGATGGTGGACAGAGAACAGCTCCCTCAGGATCCTGGATGGGTCCAGCTTCTTCCCCCTCTGCAAACAGCAAAGGAGGGAGAATCTCCTTTGCTCTTCCTTTGTTACTGATGCATTTATAGGAAGAGTTTTATTGCCTTTTACAGCATGGTCAGATCAGGCTCTAGCTAGACTTTGGCCTTTCTAATTATTGGCAGCTGGGCTGTTGAAGCCATCAGTGAATAAATCAGTTTTGTTTCTCTATTGCTTCTGAATTCACTTCTTCTCTTTAGTGACAGTGTAACGTGAAATCATCCAGGATTTACTGGATAAATAATGTGAAGCTGCATTAAGAAAGTGTATTTTCACAATACCAGGACAGTGTAAAAGGTATGAATGACACAATTTATCATGAATTCATGGAGGTTTGGGGGCTAAAATTATTAAAAACCATCTCATTCCAAGCCCTGCCATGGGCAGGGACACCTTTCACTAGATCAGGTCCCTCAGAGTTTTAAAATCTGCTCTGCACAGGTAGCAATGGGTGGAACTGGACTGGGCTGCTCAAGAGGGATATTATGGTATTGCACCAGCACAGACTATTTATATCATTTTTATGTTTTTAATCTGCCTGCATGCAACCCCACAGAGCAGAGAAAGTCAAATCTCCATGTGCAGGAACCCAGATCTTCACTGGGAAAGGGGTATTTAATCACTTAGGCAGTGATTAACGTGAACTCTGAGTTGGAGTTTATAAATATGATGAGTCTTTAATTTGCACAACAAGTAGAGTAATAAAGATTAGAGGAAAGAACTTGAGAGGGAGGGAGAGAAACCTCCGTATCTAACCCAGGCTGGTAACACACTCTAATTACAATTGGTCTCACAACAAAATCTTTCAGGAGTCAGGATGTTTCAACTTAAGATTTAAAAACAACCAGCACACCACATTAGTGCAAAGAATTATCCAACACACACAACAGCAGAGCACCTGGTCTGCCTTTAAATCTCACCCAGGTTATTTTTTCATCATGAAAGAAGTACCTGCATCTTTGGCAGTTGTAAAAATATGCATGGCACCACCTGCCAGACTAATAACAATAATTAGAAATGTAATAAACTGTTCATTGGCAAGGGAACAAATTGTCTTATCCTTTGAAAGTCACTCTGGCCTGAGGCAATTCCTCACAGACATTCGCCACTGATGTCACAAGAGCCCGAGTGAAAAGCACACAGTGCAGAAAAACAACAGAGGGCACTGAGAAAGGGGAAAAAAACCACTGACAAAGACATTTGAACAGCGTGGAGTAGCTGCAGAGTATTCCCATTTCACTGAATAAACCATTAAAAACTCAGGACTTACAGAGGGAGAGCTGATCCTGCTGCTTCCTATGGAACTTTACGGACCGGAGCCTGTGGAGAATCACATGAACTCCAAACTCCTGTTTTAAGTTAAAACATTTTAAACTGAATTTAGAATGGAAACCTCAGGGTTGCAATTACTTCCTTTTTATCCTCCTTGAGTCTTTTCATCTTTTGTCCAATGATTTTTTCATAAAATAATTGGGAACTTTCACAGCATACTTTGCACTGAATACCTTCTAGAGTGGGTTCCTCTGGCTCTTGTACCTCACACACTTAATTTAAATTTGGCCATCTGAGATCAATATTTCATTCTCACTGAAGCTCCTCTGAGTGCTGAAGCAATCTTGGTTTGGCTGCCAGGTAGGAATTAATGGCCTGCTCAGGGTTTTTACCTCCCATTATAACTCTCCATTTGAACAGACCACAAGATTTTCACGTTGCCTGTTTTTCTAAGAGCGTGTTTAAAATCCTCCTCAGCAATAAAAATGTGGTTTCGTATTTTCTTGACCTTATAATGTTTATGCCCCTTCTTCCATGCAATGTGTTTTAGCTCTAAAAAATCCATTGTCAACCTCTAAAGTGTAAAAGGCACCCAGAACTCTGTGAACATTAAATATTTCCCTTCCTCATGCATCTTCTGGACTACAAGCAAGAGAACACGGGGAGCAGGTCCACGCTCACAGAGGACTGGAGAGAAGAAAATCAAGTTATAAACGCTGCCTAAGCACTTCTTTCTGAGGCTTCTGATGATTTCACAGTCCCAGTAAGTCATCTAGGAGGGGCCCATGCCAGGCAGCAGCCTGCTTTTGTTCTTTGCTTTGTACTCAGAAGGGAGGGACATTGCTGAGGTACAACACTCCGGGTATTTACGTGATTCACCCCTTCTTTCATTGAATCATTTTCTCATTTCTAAGATAATACCTCTGGGATGATTTCGGTGGCTGTTTGAGGAAGCACAAAGCTTTTTGTGTTTTCCACTCTTGGGGGTGAAGGTGAAGATGGTCCAAGAAAGGTGGGAAAATGGTTTGGACAGGACAGGGAGAACCTGGGAATTCTGATTATTCACCTGATGGCTCCAGAGTCCTGAACCCAGGAGCTGGGAGGTCAGCTCAAAGCTGGCTACAGACAGCTAAAATTCAATAAACTTTCCTGCTGAACATGCTGCTTATTTCCCTAAATCCAAGCACTGCTCTAGTCTGGGTCAAATAATTCACCCCAGGCTGTTTTTGCATTATAATTC
Organism: Prinia subflava; assembly: GCF_021018805.1. Lineage (NCBI taxonomy): Eukaryota > Metazoa > Chordata > Aves > Passeriformes > Cisticolidae > Prinia > Prinia subflava. Next base: position 6,822,852 of record NC_086254.1, read on the forward strand.
ATTAGGAAAACACAAGTGTGTCAGTGCTTTTCAATATCCCAGGTCAATTCTTCCCAGTTCTCCTTTCTCTTTCAAAATCAACACAATAATGGCTGGCAGGATTTGAGACAACACTTGGAGGGGTGATACCACACACTGCCAGCTTCACCTGTGGGTATAACTGTGTTCTCTACATGAGCTCACAAGAAATTCACATTTCAGCCTGGTTAATGTTTGGGTAGGGCTCAGAAGGAGATGATCTTTAAGGTCTATTCCAACCTCAACCATCCTCTGTGCTAAATCTGAGTCGTGTTCCTAAACCAGTTTTACTCCAGTACAACCCAGTTCTGCTGATGCCTCAGCATTTCTGCCACTGACACTTTGGGGAGCTTGGGAGAAGAATTCCCCCAGATTCCAGGGAAGTGGAGGAACACCAAAAGGGCGTGCATGTGTTGGCACTGGCTGCTCCTGGAGCAGTCAGGAACATCCAAGCACACACTCCAAGAAGGAAAGAAGACAGACCAGTTGTTCTGGTTATTAGACATGGTTAAGGGGCTAAAAAAAAAAAAAAAAAAAAAGAGAAAGAAAGAACAGAAAAGAAACACCAAACCAACACACACACACACGTTTCTGCCAAGCCAGTTATAAGAAGATAATCATGTGCTAGCCTAGGCCTCTGGCAGGAGTAAAACACTGTTAGCTGTCTTCTAGCTGGCTAAATATTAATCATCCTGCTTAGAACCAATCATGTCACTAACTGGAGAGAAACCTGGTTAAAGGTTGTGGTACCAGCAGGGTTTAGTGTTTTATCTCTAGCTGAAGGATTCCCTGACTTCTACAGAAAATATGTTGAGCAAGGCAAAATCCAGAGCAATATTCCTGAATTCATAAATTTTTTTTTTCTGAAGGGATTTAGGAGGCTCTGCAAGCTGAGGATGTGGAGAGGGACTCCAGTAGTACAAAGAAAATTCTCTTGTGCTGGTGTAAAGGAACAGTGCCAAGCACAGAGCAGCCTTGGGTGGTGAAGTGCAGTGAATTGCAAACATTTTCATCTGAACCACCAGGCAACATCTTATTCACAAACTAATTCTGCTTCTGAGCTCTGCCTCTGCTGCAGAAATGATGCTGCACCTTCACCACAGAGCATCAGCAAGGAGGAACAGAAAAAAAACCTCCCAAGAACTAAAAGCTGGACATCACTGGGGGAAGGTGTGGGTTATTCAACACCTCTGAAATCACCACCCAGCCTAAAAGAAATGGAAAATAAAAAGAGCAGGCAGCAAGCCTTAGAAGCAGCAGAATGAAGTCATGGATGAGTGACCATTTCCCTGCTCATGCCTGGGCACTAAGTGGCCAAACCTGCATGACAAATCCAGAGTCAGGAGTGTGACAGGATCGGGGTGGGAAGGCTCACGAGGTTCAAAGGTCTCCCTTGGAGATCCACAGGCTCTTGAAACTCCCACAGTCCCTCAGGCCCTTAAAAGGAGGATGCAGCAGCATTTTCCTCTGAATCTCCTGTGCTCTACCCTTTGGAAAGCCCTGCTCAGGTAGAGGAGTTGGAGGTCACAAGAAAAAAGAAGAACAACTCCAATATCAGCAGCTCTGCTGGGATTCCATCATTCTCTTGTGACATTGGCCACATTGTTCTACACCCCTGACTTTGCCATCCACCCAATTCCCATGCTCTGGAAGCTGATGGAAGGCAGGCTCTCCCCTTTCCTTGTTGTGTCACCAAAATTCCCCCGACAGCCTCGCTCTGCACAGCTCTGTGATGTTGGGAACAGCCTGGCAGCCAAAAATGCAGAAGCCATAAGACCAAACAAACAAAGACAGCCTGCCAAGCTACCACTTATCCAGCAGCTGCAGGCTAGGAAAGCCTGCTCCCTTTCTGTTAACCTCATAACAAAGAAACAAAAAAAATAAATAAAAAGGAGGGGGGAAAATCACAAAAGGCTTTTTCTGAAGTGCAGTGTCAACAAAAAAGGGAAAGTTGACAGAGCGCTGCCAACTCTTCATTAATTACGTTCTGTGAGGAGACAAGAAGGTTTAGGATCTGTTGCAGGGCATCCCAGCATGGTTCTGAGGTCTGAAATTTTGTATTTCTACAGTGATCAGCTCCAGGAGGAATGGGAATTCCTCCCTGAGGACAGGAGAAGGATCCAGCTCCAGCTACCCCGGAACAATGCAGGGTCCTGCTGCTGAATATGGAAGGACCAAATAGCTGAGCATGAAACAAAACAAACCTGTGAGAGCAATCAGGTTATTATTCCCAATTATTAGCCCAATCTCTCTCTGTCTTTAATTAATTATCTCCCTCCTGCCTTGAAAGCTGCACACTGAGAGCAGTCTTGTCAAAAAGGCAAAGCAGAGCCCAGTGCTGGTGACACAATGAGTGTAACACGTGTCTGGATCACCTTCCTGAATTTCACCTGGAGCAGGAAGGCACAGAGTCAAGTCTAACACCATCTGGAACTCACCCTCATTTCCAAAATAACAAAATAACACCTCACCGTGGCTGCCACACTGCTCCCCGTGCTGTGCTTTATGGGCAGCACGAAATCACTGGTCAGGAAATGATATTTTGTGTAATGATGGTTCTTCCTATTTTAATTTAGGATTGAACAATTAGAAAGCTGGAAGTTCTGCAAATGCCAACAAAAGAGCAACTTCTGGGCTTGCCAGATTTGGAGGCTGTAATTCAGATCTCCCTGGTGAATTTTGTCCTTCACTTTTTCGCCTCACAGCTCCTCTATAACAATAACAGGGCAAAAGACAGATAAATTCTGCCAAAAGAAGAGTTATACTCTCTTAAATCCTTGGAACTGGGATTGGAACAACCTGGTTTAGTGGAAGGTGTCCCTGCTCATGGCCTTTAAGACAAAATGGTCTTTAAGGTCCCTTGCAGCCCAAACCATTCCCTGATTTGGTGAAATATTTGGAATGCTGACATTGCTAAGCTCAGTTTAACCAATGTGTTTTTCTAGACACATCAAACTGCCAGGTGAATGCACTTGTGATTACTTCTGAGGGACAGAAATGGACTGCAGTGTATGTAGGTTAAACCAAGGTGTGTATTCCCTAGGGATATCTCAGAAGATAAAAAGCAAGCCCTGACTACTATTTAAAGGCAGCCCAGCAGACGGTTAAAGTTACACCCAGGTGTGTCTTCCCTCAGGTGATCCCAAGGGAGAGATGCTGGGACACTTTTCCTATTTAATGGTGGCAGAATAGCTGGTTAGATTACGTCTTAAGTCATTTTGTAAGCTTATCATCCAAATGTTAGGATACAAAAATTGTAATCCTACAAAGCTGTTTATGATAACAAATACTGCTGCCATCACTGCATGATAAAATAGAAACAATGTATTAAAAATGAGCAATTATCCTACTGCTAAATTAAGCAGGAATGTTTAATCAAATGAATTAATTTATTCTTTGGCTGGGCAAAAAGTGAAGTTCACAGGGAGAACTCCTGGCTGACAAATTTCCAGATCGACAAGACTGTTCTTGCCAATTACAAATAGCAGGAGGGGTTTATAATGAGGTCAGCAGAGCTTTTCCACGTCAAGGAATTGAAGAATATTTAATGTTAAAATGGATCAAACGCTCTGAATTGCACACATTGTCATGCACAGCTCTGAGCTCAGCTTATCCATTCCCTTTGGAGGCAGCACCAGTCCAGGGAAAATTTTTGGGACAAGGATCAAACTGTGGGAAACAAGGAGCCCTGGTGGAAGCAGACAGGAACCATTTCCACCTGACATTGTTACTTCAGGCTGGAGACACAGTCAGACAGCCCTGAATTGGTTCCACTGACTCCAGTTTTGAATATTTGCTTTGCAGCTTTGACAGCTGCAATTTTAAGGGTTTTTTTCCCCCCTAAAATTAAACATCAGATTAGGGAATAGAATGTAACAGTTTAGCATAGCAGCAAGTCAACAGCTCAGTCTTTCCATGAGAGCCCAGACCAAGCAGAGATATAAAGTTATCACATTGCACTAGCCTAGTCTGGATCTGACAAAACTGAGCTTGTTCTGATTCAAACATCTTGATCTCTCCTGGTGTTTGACTTCATCTCCTGAAGGAAAAAAAACAAAGTCTGTTTTAAACCAAACTCTTGAAGGAAAAGAGAAACAACTGACTTTAAATTCTACAAAACTGTTTTGCCATTGGAAAGGAGAGAGCCCACGAGGCAGTGCTGGTGGGTGGGCTGTGCTCCTCACACCCACAGAAGTGGGTGTTGGTCCAAGGCTGTGACCTGAGAAACAGCAAAATCTGTACTGAATTCTGACACCTTGCTTTCCTCTAGGTATTTCCTCCTGATACTTATCCCAGGAAAGAAGAGATAATGCTCTCCAGTCAGTGGTTCACTTTCATTCAGGCTCTTATCTCTGCACTGCAATCGACCTGTGGCTCCAGCTGGAGTGAACACACCCAGCAGGGTGATGTTAAAAAAGCCAATTTAAGGACCAGGAGCTCCCTGGCTGCAGCAGCTGCATCCCAAGAGCCTGGGGGGACACTCAGGCCAGGGGCTGGCTTTGGTTCTGGGCTGTCATGACCCAAAAACCATCTCAGATTTGTCTGTCCCAGCTATCACAGTGAGAACTGGAGATTAAAGGTGGTGCAGAATTTGAGAATAATGAAGTGAAGACGTGGAGTGTCACCCCAGCCATCTCAGAACCTTCCCTGCCAGCTTTAGACACTCAGCTCTGAGGAACATCAAACGTGAGAGTCCTTGGAAAAGACAGGTCATTACCAGCACTATCTTTGGGATCTTCCAGACAGGAAAGGGCATATCCACCAACACTCCACAGTACTGCAAGATCCAGCAGATAAATGTCTGTGAAGAATTGAAAGTCTTCATTTGTAGTTATCAGAAGTCTCTGGTAGATTTAATGAAATCCAACTGGCAAACTCGTGATAGGAAATAATTCATCACAGGTGAAAACATGGATTTTCCTCCACCTCTTTTTGTGGCAGAGCTTTCCTATCACAGATCAGTGTAAAATACTCTGCAACAGGTATAAAAAAAAATACACTTCATGAACAGCATCAACTTCACATGAATTTAAATACATCCTCCAAAGCAGAGAGGGAATTTTTATCAAAGTTTCAATACCTTGGTCAGTATCTGACCATAATTGTGGGAGATAAACATGGGTGTACCTATACAATGACCTGGGGGCCATGGAGATGTTTCTACTGTTTTGTGGAATGATGATAATTATATTTAGCACTCATTCAGGGCTTTTCATCTTCAAAGCACTTTACAAACATTAATTAATCCCCACAACACCCTATGAGGTAGGTGAGTATTATTACAGTAGGTGTGAGCAGGGGATTGGGGAGTGTGCACAAAGCCAGGTAAGGGCAGCAGGAATACACATTCCTGCAAGTGCACATTGCAATTCCTGCTCCTCTCTATGGACGAGCACACAAAAAGACCTCTCCAAAAATAAATACACATACAAAATCAGGCCCACACCAACCTATTCCTCTGATTTAGTCTTGGTTTTGTGAGTGTGTAAGGCACTCTGGTTTTGGGAAGGAACAAAATCTTGAGTGCTCTGGTTTTGCAGTGCTCCTGTGATGCTTTAAACAGTGCAAGATGTTTTGACATTCCGACGTGGAGCCACGGCTCCTTTCCCTGCTGAGAGTTCAGGCTGAACACATGCAAGGAAGGCACCTATTTCTGGGAGCTGGAGGCTTTGGGATCCTCTGGCAAACTCCATGCCAGGAAAGAGTGTTTTTAATAACCACAGGTGGATAATAGGTTTGCAAAACACGGTAACAGATGGGTATTTTAAATCAAAAAGAAAACAGAGAGGTGGAGAGGGAGCGCTCTCTTTCCAGACAGTTAGAGCTCAATACCTGCCCAACTTCTCTGAAGAATTACCAAGAGAACAAGGAGGAGAAAAAAAAATGCAGCTTAGTCATATTTGTATTCTTATTAAATGCAGGACTGCCTGAGGCGAGCAAGAGCTGATATCATAATTATTGGCTTGCCCAGCCAGCTGCCTTCTCTCACCTGATGTAAGATCAGATCTCTCCAGCCTCTGGAGCCTCTGTACCGCTGAGCCTCCTCTCTCTGCAGGGCTGTTTGAATGACCTAATCCTGTCCTGGAGCAGCACCACGCCGTTGTGCTTCAGTAGAAAGGTAAGAGGAAACCTCTGGCAGCTCCGTGCAGCTCCTCAGAACTCAGCCGTGAAAGCCAAACGGAAGGGGGAGCAGAGCTCTCCTGTCTTGGCTCCTCTATTTAATGTGGAGTCCCTGGGGCTGACTTTGAAGAAGTCCAGGCTGAGGGAAGGTCAGCACCTCCATCCCGTTCCCTGGCAGCTCCTGGAGGTGTTTCTGAGCCAGCAGCAGGAGGAGCAGGAGAAGGAGCCAAGGAAACTCCAGGTAAGTCCATGGATCCATTGGTGCTGGGAGAAACAAGGATTGGAGGTGACTTCCCAAAGTTTTTCTTGTCCCTGGTGCAGTTTAATCCAATCCTTCTGCTCCGGAATTATGAGGAAAGCTGGAAGTGTTTACCATTACCTGAAAGGGAAAAAAACAAACAGGGGGAATTAAACAACAAGCCAAGAAAAGTATTTCTGAAAAAAACATGGGAAGGCTCGTGTCTACCAGTTCTTAAAAGATTTGTATCAAACTTTGCCAGTGGTGAATCAAAAACTTGGGAAGGTCTGTGTTCTGAAAACAAGCTTGTTTTTATTGCTGCTTTAAATCTGGTGCTTTTGTAGCAGAGGATGAAAACTTTGTTTAGATTTATTCCCATGTGGAAAAGTCACATCCAGAGAGGAGCCAGGGTGTGCTGAGTGCAGGAATGGCTGGATTTGAGCACTGTAACTAGAAACTGAATTCTTATTTCTTTATAGCACTTTCTTTTCACTTTTTAGTTTCAGACTGTTGAATTTCCAGCAAGAAAGGGACTGTTTGTGTTCCAAACACAATAATTATCCAAACCTATAAATAATAACCATCTGTCATTCAACTCTTGACCCTCCTGCCTTCCTGGACAGCAGATTAAATCTTGGGGAATTAGACTTTATAAATGTTTCAGTTTGGTTTATCAGGATCATATGTTTCTAATTTGAATATTATATGAGATATGTTGAACTGGGTGAGGTGTAGGCTGAAAATGTATTTATTTTGTTAATAACTAATTATGGTCATAAAGGGAAAAAAATATTGGATAGATAAAGTAAATTTCTGAAGGAGCAAAGGGCTGTGAAGTTTTCTGTCAGCCAGATGTGATATATGCAGCCCAGAAAATACACAATTGATGCAGATTGTTTATCCTGGTGATGGGAGATGGGCACTGGCAGAAGAAGGGTTAATGTAAATGAAATAATCTGAGCTTCAAATGTCAAAGCAGAGTGTGAGAAAGTCCTGGCTTGTCCATGAGCACAGATTCTGGTGTGGTGTTGCTGAGCTCCTGGATGTCACTGGAGCCACATGCCAGGGACAGGAGCCAGGGCAGCACTGTGGGGAGTAAATGGAAATACCTGGGAAATGCCACTGTGGTAGGTGCAGCACAGGAACCTGCCAGGAACACAGAAAATATTTGCTTTTTACTCACCTGGAAGAAGAAAGTGGAGAGAGAGGGAAGATTCACTTACATGGAAACAGGTTTTGCTTTCTTAGGACAGTAATTTGCGACTCAGGTACAGGAGATGTCAAGAAAAATACACTAAAAAAAAAAGAAAATGTCTGTCCTTTCAGAGCATCTATGCTGTAATACAGAAATTCAAAGAAAATTTAATTTTTTAGGATTTCTGGAAACTAAACATTAACCACAACAAGAGTATTCTAATATTTTTGGCCAGAAAGTTCCAGATATTTCACACTAGAAGTGGTGTCATGCAGAACTGCTTTCAGTCATGAAATCACTCCCCTAACCTGATTTCATGTGCTGGTGAATGACCAAAGGCAGGGAGGCACAAATACAGCCTCAAAAAAAATCTGAAACAGAAATTTCCAAGCCCCTGCAAAAAACCCCTTTGATTATTGATTCATGTTAGAATCAAACTGATCCTTTGGTTGCATCCTAAAGTGACCACAGATAGGTTGGGAGGCAGAACTCCTGCATTAGTCCATGCAAGACTTTTAAACAGCTTAAAATTTCAAATAAACCCAAACAAAATTTTAAAAAAAATTAAAAACCACTACATGTATTTAGCCTTTAACAAGCAGGGACTCAAAGCACTGAAGTGTCTAATGAAGGATTTTCACAGATACTGCTGTGTCCTGCTTACAACCCAAACAATTACACGTGCAGGACACTCCAGCCTGGCTCCTGCTGAAGGTTTGGGGCTGGCTCCTGCTGCCTGTGCCCCTTGGAAAGTGAGGAAAATTTGGTTTAGATGTGGCACAGGTGAAACAGCAGCTGGGGGGGTTCGGTGTCCCTGAGGAATTTTCCAATTCCCCATGGGAAATGTGGATAATTCCCAGCAGAGAGGATCTGCTGGTGGTGGCTTTGCCTTTCCTCGTTCCTCAGACAGCCCCAGCTCTGAGATTTGGGTCAAACACACCTCCCTGCTCTCCTGCACCTCAAAAATCATTAGCTCCAAAGACAAAGAGATTAATTATGGAGATAATGCAGATTAGGAGAGAGCTACAAGTCACCTCCTCCTCTCCTGCCTCCCTGAGCACGGCCAGGGCTGCCTCTTCCCAAGGAATTCCTCACGCTGGCAGAGCAGGGTGGGAGCTGTCAGAGCTCTGCAAGGCTGGAGGAGGACAGGGATTTACCCTGAATAAATCACCACAACCTGCTCTGGTGGAAGGCTGAAGCTTTAAGGTCCTTCCCAAGGTAATTCCGTGGATTTGGGGGTCGGAGCTGTGGGGTGCTGCTCTCCCTCCTGAGTCACCCCTGATGTGCTGCCAGCCACAGGGTGCTGCTTGTATTGGAAACCCAAAGCAAAGTCTTGGCCAGTCCTGTTGATCAAAGAAACTCTGCCACATCTAATGGGATCAGGGCTGTAATTAACTCTTTTGCCACATTTCAGACATAAATCCAAGTTGTGTCCTCATTAGCACATCCTCTGCTGCATCCCCGACTGTCTCCTCACCCCGCAGACAAACATCCTGGCTTTTCTGTTGTTTTCTTTTAAATCAATTAAGTCCTGGACATAACATTGCCCATTTTGGGGGTTTTTTCACCCATCTTGTGCACCCAAGTCTCCTGGTGACACAGGAGATACCAGCACTGGTTGTTTCCATCATGCCAAGAGAGCTGAGACCTGGCTGTGACCCAGAGCTGTCTGTTTGCTGAGTTTTTGCAAGAAAAAAACCCGGTTTTTTTGGGAAAAAATAGTCCCCTTCCCAAGGAAATATATGCCACTATTATGCCTTTAAACAAACAACTAAAAGAGCCCACACAGAACCATAAAATCACAGGATGGTTTGGATTGGAAGCAACCTTGAAGCTCATCTTGTTCCATGGGCAGGGACACCTTCCACTAGACCAGCTTGCTCCAAACTGATAGAATATATTATCCTTCATTTGATTCAGGATGCAAGGGCTTAGAGCTCTCTGGTTTGTTTCCTCTTTTTGCATTCTATGAACAAAATAATAATACATAAGATGATGACCTGTCTTTTGCCTAAATTCCCTACATTTTCAAACTAAACCTGCATTCTCTGGGCCCTGCTGAATGTTTGCTGAGTACTGGAGGGAGCTGCTGAACAAGTGGTTAACAAAGCGATTCCTGTGCAGCCTTCACAAATCTCAACAGTGCCTTTTGAGGCTCAGTAAACAGATTTAAAATCATTTTAAGATGTTTGGATGAGACAGGGCCACTGCAATCCTGAGCATTATTATCTTTCTGTCAGTGGAGTGCTCAGAAATGAATGAAGCATCGAGGGTGAGGTTCCATCAGAGTCATGTAATGAAGCTAAACATGCTGTCATTTTAACCCAATTTGTTTCCCTCTGTACTGCTGCCTCACCAGTTTGTTAGAGCCTCTCAAAGGAGCTCATCCAGTGTCAGCTTCCAACTTCCACACCTATCCAGCACTTTGCTCCTGGAATGGGTAGGGATCCCTGCCCTGCAAACTCTTAACTGCTGGTTCAACAGACCTGCCAGGACAGGTCCCTGCAACATTCCCCTCTGTGGGCAAATGGTAGGATGCCAGAAATATTAGACAGGAACCTGTTCTCCCAGGAATGCAAGTAATTCATAGAAGGAAATAATTTACTATTTTCCCAGCTGGAATAATTAAACAGGCAGGCGCTGTCCTCCTGAGCTGCTGCAAAGAAGAGCGAGAAAGACGGGGGGGAAAGAGAGCTGGAATGTCCTGCAGTGTGAATTCTCTTCCAGACCAAACATTCTTAATTCTTTCCTCGTTAGGCAGAATTCCCAGGGCTCTGAGCACTCTCCCTCCTCTCCTGTGGACTTCAAACCAGAGGACAACCTTCTGAAATGCACTGACCAAAATCCCAAACCCTCAGCTGACCCTGGACCAGGGGGATTTCCCTTCCCAGGCCTCACAGAACACATTTCTGCCAGCACCTCACCCCTGCCTGGTCCATTATTCCACAACCTGGCTGCTTTAGGCTCAGCTCACAACCCTTCAAAACCCCAAGACCTCTCCGTGCAGAATTGCTGCCTTCTCCTCTCTCCCAGTCTGCAGGTTCCTCATTCCAGTGGTGCTGAGCTCAGTTAGCACTGAAGTGCATTTTGCTGTCTTCAGACTCTTTTTCCTGGCTCCTTTTGGATGTTCATCCTGCCCTCCACCCAGCCAGGCACAGCCTCCTGTCTCCAGCTGTATCCAAATTTGATCAGAGCTCCTCTCCAGCCTTTCACTCAAGTCATTAATGAAAATACCAAGTGGTGGCAGGCTCTTGAAGAAGCCCACTCCAAACACCCTTCCATTCTGGCAGCAGCCAGTCCCTAACTCCTCCTGATGCTCTGTTCCACCAGCTCTGCCTCCTCTCTGAGTTTTATTTCAAATACTTTTCCTTAGCTCACTCATGAGAACGTCACAGACAGAAGCAGAGCAGCCTCAGTAATACCCAGCTGGAAAATCTGTATTATTCTGTCCTTGCAAGACCAATATCCAGGGAAATTACACTGCCAGGACAATTCCTGCTTAGCAAATTCATAAGAGCTTCTACTTTTGCCCTTTTTTTCCCATTTAGCTTAAATTTTTATTATTTTCTTGGTGGGTTTAATTTCTTTTTCTTTTCTTGGAGGTAAAGTTAAATCTGCCACCTGTAATTCCCTCACCCCTTCCACTTTGATGACAGGGAGTGATTTACCTCCTTTCAGCCTGGCCAATCCACTCATAGCCAGCCAATTCTCAGACCTGCAGCTCTGCAGTAATTTCAGCTGATCCTCTAAAACTCACCAGAACAAAATTAATTGGGGCCACTGAACCTGGAGACCTCAAAAAGCCTCAGCCCTGTCCTCTGGGAGGTGAGAACACAGGAATTGTTCCACGGGTGAGATCACAGGCAAACATCATTAATATCCCAGAATTTCTCATCCTCTGACTTGGCAGTGCCCCGTTAGTTTTTCCCCCGTGCTTTAAGGTCAGTAATTAATGTTTGCCCTACTTTTCCACCCAGGAATAGATTTGGGATGGGTTTTATTTTTCTTTTTTTTTCTTTGAAATGCAGAGTGTCTGGAGAGCGCCTGTTCTACCCTATGGGTTTGGGGTCAGCTTTGTGGCACCTGGATTCTGTTTTGGGAATATGCAGCAAATATTATTGGCCAACATCTTTTACAAGAACCTTTCAAATGACTGAAAAATTATAAACCAGGGCCAACTTATCCAAGATTAGCCACTCATGCAAAGTAATTTTTTTGGGGTAGTCTGCACACAGTCTTGTGAGGTGTTGAGCAATAATACCACTTATTTAAATGTATGGAAATCTACTGTTCGTGGGTATTTATCACTTCAGCACACAGCTTAAAATACCTGAATGGAAAAGTTCTTTGCCTTAAAAAAAAATTCATTCAATGGTTAAAATGCTGTAGAATTCTTCCTCAAAAAAGGTAAAACTTCTTAGATTTCTGCCCATTCCCACAGAGGTGAGAGAGCCCTGCAGTGTTCAGCAAACCTAACAGCTAAAACCCAGCATAATTCTGTCTCTTGCTCTTTTTTCTCTCTGACTCTACAAAAATACAGCAGGAAACTGTTTTCAACAGGCAAAATAAGTCAGATTTATCCATGTAGGAATGCTCAACAGGACTGCAAAGGAGGCTGCAAAATTTGGCTTAAGCTGATGGTGTTCCTCATTGTTGAAAGCCTGCACAGAAAAAGACATTCTTAAAACTGTGTTCAAGAAAAACAGTAAAAGATCAGGTATAGGAATAGAATATTCCTATAGAAAGGAATAGAATATTTCCCCACACATAAAGACACTGTTAAGGTAAAAAAAAAAAAAAAAAGAGAAAGAAAGGTAAAGTGGAATTTAAGAGAGAATGAAAATGTGGAATCTGTAAATACTGAAAGTGAAGGTAGGAAATGTCAGGAGTGAACTCCATGAAATTAACACTATGGACAATCAAACTGAACATCTTCAAATGCTAAAAAATAATAAATAATAATAAATGTGTTTATGACACTTGCCTGTGGTTTTACAAGGAACCTGTGAGAGTCAAGCTTTTACCTTTATTTCTTAACTGCCAGTGCAAACATCTGCAGTCTTGATGAGATAAAAATTGCAATTCTTGCACGCTCCCTATTCAAAAAAAAACACCCCAAAATACACCAGGGGTCCCAATAAGCAACAAGTGGCATTATTTAACTTGGAGAGAGAGAAGAAAAGGAAGACTGTAAGAAAAGCAAATGAGAGAACCCCTAAGAATTCCTTTGCCCTGGCTGAGCAAGTTTGGTGTTGTGCTCATTAGGGATGTTAATGCCCAAAGATCATGCAGAGGGTTTGGAACAGACACAGGGCTGGATTTCCCTGGCAGGAGGAACCAGGCACGTGCTTTGTATTTTTTAACTGTTTTCCTCCTCTTGTCTCCACTTTAACCCAGCTGAGCTGGCACTGAGCAGGGAGAGCTGCACCAGATCCTCTCCAGGAATCCCTCCCAGCCCAGTTCTCCTGTGACTCTGAATTTCTCCAGTGATATTTCTGCTCTCTAGATCTTGGGATGAATTGGAAATCAAGGCTTTGAAAACCAAACACTCTTTAGCTCTGCTCTAAAGAATCTCAACCACAGAGGAAAATTATCTTTGACCATGGAATGAGGTCAAAAATGAGAGTTTTTTCTGTCCCAAAAAAAAATGTTGACAAAGGAAGCAAAGTATGAGGTTGCTTCCAAGTAGAAATTTGTGCCCATTCACCAGGAAAGAGCAGCTTGAGCTGACAAAAACTCCTCACACAGAAATTCCTTTACAACAGGCTCAGATAAAACTCACCCCATGCACAAATCTCCTGGGCTATAAAACACATTTCCCACTTAATGACCGATAAGCTGCCACAGTATAAATTCTGGGTTTAACAGGAAAAATATTAAATCAGAGGGTGTAAATACGTAAAAAAATGTCTACAATAAAGACATTCTTTAATTTCAGGTTTATTCATTAATTTGTGAATAAACATCTACCAAGTCTGTTTGTTCAGGTTTCTACTTTCCCATGTTGGCATTTTTTTTCTCCTGCTGAATCCATGACTCTTTGTTCTGGTTTTCCATCACTTTCTGTAATGCCCCAAATACCATAATATTATAAATTCAGTCCTATAATTGTTTGGAAAATCCAAGAAAGCAAAATCACTGGAACAAGTGAAAATCTGATTACCCACAGAATTCTGTAAGAGGAGGCAAAATGTTGAGCTGCTGCCATTATCAAACTTGATGCAGGTTTGTGAGGGTTTATATAATCTAATAATATATTAAAATATCAATTCTTTTTCTTTCTCCTGATGTTGCTTGTCAGAGGACCTCGTCAGCAATAATACAAAACTGTATTTCTAGTCTCTTCATGAATATTCTTTATCAGCTGTGCTTTATGTGTTGAAAACAAACACCTATAAAAAGTTTAATTTGCATGATTTTTTTATGTATAAGAAAACAGCACAGCTTTTGTAAGAGGTTTAGTTTTATGTCTCGGCCTTTAATGTGGTAATCCCCTTAGATCAGTTAGTTATGTTTTATGTATCACTGAAATTTAATATTTTAAGAAAAGAAATGAGCGTAGTTTCAACCTCTTTAGAGCCAGCTGCTCCCCAAAATTTAAGGTTTTATTAAAATAAAGGAGTTCATTTTCACACTAAGAAGAGAATGGACAAAATCCCTGGTCAAAGGGGGAAGGAGGTTCCCAGGAAAAATCTCTTGGGTCCATAAACTGCACAAAGATACAGGAAAATGCAGTACTTGGATAATTCTTAATGAATTTCAACCATTTTCTTGCTTCTAATTTTCATCTCTATTAAGAATTTTATAACGGCTTCAAGGCCTTGTACACAATTCAATATTCTTGCTCAAATGATGTTTCCTCAGCCAAAAAGGGGCTATTTATTCAGAGTGTTTATTGCAAAACTAGTTTGGAGATGTTTGCTGTTTCTGTGAAATTCCTGTCCTTTATTTCAGGGGCGTTATTCCCTCAGGTTTTGTGGTGAAAGAAATCCCTAATTTTTTTTTGCTTTCCTGTAAGTGAGAGGTGTTCATAAAATCATAGAACTGAATTCCTCCTCTGCATTTTCTAGCCTATTTAATTTAGCTTTTTCATTATTATTATTATTTGTACTTTGCCATAAGATATTTTCATTAGCCATAATTTGGGATAGAAAAAAGTGAAAGCACATTTGTTGTCTCAGTTCTCAATACAATGAACATGCTCAGCCTGAAGGGATTCACTCAATACCAGGGACACACAAAAAATAAAAGATTGAATTTGGAATTTGTTCAGAAACAGTGGAAAGCAGAGATGCTATTTTGAACACCAACAGAGCTCTTGAAGGAGTTTATTGATTTATTATTGACTTCATTAAAAAGTCAAGATATTTAAGCATGGAAAAGGCTTTTATCATGGATTTCATTTCTTAGCTACTCTTGATAAAATACTTTCAAGACTGAAGCCCTGAAGAGGTTCATTTATCCCTTGAAGAGGGGGCTGCACATCACAAATTTGGGCATTTCCCCTCTGTGGTTTTGCTGAGGAAAAAAATAAAGGTATTATAAAAGCCTCTCACATTTCACAAGGTTAAAAAAATCCATCCCAGATAAACCAATTTTGCAAAAGTTTTGCATCCAACATTTCAATCACAGTGGCTGGAACAATCCATTTCCAAACACAAAATGGAAAGAACTGGGGAAAGAAACTCAGCTTTGTTTTGCTCTTCTTTTAGGAGAAACAGCTTCCACAGAGAATTTTCCCAAAAGGGCTAAAGTAAGATGAAGCATAGAATTAAATTTTATTATAAACCCAGCAGCTGCTCTTGGTGTTTCTGGTGCTCAGGGTGAGAACTCAGGGGTTATGAGACAGAAATAGGCTACAGGAATAGAGGAGGCATGGGGAAAACAGGTGGGAAGTGGGCAGGGAAAAGGGGAAGAACCAGCCTGGGACATTTGGTGGGGAAGGGAGAGAAGGGGAAGAATGAGATGGCCAAAATTAGAGGTTTTATATACTCTCAGAACTGTGAAACAGATGGGTTTAGCTGTGCCTGTTTCATATTTTCCCTCATTTTCAGATCATGTCCTGGGAATTTTCTTTGTTTTATTTACAGCAAACAAATTTACAGCAAAAAAAATTTAAGTTTATTAAGTGTAAAATTAAGTTTATATTTACAGCAAAAAAATTACATTTTCCAATACTTACAAAACCCTTTCTGGGGAGTTTAATGCCTTCATGCACGGCCTCTACTCTTGTCCACAATACAAGATTTGCTTTCCCTTCCCCCTTCCCATTTCTTTTTGCCTTCTTAATTTCAAGTCACTTCTATCTCACTTTCTTCCCAGCAGTTATTCCTCCCTAAAGGATGAACATGTTCCTTTGTTACTCATTTTGCAAAACAATGCCAGGCTGTATTTCCCCATAAAGCTGTTAAATCTCCAAACTGTCCCTCATTTATTCCTCAGCCTGTCTTGTGCTTTTCCTGGAATCCCAAAGAAAATTCTTTAAATTACAAAACCAAGTTCTCAATTTGGGGTGGCAGTGACTTTGTAATTTTGTTGGGGAAGGGAGACAGGAGTGTTGGGATAATGAGGCATTTGCCTTTTTTATTTTTTCACCCCCAATTTCATCCTGTCTCTTCTTTTCCCTGAGCAGGGTTTGCCCCTGCAGGCAGGGGGCTGTAACTCTGTAACTCCTGGATTATGTCACTTTTTACACTGCAGGGAGCTCATGGCACTGAAACACAAAATATTCTGTGGGTTGATGTGTTTAAAACAGACCTCTGCTCTCAGAGCTGGTGCAGAACTGCAGCCCTGATTTGGATAATGTTTTTCCACTCCTCTTTAACCTGTCAGGTTCATGCCCCATCTCTGAACCTCATCCTGACTTTTTGCTGTTCCTCCCACCTCATCTTCATCATAACTGTTCAGAGCAGCACCATCACCTGCAAATCCTGCCATGGAGCCTTGCACCTCTTCCTCCAGGTTGTCTGGGAATAATTCAAGGCCCACAAAATCCCAGCAGACCCCCAAAGATCACCCCAGCACATTTATCTTCTATTTTCTCTTTCAACCAAATATTCATCCATGATTTCCTGTCTGTATTCAGGATTTCAGTGGATATTTGGTTCCTTTAAAACCTGGTGAAGAGGCAATCTTGCCAAAAGCCCTTCCTGCTCACCCAAGCCAACCATCAGCCCAGTTTCCCCAGTAAACCTCAACATGAGGACCAGTATTTACCATTTTTTGGGGGGAAAAACAGCACTGCAGCTTTGTGGGCAGGGAAGTTCTTACTAGGAGTGGAAGGTGAGGGGAAAATATCATTTTCCATGACCTATTCCTCCCTTTTTCCTGCTTTACATGCACCATTTCTCATGCATGCCTAGGAATAGGTGTCAGCAGGACACATCACTCCAGTTGTGCTCCTGTGAGTGGCTGGATTAGCTCCTGGTTGTTACCTGGATGCTGAAAGACCTTTGATCTTCTGAAGTCAGAGCAGGAGCTTTAGTCTTGAGGTTTGGGTGGATTTTTTTTTCTCCTTTTCAAAGTTTTCCCCTCAAAATAAATGCTTGAAGCAGTGCTGCATTGTTGGCTGCATAAATTGTTTTTTTCTGAGAGGTTCAGAGTGTAAACTGCACTGTCTAGCCTGGAGTAAACATGTAGAACAAGTACAAGCTGTAGTTTGAGCTGATTCACTTTAATTCCATGTAAAACCAACAGAATCTGTTCCACTCAAAACTAACTCAGGGCAGCTCTGCCTGTTGACATTAGGAATTTGAAACAGGTGAAATTTTACATGTTTACAAGTATTCTAGTCTGACATTTCCAAAGAAAAACCAAAGAAAACTGAAGTTAAACAGCCCCTGAGGTTGTGTTTTGGTGTCTGTGATGTTCCTGCACTTCACACTGGGTGAATCAGCCATCCAAAGGGGGGTTTGGGGGATTTTTTTTGTTTTGTTTTTTTTAACATCCTCAGCTTACTACTGTGCTGAGTAATAATAAGATTCCCAAATCCATTCCTCAGATCAAATAAAGGTAATTACAGAGCTTACTGTGGGCGATTCCCAGTGGGAGGGTGGGAGTGGCCACGGGTGGGGCTGCACAGGCACAACAGAGAAAATGGGAATGTACCACGCCCGTCATAAAACATGCTGCCACAGCCAGCAACAGAAACCATTAGGGTGGATCATCCTCCACACCTTCTCATAAAGACACAGGGGTGGCATGAGAGCCCAAGGTGAACTCTCAAGTCACAGGGAGATGAGCGTGACTCACCCCAGAGGAGAAAAAAGGAACAAATTGGGAGGCTCCCAAAAGTCCTCACCCTGTGTGTCCCCTCCCCAGAGAGGATGGATGGGGTGCAAGGTGGCCCTTGAGGTATCAGTGGGTAATTAATGGGAACAGCTGCTCATTAATCATCTCTTATTAGGCACAAGCAGCAAGGACAGGGGCCACGATTTGCTGTATTTTGGGTCTGGAGGAGCTGGCAATCCCTGACCCAACATTATTTATTATATCATTCAATATATTCATATCATTCATACATTCCCTCAAATATTTGGAAACGTTAACCAGTGTCCACTCTTAGCATCTGGTTTTAAACTGGAGTTTGCCTTTCCATTCAAATGGAGTGGTGGGCTCTGAAAAAATAACCTTATACAAAATATTGTGGGCAAAGGAAATATTGTGGATAGCCCATCAGCTGCTTTGGAAACTAGGAACCAAGATAGGCAAAGAAAGGAAAGGGATACTTTGGAATATATTAAAAGGCTTTATTAGGTGATAGAAGAAAGTGAAGTGACACAGAATGTCATTGCAGGGAGAGGAAAGGAAAAAAAAAAGGGGAAGAGGAAAAGGAAAAAAGGGGAAGAGGAAGAGGAAAAGGAAGAGGAAAAGGAAAAGGAAAAGGAAAAGGAAAAGGAAAAGGAAAAGGAAAAGGAAAAGGAAAAGGAAAAGGAAAAGGAAAAGGAAAAGGAAGGAAAAGATGGAGAAAGGAATACATGGGAGAGTGCATGCATAATTATAGGAGAAAGAAGATCACAGATGATGGTGTGAAACAGGGCTGTAGAAAAGAGTGTAAGAGTGAGGCACAGGTTAATGCCCCATCACTGAACCTCAGGTGCAGGACTGTGAGGGATGCCTGGAGAAGGAGAAGGAGATCATTCCCTGCTCCATTCCCCACCTTTCAGCAATCTGCAGTTCATTAATTCCTGAGCCAAAGGAAGCATCTCCTCACCTATCACTCAATTTACTGCCTGTAGCTGGTTTTTACCCTTCCCTCTTCCTAGGAATTATTTTGTTGTGTTGACAGCTTTGCTGTATTTGTGGTATCTCCTCTCTGACACTCCCCAGAGCCAGAGTAAAACTCTGAATTCAGCCCAGAGAATTCAGTCCCAGCTTTGCTGCCATCAGCCCTCGAACGCCGTTATCTCCTGTGCTGGTTTTTCCTGCCAGCCCAGCTGGTTCTTCAGGACAGAATCACAGTTTCTGTATCACATTAACTGCTCCCAGCCCTTGGAACCGTGTCTGACTTCGTGCTTAGATGTCTACAATAAAGCAATGAAATTTCATCCCCCTCCTTCAGGAAGCAGCAGAACCATTCATCCAGAAAACACGACAGGGTATGCAAAGGATTGGGTTTGAAAATATTGGCAGAGTTGCAGGGCTGGTAGGGAGAGCTGACATCTATTTTATACTTTAACTGAGGAGTTAGAAAAGTGTTTTAGTGTTTGAGATGAGGAGGGAAAAGGTGAGGGGAAAACCAAGGGCACCTGACAAACTCATTCACCTTCTCAGCTAAACCTTTTCATGCTTGGTTTCTGTTCAGTGCTGAGTTCCCTCTTTGCTGGGCTAATTATGCAAGTTCAGCTCGTGTGGGGGACTTTTCTTTATTAAGAACTCCCCAGAGGATGAGTCTGCCCAGCCTCCAAGAAACAGGGAATCCTTGTAGTGCTGTTTCAGCCACACTGTGTGAATTTTTGTTCAGCCTTTCTACTTCTACATAAATTAATACTTTAGGAGTTGAGGTAAAATCCATTCCCAGGACAAACAGGACCTGCAATGAAGCTGAGAAAAAGCTCTATAATCTGCTTTTCTCTATTTTGAGGGAATTTCTGTGTGCTTGGAGAGCAACCACCATGGTGTGCCTACATCTTAAACACCACAAGTGGTTTTGCCCTTTCCATCCCAGAAAGGTGTCAGCAGAACTAAAAATCCTTACAGTGTAATCTGAGGTGTGGAATGGCTTCAGAACGAGAAATTACTATGTCTCATCTGGAAAAAAAGTGGGAAAATATGAAAAATGTAATAATTCACAAAGTTCTCTGCAGGCACAGATAGGGCCCTCTGTCCTCACTGTTGCTGTCAGGAGTAAAAGATGCAGGATAAAATGTAAGAATAAAAACTAAAATTCTGAACCTGGACCAAACATCACAGTGAAACATCACCTGTGTCTTTTCTGCAATGCCAAAACAAATTCCTGGTTCTGCCTCTAAAAATATTGGTGGGGGTTTTTTTCCCATAAAATACATTTGGGATAAATGCCTTTTTGAGGGTTTATTTTTAACAGAGAGGTGTAGTTTTTTTATAAATGTGTTCCTAGAGCAGATTAAAAACTTGCTGCAAACACTCTCCCCACCTTCTCATCCAGGAGGAACCTGGATGTTCCAGAGTTCCCAGCTCCTGCTGGACATGGTGGCAATTTGTCCCCAGTGCTCTCCTGGTAGTCACCCTTGCCCACAGGTAGCCCTTAATGAAGAAACCCTGATAAATCTGGAATGATTTAATTAAAAATGCCATCCCTGTCTTGCAGGAATTCAGTACTTTACTACCAAGCTGGCAGCAAACACAACCCGTGTCACTGGATGCAGAAAGGGTCTTATAATTGCAAATATTCTTCACTCATCCTCGAGATTGTCACATTAACCTTGTTTTTCTCTAAATATGCCAAAGGTGTTTCCAGAGGTAGCAAATTATGGGCAGCAATCACAGCTAACTGTGAGAGAATTGAGCTCAGAACCCTTGAATAAGAAAGCAAAAAACAGCACAGTTAAATTAAACAAATTCTCTGGCAGATTTAAATTCAGAAGAAAAGAAATTACAGCCCTTAGAAGCTCTGTAAAGTTATTCAGGTATCCTGTAATCAAGCTCCAATACATCCTGCAAAGAGGAGCAAGGAAGCAATGAGGAATTCATGTGGCCAAACCAGAGTTTAGTGCTGGGCTGTGCAGGTTCCAGTCCTGTTCCTGGAAATGTCTCCTAAAACCAGGGCAAGCCCAAGTGACAGGGATGAGCCAGCACAACCTCCAGTGTCAGCCTGGCAGAAATAACCTTAGAAAAGCCTTGAACCCATTAAAAACCTTTAAAAAAAACACCCTGATTTTTATTAAGAAATCCCTTTTCTGAACGTTTTCCATAATTAATTCTGTGTAGAGATATTCCTGTCTCCATGACAAGTGTTAGTCACAACATTCTGGGCACTTCCATGGTATTTGGCACACGACATCACTGACTGACGTGTGATGGGTTTTTAAAAGGGAAAATGGAATTTTGAAACCTTGTGGCTCCTTTTTCATAGATTTGAGGGGACAAAAAAAGATCCCACAAGGGTTATTTGGGAAACATCAGTGTGATGTGGAAGGGAAAAGGAACTTTTAGAGGTTTGGGCAGAGATGAGAGGGCTTGGTGTCAAACCAAGCTCAGGGAGCTGCCTGCAGCAGGCACAGAGGATGGATCAGGAGCTGGGGAACATCCAAACACCTCTTGTGGAGGGTTTAGGACCTGAGGAACCTCCAAACACTTCCTGTGGATGGTTTAGGACCTGAGGAACCTCCAAACACCTCTTGTGAATGGTTTAGGACCTGAGGAACCTCCAAACACCTCTTGTAGATGGTTTAGGACCTGGGGAACCTCCAAACACCTCTTGTGGAGGGTTTAGGAGGTGGGGAACATCCAAACACCTCTTGTGAATGGTTTAGGACCTGAGGAACCTCCAAACACCTCTTGGGAATGGTTTAGGACCTGGGGAACATCCAAACACCTCTTGTAGATGGTTTAGGAGCTGGGGAATATCCAAACACCTCTTGTGGATGGATCAGGAGATGGGGAATATCCAAACACCTCTTGTGGATGGTTTAGGACCTGAGGAACATCCAAACACCTCTCGTGGGTGGTTTAGGAGCTGGGGAACATCCAAGTACCCCTTGTGAAAAGCAATCTCAGCTCCAGGGGCTGGAGAGGGCACTGACAGCAACACGCAGCGAGCTCAGGTGGCTCCGAGAGGCAGAGGAGACACAAACCCGAGGATTGTTGAAGCCGTGGATTTCTGCCACGGGGCTCATTCAAGCAGAGCTAATAGATCAGCTGCTGCTGCCTTGCTTACCCCAACACCCAGCTGAGGTTACAGCTTCTCCCTGGTCTCTGGTTTTGGAGGTGGTTCCCTTATCACAGGAGCCTTCCACGGTCACGCAACATTTACAGCGGCCAAAACGGCGTGAGCTGGTTCCAGCTGCAGCTGGGATAATCAGATACCTCCTTCCAAATCAAAGCATCATTGTTTGCTTCAGCACATCCTACATGCAGGCAGCCCACAGCTTCCTTGAGCTCTGTCTGCCCAGGAACAGTTTGTTGCAAATGATTTATTGTAATCCTGATTATTGGCAGCCTCCCCTGGCTGTAATTTCTGCTCCTAAAGAAGATTTGTCAGTGAGTGATGAGATTTCTCTCTGCTAAAAATCTGTGTTAACAATGCAAAGTGGTTTTGGGTTGGTTTTTGGTTTGGTTTGGGGTTTTTTGGTTGTTTGTTTGGGTATTTTTGTGGGTTTTGTTTGTTTATGTTCTTTTAACAAAATGAAGTGTCTATAAGGGATATAAAAAAAAAGATTTAATAAACAGTGACAGCAAAGATTTTTCAGTTTAAACTGATCTGCATGTGCAGCCTGCTGTGAGACACTTCAGCAAGGGTGAAGTTGCAAATGGCTTTTGAAGTGAGAAGCTTGGACTCCAAGAATAAAATGAAAATGAGAATACACAGCCAGGGGTTTGTCTCCCACAGCAAGACACATCCAGAGTGCTCCAGGATGAGGAGAACCTGGAGCTGCAGCTCTTACTGAGCTGCTGGAGCCAGTGTGGAAACTGGAAACAGCACTGGGATTGTGCTTTGGGATTTATTCCCCTGTGGGAGATCCTCCAAAATGGATCCTTGACAAAGGCTTTCAATATCCACCACTGAATCCAGATTATCAGCCCGGCATTGTTTAAGTATAGGGCTGCTTCTCATCTAACAGTAAAAAAAAGAAAAATACTTTCCCTATGGCTGCTTCTCATTTAATAAAAAGAGAACAGTTTCCCTACACAGAGGGAAATTTTTGTAGTCTAAAATGTGACTAAGATTCCTCCTTCCCCACCAAAAGGGAATTCATCAACAGAGCCTGGCAAAGGTCTCAGAGGGGAGGGACAAGAATGATTTGGTTTCCCTGGACCTTTTGTATTGATAGTCCAAACAACCCCAATAAATTCAGTTTGCTTTCAGGAAGGATTCTGAAGAAGTCACCAAGCAAGAACTGTCCCTGTGCAAAAGCTCTTAATAAAACTCTAATGCTCCAAACAAAAATGAGGCAGCAAGGCTGAAAATTTGCAGTATTAAAGAGAGGTCATTGCAGTATAAATTGCAAAAAAAAAAAAAAAAAAAGAAGACTAAATTGAAAATAAATGGCAATAAATTGAAAAATTGCAGTATAAAAGAGACAGCTTTATATAACCTGCAGATGAGTGGGACAGCAGCACGGGGAGGGCAGACAGTGTGGAACACTCACAAATTACAAACAGACACTCACATATCTCACAAAAGCTGTCACTTTTCCCACCTGCTTCTTTCAAGATGAGGAATCTCTCTTCTCATCAGCCTCCAGTTAAGCCACTGGGAGAGCAGCCTGTGCCTGGGACATTTCTGAACTTTATCTCACATCGGGTTTTTTTTTCCTACTCCTGATTTCCAAGCCCCATTGTGCTCCATCCCCCCGGGCAGTGCAGTCTTACTCATCATAAATACAGATTTCTCTTTGAACTATAAAGGCAAAAAAGAGAAAAAGGTTTCCACGTTTTTAGGTGATATGTCTTTGTTAAGCAAACCTAACAAACCCCTTAGATATTTACCTAACAGCTATTTCAACACGTGGCAAAGACCTGGCAGATTAACTCTTGGTTAAAGTGGCTTTTTTTTCCCCCTAATTTGTTCACCTGAAATCGAAATTATGAGCACAAACACCTTTATGTAGCTACAAGCTTGGTGCATGACAAAAGAATGCATGTCCTGCTTTTGTTTTACTCTAAGGTTACAGTGAACAAGGAAACAAAATCATGGTAGAGAACAAAACACCAGAAGATTAAATTTATTCCTTTTAATCCAAAGAACACCATCAGATATGGCTCCTATATCCAAAGATCAAAGATTGGGAACTTGAGAGGAGATCCAACTAACAAAAACAGGGATGGAATGATGAAGTCATTTGCATATCTCAGATACATTTAAGTCATGCAAAACAGAGAGGCTGAAGGGATTGGGACTAATAAAAAACAAAAGTGAAAATATAAGTGTGTTGTAACCATCAGTCTGAGTAATGATAGAAAAATATCCTTTTTAAAAAAATATATAGTCCCTCTGAAAACAACTGGGGTGCATTCATATCCCAATCTCTCAATAAAGTGACATTGCTAAATTTGCATAACTCCAAAACAATACATTTTCATTAATTTATGACCCTACAGAAGACAAAGAAAGTGCTAATTTTTACAAAAAAATTGTCTGGTGAGTCCATAAAAACCCCATACCACATCTTCACTGGAATCACATCTACAGAACATTTCTTTAAGAGATTTAAAATAAAAATAAATCCACTGCACCAGGAATTCCTCAGGATGGCTCCAGCTGCATATCCAAGCCTGTCCAGCCCCCTGCACCCAACAAGGGATTTGTTTCACAGTTCAAGCTTTTAAAAAGTTCTTATTGTAATTTGATTTTTGCCTTGACAGGGTTCCTGTCCCACGTGGGTTTGGCGATGGTTTCGCTGCTCCAGGACCAATCCAACATTAAATTTTCCCCTTCGGACCCTCTGGAAAGGGACCAGCAGGACCTGATGAAGGCACAGGGGGATTCAATATCCCCAGTTCAGCACAGTGTGAGTAAACTGCCCCAGATCTGTTCTCTCTCCTCAAAGATCAGAATCAACATTCAGCTCTTGCTGAATCTCACCAAACCTACTGGTGATAAAGTAAATACTGAAAGTTTAACTCCTGAAGGGTAGAAACCTGATTTATCCTGCTCAGCTAATCCTAAACTCCAGTTAAAAGTCCTGTTCCATTCCTTAAAATGACTGGAAAAGCTGTGCTGTGTTCCACTGCAGAAAGCACTGGATTAATCCTGATTTCCCTCTTGGGATTTCTCCAAATCCAGCTGGGATTTGGAGAGGGAAGGAGGGAAGGGACACTCAACAATCTGCTCTGCCTTTTTATGGGACACAGGACATTCCATTCCCCCCTCCCTGAACACAGCACCCTGCTCCTCACTGCTGGGTGTCCTCTCAAAGGCATCCCAGTAATTACCCACCCCTGATGGCAGGGAAAATATGCATATTTGCATATTTGCACCCAGACTGCAGCCCTGCTTCAGCCCTTTCTCCTCCAGATGAAAGAGCACTTTGGGGCTGCTGGTTTCTCTCTGCTGAAGCGCACAAGGGAGGGGAGGAGATGAGACAGGAAGGTTGAATTGTCTGCCCAGAGCCTGTCTTGTGTCTCCAAATGAGTTTGGCCACCTTAATGAAGGGCAGTGATGTAACGAGCACCAGCTCTGGAGCCTGTAACACCACCAGGGGAGGAGATCAAGCTGATTTGACTAAACTCGCAGGAGACAAGACTTGCACTTATCACATTCCTGTCATTTAATCCTTCATCACTTGATCTTCCTCAGCTTTTCCCTAAAATGGTTGGATCAGGGAGTTAAGGTGCTCTGTTTTTCCAGGACAGTTCAGTTTCCTGGTGGAATCACAGAGTGGTTCAGGTTGGCAGGGACCTTAAAAATCATCCAGCTCCCTGCCACTGACTACACCAGGCTGCTCAAAGACCAGTCCAACCTGGCCTTGCTTTTATTTACTAATTGCTGAATAATTTTGGATAGCAAGCAACCAAAAAACCCTTGAGATCTTTTCAGGGCTTCTCTGCATGAAGGTGGTCAGAGCCAGCCACTTCATACTTACCATTAAAAATGCATTTTTAACGCCATTAAAACACAAATTTTAAATTTTAAAATTTACGTAACAACTAACTAACTGATGAAAATCATAAAAATTTTTGCTCAGACTTAAATACTAACCTTTAAATAAATAATTTCTTTGGACAACAGCAGGACAACCCTAGCTACAGCTGCCAACCCTTCGAGCCAGACACCAGGACAGAAAGGAGGAGCTCGGAATCCTCTCACAGCCCCAGCCCCGCTTCCCCATCCCAGGAGCAGATCCAGGGCAGGTACCCTGCCAGCCAAGGAATCCCCTGTGGCAAGAACAAACTCAAGGCACCCTTCAGCACGGAAAAATTCCGGCGCTACAGCTACGAGGAGAACGCCGCCGGGAACTACGACCGGTTCCTCAAGAGCAGCAGGAACCCCTTCCACCCTTACAAAAGGCAGATCAGCGAGGAGGTTTTCCAGGAGCCACACCAGGCTCTGCCACCAGAAGCTTCTCCCTACAAGAGCCACGGGAGCGTGGAAGGTTTCGAGGCTCTGCCGGGGGCTGAGGAGCCGGAGGCGTTTCCCACCCACATCCCAAACATCTCCGGAGAGCAGCCGTGGTGTGGCAGCCTCCAGTACGGCACCACGGGGCAGGAGCACGGCTCTCAGGTCATGGTCAGTGGGCTTTTGTAGCTGTTTTCCCTCTTTTCTGTGGCCAAAGTGTGATTTTTGGAAGGGTTTTCTTGTTGAGGTGTGGCTACGTTGGTGTTGATGGGTCTGTCTCTACAGGCTGGAGCTCACGTAAAGCGTATTTGGACGTATCCGTGTTTGTTTGTCCAGTATTTTCTATTGGACAAATAGTCCTAAATTTCTAAAATTTCTAAATATTCTAAATATTCTAATTATTCTAATTATTCTCTGTTTTCTGGCCGTTTCCTCAATCCTCAGAAGGATGCACAAGGACAAATTATTTTTGATTAGATTATTTAGGAACACAAATCCTAAATATCCCATTGCTCCCCGAAAGCAGGGTTTGCCTTCAGCTGGTGTTTTCAAGATACAGAATTTCACAAAACATGTTTTCAGTGTTTGCAAGCCTGAGGATGTGGAGCAGATTTGGTCCAACACCTCAGCTCACCTGGACTTTTCTCAGTACAAATAGAAGAGAAACTTTAGGACATCAGTGCCACCAAAAATAAATATCAGCTCTGTTTATATGTGCAGTGTAAAGTTACCTGGGCTGATTTCAATTCTAGATCGAGGCAAGTGCCTGCTTAGGGCAGCAGAGATCCCTGAAAAGCAAATTAAATCACCCTCCACAGTATCTCTGCTGTGATCCAAGGTGTGAAGTGTATTTTGATCAATCTACTGCAGCCAAAAAGAACAACCCCACCTGCCAGAGGAGGGCCCTGAGCTGGTTCTGAATGGCTGGAGAGGAAGAATTCATGGCTACCAAATAAAAGAGAGGTTAAAAAAAAAAGTCTTAATTGGATTAAGACCAGGGAATGGAGAGATGTTGTCAGGGAACATACCTGGGGATTGAAGCCATCCAGGTTAAGGAGGAAATGGATCTAAATCTCTTATTTCCTGGATAAACACTCATCTGGGTCAGAGGAGTTCAGGGCAAAACCTATGAGCAGCTGATGGGAAAAAAAATAATAATTCCCATTGTCTTCCCAAATCCCTGGGCTGCAGGATGTGCAGGATGCACAGGCAGGAGCCCTTTACAAGCAGGTGTAGCTGCTCCCTGTTGTGTCTCCCCTGGTTCTGCCAGCACCCAACTTCCCACTTTTAAATCAATTCCCACTTTTAAATAATTTTCACTCTGCTGGAACGTTGGGATTTCTGAAAATCTTCATCTGGTGCTCACCAAAATAACACAGATGTTTATTAGCAGTGGACATCAAACCGAGTCTAATTTGTGCTTCTAATAAAATACCATAAAAATACTGAATATTTAAAAATATTTATTAGGTATACTACATGCATGATATACAAAAATATAGATAATATAAGAAATAATGTGCATATATATATATTTAGACAGACTAAAATGCCATAAAAGACATTTTATTAGATATACTTTATATCTATTAGATATACTACATCAATTATATATAAAATGGAAATAATACAAGAAATAATGTGCACATGTTTATTTATGTTTTCAGACAGACTAAAATGCCATAAAAGCATGGTTTTTAAAGCAGAAGGATAAGTGCTATTGGATTCTTGAAAAAATAAGATTCTAACTGAATCCCTCCATTTTTTATTTTCCCTGCCTCTTGGTTGAACCCAGTGGGATTTTTCTCTGCCACCTCTTTCCTGTGCATTACAGACCTCACCCTCCAGCTGATGCCAAAATTCCAGAGGCAGCTGGAGGCACTGCCAGCCTGCAAGATAAAATCAGGGAGAATGAAAAAAAGAGGGAGACACTTGTGAAAGCTGGAGTGTGTGGTTTGTGTGTGCAGGGAGAAAAAAAAATCAAAATATAAATGTTTTCTGAGTTGCTCTTTGCATGGAATGTGGCCTGGGATTTTTTTTTTTTTTTGAAGCTGTAACTATGGAAATGCAGGAAAAAATAAAAATTAAAAATTAAATTAAATTAAAATTAAAATTAAAAATTATCCAGTCTCACCTCCTGCCATGGGCAGAACCTTCCACTCTCCCAGGGTGCTCCAAGCCCCGTCCAACCTGGCCTTGGACATTTCCAGGGATGGATCATCCCCAGATCTGCACCATTAAAACTTAAATCAACCTCTATTAACCCTTACTAAAACAGAATTAACCCCAAAAAATCAATATAAAACATAAAAAGTCAATATAACGAAATCCAGACAGTGACTAACAGAATTATCCTCTTTTAAATGAATCTATTTTCTCTAGTAACTCCTTCTTTGAATATTTTCCAGCAGGATTCAGACTTGAAGCTCAGGACATCCCCCCTGGAAGGGCAGCCTGGTCTCTATTGCTACCAGCCCCAGGTGCAGCAGATGTACTGCCCCTCACACCCTTTCCATCAGGTCAGTACACACAAAAAAAATGGATTTTTAGCACTCAAATGGTACAATAATTGTGGTAATTTTTTTTTTTTTTTTTTTTTTTTTAGGATTTTTAAACACTTTTAAATTTCTGGCTTTGCAGGGCCATGTTTATGTGCTTGCATTCTGTTTGTGAGAATAAGATGGGAAAAGAACCACAGCTAAATTAATTTTAAGATGGGCATTAGGAAAAAAGAAAGGAAAAAAAACAACAAACAACCCAAAACTTGTGGAAATGGAATCTTGGTGCTGCATATTTATATTTTCACCATTGCACTCAAGAAAATTTGCTTTGAAGCCAGATAAATATAATTAACATAACTCTTGATATTTCAGGATCTTAATTAGCTGTGCTTTAACTTCAGGAAAAAAAACCCTAAATAGATGTGACCATTAAAATTCAGACCAAACACAGAAAATAATTTTAAAGTAAAATTGGATCAGCAAAATGATGCTCACTTTCCTTCTCCTTGGTGGCACACACATCTCTTTTGAAACCTTTTGCCTCTTACATCATCCCCAGAGAAAGATTATTCAGCTGAAGCATAATTGACAAAAATGCTGATGGTGCAGGAGAATGTGCAAGATTAGGGTTGTTCTTCTCTAA
Source organism: Prinia subflava (assembly GCF_021018805.1). Taxonomy (NCBI): domain Eukaryota; kingdom Metazoa; phylum Chordata; class Aves; order Passeriformes; family Cisticolidae; genus Prinia; species Prinia subflava. The sequence goes on from NC_086254.1 coordinate 6,852,264, forward strand.
TGTAACTTTGTTATTGACATTTGGAATAATTCCCTTCAGGTGTAAATGCTGCTGCTGTTCAGTGCTTTGAAATTTTCCTCTTTTAGGCTCGATTACCTGCAAGGTATAAAATTTTCAGTGAGATCTTCAGGATAAAAATATGCTGATTTCAAACAAGAAAAAAAAACCAACCTCATCACTCCTGGCTTTTTATTTCATTTATTACACTGATTTTCTGCCAGCCAGAATTTTCTGAGCTTTATTTTTCCCTGACATGTGGCAAAAAGGCAACAATCTTTAAATTCTTATTGACAGTGCCAAAATTAATTTATTTGTGTTGTTTTCTTGTTACCATAAAACTCAGTAGAAGTGATAAAAGGTAAATATAAATATAAATATAAATATAAATATAAATAGGAAAGGAAAGGAAAGGAAAGGAAAGGAAAGGAAAGGAAAGGAAAGGAAAGGAAAGGAAAGGAAAGGAAAGGAAAGGAAAGGAAAGGAAAGGAAAGGAAAGGAAAGGAAAGGAAAGGAAAGGAAAGGAAAGGAAAGGAAAGGAAAGGAAAGGAAAGGAAAGGAAAGGAAAGGAAAGGAAAGGAAAGGAAAGGAAAGGAAAGGAAAGGAAAGGAAAGGAAAGGAAAGGAAAGGAAAGGAAAGGAAAGGAAAGGAAAGGAAAGGAAAGGAAAGGAAAGGAAAGGAAAGGAAAGGAAAGGAAAGGAAAGGAAAGGTGCTCTTGCACCACCATCCTAACTTACAAATCCATTATTGTTATTTTAGAAGAAAATGGTCCCAAAATGGTGCCAAAAAAAGGCTCAGCTGCAAATATAAACTACTGTGGATATGTCACAGCTCCATATAGCTCAGCCACTATAAAAATGCCATTTCTGTGTGCAGAAACCCCATTAACTTGTGAATTCATGGGACATTCTTCATTTCTTTATCCATCCTGCAGCAGGCACCGTTCCCCTGCCCCTGCTGGTTTGACACCAGTGCTGTTCCTGCACTGATCACATTCCAAAAATCTCCAGATTTAAAGCTCCTGGGAGCTGCCAGGCAAGATCCAGCAGGCACCAAGAGGAAAATCCTCCATCCACCTGCAGCCTGGCACTGGGACAAATCCCTTAAATGCAGCAGACTTTTCAATACCTGTGCTTAATGTTAATATAGAAAAAGTCTGGCAGCGTGCTCTACTGCTCAGGAATTTAAAAAAACAATAGTAAAAGAGGTACAATTGCTATCCCTGTGCCATAATCACACGCTGGAAAATGAGAAAGAACACAGGATGCAGCTGAGAAGAAGTGGAAAAACCTCTTGTGCATGGAGCAGCCCCATCATTAATGTTTTACATTTCCAGCTGGAATGGGGCAGTGCAAGTTCAATCACTCCAAGGAGGTTCCACTCTGCAGAACGGGCCCTGGAGTGAGGGATGTGCAAACTGAGCCTCGGTTTTCATTAGAGGGATGAGAGGGAATCAGCCCCATCATTAATTTTGTCCAGATGATAAAACAGCCTCACCTTCCCCTTTGCTGGACACAACAGGAGTGGTGACTCAGAAGGAAAAATGAGTTATTATTGACCCGAATGAAGCAGCAGGCACTGGCTGGAGTCACTCACCCACCCACCATAAAACACCTTTCATGCCATGGCAGACTGGAAAACCAGCTCCAGCCTGTCATTCCAGAACATTCCCCACCTCCCTTCCCTCAAAAAGGACTAATGAATCCAATAAAACTGAAATAATCCCTAAAACGCCCAAGCCTGGCCTTTCATGATGACATCAAGCTCTATCTTAGTGTTGTTTCCTTTCAAATAGCCACTAAAACAAATAAAAATCAAAATTGTCATAGGGATTGCCCAGTTTTCTACTCTTGGGGAAAAATCTGCACCCACTGCACACAAAAATTCTGTTCTGCTCTGAAGACTCTAATTGTGCCCAATATTTAGTTTAACAAGGCAGGACATGATTAATTATGTACATTTCATTCTTTCACCATGCAAACAACTGAGTCCATTCAGTCTGGGTTTCCAAATTCCATTTCGGGCAGCTCAGTGTTAGAAAGATAAAAGCAAACAGGCAAGAAGAACCCCAGCAGCCAGCACAAAATTACAGAGAAAATGACATCAATTATTCAGAGCACAGAAGGAATAAAAGAAATAAACAAACTTTGAATATTTTGCTATTTTAAGGGGACAAAGACCAAGGGCAATCAAAGCTATTGATCCAAAAAAAAAAAAATAAAAAAAAAAAAAAAAAAAATTACAATTTGAAATTAATAAGATGTTCAAGGGATTTTTCCCAGTGAGTCTGGAGAGCCACATTGTCATTTTTCAGAGGAACCACACAAACCTCCTGGCACAGGACATGAGCAGTAAAACACCAGGACAGGGCTCAGCAACCTTTGAGCACCAGGGAAGGCACCCAGGTAGATTTTTTTAATAGCATGTGACAGAACTTTTAATTGTGGCCATGCCCTCACCCCTGGCACCTGGAAAGATTCATCTGGAAGAGGCAGAAATTCCTCTTGTACAGAGCTCCCAGCTGATTTTATCTTACACAAAGTGGATCATGTTCCTGTGCTCTTGAAAGTCCCTTCCCAGCAGGTTTAAATTGTAATTTGGGGAAGAAAAAAAGGGAATATTCAGAAAAGAAAAAGACCAAGTGCTGTGTTAAAAATTGAGAACAAATCTATGGAAACTCTGGTGCAATCCAGGCTGTCCGTGTGGATCACCTCCAGTCTTTCTCCTGGTTTTTTATCCTGGTGATCCCATTTAGTGTGGGACAGGTTTAGAGATCTCCTGAAGAGAGAGGTCAGCGTTCCTCAGGGAGCTTCTGTGGCTGGTCCCAGGGGAAGGGCAAGAGTGGCATAAATATTGTGTGATTTTAGGGGTTCTGGCTATTCTTTTTAGCTTCCTGATAGAGAAAATGAAGTGGAAAAGTCACTTGAGGTGGTTGTTAACAGCACATGAGCTCCTGGCCCTGTGGAGAAATCTTTTCCTTGGAATTGGCAGTGAGGGAACAGGCAGGGAGCAGCTCCAGCAGTGGACAGGCAGTGTGAAACCACCCCAAAAATGTCCCCTAGGCTGCTCTCCTGACCCCTGGAGTGACACCACTGACTTATTCCATAATAATACATTCATCTTAAATATATTCTGGTGCATCCATTCAAGTTCTTGTTGTTGTTTGTTGTTGTTTGTTGGATTTTTTCCCTGCCTTGCACGGTAACAGCGATTTCAACAGAGATTTTGGGATGCTCTTCCCTCAGGAGCAGATATTTTTCCTTATATGCTTTCAAATTTTCTGCCTTTCTGTACTCTCTCTATCTAAAGAAAGAAGCAACAGCAACAAAAAATAGCACACAAACACAAATAAGGCTCAGGCAAAACTTTCCTCCTTCTTCCTGCATTTTTAGCAGCTTTTCTTCCTCGGCTGGTTTTTTTAAGGAGAACATTGAAGTGTTTTATTCTGGTGGTTTTGGGGTTTTAATGTCAATAAAATGGCATCATTCATTGTTTGGGTGCATGTCCAGGGGAGGCTGAGCAGGCTGAAATACTTCAAAAGAGTTGGCTGGAGGGAGATAACCTTGAGGTCTGTAAAATTAAGAATTATCTGGGGACAATTAATAGGACACAGCTCCTCACGATTTTCACAGAGAGGACAATAAAGAAGAAAATCTTTTTTTTTTTTTTTCAATACAGTATCCTCAGACATAATGCTGTTATTAGGGGCTATTTTGGGGAGCTTGTTGCTAAAAAGCAAATAACATCTCTGCTGTCCCCCCAGTACCCCTCAGGAGGCAGCTACCCCGTGACTTACATCGCTTCCTCGCACTACCCCTACCAAAGGATTGCTCCTCAAAGCAGCCAAGAGTCTCAGCAGCCTCTGTTTCCCAAACCCATCTACTCCTACAGGTAATACAATCTTTTTCCAAGCCCTCACCTTACAGGAAATACCCTGTTCACCCCTGGCCTGCTGCCAGCATCCTTTGCAGCGACACGTTCTGCTCTCATTTGTCTCGTTCCCGGGGTGTTCTGTCCTGTCCCTGAGGATCACAGAACGTCCCAGGCTCTGGGGCCAGCCAAGGCACAGAGAAATTAAGTGTTGTAAAGAAGGGGAGCAGTCCTGATCACTCCCCAAAGGGAAAAAAAAAAAAAAAGGGGGGAGATGTTTCTCTAATGCAAAATTTTAGGCGTTGCGAATTTCGTCAGCACAAGGCTGAGTTGTCCTGCTTAGTTGTCTGTTCCAGCACCTGAATTAAATCTGATTTTTTCCCCAGTTATTGGGGCAAGGAAATGCCTAGAAAACATATCAGCTGTGGCAGTCACCACATGGGTTTAGCCCCTGAAGCAGACCAGACAATTAAATTTTAATTATCCCTCCGTCACTGTTAGTTTGATTCTCTTTGTGGCCTTCACCAGTTTAAGCATTCAAACAAAACCTTCAATAATTACACACCAGCAGGATTTAAGAGTCTTGATTCTACCTTCTAACTGATTTTATTTTAAACCCAGATTGGGCCTTCTAGATGAGCTTGGAGAATTACCTGTAGGAGTTAAGGAGATTGCTGTAAACAACTGAGTGGCAACAAAAGATCATCTTTGTATTTGTGCTATGACAGTGAAAGAGTAACTGCACACAGTATGAAAAATGATCTAATTTAGGTTGTGAGGAGTCAGGCAGAAGAGGCTAAAATGCTTTTCTTTCTCTCCCTAAAGCATCCTGATCTTCATGGCTCTCAAAAACAGCAAGACAGGGAGTTTGCCAGTCAGTGAGATTTACAATTTCATGACAGAACACTTCCCTTACTTTAAGGTGAGTTCCACAGGGATGGGGAGGGGAATCTCCCTCTAAGCTGAGGGAATAAGGGGTGGGATCCCAGCTGTGAAAAGGGATCATTTCTTAGGAGATTAATAGAAACCAATTACACTCTCCATACTCTCATTATCCCAATGCTACCCAGCATTTTGCACCCAGCAGAAACGTGAAATGTGGGAATATTTAACTCCAAAAGACACTAAGAGCTGTTCCAGCTGTGAGCTTGGGTGTATAACAGTGACCATTCCTCACCAGCAGCCCATAAAATGGGTAAATAATTCTAAAAACACCTTCACTGCTTCCTCTGAGATCTCAAATACAGGCAGAACTGGTCTTGTAGCTTCCTCTGCCACCTGCAGCACCTCCAGCCTGGTGTGGAAGCAGAGAATTCCAGGTGATCTCACTCCATCCTGGAGCTGGGATATTCATCTTGGGCAAGAGCATCCTGTGCCTGCCCTGTACAAAGAAAATGTAATGTGTGATCCTGGCACTAAGCTCATAATTACACAGGAGGAAAGGGTGGATGGTTTGCAGCAGCACTACTGAAATTTGGATTCCTGCTAGGAGGGAATGGCTCCTCACACTTGGAATGCAAGGGGAAAACGCTCTGTCAGCACAGGGATCCAAGGGCAGGAGGATTAGTTAAGATTTTTTAAAGAGCTGTAATGGAATCATCAAGTGCTGCTCCACTCAGAGCTTTATTTCTGCTGATTCTTCAAAGCTCCTGGCTGAAGTCCACAGTGGGTGACCTCAGCTGTGAGCAAGGCCCAAAAATCAAAATAAAGCCAGTGAGTCTGTCCTGTTTCCTATTGCAAATAGCCCTGCAGCAATCCAGGCAAATTTGAAACAGCCACAGCAAGGCAGTTCAAACATTTCTAATAAAGGAACACTGAGAATGACGAAAAATAGATGTTCTAACACAATTTTGCAGAGATAAGAAGGTTGACATATTCAAATAAGAAATTGAATATGTCAGTAATCAGAGAAAAACACACATTATCACAGAGGAAGAACTGTCAGGATCCATCACACTCCTGTACTCCCAGATTTCCTCCCAGAGGAATCACTGACTACTCCATCATTTGTTACAAGGAAGAGAAGGGAGAAAAAAATAAAGAAATCTACCATTAGAAATCCCAGGAGAATCCACAGGAAAACAGCAAGAGAGGAGGGAATACCATTAATAATTTTTACAGGCATGCACAGGTTTATCCATCAGATTAAACTGAAATTAATTCTCTGTTGTCTTACAGCGCAATTGATTATAAAATTGATCAATTAAATTTAAATTATTAGCTTTAAACCAATTGCTGCTGGTGCCAGCATGGGCAGAATCCCTCGGACTCAGAACTGTGGCTCTGCCAGGTGGCACCATCCTGGTCCTTCCTGGTTTTTTCAGAACCTCATATCTTTTTTAAAAATTAATTTAAAATCTGATGAGAGTGAAGTTACTGCTGTAGGAGAGGAATAGTGCAGGGGGTACTACCCAAACATTCCCTGTTTTGTAGCAACTTTATTTTTTGCATTTTACTCACAAAATACAGCCAAATGTATTTGACTGTACAATCCTTAAAATAACCAGGGGAGAATGAGCAATCAGATATTGCATTTACAGTCATCAGTCCCTGTCTGCCTTTGGTCTTCACAGCAGAGAATTCCCAATATACGGCAAAAATTAGTACCCTCCATCCTCCCTGCTTTTGGAGAGTCTTCAGCAAAATAAAATCACATAAAAATCAGCAAAGAATATTTTGCTGCTGCTACCAAAGCTTGCTAAAAATCAGGATACAACAGGGAGAGGAGACACAGTTTAAATTGGGGAGAAAATGAGTGCAAGAGCACACAGAGCCTTGCTGGGATGATACAAGCCGAGTCAAATTAACTGGGATTTGCTGCCACAGCAAATTTAGTTTCTGTGATGCAACAATCTCATTTCTAGTTGAAACAGAGCAATCCAACTCCTACGTCCTTAAAAAAAAAAACATCTACGCAGCTAAAGTTGAATTAGTCTTTGATGTACCTCTCCCTTCTCTTGAGACCTAGATTTAAAGAGAAAGGGTTTTGCAAGATCACTGAACCCTTTAAACTTCAAGAGCTGGTCAGGATCAGTGAGGCTGGACAATAATTTAATAATTTTCTCCTTTTTTTTTGTGGTGATTAGTGAGTGTAACAGAAAGCTTTCAACTTTTTAATCGGAGTTATTGCCAGGGGGCTGAGAGGGCAGCAGGGTCTGATGGAAGTGCTCAGGTGGGAGTGTTGTAGATGTGGCACTTGGGGACGTGGATTGGGGTGGCCCTGGTGACCTCAGAGGGCTTTTCCCACCTCAGGGATTTTGGGATTCCCAAGGTGATTTTATTACTCTGCACTTCCCTCCCCACCGTGCTGAACGCAGCCAAAATCAGCCACAGCAAGGAGATTCCAGCTGCCCAAGAGCAGCCAAAGTTTGTTCATTTAACAATCACATCTGCTTTAAAAACTGGGGTTTTTTCATTTAACACACTGAGTGTGTTAAACCCTACCTGGGCAAATGAATTCTCACAGCTCAGCAATCCCAAGTTTAATGCAAGAACCTGCTCAGCTCCCAGCTGCAGCCTCCAAAATCAATCCCTGTGCTTTTTGCTTGGACAGTTTCTAAAACCATCTCCTAATTTACACCCCCACACGTCCTGAAAACCTCTGAGAGGCTCGTGCCGCTCCCATCTGGGCAAGAAACACCAATTATCCTGTCTAGGTACACACAGGGGGGTGTGGAGCAGGGTAAGAAACAAGAATAATCTTCCAGGTCAGCTTGTTCAGTAGCTAAATACAAAATTTACCTGGGAGGAACAGTTTTATTCACTTTTGGAACTGCTAGAGAGTTACTTGAGTGTTATCTGCAAGGGAGAAAAAATTTGTCATGTTTAGTATGACCCTGTGGCAGAAAAGGTTTTATAAAGGTTTGGGGTTTGTCCTCTTCTCTTCTCTTCTCTTCTCTTCTCTTCTCTTCTCTTCTCTTCTCTTCTCTTCTCTTCTCTTCTCTTCTCTTCTCTTCTCTTCTCTTCTCTTCTCTTCTCTTCTCTCTCTTCTCTTCTCTTCTCTTCTCTTCTCTTCTCTTCTCTTCTCTTTCGTCTTCTCTTCTCTTCTCTTCTCTTCTCTTCTCTTCTCTTCTCTTCTCTTCTCTTCTCTTCTCTTCTCTTCTCTTCTCTTCTCTTCTCTTCTCTTCTCTTCTCTTCTCTCTCTTCCTTCCCATTACTATTTGTGTTGTCTCACCCTTGAGACAGAATAGTGAAATGCTGACATCAGGTGGACCAAAATGGAAAAAACTGTGCTGCTCTGAAGGGAAAATAGTTTCTCTTTTGTTAAATAATATTCCACATTTCATTCCACACTTATTTATTTTTTAATTAAGAAAGTGAGTATTAAATTTGACCCCCAGCTCGGCAATAAGGCTTTTGATGCCTTGATCCACACAATGGTTCTTTACGAGCTACAAAATAATAGGGGTTTTGTTCCTTATAAAAGCACATACAAAAATTAAACCCTGATAAAATAATTTCATCAAAGTATGTTCAGAATTCACAGTCTGCCTTGTGAAAGCCAAAATGGACTCAGATCCATTTGTAAAAGATGGTCTTAGAGGGAGTCTGCTTGTCTAGGCAAGAATTAATGAAATTATCAAACTATCAAAAATCTGGCTTTCTATGAGGAGAGAATCCTATTAATAAAAGGAAAAACTGAGAAAAAAATCCCTTAATGAATCTAAGAGGGAAATTCTGATTTTTAACGTTTTTAAAAAGTCTGGAAACCCACATTTATTTCTCCTACTCTCTCTCCAATAATTCTCTGATATAAACAGTTATGATGACAAATATTTGCATCCATGAATATGAATCAAAAGCCACGGACAGCTTCCCCACATTTCAGAGAGCCGTTCCATTTCTTGGCAATTCTTATGAGGAATTGAAAAGAAAATATGAGGGTTTTTTGGCAAACAAGAAAAGAATCATTTTAATGATCAGGTTTAAAGACCCTCCCAGCTGCTACTGCTAAGTTAAAAATAAATCAGCAATGGAAACCTGTATCTCCTCTGGAGGGTTTGTGATTAAACCATTTGGTTATTTAATTGGCCAGCACACAAAGTTACACCTACAGTAGCAGGAGAAATCCCTTTGAAGTCTGCCTGGACACTGAATTTGAGCTCAGGCAGCACACACAGTGCTTTACTAAAGAGTGGGAAATATTTCTAGGTGTTCCAAAATAGATTCTGATAGATTTCTTGTTGGTTCTAGAACATGAATTTTTACACACTTCGTTCTTGTGATGTGCAAATTCACTCTTAAAGATCCAGCAGGTCCCTTTTTGCTTAGAAGATCAGTTACTATTTTATCTGATCCCTCTCTTCCCACACAACATGACTGCAACATTTTTGTGGCTTCCCTCTAACGTACGAGTTTCTCACTGCAGAAGGCACAAACCTAAACAGCATTTCTTGTAACCTCACCAGTCAAAACAGAGTTATATATATACACACACATCTTTAATTTATTTTTTTTAGCTGGAAGTTCTGTTCTTACGTTGAGTTTGTTTCTCCAGACAGCTCCAGATGGCTGGAAGAATTCCGTGCGCCACAATTTATCTTTGAACAAGTGCTTTGAGAAAGTTGAGAACAAGTCAGGGAATTCTTCTAGGAAGGGCTGCCTGTGGGCTCTGAATCCAGCCAAGATTGACAAGATGCAGGAGGAGCTCCAGAAATGGAAGAGGAAAGACCCAGTTGCTGTGAGGAAGAGTATGGCAAAGCCAGGTCAGTTATTTGTCAGTATTTCGGTTTTCAAACAGCTCTCCCCAGATCTTTTCATCAAGATCCATAAGAGGATTTAGACATGATTTAGGAAAGCATTTAAGGATTTTTCCTGGTAGGCAAAACAAGTAAAAAAAATTTAAAAGTAGAATTAAGGTAGACCCGGGTTTGTAGGTGTTTCCAGATAAGCACAGAGAAGCTTCACCAAGAAAATATCCTGTCGTGACATCTCACTAAGCTTTAAAAGGCCGGGTTGGATGGGGATTGGAGCAACCTGGAGCAGTGGGAGGTGTCCCTGTCCATGGCAGGGGGGTGGAATGGGATGATCTTCAACATCCCTTCCAACCCAAACCCCTCTGATAAAAAGAACGCTGAAATAAGGAATATCAAATAAAACCTGAGATTAACTGCTAAGTATCCAACCTTTAAAATGAGATTTTTCTTTTTTTGCAAAGGATGAGGCAAGAGAAAGATTCGTAGGTTCTAATCATACATACTTTTATTAATTTTTTTTTGTAGCAGCTGTTCTTTCACGCATCTTTGACCAAGGTGTGAAAATGGGTTTGATCTTTCTCTGGCACATTTCTTTGCCTGTTTGTCAGTGGAAAATAGAAGCTTTCAGTGATCATGGTATTCATGCAGCTGCAGCAAAATTCAGACAGTAACCCTGCAGATGGATACACAGTGTGGGCTTTGTGTCTCCAACCTTTGAGCCTAAAAGCAGAATTTATTACGTGCTTACTTGGCAAGGATAATTTAAAACAAACCTTTTCAGGCTTTGGAGTTTTTAATACAGAAGATCTAGCACTTCTGTTCTCCACTTCCCGAATAACACCACAATCCCTGCTGCAAGCTCTGCAGGGACAAGCCAGCCACGGGCTCTCCCCTTGTTTTCCAGAAGAGCTGGACACGCTGATCGGCGACAGGAGCGACAAGCTGCGGTCCTCGCTGCTGCCCTGCAGCCCCGCGGGCGCTGCAGCCGCCTCCCTCTCCAGGCAGATGGCAGCGCAAGCCCAGCCCTTGGGCGAGCCCCCGCTGCCCCCCGGCATCCCGCAGGGCTTCCACGGCATCCACCGAGCCCCGCTGCACGCCAAGAGCCCCCTGCCCGCCCTGCTGGGGGGGCAGCAGTGCTACACATCCCCCCAGGGCTTCCCCCAGATCCCCACCGCGCTGATGCAGCACACGCCCGAGCCTCCGAGCCTGTTCCCTGCTGGGGAGGCTCAAAGCCAGCTCCGGACTCAGCCCAGCATCCCGCAGGATTCCCCAGTGCCGGCTCAGAGCCCCCCGAGCTGCGGGATGAAGATGCTGCCCGAGCATTCCCCGGCCAGGACGGTGCAGGACTCGCTGCTGCAGGAGGGAGACCTCAGCAATGACATCGATGCTCTGAATCCGTCCCTCACTGATTTTGATCTCCAAGGTAGGTGTTGGAGCTGTTTTTATCTTGGAGAGTCGGGTTTGCTACATCCCATCCCATCCCGTCCCATCCCATCCCGTCCCGTCCCGTCCCATCCCATCCCATCCCATCCCATCCCATCCCATCCCATCCCGTCCCGTCCCGTCCCGTCCCGTCCCGTCCCGTCCCGTCCCGTCCCGTCCCGTCCCGTCCCGTCCCGTCCCGTCCCATCCCATCCCATCCCATCCCATCCCATCCCATCCCATCCTATCCCATCCCATCCCATCCCATCCCATCCCATCCCATCCCATCCCATCCCATCCCATCCCATCCCATCCCATCCCATCCCATCCCATCCCATCCCATCCCATCCCATCCCATTCTCCACAAGATCCCCCCCTTTTTTTTTACATCTCCACACCTCTGTTACAACCCCCACCTTTTTTACATTTTATATTAACACCGTGCAATTTCGCCTGAAATCTTTAAAAAGTTTCCTAAGGATGCTACAGATTTGCATCCAGGAATATAAAAAACATTCCCGTTCCCCCTCCCCTTCTACAATAGCTGATATTAAATACTGTAACACAGTATTTAGAATGTGTTCTTTAAATTCAGACCTGTTTTCAACTGAACGCTACTCAAGCACAGCTATTCAGTGCCATTTTTACAAGAGAATTGTCTAGTTAAAAGCACCAGGAGAAATAAATTTGATTGAATTAACGTCAGCATCCTTGTTGATCAATACTGATTCCACATCCCTGCTAAAAAGGATGCTCTTTCCCTCTTCCCAAGGCAGTAATAGATCTACACCTCAATTATATTTTCTGAGGTGTCTTCTTGTATTCTTGCACCAATATATTCCATGCTTGTGATCACAGCCATGATCACCAGCTGGAGGGGGAAGGAGAAATAGAGAAGAAATCAAACCATCAGTATTTTTTTTTTTTTTTATTTCTTGGTAATGAGTCTTTCAAGAACGATCAGACATAAAGAACAAAGGGGGGGTGGGGGAATATACATTTCTAACATAATTTTAGAAAGAAATTTCTTAAATTAACGCTGTTTTCTCCCAGATTTAAATTTATGGAGACAGATGAACAATAACCATCTGAAGAACCTCTTCCCTCCCTCAGTCCCAAGAAATTGGCATCACAAACACACAGATGTTTAATATCCAACATCTCCTGCAACACAACGATGAAAAAAAGCAAATACAAAGAAACACACGGAGAGAAAACACCAAGCTGAATGAATCTGTCATTAATGGGGGTTTTTTTGTTGTTATTGTAGGGAATCTTTGGGAGGAGCTGAAAGACGACAGCCTGGCCGTGGATCCCCTCGTCCTCATTTCATCCTCGCCCATGGCCCCGCAGTGTTTTCCGCAGCTGGAGAGCGGCGGCGGCGGCGCGGGCCCGGCCGGGGGCGCGCACGGGAGCGCGCACGGGAGCGCGCACGGGAGCGCGCACGGGAGCGCGCACGGGAGCGCGCAGGAGCTGCAGCTCACCACGCTCTACTCCGCCTTCATGGAGCTGGACACGGTGACCCCTTCGTACCTGAGCAGCCCCGGCTCCAAACCCATCGCCTTAATGTGAACCACACCCCCAAAAATTTCCAAAATTCCAAAGTTTTCAAAAATTCATCGGAATGGAAACCCAGTCCTGACCATCACACGCTGCCCTGGGTGGTGTCAGCGTTCATGGGAATGAGAATTTTATCTTTCTTTTTTCTTTTTTTTTCTCCCAGAACTCGCCCGCAGGATATGTAGCTTTACTATGATGATTTTCTACAGACAGATATTAAAAAAATTATTTAAAGATTATATGGTTAACAGCTGAACTTGTCAACACCATTTTATCAAGCCACTCATCTTCATCTTCCAGAAATAAGAAGAAAACAAATTCTTCATCGTCTTTTTTCTTTTTCTTTTTTTTCTTTAATGAAAGCTGCTTGCAAATGAACACAGAACTCACAGCACACAACAATTTAACTCGGAGACAAGAATTTTAACTTATTTCTTGGAGCCACTGATGGCAACAGCATCCACTCAAAATATAAAATCTACCTATTAAAACATTTATAGTCCCCTTGAAAGAAGTTCTGGGTTTTGGTAAACGTGAACTGAAAATTCTGCAAGTATTAGAAGATAGAGGACAAGCTGCTAAACCAAAGCAACAAATATACTTCAGTGGAAAATATCTAAGTTTTACTGTATTTAAAAAGAAATTTTAGACTCTGCTTTTTTTAATAAAAAAGAACAAAACTATTTAGTAGAATTTTTACTTGGCTGGAAATTATTTGCATTCATGCCTCTTACATTTTGCTACATAAACTAGACATTAATATGAATTGTTAAGCCATTAAATGAAGATTTTTTTTTAAATAGTGATAAGAAGGAAGAGAGAAATTGCAGTTGGCCAAAAATCCAGAGAGCATCTGTGTTTTAAGTGATACCTCCAGTGGGGTTTATTGTGATGCTGAACCAAATCTTGCAGTAGGTTCATACTGTGACCTAAATTCAGGCCAGTGTTTCAGGAATATCCTTCTCCCTCTGATTTTCCACAAAGATGGAATAAAAAAGTAGAAAAATAGAATAAAATAGAATAAAATAAGTTGGTTTAAGTGAGGCACTATAAACCCAGAGTAAGCTGGAGAAGGAACGGAACAGCACTATAGAAAATAGTCTAGAAACCCAAAATGATATGAGGTTGCTCATGGAAGTGCCCAAGGCCAGGTTGGAGGGGGCTTGGAGCAATGTGGGACACTGGAATTGTCCCTGCCCATGGCAGGGGGTGGCACTGGAGGGGCTTTAAGGTCTTTTCCAACCCAGCCCATTCTGGGATTCTCTGATCTCTATTCACAGATGATGTAAACTCAATTTACTGATTTAAATTCAATTAACATCCTAAACCAAGGAGGTTAAAATTTGAGTCAGGTTGGGTGATTTAGACCACGAAAAAGTGAGGAGGGATCCTCAAGGATGGAATAAAGGAGGTGGGATTATTAAAATGAGGACACACGGTTTTAATTGGCCCCTGTCTCACAGCAAGGTGGGAGCTCTGCCCAAACCCAGGCCCAAAGTTACACCCTCACCCTTTCCTACTAGTCCAGACTTAAAATCAGATTAAGGGCAGACGGATGAAGGCGATTTAGGAGGAGCACATGTGATGCAGCTTTGTAATCCCTCACGCAAGCACCAAGAAATCCTCACCTGACTCCAACCCCTCTTCCTGCAAAGAGAACAAGGAGTGGAAGAAATGCAGCCAGGTTGGCCAAGCTGCTCCAGGAAAAAAAAAAATACAGCAGGATGAGAGTTATGCTCAGTTCTCCATGACTTTCAATCACTATTTGCACCAAATTCTTGTTAAATCCTTTTTAAACCCCTTACAAATTCCCCTCCTGAGTCGCACACAGTGAACCACATCATGGCCAGAACACTACAGGCCTTTGGAAGATATTCCTGACACGATGAGCAGCATTCCCAGTATTTTATATTTGGGAGAGGGAAACAACAACAAAAAAAAAGCATAAGAACACACCAGAGGAAGTGCAGTGGCATCATAGCTCTAAAAACACGACAGAAATGTAATAAAATATTTATGATTAAAGCAAACCCATGGCATGTGAAAAAATCCATCAAAACTGACAGTAGGAGTCTGGACAACATTATCAAGCTGAGTTAAACATCTGTGAAACTCCAGATTCAAAGATTTGAAAGCGAGAAAAGCAAAACTGCTTTTTCTGAGTCAAAGATTTATAATTTATGGGCACAGCAACCCATCCATGATTTGCTCATTGCTGTGTGTCACTCGTGTCCTCTGTGGCCCCAGGCTCAGCCATTCCCTCAGAGACACCAATATATTCCATGCTTGTGACCACACACATGATCACAAGCTGGAGGGGGAGGAAGAAATAGAGAAGAAATCAAACCATCAGACTTTATTCTATATTTTTTTCTTGGTAATAAGTCTTTGAAGAATGACCAGACATAAGGAATAAAAGGGAAACAAACACTTGAACGTGTTTTTCCTTGGGCTTTCTGGGGTGTCTTGTATCCACACCAGAGGTTTGTGCTCCCTTTATAAAGTTATTTATTCACTGCACCTAAAAGTATTTTCTCCAATGCATTCCATATTTAATGGAATTAAATTAATGGTTGGACGTTTCACAGAAGTTATAAGAAAAGTCCTTTTAATAACTTTTATTAAAAAATAGTTCTGTTTAAATAAACAAACAAACAAACAAATTATACTGCAAGTTATTAACTAATATAAATTGTCTGGGTTTGAGTTTCCCTTCCTGCTCCACTTCAGGCTCCTACATCTGAAATTTTATTGTCTTGTTTCAGTTTAGCATTCCTAATTCTGGTAGACACAAAACCAACTCATTGAAGTATGGGTTCATGAGGAAAGAGTTATATTATAAATTACAATTCCAGAACAATTACTAAAAAAAAAAAGTTTAAAAATATGTTTATTTGACTATTTCTATTTAAGTTTACATACAAGAATAACCCTCAGCTTGTGCAATCCTTATTTTTGACTTTTGAAATTACTTGACATAAGGACAGCACGCAAACATTTCCTTAGTGACACCTTCTTTTGTACCCACCATAAAATCAGTATTTTGCTCACAGTGCAAATCTATTTATGATACATTTGCATTAAATTCCATTTGAAGCAGCACTCTGAAAACAGGAGGAGAAAGAAAGGAAAGAATGAAGATTTCCCTGTCCAAGGCTAATACTGTCTGCTTAATCAGCTTCTTCCAAAGAGATTATGCAAACCTGTCTAGGAGAAAAAATAACCTTAAGTGTAATTACCATAAAAATGTCTTATTACCAAACACAAGAAAGTGCTCACTGCTGCCCTCTCCAACGTATGATTAGGAAAAATTTGCACTCTAAAGTTTAGGATTTATTAGCTTAACTTTTTTTTTTATTGCAGGTTTCATTTAAACTTCAAGACATTCAAATAACCATTTATATTGAAACTGTGTTTTGAAGCTCTTTTCTCTTCTCATGGGCCCAAATTATTAAAAGACTTCTGCCTCCCATATTTGCCTGTTCTTGGTATAAAAACATCACCCCTGAACGTTCACTTGCTTTTGTTGAGATAGGAATAGGAATTCTCTCTGTACAACCTTTCAAACCCTTGGCTCTGAGCTGCTTAAACCCAGCAGTGATTAACTGGAATTATGGAACAGATAAAACACTGAAAATCACATCAGCTTCAGTGTACACAAAGCTCGGGACGTGCAACAGACTTATTGGCACTTTCAAACAAATTTAAACTACTGGAATAAATATTTGGATTCCAGAATTTAGTTTAGCAGGGCTGCTGCTCTATTTTTGTACTTCAGGCTTCCAGATCTGTGTGTAAATGTTTGTGTTTAGAGTGTTAAATATCAAAACCAGCAAACACTTCAACATGAGCTTTTCCTGACCTCCTAATCCATTTCCAGTCTTACACAAACAAACCCAAAACTCTCAATAGTGGGAGATAAACTCTCTGGTTCTGGGCATTCCCTCTCTGCAATGATATAAATGGAAGATTTAAAGAAGCATTTTCCATCTGTGGTCACAGCAAAAATTAAATTGAGAACTACTAAAATAAAGAATGATGGAGTTATCATAAAACACAATTTATATGCAGTCTGTGTAGAAGCAGAAAAGGGCTGCTTTTAATTCAAAGAAATAAACACACACAAAGAGTATTTGTTTGCATGGAAAATACTGAAATTACTGAAAATTACAGCAGTGGGAAGATCATTAATGCACATGGCACTTATTTCACCTGGGGGCTCTTATTCAAGCAGCACATTGACGACAAATACCAGGTATTTGGTATAATCATAATAAATGCTGACTGAAACATGAAATTGATGATTTATAGGTCTTTTTTTTTTAACCATAAAATCACAGAATGGTTTGGGTGGGAAGGGGCCTTCAAGACCATTTTGTTCCAACACCTTCCACCGGGCCAAGGCTGATGTTGAGCCACAACTTCCATGCACTTCACCAACCTCAGAGCCAAAAATTTCTCCCTCATATCCCATGTGAACCTCTCCTCTCTCAGTTTGAAGCCATTTCCCCTAGTCCTGACTTCTCAAAATCCCCTTTTTGAGGTGTTTTGATACTCAAAGGCCACGGTAAATTCACCCCGGAGCCATTTGGGAGAATCCTGCACTGGATCCATCCAGCTGTGACCTGGGCACAGGAGAGGCCAGGGAAGGCATTAAAGATTTATTCCTGACAAAAACCCAATCAGGCCTGGCTGTGCAGCAAAGGCCCTCGTTAGTCACATGAATTAATTAATTCCTCGCTCACGCCGTCAGCACCAGGAAATTCATTCCAGCAGCTGCAGCCCGGGCTGGGTGGATGAGGAGGGGAAAAAAAAAATCCCCACTGAGAACTGAGGCAGAAACACATCAGTCACACAAAAAGGCTGGAGAGGGAAATTCACTTTCTTTGGATGAACACAGAATTCAAGACCTTGCTCGTCCAGGAAGGATTTAATTTCAAGTACATGGATGAGCCCAGCGTGTTTGGGCCTGCTGGAGGCACCAGGCCCGAGCGAGCTCTTCAGGCATTTATTGTACTTGCCTTTCCCTCTAGATCAACTTTAGAACATAAAAAACCCCTAAAGCACACAGAAAAAAAAATATTTTCTACAGAATACCCAGTTAATCTAAGGAGAAAACTGCAATGCTTAGTTGGCATTAAAGGCATTAAAAAAGTGCAAATTTTTGTTGTGGCTGGAAATGATCTTTCTCCTTTTAACACACCTTACAGAAATTTAAACACTGGCTGAAATAATGGCAAGTAAAAGTTATCTGAGTGGTGCCACTCGTGCTTGTGTTTCCTTGCCACACAGCCACAGGAAGCACAGCCCTGTGTTTGTCAGCTGCAAGGAACATTTCTGCACTGGTATTTCAAATTTAGGTTATGAGCAATGGCAGCTGATGAATTCCAGTGGGGAAATACCTTTAAAATCTGACATCTCTGTGCTGAGGAGCCTTGGCGTGTCTGGGGCAGTGCTGCTCCTCTGAACTTCTGGGCACACTTTAATTTGAAGGGTTACAGTGAACCCTGTGTTCTCCTGACTTATGAACCTTGTGCAGACATCAAAGCAGGCAGCAGGTTTAATTAGACACTTAATTAGAGATCAGGATGGTGAGGAATGCATTTGGGAAATAAAAACATGATTTTCAACCCCAGTCAAATGCCAGCGAACAGAGTAACACTGGCACAACATTGGTGCACTCTGCCCTTCACATAACTCATAAAAAACAACATTTGGGTTGGAGTTTTGGGTTTGGTGTTTGCTTGTTTTTTGATTGTTTTGGGGTTTTTTTACCAAAATAGAATCTAAATATTTTAAGCTTTCATGTCTGGCACATGAAGTCCTCTGGGCTATCTCTGCCAGGGACTCACCACCCTCACTGGGAAGAATTTCTTCCTCATATCTAATTTAATCCCAATTGATATTCCCTTCTTCTGATTTATCCTGTCATTCCACAGGAAAGGAAGGACTGAAGGTGTTTGGAACTCTTCTCTCCTGTCTGTGTTATCTCCCTTTCATAAAGTAAATTTAATTATGTGTTTTCTCTGGTGCTGTTTGTAAATTCCCTGCCTGTTTTTATTTCTTGCTACAGATTACTTTCATATGCAGCTTCATTAACATGGTTTACACCCTCCTCTAGAATAATTAAATTATTATTAAATAAAACAGGCCTTTGTTATATGAGGTCCCAAGTCAGTTTTCAAAATAATGGCTGGGAATCATCCAACTGCAATTATGCTCTACCTACCTAAATTCTCTTTGTAGTTTTAATTAAAATACATTATCCAGGATGATTTCACCTCCTATTTTAAGTCCTTGTACAGCAGTGGTGAAGGGGAAAAAAATCATCTCTGTAAAGGAATTGCTCTATTTTGTGGGCTCAGATAGGGAGAATAAATAGTTCTGGGTTACCCTAGCATGCAATGAGAGATTTCAGTAATCTCTAAAATTATCTTTAAAGTAAGATCCATGGTGTTAGAGGGAGAAATTGGGAAATTTGGAGCACTTTATCACTGAGAAGTGTTCTTCCCACAAGTGAAAGACGTTAAGGGAATGCAAGTCAGAGATAGATGAATGCCCTTGAACAATGACAAATAAAATAGAAACATGGGGTGAACACATCAGATTTGCCACAGCAACTCAGCAGCTGAGAAATGGCAAAGGAAATAAGAATCTGAGGAGGAGCAGAGAACATCTCCAGAATGATTAGGAATATTTATTAATAAATGAGGCTGATAAACCAGCTAAAGGGGTGGGGGGAAGCATTGGTAATGCAGTGTATTTTTGGCAGACATTTAATACAGTGGAGTTTTCATGGGATTTTTTTTTTTTTAATTTAAGGTTCTTTGCAATCTCAGAAGAATTCTAAGCAAGTCCAGGTAATTATACCTGTGCACCAAAATCAGAGAGACTGTTTAACCTGCTTTATTAGTTTATTAGCACTGATTTTGCTTTTTTTTAGATATTCAGTGAATCAATATCCAGTCCTTGCAAGAATTCCTTGCAAGAATTCCAAGTCACAATCCAAAAGGGAAACCCTTGCATTAATAAATTCCTCACTCAAATTCCAGCACACAACGATGTCCCGCAGGATATTGTGTCCGTGAGGAGCCCCCGGGAATTCTGTGGAATCAAAATGAGTTATAGAAGATATTTTCCAACAAAACCATCCTATTTCTCTTCTTCTGAGAGTTGCTCTGCTCTCAGAGAAACACAGAGGTATTCCAGGAATTTCTGAATCAAATATCAAAGCCATCAAGGTGGAATTGCTGCAGTAAAACTCACTTCAGCCCCAGCAGCTGGTTCAGGTTTAGTTGATAAGGCAGAGACAGCAATTTTCACATTAATTTCAAAATTTGATTCTCCAAAGTGCAGCCAGAAATTCTTCAGAAGTACAACCTGGTGCATGAAGTGATCCAGGGAACTCCAAGGTTCTGTTAATATACTTTGAAACTAATTTATTTTTCACATTTTCCATTTTTTCACATTCTCACTTTCACTTTTTCAAATTGGCTTTTTGAACTTGCAAATTTTTTAAAATCACAACCTGATACACAGCTGTGATCTGTGCAGCTCCAAAGTCCCATTAATTAATTAATACTAATTTATTTGAATTACACCCCAAGACATTTTCCCAATCTGAAAGTTAAATCCCACTTGAACACTTTTAATGTGATGGTTTTATACCCACAGAACCCAAACCACTGCAGAGTCTTTCCATCAATCACCAAAAAATGAAGCTGCTCATACACATTTCCACAAAAACTGGAGTTTAAATATTGATGGAAGAGACCTGAAATGAAAGTTTGAAGGTTTTTAAATAGAAAAAACTTAAAAAAAAAAAAAAAGAGACAATCACCCTTGTTTCTAGGTTCAATAATTTATTTCTTTTTTTTCTTTTTTTTTTTTACATTTTGCAATTTGTTACAGGAGAAGAAACACTTGCTAATGGAAGTGACATGTTTTTGAACCATTTTCCAAGGTAATGGAAAAAGTTAAGCATATTCCCTAGGATGCACATCAATGACTAAGCTGCCAATATTAAATCAATTGAAGCAAGTGCAGTCCCTATTTAAACCTTGTATAAATTAATTTAAGGACTCTCCTTCTCCTACAGGAAGACTAAATTGTAGCATCTATTTTTTTTTTTATCCTGAAGTCTCAATCTTTTTTCTCTCTACTGAATCTGCAAAAAGTCAAACAGGCTGAAGCCAAAGCCACAGAATGGATTCCATGCCAAGGTTCCTTCTATTCCTGGTGATTTCCTCAGTTCTGTCCCAAAAAGGAAACAAAAGACTCCCAGTTTTCTGAAAACCTGCATGACAGTGCATTGCAGGATGGGCCACAGTGGATGTTCTCCTAGCAAACAAATCCCTACCAAGGTACAAAGAATTAGAAATTAACTCAGTAAAAATGCTCCTAACATTTTCCCAGTGGTATAGTAACCAGAATCCTACTTTCCTTCCACAAAAAATAGATATATATATTTTTTTTATAAATACATTTTAATACAGACAATTCTGTTTCTATGCCAAGAAAAAAAAAAAGTCACATTCAAACAGGTTTGCTGGGTGTATTAAGATACAAGCAGACACCAGAGCAGGCAGGAGCACGGGGGGTTTTGGGGGGCTGCAGACACACAGACATCATTTCACCCACTCACCAGAAATGGGGAGAACAACTGAGCTGCAAGGTGAGACCTGGAGCACCACAGCCCTCAAATAAATCAGGAATTTCCACGTAGATTAAATGATATGAACTCTCAATGGTATTTCACTCTCAATGGTATTTCACATAAACACGAAAAAGCCTCTATAAATTTAGGCAGGAGCTCCCAGCTGCCTCAGACCCAGGAGAAAATTGAGTCACTCACCACGGCCTTGAAGCTCTTGGGTCCAAATAGCTGAAATTAATTCTTTTTTCTGTCCTTGTCCTCCTTTCCCTCACTTTTCCCCCCCAATGCACAAAAAACTGCCCAAATTTTGTGCCATACATGAGGTTCCAGCTGCTGCCCTGCAGCCCCAAATGACAGCAATGATTTCTATGGTTTCCTTCCTAACCAGATCTAATTAAAACTGAACTGTTAACCATCTTTTCCAGGTTATGAATAATTAATAGAGCATTTTTATAATACTTACTAAACATGACAGTTGGGTATTAGCATTTTCTTACCTTAAATAGCCCAAATCTTTCCATGACTAAGAGCTCCCCTTAACTTTTGTCATGAAGATTGGGGTTTATTTTTTAGGGGTCGATATGTAGGATAATTCTCAATATACTTTAACAGTTTTTTTCCTCAAACTGGAGGGATTTGGAAGTTGGTAGCCTGCATGTTTCACACACAGCCAGCCACCACTGTGACACCACACAAGATTTTGGAATAAAACTCAAGAGGACAGAAGTGGAAAATAGAGCATCTTACCGACCTGCTCAAAAAAACCCAAGACATAGAGAGAGATTATGAGCAAGAACTAAACTCCAGCAGCTTGTTTTCAACCCTGGAGAGACTTTCTACCCTAAAATAAATAAAATAAATAAATTCTTCTGAGTCAGGAAGGGTGGATCATTCAGTTATTTCAGACATGTCACCACATAACGGATAATTCGCAGAAACAATTTTGGCTTTTGCCACTGAACTGAGAGCAAAGTTTCTAGATTTTCAAACCACAGCTTGATGTGTTAATTCTAAAAAAGAACTGGTTCTCTCCCTGCCATGGAAGTGTGAGTTATTAGAGCGTGCAGCTCACCACAAATGTATGTGCTTGTCTTAAAAACCCTGACTACTAAAGGAATCCAAGGCTGACAAAGTGAAAAAATATGTCAAATTATAATTTCCCTGAAAGAATGTGTTGAGCTGTAATTTCCCTGTCTCACAGAAAAATTATGTCACTATTAGCACTCAGGGAGACTTAGTTTCTTTTTCCAAGATTAAGTCACTGTGTAAAGCACACACTTAATCCTGTTTTATGACAGGAAACAGCCAGGCATTATTAGCAGATAATCTTGGATGTTTTCTTTCACTTTCAGAAAGTCAGATCCCAAATTGCCAGGCTGGCTTGTTAAAACAGAGCTGCAGTGCTAATTAAAGTCACGTTTAAAATGGGATCAAGGAAGAAAATACAACAATTCTCTTTATCCCAGAGCCAATATTTGGTCATTTCGCAATGAACTTCCAAAGTAAACCCAATAATGATGAATGTTAAAATACAAAATAATAGCTAGTCAAGGAGATTAACAAATTCTTCTGTGAAAAATACTGCTAAGACTTCGTTCTCAACTGGGTTATAATAAGAATCAGCTGCCAATTTAAGGGGAAAAAATGTGGATTTCACAACGGGGCAGCAAACTCAGCTCCCTTTCAGAAAGAAATTGAAATTATTGGGTGCTGCACAAAGTTTTGTCTTTAACATGAAACTCTGAAGGTGGTTTTTAAGCAAAACCAGGACAGAAGTGGCACTAAAACAGCAACTCTACAGCCAAAATTTTTGAAGTAACATTTTTTTAATGCTGTTTATGTGCCTCATATCAACACCACGTGTGATGCTGCTGCTTGAGCAGGTGGGAAAGGAGCAGAACCTCTCTCCTGGACAGTGATTCCCACGGGTTTGTGAAGATTGTGGATGTGGATGGCCTTGGGGAAATGCTAACAAAGAGTTCCCAAGTGGAACAGAGAGAGAACAGTGATAACTGTTCAGCAGGACACAGGAAAAAAGCACCTTCATTACAATTCCCACAGAAAGTTCTGTTGTTTGCCTTGGTTTGGGAATCAGAATTTGTTACTTGTGGCAAACTCTGGGGGTTTTAAATAAGAGTAAAATTGTCCCGACTGAAAAGCTAAAATTGGTTGAAATTGAAAGTGTCCAATCTTTATTTCTGGCTTAAAATATTCCTTAAAATATTAAGCAGCAAACTCAGTGTAATATCTCCCGTATGATTCACACTAGATTTTCTGTGAGACTGGAATTATTAAATATAGAATCTGAATTATAAAGTATTTCAGGAGAGGAGCAGCTGATAATTCATCCTCTTGTGTTTAACCTCAAACCTATCCTAGAAAAATGTCAGAAATTCCATCTGCACTCCTGGGAAATTGGTGACTTTCTCCTGGTTCTTTTATAAGGGGCATGTCTACCATTCAAATTTCCCTTGATTACAGTAAAATTTTTATGGAATTACTCTTTTTTTAATAAGTCTTGAAAGGAGGTAGCATAAAACAGGAGCAGAACATGACTGTCTCAGAGGAAACTCCATCAAACGACCCAAGAGTCCACACCAAAGTACAACTGATCTCATCACAACAGATTAAACAGATGACTGGAAATTCTGGGCAAATTCCATCCCTAAAAGTCTTTTAAAAATCTTATGCCCAGAAGTGACTGTTATAAACAACAGGTGAAAAATAACCCCACAAAAACCCCTGTACAGAGTGGTAACTACAAACGTACACTCTATTTTGTCTTTAAATTATTTTTTTTCTCCTGCAAATTGAAATGAAACCCAGAAATACTTAAAACTTGCAAAATGTGATTGGATATATGATTTAACAGCCCTGATTTAAAAAAAAGCTGGGGGAAGAATGAAAACATTTTTGAAACTATTTTCATCTTTAGTAATTACTGTGCTATAAAATTAATGGTCAGTAGCTCAAAGTGCTGCACAAATAATGAGGAAATCCTTTGTATCTCTCAAACTGATCAGTCAGCTGTAGGCTACTTGTATGATTTAATACACTAGAGACAAAAAATAGTGATAAATACAAGTCTCACTGTGCTAAGAATTATTACAAGCTACTACTTGTGTAAAATCAGTGAACTTGACACACCGTTGTAGCTACCAAGCTTAATAAAAACTGTGCTGTAACCTAAAATCACTGTGTTTTTTTAAAAAAAAACACTGCCTCCTCTCTCAGCAGTCAAAAAAGCCAAGCCAAATACAAATGGTGACACACTGAAAAGTGACCACAACCCCAACAAGAGCACAAAAACCTCCCTGTCCTTAGGCTACACTTGGAATTGTTTGTAGCTGTAGTCGACTACAGAGACGCTCATCACGACTGGAAATGGTATTTTTATAAAAATTATTACAATTATTACACCTATCAGAGGCTAACATAGAGTGTTCCACTTCAACTCACAGAAACAGACATGGAGACATCAAGTATTTATAGAAATATCTACAGACTGCAACTGTCTTTTATTTTTGTTGGGTTTTTTGTTTTTTTGTTTTAGGATCAGTGAACTGACCTTCAGAGTAAGGGTTTCATGACAACAGGTCACTCCAAACTAGTTTATTCTTGGTGTTGCTATTTCTTGGGCTAAATTGGTGTTAAACTTTTTCCAGAGTCTGAGGAGAGAACTTTTGCTGAATTTTTTTGCTGTGTGTTAAAGCTGTTGATTATTAGATTTAGTTTCACCTGCATTAATATCTGATGAGAAACATTTTTAACAAAGGGGAAATGCTGTCTTAACCTCCTTTAAATGCAGATACAAGTAGAAATTTGGAAATTCCACACTCCCCAGCTGCCCTAGACAATTAAAACATTGCTCTAACAAGCAGTGCTGAAGTCCTTATCTTGGTATCGAGCAGAGATGAAAGAAAATAAATGGGAAATGTGTGGCATGAAAAGGCTGACTGTTAAATAAAGCAAATGTTTTTCCCATTATTCTGCAAAAATATGAAATTAATGGAATGTACTTATGGAGGTTCATAGACCCACAGTGCCATTTTACCTTCACCTGAAATGTAAAAGGAACGTAAATGCAAAAACACCCAATTAACACAGCTCTGTCACTGAGCTACTGCTCCTCATTGCAGGTTTTGGTGTTTCCAAGGTTAAACAGAACGTTACAAAGAAGGATCAAAACTGAAGGATGAAATACTCATGGAGAGAGCTGATCTGAAGATGAAACTTGCCTTTGTGAGATGTTTTTGCTCGATATTTTCAACAGGCTGGACAAGTTAAATTGGCCTTTGAAGCACTGACAAAGAGAAACAGCCACCCAAACCTGTGCCCTTGCATCCATCCACTCCCACGGTTTCTCTGATTACATTCTTTGGGAAAGCAGCCCTAAAAGACACTCGAGGGCAAGAAAACAACTTCACAAAATTAGGGCAAAACCCCTCGGGTCCCACAAGACCATTTTCAAAGCAGACACTTGAAGGACTTAGGGAAGCGGTATCCAAAGACAATTTTAGCTTAAAAACTTCTGAAGAGCCGGGTCTGCTCCAAAGCTCAAAAGAGATATCTCAAAAGAGATGTCATGAAACTCCTACTGTGGCAAAAGAGTCCTTGGGTGGTGGGTCCTTGTCCAGGTGACGTTGCAGGCAGCAGAGCTGGAGGTGTTGGGATCCCTGACGACTTCCAGAGGGAAGGGGAGGCCGGCGTGGCCGTCCAGCCCACGCTCAAGGTCCTCCACTGTAGGAATAATCTGCCTTGTTGTGCATCACCAGCTTGTTGTCTACAAAGTAGAAACTGTCCGACTGTGTCTCGTAGGGATGCAGGATCATCTCTCGAACTGTGAGGGGGGGAAATGGGGGAAAAAGAGGAAAAAAACCCAACAGAATTAAGGGTGGTGCTCCACACCGGGCTCCAGCACTGTTCAGTGTCACCCAGGCAGTGCAAAATCAGGTGAAAAACCCAAAACCCAAATGGGAATTGCCCAAACCACTCCTTGTTGGTGTCTTTGGAACAAGGCAAGCATAATCGTGGAATTTTTATGTTGGAAAAGCCCTCTAAGACCTTAAAATCTAACCTGAATTCACTAAACCCTTGTGCCACATCCACACCTTCTTTGAACACTTTCAGGGATGAAAAATGCTCATAATCCAAATTTATAGAGGCACCATATAAAGTAGATCTCAGAACAAGAACCCATTACATTTTGGGTTGGGGTTCTTTTTGTTTTGTTTTTAAAAACAGTGACAGAACAGCAAACTCAAAGTAAATTTGTTCTGGCCTGATAGCAGGGCCTGCCTGTATTTTCCACAGGCTGTAATCTTAGTGCTGACACACACAATTAGGGGTTGTAAAGAGGAAGATGACAGAGATTTAATGCTTGTGCTATTGTGTCTCGGGAGAGAGGAGAGAAAATAAAAGTTATGTTCATATTAAAACCTCTCAAGCTCACAACATAGCACATAAAACATTAAAACAGATCATAACATTTAAGTTATCCATTTATTGGCTGTCTTTTTAATCTTATTTTTTTGCTTGTTTTATAACACAATTATCTTTTTTTTCTCCCTGATACCGAAGCTTCCCTTTTATGAATTAAAAAAAAAAAACAAAACAAGCAACTGCCTGGTGTGTGATGAGATACATCCTACTAGAAAACAAAATCAGTGCTAACACAGATATAAAAGGATGAATTATTTTACCCAACCCACTCTCTAGAGACAGCTTTTAAGAAAAGGCTCCCCCAAACCACCTCAGATGAATATCACAGTGTGACAACACAGAAATGAAAGTTTTTATTATAAAGAGCTTACTGAGATCCTCTGAGAGCTGGGGGAATTCATAGATGTGCTCACAGGTATTTTTACTGCTGGGGATGCAGAAGCCAAACTCAAAATCAAAACTTTTCAGCAGCTGGTCACGGAAGTAGTGCCTCTCAATCATACGGAAATTGTTAATGGGTTTGTCCCCTACCGTGAATTCCACCCTGAAAAAGAAGGGTAAAATTGATGTGAGCTTTTATGCTTCAGTAAGATCTGCACTATTCCTGAAAGGCAGAAGAATTGGCTGGAAAAAAAAGCCAAAAATATAAAGCAACAGCACTAATCAACTTATTGTTTCCTCTTTTACTTAAAGCATTTCACAGGGACACACCACAGCATGAGATAAACATCTTAAAGCTCATCCATGGGCAGGGACACCTTCCACTATCCCAGGCTGCTCCAAGCTCCATCCAAGCTGGCCTTGGACACCTCCAGGGATGGAACAGCCACAGCTTCTCTGGGAAACCTCTGCCAGGACCTCCCCACCCTTACAGTGAACAATTCCTTCCCAATATCTCATCTAACCCTGCCCTCTGGCACTGGGAAGCCATTCCCTGTGTCCTGTCACTCCAGGTCCTTTCCAGAAGTCCCTCTCCACCTCTCTGGGAGTCCCTTCAGGCACTGGAAGATGCTCTAAGGTCTCCCCAGAGCTTTCTCTTCTTTGGACAGTCTTCCCACTTTATTTTGCCTCTTTTATCTTCAGCACCAGGCTGACAAAACAGCTTAAAGTCACAGAGGAGGAAAGAGATTTGGAGACCCTCATAATAAATGAAAAAGCCCCCTGTTAATCAACTTCCTGGCAGGATGAACATGGAAGAGATGGGGTTTTATCCTTGAGATTTCAGATGTTTTCTGTGCCAGGCCAAGGAGCAGGGGGGGAGTTACTCACGTGGCTCCCACTTGCCGCAGCCTGAGAAAGGCCGGGGTGAACTGATAGCGCACGAAGCGTCCGGCGTTGGGGTCCACGTCCTTCCTGTCGTTGTGCTCCCGCTCTGCAACAGCCCAAAGAAAGCTCTGTCAGAGCTGCCTGAGAACCAGAAACTCAAGGGAATACTTGTGGTGGTGTTCTTGTGCCACATAAGCCAGGAAACATCTCTGGTCCTGTCCTGAGGTGTCCACCAGGTCTGGTGCTGAGCTCACCCTCCTCCCGTCCTGAGGTGTCCACCACTGGTCACTCAGAGGTGGAATGCTGCAGGATGGCCCTTTGCTCTGAGTGATTTCTTATCTCCTGGATTTCTGTTCCTCACGTCAGGGCTGCAGAGTGACTCTGAACAAAGCAATTTCACCTTGGCATTCTTGGTTTGCTACCTGCAAGCTACAGAAAACTCCCTCCCACCTGCAGGGAGGTGGGGAAGGGTTAAAAGTGCTTGGCCAGGAAAAGAACAGTTGCCCTGGGTTTTTATCACCACTAGCAACAGGCAACACTTGGATGCTTATAAGTAACACCTAAAAATTAATCAAACTGAGAAAAAAAAAGGCAAATGTTTAGTTTGTTCAATTTGCCTGTTGGCAGTTTCTCCCTTTTGGAAATACCATTTTCCTGACTCCTCAGTGAGAGATGTTAAACTAACAGCTCAACTATGTGCAAGGGGCACAAACTGATGAACAGCCAAGAAAAAAGCACCCAGTGATCTCCTCCTCCTCCTCTGCTCCTGTTTACAACATCCATCTGTCCCTTCCCATCACAGATGGCAACAGGAAGAGCACAGCCAGCTCTGCTCACCCTGCTGGTACAAAGAGACACCTGAGAAACATTCCTGCTGCAAGATGGGGCTACAGCCCTCCTGCAGAGGAGAGATTCTGCTACTCTTGGGAAATGTGTGGAGTAAAAGGAGTGGGGAAAGGCAAAAGAATGCATTTGTTCATGGAAACCTTGTTTTGTGTGTGCACTCACCTGAAGCTGCTGGCTTGGTGATTTCAAACAAGACTGTGCCAGATTCCATGTCCCGGATTTTGAACCTGGTGAAGTCTATCTTGTAAACATTTTCCTCTGGAGTGCACAAATAATCTGCAGGGGGAAGCAAATTTAAATGAAGGCTGCCCTGAAATACCAGGAATTTCTGGCTGTTCTCTGGAGGCCACACCAGCAGGGAGAGCAGCCCAAATGCATCTCCACTACTGAGAGGTAGTGGAGGGTTCAATTCAAAACTGATTTTTCTGAAGACAGTCTCAGTTCTGGAGGCTCACACTGCCCAGCTCAGACAGGAGAGGGGAAAGAATTCTCTCCCCCAACACACAGAGGTCATCACCTTTCCCCAACCCTGTGCCAGCAACTTCTGCATCCATTTCCTCCCGGGGTACTGAGACTAGTCAGCACCTCCATCAAATCCCGGCCTCTGCAATGCTAAGAGGCTTTGCCTGTTTTAAAAAGTGCCCTGTGGCAGAATGTGAGGGCTAAGCAGCTTTGGGAGCACTAAGCCGACTGCACTTAACTGGAACAGGAGTCCCCTCCCCTGTGCCACCTCCCTGCTCCAGCCCCCTGCAGACAAAGGGTGGCCTCTCCTCTCCACTGATGCTCACCCCACACCAGGGCTTGTTTTCCTCAGCAGTGAAAATGATGTTGAAGCCTTTCCCTGTGTTAGGAAAACAGGGAGCAGAGCCCTTCCCTGCTTTGGGCATCTTTGAGAGAAATTCATGGAATCAGAGAATCCTCAAGGTTGGAAAAGCCCTCTGAGATCATCAAGTCCAACTTTTCACCCTGCACTGCTGTGCTCACCACTGAACCGTGTCCCAGGTGCCACATCCACAAGCTTTTTGAACACTTCCAGGGATGAGGATTCCTCTAGTAAAATCCCCACAGTTTTGGCCTTCAGCCTTGCTGTGCCCTGAGCCAGCTCCTGGCACAGGAACCATCCTCCTCCCTGGGGAAGGAGCACATACAGCACAGATTGAAAGCAGCTCCAATAACTTACCTTACCCTGACAAATCTAAAGAAATGCTCTGTGTGGACAAGTCAGGTCAGCTTTCAAACAACAGCACATTTGATTGTTGTAGGAGACTGGTTCTGGAGGTTCCAAGGTGAAAATAATACTTTAACATTCTAATTTGAAGCACTTTCTCAGCTACTAATTCCTGGTGTTAATCTGAGCTAATCACTTATTTCTGTCTGCTTTCCTATTTCTGAAACACCAACAAATCCATCCACCTGAGGCTTAGTCACTGACTACAAAAACAAGTTACAAGTGCTCAGAGCTCAGACCTGCCCATGCCAACCCAAATTCAGCACAGGTCTAAGAAATCCACGACCACTGTGAGAGACTTCTGAGCTCCTGGGCACCAACACCTGGCACTTTCCTAGAAGCCTTTTATTCCTTCCAAATCTCCAGAATTTGGAGAACTGTCCAAGGAAACTCTGTACGAGGAACAGAGGTGATAAATGTTTCTCCCTGGACAGTTTTACTGCTCTCCAACAACCCCATATGGTGAATGCTCAAAGGAATGCCAGAGAATTTGTGGATGCCCCATCCCTGGAAGTGCTCAAGGCCAGGCTGGATGGGGCTTGGAGCAACCTGATCTAGTAGGGGGTGTCCCTGCATGGCAGAGGGGAGGGAAGTGGATGATCTTTAAGGCCCCTCTTAAGCCAAAACACTGAGATTCTACAATTCTATAAATGGGTGTTCTGAGAGAGGACAGTGTTCAAAGCATCCCTGGCATTTGGCAGGGATTTTCTCTTCCCTATCAACACAGCACAAGGAAAAACTGACACCAGCACCCACGCTGTCAGCAAGAACAAGCTAAAAGCTCGACCTTTTCACTACCACAAGAAAACACAAGCCTGTGTTTGGTCAACTATCCCAAGAACTGGACAAAAATCTCCTTTTGTGTCTTTAACAGTAGCCAAGAAGACAAGACATGAATTTAAACCCAGCCCTTGCCTTAGGCCCTGATGTTTAGCATTCCTCAGGGAGGTGTCCTGCAATCACACCGGTGATTTTAGGCTCTGACACATCAACCACCCCAATTCCTGACCTGCCCCACAACCTCCCAGCTCCGAGCACCAACATGCAAAACACAAACTGATGGAAGCAGGCACAGCTTCCCAGAGCCCAGCCTCCCCTTCCTAGCCCCATGACCACTGGCTGTTCCCTGGGAAGGCTGTTGGGAACAGGCAGCAGTTGCCCGGGAGCCCGGGACACCTTCCCTGGAGCACGCTGGCAAATCTGAAGCCGCGTTTGTCTGCAAGTTAATTATTAAGTGTTTCTACTCCTGCAGAATTCCTGCCCATCCAGCACCATGGCAACAGCTTTATCCCCCTCCTTGGCAGCAGCGTTGCTGCAGTAACAGTGTCCATGACTCATCTGGAGCAGAGGAGAGCCAAGCAGAGCCTCCAAAGAGGAGTAAACCCCGGGTAGAATCCCCACCAGGCTCCTGCTCATTGATGTCTGCACCCCTACACTTTTATTTTCCAACTCTTTTTGCCCTGATAATATTTTAAACCCCTTTTTTGGGGGGTTTGTTTGGGATTTTTTAATCACTATGCCAATATACCACTGGATACCATCCGGGAAGATCAGCTGCCAGAATACTGCAATCAAGTGGGTTTTTTTCCTCCTCTGGCAGTGCCCAGTCTCCTAGAAAGAAAGAAAAAAAAAAAAAACAAAAAACCAGAGGAATATATATTCCTCTCAGTCCGTATTACATTTGTTTCTGCTATTCCTGCTCAAAAATCAATCAAAGTAGCCACGTGCTGGTTTTTTCCCCCACACGTAACCAGAGCCTGCGGCTGCACTGGAAGGCCTTATTGGGAATGGGCTGTTTGCAATTGGCAGATCCTTCTGCTTAGCTGAGCACTGTCAGATTTGCTAATCTCATCACACACACACTTATTTTTAAATTACTGTAGGGCCCAGTTGCCCACACTTCCGTGACTCACTTAAATGTATCATCTGCTTCCCTTATCCGAATTCACCGCCGCCACAATTCGGGGAAGGGAGGCAGCAGCCGTGGTTATTTTAGCTGGGAATGAGGCAGATCAAACCTCCACAGAGGGGATTCTTACAGAGAATGGTGGGTTGGTCTCTCAGGACAGAGTATCTTCTTGTTTCTTCCTCTTCCCCTGAAGCAGTTGTGCTGTTTTCCATGTTAATAACTGTGATGTTAATCACACATCACGGTGTGTCCCTGAGCCTTCAGTACTCACCTGATTTAGGGGTGAAGGCATGGACACAGCAGCACTGCCATGGAAAACCCAACAGATTGGTTCTTATCCTAAAGTACCCACACTCAGCAGTGCAAAAAAAAAAAAAGGTCACAGAAGAGCAGTACTTCCTATCCTTTCCTAAAGCCCAGGGAATTGTCATGTCCCATACCTCCATCCCCAAACCATTCCTGAAAACAATTCACCCGGTACTTGCAGCCACTTGTCACTCACACATTCCTGATGGTGCCTCTCCAGCTTCTTTCCCATAACCTCTGGATTGTGCCCAAAGATCTGCAACTCCCCACTTTTAGAGACAATTTCTACCTTAAGACCTATCACAGTTGTGGAGAGTTTGGATCACAACCAACACCACTGTGGGGGTCTGAGGAAGCAGCAGAGGTGACTGGCTTCCCAAATCTGGCTCAATTAATTCCTTCACAAATTCTCCAATTTCCTCTGTAGGAAAAAGTGATTCCAAAGTGACCCAAACAGTTCAGTAGTCTCCAGCTCTGCTCTCAGAATCAGCAGGTGCTCCTTCTCCTGGTACAGTTCTAAGGGAAGAGACAGAAGATCCAGGAAACCTTCCTGCCCTCCCAAACCCAACCAAGATTACAAAATAAACCAGCAGAGCAGCCTGGACAATGCCAACAGGCACTGCCTGTGAACACTGGCACGTCCTGAACCCTGGTGCATAATTCCAGGTGTGTATTTTAGCAGAAGAACATAAAAAGTGAGAGATAATACAGTGCTAAATAACACAGGAAAGCAAACAAAGGCACTTTCTCCTCTGGACCTCTCCCTGTCATTTAAATGCAAGGGATCGTGTTTGATCCTCATCACAGACAGCTAAAATTTGTTCCTACATTTCCAAATCTCCTTTGCAACCACCTCACCAGGCATATTTTATCACAGATTCACAGGGCAATAGGGTTCACTCTCTTTGTTGTTCTCCTTTCAAGATCCCTTCTCCATCTCTGCAATCAGGAGGAAGCACGTGTCCCCTCTCACAGACACCAGGGATATTTCTGGGCTCATCAGAGCCTAATCTCAGATGGGGCAGCTCCTATTTTAAGGCCTCAAGAGCCCACTAAGGAAAGCAGAGTGCAGCCAGGGTAAGAAAAAACTGAAAATCTGGTCCTGGAAATGGCTGTAAAGCAGGAGGATGCTGTACATGAGACTGAGACAACAGCAGTGACTTGTAACAGGAATTTCTCTCCCCAACACAGACAACAATAATTTAGGGAATGGATGATGAGGCTCCTGTAGTTATGCAGGCCTCTTTCCTAACATGCATTAACCAACAAGGTCAGGAGCTATTTTGAAGCCAACTCCCAAGACATAAGCCAGGTATAAAGCCAAGACAACTGCAGGGGAACTGCCAGGAGCTGGAGATTAGGAGATTATCAGATTGAAGAGTCTCAGGAGGAAGCAAAAATAGCCCAGACCTCATGAAGAGGCCAAGCAGTGACGCAGGACAGGAGCAGGACCTGAGGGGAAGGCAGGGCGGGTTCCAGGTGCTATTGATACACCTGCCCAGACAACCTGGGTTCAGTTAAAGAAAAAAATAAACCATTTCCCTGCCCTCTGCCTCAGCAGTTCAAGCCCTGTGAAACAAAGCCAGGAAACAGGATCTACTCCTGTAAAACAGATCCCTTCAACCCAAACCAAGGGGTTTGGGAAACCAAAGACAGGGGAGGGAAGCAGCTGCCCTCTGACCTAGCTCTGGAATTAGGCTGCTGCAGTGTCCCAGAGGGAAAATCCTGCACCAGAAGGATCCCACAGGGGTTTTTCCACAGGAGCACATTTACTGTCAAGGAAGCAGAGGGTTTTAGGCCAGGAGGCTCCAGGCTGAGGCACTTCCCAAGGTCCCCAGAGCCCCTCAGTTGCCAAGTCCTACTACACAGCTCACCAGGCTCTGATTTTTGTGGCAGCCTGCTCATCTCTTTTTTCTTTTTTTTTAATTTTAGCTAGAGCTTTCCAGAGCTAGAGCTTTTCACCCTCTCACAATTAATTTGATCACAGCCTTCAGCCTGCGGATGGAGCTGCTCTTCCCCCATTTCCAAGGCACCCAAACACTTTCTCCTGCCCCCTTTTCATGCTGATTGCATTCAAAATCTGAAACTACATGCACAACATCAACTAAATCAGCTATTTTGGGGCTGAGCCAAAGCCAGGCTCTGCCCAGACCCTCAGGATGATTCCCTCAGCTTTGCTCTTACCTTTGCCATTTCCACCAGGGATGGCCCAAACCCACAACCCTGGGAGAAGGAGGAATCCCACACCACACACACCCCACGTGTGCTGCCCCTGGGAATCCTACCAGCCCATATTATACTGTGAGACTCTGGGAAACACAGAGCCCTGGAAAAGCTCACAGCCCGTGTGGGATGCTGAGGGCAGGGTTGTGGGGAGAGCAGCCTGGCACAGCTCTGGGATGTGGCTCTGCAACAAGAAATCAGCACATCAAAACACAGCCACACATCACAGCCTGGACATGGCAGAACAGGGATTTATTAACCTCGCAGACACCCACGGCTCCTCAGAGCTCCCAGCAAAGTACATTCTCCCCATTAACTAGGGAGGGAAGTCATGGTCCAAGAGTAGCTTTGAAGATGGATTCATGCACATCTGCCTCACATTCCTATTAGTGCCTCTCTCTCTCCTTACCTATCCAAACCCCATGGATTTAGAAATGGATTTGAACATGGATCCTGAATGGTTCAGCTTTACAGGACTTGAACTGCTGAGGCAGAGGGCAGGGAAATTGTTTATTTGTTTTTTATCTTTAATCAACTGCAGGAAACTGGTATGGAAGTCCCCCAAGAAGGGTCTGGCCTGCCTAACCCACTGAGGCAGCCCTGTGCCAAGCTGGCCTTTAGCTAAAGCTGCCTAGAGAAGTCTCAGAGAAATCCCAAGTGACAGCTCGAGGAAGAGATTACTTTCAGAAACGATTACGTGTGTGTTCCTTATTTTTAGGGTTTGTTTTGAAACTGTTTCCAAGCTTGTAATCAATGATTTAACCCCCTGGTTCACTAAAATAAAATCAGCATTAGAATAAATCTTAAAATGTAAGATTTGATCTGGTATTACAGACAAAGGTGATAAGCAGGGCAGCCTCAGAAGCTGGAGCTTGTCTTTTGTTGCACATCTGACTCCTCTGATCCTCTGGCTGCCTCAGTAATTAATTGCAATTTGAACTGAGCTCTGCCCCACTCCTTTGCTAATCTTAAATTAATCACGTCATGAGCTTTTTCCGCTTTTCCCAACCACAGTTGTGTGAGCGAGTGACAAATCCCGCTAATTGCAAAGGAAATGGTTCTCTCTTCTTTACACCTGATCCAGCTGGAGCAGTGCCAGAGCCAGCCTGGCCAGAAGGCCCAGCTATCCCAGGGCAGCATCCCAGATCCGTCAGGCTGGACCCCAGCGGGCCCGGAAACGCTGTGGGGAGGGAACTGCCGGGGAATTTCACATTGGAAGGACGCAGAATGTGCAGGGCAGCTCACACAACTCCCCAGTTAAGCTTATTAGAAGCACATTAGGAGCAGAGCCCAGCTGGCTCCTGTGGCTGCCCACAGAGCCACATCCTGCCTCGCCACCCTCCCAGCCCAGCCACCTCCCATTCGGTCAGCTGCACCTACTGGGAGAGCAAAGTCCAGCTGTGCTGCCTGATGGAAAGGTGATTAGGGAGGAATTCCTCCCTGTCGGGCTGCCGAGGCACTGGCACGGGTTGGGCAGAGAAGCTGTGGCTGCCCCATCCCTGGAAGTGTTCAAGGGAAGGTTGGATGAGGCTTGGAGCAACCTCATCTCGTGGAAGGTATTCCTGTTATCAGTGAGGCAGTCAGAACGAGGTGATTTTTAAGGTCCCCTCCAACCCAAACCATTCTGTGCTACAGCCAGAATTCCACCTCTCCATGCACAACCTGGCAGCCTGCTCAGAGACACACAGCCTGCTCCTGGTGTGAGCATTCCTCAAACACACCCTCCCGTGGTACCAAGCCCTGCTGGGATGTGGTTGATGAAGCAGCCCTAAAACCTGGCCAGCCCTCCCCAGGTCCACAGTTTCATGCAGTCCCTCGACAGCGTGAGCTGCCGTGCTAGTGGCCCACGAGCGTGGATGAAGATGGATTATCCTCCCTCTGGAACAACAAAGGGCATCCAGGGCACCAGGACATTTCTGTTGCAGCCCCAGCACCAGCTCCTCCTTCAAACTGTCAAAGGCAGAATTGCTGCAACAGGGTGTGGTGTCTGCCCTGACACTCAGCACGTCCAAAAGGTTGGGGCAGCTGGGAACTTCTCTCCCACAGCCTCATCCTCCCTCCTCCCCTACCTGAAGCAGAAGAGTTGAACAGTTTCTCATTGCTATTTTTGGCCATCTGTTTTTAAGGGTGTAGAAATGAGCAAATGCCTGCCATAGAATGCCCCAAATAATCATTTGGTGTTAAAGATCTGAAAAATATTGTTTGCTTGCTGTTGAACCCACCAGGACAAAAACTGAGCTTGAGAAGGGGAGCTGCCAAGTGATAAGATACAATCTACTCAACATGGATGTACTGTTTACCTCTATCCCCAAACTCGCTGAGGCTTTCAGGTGTGGAGAGCATTTCCTGGCTCCCACACATCCAGCAGGACAGGAAGCACTTCCCATGGTAAGCCTGGGACAGCATCCCAGTGCCTGGCTCTGTTTAGCATGACCCATCCGTGTGCCAGCATGTCTCATAGCGGGAGGGGAACACAACATTTCCCTGCATTTCACATCCTCCCTGTGCTCCAGAGCACTCTGACCCAGGGTGGGAAGAGGCAGACAACAACCAGCTCTGCTCCAAGCCTGGCTCACCAGCTTTAGCCTCCCCTGCTCCCTGGGAAGGCAGGAGCTCACCGAGAAATGCACCATCCACCCCCACTGATGGCACATGAGGTGACAGCAAGGGTGTGGGGTGGCCCTGTCCCCTCCAGACAGCACTGGCGAGGGCAGGGACGCGGAGGCTGCCATGAAGTGAGCACGCAGAGCTTCACACAGCCACGGCTCGGATTCACCACCCAGCTGAGGATGCTGGCAGGATGCTTCAGTGCCTGCTGCGTGGCTCTCCCTGCCACAGGCAGGGGATTTCTGGGCCTGGGCAGTGAATCACGCAGCTGAGCTCGCAGAAGGGCACCCAAGGGTCCCCAGCAACAGCAGCCCCTCTCAGAGGAGCCTCTGTGAGCCCTTCCTGAGGGCTGACACGAGTCCCTGCCAGGCTGTCCTCCTCCCCTGCTGCTCACACAGCAGCCCCACGGGGCTGCCTGCACACAGCAGCACCCACAGCCGCATCCTGCCTCCCCAGGGCTCCGTCACAGCCCAGGAGGTGACACAGAGCTGGCTTTGAGGCCACATCGCAGAGCACGGCCAGACCCCGGCCAGCCTCTCTGCCCTGACAGCCCAGAGACACAACCCAAGGGTCCTGGGACGTGGGGAAAGGGCTTTTTGGGACACCAGGGCAGATTGTGCCTGGGCATTACTGAGGCCAGGCTGGCCTGAGGTACAGATATTACCATGGAATGCTTTGGGTTGGAAGGGACCTTAAAAACCATCTGGTTCCAACCCCCTGCCAGGGGCAGGGACACCTTCCACCAGCCCAGGTTGCCCCAAGCCCTGTCCAACCTCATCTTGAACACTTCCAGGGATAGAGCAGCCACAGCTCTGTGCCAGGGCCCCACCACTCTCCCAGAGAGGAATTTCTCCCTAATATCTAATCTAAACCTGCCCTCTATCAGTGCGAAGCCATTCCCCAGCCCTGTGTGCTGCTGTCCCAAGCTCTTCTGCCAAGTACAACAGCCCCTCCAGCCACCCACCACCTCCAAGATGCCCTCAAGACCACGGGTGTTAGACTGGAGAGACAGAAACTGGGATGGGGGGCTGCTATGAAGTCCCCCCCATGCTGTGGCCAGGGATCCGGCCCATCCCCTTGCCGTGGGCACAGGGTGGGAGGCTCCCCTTGGGGCGCAGGCACAGGGAACGGGTGATGATGGGGAGAGCAGCCAGGAGCATCCCAACACCGACCTTCGGCCAGAGTTGGGGGGCTGCATCCCCAGCTCCGGCACTGCCCCGTCCTTTCGGTGGTACCCAACCTATGGGTGCCACATCCTGGTGCGCGCTCTGTCCCCTGCGGTGCTGCATCCCCACTTCTTGTCCCCCGGGAAGAGAGGGGACCGGCTCCCCTTTTCCCTCTGGGTTAGCCCCCTTGAAAAGGGGAACGGCTCCTCTTTTCCCCTCGGTTTAGACCGCTCGGAGAAGAGGACCGGCCGCCCTTTTTCCCCCGGGAAAAGCCCCACGGGGACACGGTCCCCATCCTCCCCCCCGCCCCGCCATCCCCGGTACGCACCGCTGGTGACCCGCTGCAGCCCCAGCACGTCGTCGGGCCCGATGAGCGCCTTTCGGCCCAGCTCCTCCTCGGTCCTGGCCGCCGCCGCCCCGGCCCCGCCGCTCTTCTTCACCTTCATGGCCCCGCCGCCGCCGCCGCCGGTGTGAGCGGCCCCGGCCCCGCTGCGCGCCGCCGCACCGGGAGGGGCATCGCCATCACCGCCCCCGGCCCGCCCCCGCCCGCGCAGCACCG
This sequence comes from Prinia subflava, assembly GCF_021018805.1. NCBI lineage: Eukaryota > Metazoa > Chordata > Aves > Passeriformes > Cisticolidae > Prinia > Prinia subflava. The sequence continues at coordinate 6,891,017 of NC_086254.1, forward strand.
CCCGGCCCCGCGGAGGGGGAGGAACCGGGGCGAGCAAGGGAAGCGACTCCCCCCGCGCTGCTCCCGGGGGCTCAGGGCAAACCCTTTCTGCTGGACGAGACTGGGGTCTCCCCGCTCCTGCGAACCGCCCGCCACGGGGGTCACCCCCTCCCCAGGAGCGCGGGGACAGACACCAGAGCTGGCCCAGAGCACAGGGACACCCGCCACAGTCACCCTCAGACCGATACAGAATGGATGAGCTGGACCCCGCTGGGGTGGGCTCTGCACGCATGGACAGGGTGGACCCCAGGAACTGCCCCCCCTCCCCAACTAAGTATTTTTGGCTAAATACCCATAAGACAGGAGCCAGACCCCATAAAGCAACAGGAAAGCTGGGCCAGCGGGAGGCAGGGCAATAGGTAGCCCCCAAAAGGCTAAAGGAGGTTCACACAGCCCCAAGTCAGCCCCCCACAGAACAGGGGGTTCTTTATTTACACAGCAGCTTCTTCTGAATACAGCACCAGGCTGGGGGTGCACAAAGGCAGCACCCTCCCTCCCCTCTCTGCCTCTGTGGGTGCAGGAGGGCTCAGCACCCAAATTGAGACCCCTTCCCATCTCCCAAAGCAGCCACTCTTCCCACTCCTGCATCCTGGCCCTGGCACACCCAAGCCAAGCAGCCAGGTCTGGCCCTGGGGTGCCTTTCTGGGCTGTGAGTCTGTGACAACAACACCCCACGAGGTGGGGACAGCCCCAGGCCTCGCTCAGTCCATCTTGGTGGGCTCCTTCTTACGCAGCCTGGTCTCCCGGACAATCTTGGCCAGGGACAGGAGAATTGGGACAGCCATGGGCAGGAAGAGAGGGATGTAGATGGCAAATTTCTGGTCGTCAGGGAAGTAGAGGAGATGGAGGAGAGATGGGTCAAAGAAGGCCCTCTCCGAGGAGGTGACAGCCTCCTTGCTGGCTTGGAAAGCTGCATGCAGGTGGCCCAGGGACAGCTTGGTCACAGCGCTCTGGACTGAGGCCACTGCCTTGTACACCTGTATGGGAACAACACCAAGGGTCAGGCCCTGGCCAGGGAGGGCAACAGGGACACTCAGCCCCCTCTGCTCCCCACCCCAGGGCGCCCCAGCCCTACCTCAGAGGCAACATCATCCTTGATGACGATGTTTCCAATCTTGTCCAGGAGCTGGGCCAGCGAGGTCAGGGTGGTGGACACGGTGGCGATGTTCTCCACAGTGTGGGCCCAGAGCAGGTGGTCCAACTCCCAGTCAGCCAGCCCCTCATTCCCTGGGCCTTCCAGCAGGAACTCAGGGGGCACCTCATCCTGAGACAGCCCGAAGAGTAACCTGGCAGTGGAAGGGATGGTCCTAGCCCAACATCACAAGGCTGCATCCCTGTGAGCTCCCTGCTCTTCTTTAGAAGAGTGTTTAGTCCAAATCCTGCCTAATTGCCTCCTGGATGTGTGGCACGATAAGCCAAGCCTCCTACCTGAGATGGGGGATGTGCCAGCACCCCTGGCCACAGAGCAGTGCTGGCCAGTAGCCAGCACCTCGAAGGCCACAAAGAGCCACCCTCAGCCTCCCAGAGGGCACGGAGGGAGGAGTGAACAAGTTTCACAGGAGTGAATTGTGTTTGAGTACAGCCTGTTCTGACCCCACTGACTTCCACAGAGGCCTGGGGAGGGAAGAGCACATCCTCACCGGAGCTGGGCCAGGAAAACCTCCATCACTCGTGCCATGTCCACATCCACGTGCAGAGGGAGGGAGGCTTGGGGGGAAGCAGGGGCTTCAACGTTGTAAACCTGCAGGAGAACATGTCAGCGAGGCACAGCCATGGCCTCAGGGCCACCAGCTGGGAATGGGGAGCCACCAGCTTGTCCCAGCACTGCCAGCACCCCCATGGCTCCCATACCATGATGCCACCCCAGCGAGGGCTGTGGAAGGCGTTGGTGCTCACTGGGGCCCCATCCTTGTCCTGGATGTACAGAGGAGAGTGGGAGCGCTCTGGCACATACAGCAGGAAGTTCAGCACGGGGTAGAGTGAGGCAGCACTGGAGCCTGCAGTAGGACAGAGTGACAGAGCAGTTGTGGCTGGCAGGGACAGCAAGAGCAGCCCACAGCCCAGCTCCTCCTCCACAGCTACCCCAGCAGCTCTCACATGGGCTGGGGGGAAAGGGAGCCACGGTGCCATGGGACAGATCCCAGTGAGCCACGAGCATGGTGCTCACCCAGCCGGGCCTCCACGGGGTTGATGACGTGTGGGAGGCTGTGAGCACTCAGGAGGAAGCTGGAGGACTCCTTGTCATAGCGTGGTGTCACTCCTAGGACAGCATAGTACAGGATCTGCAGGCACACAAGGGACACGTTGGTGGCAGAGAAGCGCATCCCAGGGAGGTCAGGGCTGGGCTTTCCCCACCATCTCTCCCAGCCCTCACCTGTGAATCCACAGAAAAGTTGGCCACCAAGCTCAGTTTGTCCAGGACAGGCTTCACGTAGCGGTTCACAGCCCCCTCAATGTCCCAGTCCACGGTGTGGGACTTGGGGTCAGGGTTCAGCAGGCTGAAGGTGATCTCATACCCTGCAAGGACCCACAGCCTGTGAGCCACCGAGGCCACAACAGAGCTCCCAAGAGCAGCAGGGCCTGTCCCCTCCTCCCTGGCCCACCCCAGTGTGGGGTGACACCAACAGAGCAACCACAGCACAACCCCAGCCCAGAACAACTGCTGCAGACAAAGGCTAGCCCAGAAGACATCCAGGGCTGCTCCAAGCAGAGCAGGAACAGGCTCTTCCCCAGGAGCAGGCAGCTTTCCCGAGCCAGGGGACAGGGAGGGAGGGCACAGCCGTACCCAGGCTGGATTTGAGGGTGCGCCGTGCGTCGGGGCTGAGCTGGCCGTCGGGCACGCGGTCCGACAGGGCGGCGGCGATGGAGCTGGCCGTGAAGGACATGGCCTGTGCCACCTCCCGCAGCCGGGCCTGCAGGGCAGCCAGGCTGCCCCCTGCCCTCACCAGGGCACTGCGGTGCTTCCCCACGTACACACTGACACCCTGGGGATGGCAAAGGGTGAGGGCTGGGAGCGGCATGGTGGCACCTGTGACAGCCACCTGTGACACATGCCACCTCCCAGGGGTGAAGCATGCAGAGGCTGGCACCTCAGGGTGCTGCTCCCTACCTGAGGCAGGAGAGAGGAGGTTTCAGGGACCACATACATGGTCAGAGAGCCCAAGGTGGTGTCCTGCAGCCGGTGCAGAGCAGCATCAGCCTCTGGGGAAGATGGAAGCGCTGGCAGAGTTGGGAATTTCACTCCAATCCCTGTCTCACTCTGAGACAAAGCAAAGTGTGTTCTCTGCTCAGCCAGCCTCGGGGAAAGGAGCTTCTCAGCAATTCCCTGCTCCAATACCTCGTGCAGTCGCTGCAGCCAGCGCTGCCTCCTCCTGAGCCGTGGTGCTGCGATAGCGCATCTCATAGCGGGACGTGACCCTGGTTCTCACTGCAGGGACAGAAAACCTGAGTGCCCCTGCTGATCCCAGGCCCCCCACAGGAGCCTGGTGCACACATGGACAGGGGACAACCCCAGGGGGACACCTGGCATGAGGTCCTTTGGGTGAACCACTATGGGATACAGCATCACCAGTCCACACTGGCAGTGAGACAGCCCCACACCAGCCAGACACATCCCACCCTCTGAGGGCTCCATCGTCCCCATCCCCAGGCCATGGAGCTGGTCCTTCCCCTGCAGTGCCCTGGAACCTCGTTGTCCCACTCCCTGCAGTGCCAGCTCAGGGCAGGATGATGCTGGTGAACGCAGTTTGGGGTCCCGGGAGCTCCGGGCAGATTGGGACCTGCAGGAAAGGACGAGGAGTGGACGGGGCAGGGACAGACAAGGGGGTCTCTCACGGTTCACGGAAATCTCCATCTCCTGCACGTCCCTGAAGGGCAGCGGCCTCGGCAGGTCCCCGGGCACCGAGCCCGGACTGAAGACCACGGCCATGGGCACCACCAGCTGAACCTGCACGGGGGCAGCGTCAGCCCGGGCTCCCGAGCCCCCAGACCCGCCGGCCCCGGGCCCGCCCGGCGCTCACCGGCTGCTGGGCGAGCCCGTCGATGTCCGCGTAGGGCAGGGCAGCGCGGTACGTCTCGGTCGTTTTCCACCACAGCGGCAGTCCCAGCACCACGGCGATGGTCGCGAAGGACAGGGCGGCGCGCCGGCCCCGCGCCCGCTCTGCGGGGACAGCGCTCAGCACCGGCTCGGCTCCCCGGGAAGCGGGATCGGGAAGCCGGGAGACAGCGAACAAACACCGTGCATCCGAACCCGCCAGTACCTGCCTCATCCGCCGCCATCGCCGCCGCCGCCACCATCTTCACTTCCTGGCCCAGCCGGGGAGGGCGCGCCCTGCGCCAGCCCAACCAATCAGAGCTCACAATACCTAAGGCAGCCAATGGGCGCGGTGTGCGCCGCGCCGTGGAACAGACGGGCGGGCAGCGGAACCAATCAGAGAGCGCAGCGGCCGTGAGGAGGCGGGTTTTGACCTCTACGAGTGCCGCGGAGGGACACGTCGCGGTGCCGTGACGGGCACCGGGACAGCGCCCGAGTACCGGGACCGGGACCCGGAGAGGGGGGACTGGAGCTCCTCACCCGCCCCATCGCCCTTAGGGGGATCCCACCCACGCCCGGCCAAGCTCACGGAGCCTCACGATGTGTGCGGGCGGGCGGAGACCCAGCACAGCTCATTGCATAAGTGATCACAACACGCTGCCGGTGATGCCCGGAGAGGGCGGAGGGACGGAGCGGGGTGGAGGGGGAGGCCAAGTGCTCCCGGGTGCCCCGCGGCGAGGAAAGAGGCGGCACAGCGCTGTCTCTACCATTTATTCGTTGTTAGGCTATTTGGTACACGGGGTGCACACGGCGAACACAACACAGGCGCCCCAAGGGCGGCAGCGACCAAGACTGCAAAGCTACGGCAGGGCAGGGGCACCCCCAGGCCTCCCCTCCTGCCCCCCACGCGGCCTGCCCTCCTCCCCTCACGGCCCGGCCGGAGCCCCCGGCCAAAGGGGCACCCGGGTGGCTCCCCCAGGGCCCGGCTGAGCCGGAGCCCCCCTTCCATCTGCGGACATCCCGCGGGGCGCTCCCCCCTTCCCCTCCCCGCGTGGCGGCTCCCCTGGGTGGCTGGGGTGGAAGCGGGGTGTGAGCGGTGGCGGGGAGGGGGCCGGGGCGGGGGCCGGGGCCGGTGGGGTGCCCGGCCGGGGCTCAGTACGCGTGGTTGGCCACGTAGAGGGACTGCCCGGCGGCCCCCGAGTCGTCGCCGCTGCCCTCGTACTTGCCCAGCGCTGCCAGCCCGTTCACCTGCGGGGGAAGGAAAGGTCAGTGGTCACGCTGGGGTGTCGCTCAAAGTCACCCCAAGTCACTGGGGACACAGCCTGCAGGGTTCCCCAGCTCATGGGGACACCTGGGGAGCAGGTGGCCTTTGACACACCTCATCCCCCTATGGGAACACAGCTCTCACTGTCCCCCCACAGACAGCACTGTGTCCCTCCCGTGGCATCCCTTGTCCTGTGGGACAAAGCCCTTGGTGGTTTCCCCCAGCCTGTGGGACACGGTCCTCAGCCACCCCTCCTCCCACGGGCACACAGTCCTCGGTGTCCCCTCCACCCCTCCCAGGAGGGCCACCACCATCACCTCTGCACGCTTGACAAACTCCTCGGTGGCAGCGTCGGCGTTGTCCCTCTGCCCGCGCCAGGCGCTGAGCGCCGACGCCTGCAGCGCCCGCCCGTACGAGAAGGTGAGGGCCCATGGCCGCACCAGCGGGCACGTGTTGATGGCGTTGAGGTTGATGGAAGCCTCCTCCTCACTCTGACCCCCAGACAGGAAGGTGACACCTGTGGAGAGCAGGGTTATGGCACGGGAGGGGACACAGGGTATCGCTCTACTGGTCTCTGCCATGTGCCAGGGCTGGTACCTGGCACGGCTGGGGGCACGGTGCGGCGCAGAGCAGTGACAGTGGCCATGGCGATCTCCTCCGGGCTGTACTTGGTGGGGCAGGAGTGCCCAGGGGTCACCATGTTGGGCTTCAGCAGGGTCCCCTCCAGGTAGACGTGGTGGTCGCTCAGTGCCTTGTAGACAGCTGCCAGCACCTGGGGAGGACAGGCAGCGTTGGAGTCCCCTGGCATGGCACAGCACAGCACGGTGCCCACCCTGCTGCCACCACACCACTCACCTTCTCCGTCACGTACTGGCACCGCTTGAGATCGTGGTCACCATCGGGCAGGATCTCCGGTTCCACGATGGGCACGATGCCATTCTGCAAACAGGACAGACAGATGCCATCACAGGGATGTCGCTGGGCACCCCTCAGCCCCATGGCTCCATGGGACAATGCCCAGATCTGCAGAGCGATGCTCAGCCCCGAGGCTCAGTGCCCCCCTTGGCGGTGATGCCCAGCCCCAGGGGGGGTGCCCAAGCTGAGAGGGTCAGTTCCCAGCCCTATGAGTAATGCCCATGTTTGTGAGGTGCACGTAGCAATGCCTGGCCCCATGGATTGATGCCTGACCCTGGGGGTGATGCCCATGCCACAGGGCAGTGCCCCATGTCCACCCACGTGAGGTGTTACCCAACACAGGGGTTATGTCCAGCCGCTGGGGATGATCCCCAGGGATCATCATCACCGCACAGGCGCAGTGCTGAGCCTCACAGATCTGTGCCCACCCCCGTGGGGCAATACCTGCCCACACAATACCCATCCTACAGGTCACTGCCCACCCTGAGGGGCCAGGGCAGCAGGCACGTACCTGCTGGCAGATGCTGGCATAGCGGGCCAGGACGTTGGCGTTCTCCATGATGGCAAGCGCGGAGGGAGTGTGCTCGCTGATCTTCAGCACGCAGCGCCACTTTGCAAAGTCTGCCCCGTCCTTCTTGTACTGGGCACAGCGCTCCCATAGCCCATCCAGACCTGTGGGGCAGCACGTCAGCCCCACAGCCACAAATCCCATGGCCCCAAACCCTACAGACCCAAACCCTGCAGCCCCAAACCCCACAGGCCCTGCTGCACCTACCCTGCGTGGTGGTCTCGCCATCGGTCCCAGCCAGAGGCACAACACCTTTGTCCACCTGTGGAATGAGAGGAAGGCGGCGCTGAGCCTCAGCAGCACCCTCCAAGCACCCTCAGCACCCCACAAACCCACCAGGACACCCGCCACACCTTGATGCCCACAACGATGCCCTTGTCTTTGATCATCTGGACGAAGGGGGTGCCATCATCAGCCTTCTGGTACATGGTCTCGTGGAAGAAGATGACGCCCCCGATGCATTTCTTCACCCGGCTGTCGGCGCTGAAGAGGATCTGGCGGTACAGCCGGCGGTTCTCCTCCGTGTTTTCCACCCCAATCTGGTTGAGGCGCTTGGCCATGCTCCCTGCAGGCACCCAGCACCCTCGTCAGCCTCCATCCGGCGTGGGGAAAAGGGGTGGCGGGACAGATTTCCCCCCCGCGGACTGACCTACGGACTCATCGGCTGCCAGGATGCCCTTCCCCGGGGCCACGATCCGCAGCGCGATGTCCGACAGCTCCTTCTTCTGCTCGGCCGTCAGCGCGGGGTGTTGGTGCGTCATGGTGGCGGTGGCTGCGAGCGCACGGGGACTGAGTCACGCACCGCGCCGGCGACACCCCGAAACCACACGTAGCCCCTTCCCCGGGCAGCGGGGACCCCCACGGGGCAGGCAGCCCGGCCCCACCGGCCAGGGCACGTTGTGTAAGCCTCGTGGCAGGGATCGTGGAGGATGCCGGGCAGCTCCCAGCCATTTTGCTGCCTGCCAGCCCGCCCCCAGCCCAGCCATCTTGAGGGTGCGCAACTCCGCGGGGACCCCCGCAGGACACGAGGGGACCGCGATGGGGGTCCCCTAGGGATGGGAACACCCCGCGAGGAATGGGAACAGCCCGGCAATGGGGGTACCAGGGGGGCGGAAATACTCCGGGAAAAGAGGAATGGGAAACCCCAGGGAGGCACTACCTGAGTCTGGAGTTACCCGGGCTTTGGGGTACCTCGGGGACGGAGATACTCCAGAGTCGGGAAGAACCCGCGGGGAGGTTACGCAGGCGATGACGATAACACGGGGATGGGGATACCGGGGCGGGGGGGGACGGAAATAGCCCGGGAATGGGGGACGGAGCCGCCCCAGGGCGGCACAACCCGGGGATGGAGGTACCCAAAGTGTGGGGTACTCCAAGGATGGCGACACCCCGGGGCTGGCGCCGCCGCGGGGCCAGTGATGCCCCCAGGAGCCGGGGCGCTCGATCCCCTGGCCCTCACCGTAAAACTCGAGCTCCGCCAGCGCAGGAGAAGTATCCTGGGTCCCCCCAAGCCCCCAATACCCCCATGCCCGGGGGTCCCTCCACCCTGGAGCCCCCCAGAGCGGACCGACCCCCGGGATGCCACACGGAGATACGCGGGAGCCTCGGCGGGGCTGCCGCCTCCCGCCGCCGGGACCCTCCGGCTGCTCCCCCGGCAGCTCCCCCCGGCCCCCCGGCTCTCCCCGACCCCCGGCTCCCCCGTACCGTGTAGGGCGGCGGCGACGAGCACGGACTGCGGGCTGCGCGCTCCGGCCCCGCGGTAAATGTGGCTGCGGTGCCGCAGAGCTACGTGACCGGCGGGGCGGCACCGGACAGGACCGGCCCCCCGCCCCGCCCCGGCCCGCCCCCGCCACCGCCCGCGCCCCCCCGCCGGCCACAGCACCCCCCTACCGGGGTCGTGCCCCCCTGCTGGCGACAACCCCCGCGCTCCAGGCGACCCCAAGGTGACAATCCCAGGCTGGGGACCCCACCGTATCACCGCCTTGCTGGTGATGGGGACCCCTCTGTGCCCCCCCGCCGCCGCCCAGGGACACAGCTGAGTCACCCCTTGTCATGGGAAGCTCCCCCCCGTGCTACTCAGGCACTCCACTGAGCCATCTCCAGTTGCTGCTGGAGACCCCCTGTGTCCCACCACCCCTGCTTGGTTATGGGCAGGGACCTCTGACACCCCCCTGCTGCTGCTGGGTCCCCCCCTGCTGTGTCCCCCTAAGGGGACAGTGACCCCTCCGTGCCACCCCCAGGCTGTGCCCCCCCTATTTCCACTATCATCTAAAAACAGAGACTTTCCCTTCATCGCCTCTGGGCCAAGGACCCCCTTGTCCCACCCCCAGGCTGGGGTCACTGTGACTGTGCAAGATACCCTGTCTGGGTCACTCTGTGCCCAGGGGCCAGCAGCCCTGAGCCCCAGATCCTCCTGGACAGGGTGGGGGACACCCACAGGAGACCAACCCCCCTAAAAAACCACCTGCAGCCAGCACAGGGACAATACCAATGTCCCCGCTCGCCCCACGGGGACGGCTGCCAGGGCCCCGCTGTGCTGAATCCCGCCGTAAAAGGAGGTTCAGCCACCCTGCGTGGCGCTAATCCAGGGAAGGGAGCACATCTCCCTGTATCCCACAGCCAGGGAGGGAGCACATCTCCCTGTATCCCAGAGCCAGGGAGGGAGCAAATCTCCCTGTATCCCAGAGCCGGGGAGGGAGCAAATCTCCCTGTATCCCAGAGCCGGGGAGGGAGCACATCTCCCTGTATCCCACAGCCAGGGCCCTGCACTGCCGGCCTTGCACCTTGGGAGCTGTACCCGGGGTCACAGATCAGGCAGGGCAGCAGTGCCAGGGAGCAGAGTGCTCCTTCCCCACGAGCCACCCACGCACCCAGGGCATGGAGGCACAGCCCCAAACACCTCAATTTCCTGGATAAATAAATCGGTGCCAGCGCCCGGCCTGTCACGCACCCGCCCCACACCGAGCGGCAGGGCTGTGGCAGAGGGCACGGGAAGGTGATTTCCACCCCCCTTGGGCGGGAGAAAGAGGCCATTAAAAACCAGAGCACTTGTTGGAGTGCTGCTATTTTGGGCCGTGGCAGGGGAGGGAAGGTGCCGCGTGGTCCCTATGGTGGTGGGGAGCATCCTTGGGGTCAGGAACACCGGGAGGGGGATCCCACAGGAGCTGCCCCAGCAGGGAAGAAGGGAGGTGAGGCTGGAGCTGTGCTGGGAGCCGGGGAGCCCCTAAGGGAGCCCCCCCTCCTCCATGCAGCAGCGGGGACCAAGGGGGGTCGGGAGCAGGAGCTGGCAGAGCTCCCGGTGCTGGCTGAGCCATGGGATGCTGCATGCTGGAGCCAGGCTGGGAGGGGGAACATGCCCGTGCAACAGGCGTGTGCCCACAGCGCTGTGCTGGGGGTGCAAGATCCAGCCTCTGGAACCATGCCTGCCATCAGGTGAGGGATCCTGCCTCTGGAACAATTCCCACCCAACAGGCTGGTGCCTGCAGGCCCAGGATGGGGTGCAGGATCCAGACGAGCCCCTGCAGAGCAGGGCAGGGAGGGAATCTAGGGCAGGAGGAGGAGCGGGGGAGTAGGGGAGGGAAGCTGGCTCAGCCCCGGAGCTCTGGCTGCTGCCGGGGCCACAGGGTGGGAGCCTGGGGAACGCAGTCCCTTATTGAGAGCAAACACTGGCAGAGAGGGGGGGGGACGTGTCCCCGCCAAGGAGAGGCCCTGGGGTGGCAGGGAGCTGTGCCCACAGCCCCGTGACAGAACAGGAGCAACCAGCACAGGCTGGACAAGTTGTCCCCACCCACAGCACCAGGAGCTTCCTGAATGCACACAGCAGGCGGGGTAAAAGCCAACACAACTTTATTCAATAAATAATTACAACATTAACAACAGGAAAGGTTTCAGGCTACAGGCTATAGCGGCTCAGCAGCTTCCTTGTTGGCTGGCTTCAGGCCCAGATAGTGCAGCAGACTCTGGAGCTCCTGGCAGCCCACAGCCACCTCAGGGACAGCTGACAAGACCTGTGGGGACAGCAGCAGCAAGTGTTTGGGTTGGTGTTGTTGCAGTCACAGCAAGGGTGAGCAATGAACACTAAATCTCACCTCTTTTATCTTCTCCTGCTTCTCCTCATGGGTCCTCAGCAGTTTCTGGGTACGATGGAGCTTCACCTCCAGCCCTCGGACCTGTGGTGGTGGGGGATGCCTGTCAGGACTGCTCCAAACTTGGGCAGGGACCAGCCCAGAAGGGAGAGGGGACCCCTGCCCATGTCAGGAGAGTTGGAACTGGGTGCCCTTTATGGTCCCTTCCAACCCAAACCATTCTGATTGTGACTGGAGTCAGGGCAGCCCCTTGAGGCTCCCCATACCTGCTCCAGGTACTTGTCAGTGAGCCGCACATTCTCATCCTCTTTTTCCACAAGCAGCAGCCGCAGTTTATCCACCTGCAAAAGGAACAAGCCCTGCTGAGATCCCTGTGGGAGAAACCTCTGGACTGGGTGTGAGGAGCAAAGTCTGAAGAAGTCTCCTTGTGCATGGTGGGGTGACAGGAGCAGCCCTCAGCCCCGCAGCTCCCCGGCCTCACCTCCCGCCGCAGCATGACCCGCTCCTGGACATAGGCAGTGTCCACCTGGTGCTCCTTGCCCCTCATCTCTTCCCACAGCACCTTGGCCTCTGTCTCTGCACGCTGGAGCAAGCGCTTCAGCTCGGAGACTTCTGCCTTCAGCCTCTACAGGGAAAAAAGGGACACTGAGAGGGGTCCTGTGGCCGGCAGACCCCCAGGGTGCTGCTCACCCATGCCCCCATCACACACCATGACTTCCCCACTCTTGTCGATGAGTTGCAACAGCTTCTCTTCCTGCTGTTTCACCACGTCCTGCAGCTCCTTCTCATTCTGAGAAGAGGGAGGAAGAAGCAGGGTCAGGCAGTGCCCGGCCCTGGCCACCCCCAGCACCCTGGAGCGGGTTTTCTCATGTTTGAGGAGGTCAGACAAGCCAGGAGCACCCATGGGGCATCACCAGATTTCTCCATGTCCTAGATCAGCGCCTGTCCCAGTTCGGCTCTGCCCTGGGGTGAGCGTTGGCCCACTTCTGACTCACCTCAAGCTTGGTCCTCAGCGCCTTGTTCAGCTTGGCAATGGTGGCAGCCTGGGTATCCACCTTCTCCTGGCTCTCAGCTGTCACTGTCTCCAGGCGGAGCTGCAGGTCAGAGCTGGGAAAGGACAGTAATGGTGAGGGAGTGGGGATGGCAGCCAAGCACAGCACCAGGTACCAAACCCCCTCCTGGCCACGCCCCTGGGCCCATGGTGAGAGACACCTGGTCTAGCCCAGCCAGCTGGAAAAAGCCCATCTAGCCATGACAGGAGAGGTCTAATCCAGGGCTGGGACAAGAGGCAGACCCAGCAGGCCATGCCCAGGACAGTGGTGCCCCTGCCCAGCCCTTGACATGAGCCCATGCTGAACTCACATCTCCATCTGCAGTGCCCTGAACTCGCTCTGCTCCAAGTCCTGGATGCGAGAGCTCAGCATGGCAAGGTTGGAGACCACAGCTCTCAGCTCCTTCACACTCTCCAGCAGAGTGTCCTCGGGATCTGCAGGCAGGAAAGACCTCATGAGCAACACAGAGGGAACATCAGCCCCAGGGCAAAGCAAGGTGTGCCTGCTCATCCTCTGCACAGCAGCCCACCCAGACAGGGTGCCAGCCCCAATACCTATTGGCTTTGGCACGGGTGCAAGTTTGTCCTTGGCAACTGTACTCCCACTTCTGGTGGTTTCATTGGCATCTGCAAGAGGAGAGAACAGCGGCTTGTGCCAAGCATGGGAGGGGGAGCAATCCCCAAAACCCAGAGAGGGGGTGCCAGCTCACCTTTCCCTGCCACGGCTTTGAGGACGCTGCCCACGAAGGAGCTGCCGGCGTGGTGCGGGGTGCGGCACGCCGGGGTGCGCAGGGCCGGGGTGCGGCACGCCGGGGTCCAGGCACGCCGGGGGGTCTGCCAGCCCGGCGTCCGGGGACCCGGGGTCCAGGCTTTGCTTCTCGATGGAGCATCATCATCGTTATCATCCTTCAGAGGAGAAGGAGAGTACAGCACCAGAGTGCAGCTTGTGACTGCCCCAGCAAGCATAGGATCTCAAAGCCATGCCATGGGCAGCCACAGGTGTGTGACCCCCTCCTGGGCCATCCTGTTGTCCTTGTCCCCAGCACGGGGCTCCTACCTGCTCTTCCAGAGCAGCCTTGAGGCAGTCAGCGAGCTCCTGCAACCGCATCTTGCTCTCCATAATGTCCGTGGAGCACCAGGAAACTTTGTTCCTCTTTGTCTGCAAGCTGAGGAGCTCAGCCTTGGTGCTGCCCAGCTCCTTGCTGAGGGCAGCCTGCTCTTCCCTGTGGGATGGCATCAGCCTCAGCAAGAGCAGCATTTCCCTTCCTTGATGTAGGATGGGGACAATCCTGCCTCTCACTGTGAACAAGCCATGGTGCAAATCCCACAGATTTAGGCAACTTCCCTCAAGATGGGATCTGCTGGCCTTCCCCACCCACCTGGACCACCACATTTGGCTGGAGCAGCAGTGCCCATGGTCAAAATGCCCCCTCTGACACCCCAGGAAGGGCTTGATTTCCCAGAAACAGAGGGGTTTGAGTGGGGCAGTACCGCAGGCGCTGGTGGGACTCCATCAGCTCCTCGTGCTGCAGGACGCGCTCCTGCAGCGTGGCCAGCGTGGAGTTCAGCCTGGCCTCCACCTCCAGCAGCTGCGTGCGGCACATTTGGTTCTCCTGATCCAGGAACTGTAAGAGGGTAGGGGGACACAGCCGTGAGCAGCCAAGCAGGGACCCGAGGGGGCTCATTGGGACCCCCAGCACAGACCCTCCCATGCCTCAGGGTACTGTTTCTAATCAGGGGCAGCTTTATCCCAGCAGCCCAAACCCTACAAACCAGTTTACTGGGGACATAGGACATGCTGTGGGACAGCTCCATGCCTGCAGGGGAGAATTATCTCCAAGGAAATTATCTCCAAGAGCTGCCCAGCCCCCTCCCTGGGAATCCCTGCCGGGCAGGATGAAAAGCTGCGCTACGTGCGGGATGTCAACCCGCCCTCACAAGCTCATCCCCCCTCGGTAGGAGGGCTAATCCCGCTCCTGGCCATCTGCCAGCCTTCCCGGAGAGGCCCTGATGGGGGCCAGCAGCGCATGACGGCGTGGGCAAGGTCAAGCAGCTCCTACCTCCCGGCACTCGGCGGCCTCCCGCAGCTCCTGGCACAGCTCCTTGCACTCCTGCTGCAGGGAGTTCTTCTCCTGCGCCAGCCTGAGGGGATGGGATGGGATCAGGGGGTGCTGTATCCCAGAGGTGGGATAGGGCTCAGGGCATCAGGGCTCAAACCCACTGGGCCATCTCCTCCCCCTGCTTCTCGTTCTCCTGCTGCAGCGTATCCCGCTCCTGCTCCATGCTGGCCAGGTTCATCATCACAGTGCTCAGTTCTGCGAGGGACAGAGTTGTCAGCCAGGGGGAACAGGGGCAGTGGGGATGGGGCAGCTCCAGCCCCCACATCACCCACCCACCCCTACCTTTGCCCAGGCGTGAGTTGGCCACTTTCAGCTGCTCCAGCTGAGTCCCGGTGTCCTGCAGTGTTGCCAAGGTGTTCTCCAGCTGGCAGGAGGTCTGTGGAGACACGGTGCTTGCTCTGGGGTGCTCTTCCCCATGGGGTGTTGTCACACCAAGGGGTGCCCCAAATCACCCCATGCCTCAGACACCTCACAGGACTGAGAGGAGGCACCCCTGTACCTCCTCCTTGGCTTGCAGAGCTTCCTCTGCTCGTTCCCGGGCGGCAGCCAGCTCCTCCAGGCAGCTCTGCAGCTTGCCGGGCACACGTTCCAGCAGAGCACGGGACTGGGACACCAGGGCCCTCGTCTGCTCCCGCTGGGAAGGGAGACAGCACCAGGCAGAGCTCAGCGTGGCACTGCCACGGCACGGGTGGCACTGTCGTGCTGTGTGACCAGGGACAGGTCATGGCACCCAGGGCACAGAGCACTGAGAGCCCCCACGGGACTCCCCTCACCTCCTCATCCAGGGCTCTCCTTTCCTTCTCCAGATTTTGAAAGGTGACATCTAAGAATTCTCGAAAAGACTGCGCCTTGGCAGACAGGGATGCCTGTAGGGTAGGAGGCATGAATCAGCACTGTTGTGGTGGAAAAGCCACATTTAATGGCTGTGAAGGAAGGCAAGTATCAGCCCTGAGGCCAAATTTGCAGCAGCTTCCCAGCAGCAGCACCAGGAAACCTCTGGTGCACCCGAGCCCATCGCAGAGCATCACCCAAGCTCAGGACGTGGCAATGCCCTTCCAGCCCTGATGCAGTGTGGGGTAGCACCAGTCAGTACCTGCAGGTTGGTGGCATGGACCAGCAGCGTGCTCAGCTCTTGCTGGGAGGCCAGGCTCTGCTCACAGGCACTGATCTGGGCACTGGCGTGGGCACAGAAAGCCTCCAGGAAGAGATATCCCTGCAAGGAGAGGATGCTGCTCCAGCCACGCTGTCGCACAAGAGGAAACTCCCAGGAGCCATCCCATCCTGCATCAGAACTCCTGCTCCCAGAAGAGCACAGTCCACACAAAAAAAAAACATCCAGAGCTCCATCACACAGCACTTCTTGCCTTCCATATTGGGATTTTCTTCCCCTGGGACGCCAGGGAGATCCTCATCCCCAGAGATGGGTAGAGATGCCGGATGCCCCACCAAAGGCATGAGGGCAGCTGAGACTGCCTCCATCCCACAACAGCTGCCTCCTTACCTGGTCCTTGGCTTGCAGGGCTTCACCCACTCGCTGTCTGAGGGCATCCCGCTCTCCCAGGCAGCTCTGCAACTTGCTGGGAACACTCTGAAGCACAGCCTGGGACTGGGACACCAGGGTCCTTTCCTGCTCCTGCTGTGGGAAGCGACAGCACCGTGAGGCACCACCAACAGGTCTCCCAAAACCCAGGGCAAAGGGAAGCAGAAGGATGTGTGGGAGCTCACCTCCTGTGCGAGGGCTCTCTGCTCATCCTGCAAGCTCCGAAAAGCGGCATCCGCGAGGCCCCGGAACAGGAGGCTCTGGCTGCTCCAGGTGCTCTGGGGGAGGGACAAGGACATTGGTGTTATGGCAGCAGGCACAGGCAGCACTGGGCACACACATGTGCCCTGTGTGGCTGAGATCTGGCACAGTCATCACCAGTGGCAGCCACCAGGCACCCAGCTCCAGCTGCAGATCCCGCTCCACTCCCCACTGCCACTGCACAGCCTGTTTTCGTCCACAGCTCAAGACAGAGCTGCCAGTGGATCCTCTCCTCCCAGAGGTATCCACCAGAGTGGAGGGTGCTTCGCACCAGCCCTGCTCCACCCTGGGGCCATGAGACCTCCCCTCCTCCCCCCACGAGGGTTCAAATCCAGCAGACTCAGCGGGTTGAGCCGGGCGCAGTAAGGCAGCACCGGGCGCGTGATGCCGTGATGCAGCAGCCGCGCTTTACTTCCACTCCACCAACCCAGACGGGGTCACATCTTGCCAGCGGCACAAGGACACTGTCACAGCACCGAGGCTGTGGGGGACAGGGTGGCATTGCCTGGGAGAGGACTCTTACCCCTTCAGGGTGGGTGGTGTCCGTCTGTGTGAGCGCGTCCCGCTGCTTGGCCGGCCCCGCGCCAGGCCGCGGTCGCTGGCTCTCCTGCCAGTCACGCAGCTGCAGCGAGAGGGCCTCGATGATGATGAGGGTGCTCTCCAGCCTCCCCTCCAGCTCTGCCCGCGGCAGGGTCTTCAGCTGCTCCCGGGGACAGCTGGGGACAAAGAGAGGGGCTTAGGGCAAGGACAGCCCCCAGGTGCCACAGTGCCATCCAGAAGGGCATGCCCTCATACGTACTGCCAGAGCAGGGAGTCTGTTTCTGCAGCGCTGTCCTTGGCACAGGGGAGGTTTCCCCTGGATGTGTTCATGCTCCTCTCCCACACGTCCCGAGGTGTCATGAAGGTGCCGGTGGCCATGGAGAGCACCGGGGTCATGCTGGTGCCCGTGGCCATAGTGGGCACTGGGGTCACGCTGGTTCCAATGGCTGTGGTGGGCACTGGGGTCACGCTGGTGCCAGCGACTGCTGTGGGCACTGGAGTCACGCTGGTGCCAGTGGCCATGGTGGGCACGGGGGTCGTGCTGGTGCCAGCGGCCATGGTGGGCACAGGAGTCACACTGGTGCCAGTGGCCATGGTGGGCACAGGAGTCACACTGGTGCCAGTGGCCATGGTGGGCACGGGTGTTGTGCTGGTGCCAGTGGCCACAGTCGACACGGGGGTCGTGCTGGTGCCAGCAACTGCAGTGGGCACAGGGGTTATGCTGCTGCCAGTGACCACAGTCGACACAGGGGTCGTGCTAGTGCTGGCGACCGCAGTGGGCACGGGGGTGACGCTGCTGCTGGCATCCTGCTGTGGCTTGCGGAGGGGCAGGCTGTGCCGCAGGGATTCCATCAGGAATGAGGTGTTGAGGGTCTTCTCCAGCCACACTAGTGGCAACATCCAGGACACAGCACCCAGAGTCGATTCAGGCGAGGTGACAGGGATGACCGTGGCTTCTGACCCACTTGTCTCAGTGGGAGGGAGGCCAGGCGGGCTCTGCTCTGGGGGGACAGGGGCAGGGCACTCGGCTCCCTCAGGGGTGCATTGGCAGTGCAGAGGATCAGCACTCCCATTTGCAGATGGGGGCTCAGAGGCCACAAAGCTGCAGGAAAAGTCTGGAGGTGCTGCTCTCCACCCGTGGAAATGAGCTTTCTGCGGAGTGGAGCTGGTGCCAGGGGGCCCTGGGGTGCAGGAGGCTGTGCTGGCATTGCCAGGGGAACCAGAGCTGCAGGGGGGTAGAGCAGAGCTGCCTGGAGAGCTTGGGCTGCAAGACACTGAGCTAATAATGTTGGGGAGCCCTGGGGTGGTGCTGCCAGGGGACTCCAAGGTGACAGCCACGGGGATGGAGCTGCACAGAGAGACTGGCACGGTGTTGCCAGGGCACTCTGGGGTGCTGGATCCTAGGAAGGAGCTGCACTGGGGGACTGGAATGGTGCTGCTGGAGAGCTCTGGGGTGCTGGACACTGGGATGGAGCTGCACAGAGGGATGGCAATGGTGCTGCTGGAGGGCTCTGGGGTGCTGGACACTGGGATGGAGCTGCACAGAGGGACGGCAATGGTGCTGCTGGAGGGCTCTGGGGTGCTGGGTATCGGGATAGAGCCACACACAGAGGCTGGCACGATGCTGCTGGCAGGCTCTGGGGTGCTGGACACTGGGATGGAGCCGCACACAGAGGCTGGCACAGAGCCTCTAGAAGGTTCTGGGGTGCTGGGGACTGGGATGGAGCAGCACACAGAGGCTGGCACAGTGCTGATGGGGGACTCTGAGATGCTGGGCACTGGGATGGAGCTGCACACAGAGGCTGGCACGGTGCTGGTGGGGGGCTCTGGGGTACTGGGGACCGGGATGGAGCCGCACACAGAGGCTGCCACAGTGCTGCTAGGGGGCTCTGAGATGCTGGGCACTGGGATGGAGCTGCACACAGAGGCTGGCACGGTGCTGGTGGGGGGCTCTGGGGTACTGGGGACCGGGATGGAGCCGCACACAGAGGCTGCCACAGTGCTGCTAGGGGGCTCTGAGATGCTGGGCACTGGGATGGAGCTGCACACAGAGGCTGGCACAGTGCTGCTAGGGGGCTCTGAGATGCTGGGCACTGGGATGGAGCCGCACACAGAGGCTGGCACGGTGCTGCTAGGGGGCTCTGAGATGCTGGGCACTGGGATGGAATTGCACACAGAGGCTGGCACGGTGCTGGTGGGGGGCTCTGGGGTGCTGGGCAGCGGGATGGAGCTGCACACAGAGGCTGGCACGATGCTGGTGGGGGGCTCTGGGGTGCTGGGCCCCAGGGCTGGACTGCACAGAGGGGCTGGCACGGTGTTGTCAGAGAGCTCTGGCATGCTGGACACTGAGATAGGCCTGCTAGGGGCCTCTGGGCTGGTGCAGCTAGACGTTTCCAAGGCATCAGGAATAAGGGTGGCATTGCTGGGGGCCTCAGAGGCACCAGGCTTAAGGATGGGAGCCCTGAGGCCCCGGGGGGTGGTCCTGGGGGACTCTAAACTGGTGCTGCTGGGGGGCTCCAGGGTGCAAGGCGTTGGGGTGGAGGTGCTGGGAGGGCAGTTTCGCCGCGGTCCGGGGGTGCAAGGCACCGCGGTGACGCTGCTGCGGGGGCCCCGGGCGCAGGACACTGGGGTGGCACAGTCATGGTCCTACAGGATATTTTAGGGGGAAAGGGGGGTCAGGGCAGCCCGCCCTTTCCCCCTGCACCCGGTTTGCCCCAGTCTCCCCATTTCTCCCATCCAGGAAATGTGCCCGCCCTCCCATGGCGCCAGCACCATCTGACCCCCCAACATTCCCGGTTCCGGTGCACCGCAGCCCTTCCCGTCCCGTTATCCCCCGCACACCGACCTTGAGCCGCAGCCGGCGGAGCAGGGGGGTCAGGTTGGTCCGGTCGGTCCGCGACTGCATCTGCAGCTCCTGCAGCGGGGTGCGCCGGGGCCGCCGCTGCGCCTGGGGGGACCGGAGGAGTCACCGCGGGCACCATCGGCAGCTCCCCCGCACCACACACACACACACAGAGACACCGGGAGCGCTGCGGAGCGCACCGGACCCGCTGCCCCCTCGGGAACCCTCCCCGGGGCTAACCCCACCGGAGCATCCAAACCGAACCCCGGCCCGCACTCACGGCGGGGGTCTTGGCGCGCTGCATGGCTCGGCGCCGCTCTCGCTGTCTTGGTCTCGATTACGGCTGCGGTGGCTCTCGGTCTGGGGCCCGGTCCCGCTGTGGGCTCGGGGCCCGCTCTCGGGCCTGGTTCCCGGCCTGGTTCCCGGTCCGGTCCCGGTCCGGCCCCGCCGCCGCCCGCGCGCCGCCGGTTTGAAAACCACGCGCGGCTCTGATTGGCTGCGCCGCGCGCGCGTCACGCCGCGGGGCGACCGTTGGGGCGGGGCCACGCCCGGTGGTGGGCGGGGAGGGGGCGTGGTTTCATCGGTTTGGCCACGCCCCCGCCGCGCTGCGCAGCGCCGGTGCGGGAACGGACAGACCGATGGACAGGAGGACGGACAGGCGGACCCAGCTCCTCCCGCATCGCCTGCCCCGGGGAAACCACCCCACACGGCCCCTCAGACCCCGCCCCGAGGAATGGGAGTCCAGCCCCGCTCCCCCGCGCTCCCGCCGCGGAGGTCCCGCTTTCCCCACCACGAGTCAGGGCAGCACCCGCAGCAGTGCCCGCGGCTCTCGGGTTTATTGCTCCCGCGGGGAGAGGTACAGAGTTGAGGTACCCGGGGATGAGATCGGGGGGTACCCGGGTAACCCCTTGGGGGACCCGGCCCAGCAGGGTCCGACCCGCTGCCGGGGTAGGGGGATGTCCCTGAGCGATGCCGAGGGTCCCAGCCCTGGTGGCTCAGCCAGGCCAAGGCCGGTCCGGGGAGGCGGCGAGGTCGTAGTCAAAGTCGGCGAAAGTGGCGGGGTCGGGCGGGGGCTGCTCGGGGGGTCGCGGGGCCACTGCCACCACCACCGGCTCCTTCTGCAGCAGGTCAGCGTCAAAGGCCACCCCGCGGAAGAAGGGGTGGCCCTGGAAGTGGTGGAGGTAGCGCAGGCGGTACAGGGGGTTGTGGCACAGCAGCTGCGGATAGAGAGAGGACAGTGAGAATGGAAATCCCAGCATCCAGCCAGGGGCCAGTGGGGACCCCAAAATCCAGGCAGGAGAATTACCTCGGCGAGCAGCCGGGCCAGCTCAGGGCTGAACTCAGGTGGGCTCTCGTAGCTGCTCTGTTTGACACGTTCCAGCATGGCCACATGGTCCCCCGCTGGAGCCACAGGGAACTGGGGGAGCACAGAGTGAATTCAGGGTCTCCCTGAGGTGTCCCTGTCCCCCCACACTGTGGTCCTTACCTCCCCACTGGCCAAGGCGAAGAGCAGGACTCCCAAGGACCACCAGTCAGCTGCGTGGCTGTAGGGCCCCCCACTCAGCACCTCTGGGGCTGTGGGGTGAGTGGGTGAGCACCTGGGGGTCTGTGCCCCCCAGCACAGCCCCCCCAGCGCAGGCCCCCTTACCCATGTACTGCAGGGTGCCACAGATTGTGTGGGCTCGCTCACCCCACTGCAGGTACCGGGAGAGGCCGAAGTCGGTGAGCTTGAGGTGCCCTGTGGGGCCAGACACCACGTGGGAATGCGTGGAGAGGGTGTCCCCATTGACGGGGTGTCCCCACGAATGGGGTGTCCCCAAGGCGTTCCCACCAGGCTCTCACCTCTCTCATCCAGGAGGATGTTTTCCATCTGAAATGAGACAGGCACTGAGGTGGCCTCTCCATGCTGGGGGTTCAGAGACCCCCACCCCATCCTCCAGCCCCCAGCCCCACTGCCACCCACCTTGACATCTCTGTGCATGATGCCCAGGTCGTGGAGGTACACTGGGGACGAGACAGAGCCATCAGTGCCATGTGTCCCCTCCCAGCACAGTGCCCACCCTGCCTGCAGGTCAGCTGATGGGGACAGTGGTGGCTGTCCCCAGCGTGGGGGGTCACTCACCCAGCACCAGCACCAGCTCGGCGGCAAACAGCCGGACGGTGGCCTCAGCCAGGCAGCCGGCCGTGCGCCACAGCGCGTGCAGGTCCCCGGTGCTGCAGTAGGTGCACACTGCCGGGACAGGGGACATGCCTCAGTGACCAGCTGGGCTGTCACCAGGGACACTGGGGTGGCACGGGGGTGCAGAGGGGTCACTGGGGCCGTGCACCGAGGTAGAGGAAGCGCTGGGGTTATAAAGGCAGCAAGGTGGCACAAGCACCTGGACCACACTGGCACCAAGATGACACAAGCACTAGGGCAATACGGGCACAAGGTGACGTACTAAGGTGACATAGGCATGAGTGAGGTGGCACGGGAACATGCAATTACCACGGTGACATCAGCACCAGAGCCCTGTGGGCACTGGGACCACATGAGGTACCAAAGTGACGTGGTCCTTGATGGTGGGGGGGTCACACAGGCACCGGGAACACACAAACCGCAGGGGCTGAGGTGCACAGCCACCAAGGCCGGGCAGCCACCAGCGCTGCGGTGCTTTGTCCACCCCCACGCTGGTCCCTGCCCCGCTGTGGCTTGTCCCCATCCCTGTCCCCCATCCGCACGCCCGGGGGGAGTGTGTGCGGTGTGCGGGGTGGGAGGCGGCGGCCGCAGCTCCCGGATCCCCACGGGGCAGCGGGCGGCGCGGGGGGGCGGCCGCGTGTGCGGGGACACGTGTGCGGGCGGCGGGGACACGTGCGCGGGCAGGGGGGGCCGGGGCCAGCCCGCGGGCAGATGGTCACTCACTGATGAAGAGGTGGCGCTGGCCCTGCCAGCTGTCCCCCAGCCCGTGGACAAACGGGTGCCTGACCTGTCTCTGGGGACACAAAAGCACAGAGGGTGAGCGGCCCCCGGGGTGGGGGGGCCACGAGGGGCTGGGGACCCCGCTTCTGCCGCCTCCCATCCGCAGTTCCCATCCCCTCCTGATGTCCCCGTGGACACCCCAAAGCCCGTCAGGGGCTGGGGTCCCTCCTGCCCCCCTCTCACCTGGATGCTGACTTCTTCTTTGCACTGTTTGAGGGTGTCACGGCGCAGCACCTCCACTTTGGGCACGACCTGGGGGGGCAAGGCACTGTCAAGGAGGGGAACAAGGACAGGTGGGGGCACCCATGGGCCCCAGGGACCAGCACCCACCTTCACGGCGCAGACCTTCTCCCGCCCGCAGTCCAGCACTTTGAGGATGGTCCCGAAGGAGCCTTTGGCCACGAAGCCCAGGATCTGAGGGGAGGAACAGGGGCTGAGCACGCCGTGGGGATGGATTTGGGGTGCTCAGGCTGGGGGTCCTGCATGGGGGAAGGTGAGGGGCACACACCACTCTAAGCAGAGCCTGGGGACACACGGGGACCTGGAGGACCCAATAGAGACCCCAGCAGGATTCATGGGGACCCAGTATGGGGCACAGGGACACGGGGAACTGGGACGGGGGACCCCAACCCGGCAGCGGTGGATTTTGACGGGGTGCACAGGACCCCCCGGGAAAACACGCGGGACCTCGGTGGGATGCCACGCTCCGGTGGAGTGCAGAGGAGCCCCGGTAGAACACCCCGAGACCCGACATGGGCACCCAGCGAGGATAGAACGGGACCCGGTGGAATGGCGGGGGTCGCCTGTAGGATGCGCAGGGACCCGGCAGAGCGTGCGAGGAGAGCTCGGTAAGGCAGTCGGCAATGCCGGGATGGCGGCACGGGCTGCACGGACGGCGCGGGAGGATGCTCAGGGCGCTGGGGGACCCCGGTAGGGACGTGCAGGAACCCCGGTAGGGACGTGCAGGGACACCGGTAGGGACGTGCAGGGACACCGGTACGGGGTGCGAGGGGACCCGTTAGGGCGCTCGGAGCTGCCGGGGAGGGATGCACGGGCAGGACGCGCCCGGAGGACGATCGGGGATCCCGTTCGGATGCACCGGGACCCCGTTCGGAGGGTGGGGGCCCCGGGACGGCACCTTGAGCTGCTGCTGGCGGGCGGAGGGGCGGACGGGGAACTCCGGCAGGAACAACGAGACGAGCTGCGGCAGCGGCCACCCGGGCAGCGGCGGCTCCTCGGCGGGGCCCCGCGGGGCCAATGCGAGCCCCGGTACCGGCACCGGTACCGATACCGGCACCGACCCTGCTCGGCTCAACAGCGCCCGCACCCACGAGCCCACGGTGCGGCCCTGCGGAACCGGGGACAGCGTCAGCGAGGGGATCCCGGGGCGGGAGGTGCCCAGGGGCATCCCCGGGGCTGATGCCGCCGCACGCACCTGGGGGGGCCGCACCGGAGCCGGGGCCGGGCCGGGGCCGCTGCTCGTCGCTCCCATCGCGGCGCCGCCCGGCCGCGCCCCGGGCCCGGTCCCCGGTAATCGCCTCCTTACATAACCCCGCCGCCCCGCCCCGCCCCGCCTGCCGCGACCACCCCCCGCCCCGGGGCTCGGCGGCGGGGCTGCCCCTTGCACCGCGACACCCACCCGAGACCGATCCCCCCCTCCATCCGGGACCCCCACTACACACCTGGGGGTTGCTCACCCAGCCGTGACTGATCCCACCCCAGGGCCCCCCGGGACTGATCCCAGCCCTTCTCCGGGAACCCCTCCTTACACACTCCGGGGCTGCCCCTTCAACCTTTCCTTCTGTCTTTGCACCCCACGTGCTGCAGCCCTGGGGAGTGCCTGCAGTCCCTGCTGAGCCCCGGCACAGCCCTGGGCTCACAGAGAGGACTGCAGAGGGGTGACTGCACAGGCTGAGCCCAGGGCCCCGCAGGGGTGCCCTGAGCCCCAAAACGGGTGCCCTGAGCAACTGCTGGGGAAGGGCAAGGGGTGAAGCCCCCCAAGGATGGGGGGCTGCTGGGCTGAGGTGGGGCATGGTGCTGAGCCCAGCACTGCAGGGTGAAGTAAGAAACAAGCCACTGGTCCAAGCCTGTTCCAAATTAAAAACTCTTTATTTAAACTCTCTCCCATTCCCCTTTTTCCCAGCCTGGAGCAATCCTGCTGCTTCACCGGGCCCAGGGGCTGGGCCCAGCACCCGCACAGCAGGGAGTGGGGGGAAACTCACAGGAGCCCTTGGCACGAGGGTTCTGCATCCCACAAAGCAGCCCTGGAGCACCCTGTGCCCCACATCCCCATGCTGCTCCACCCCTGCCCCACAGCAACGGGGCTACCGAGGGCCTGCTCGTGGCTGAGCCCTCCTCGGGCACCGCCGAGCAGCGCAGCCGCCCCTCTGCCTTCGGGGTGCCTCTCCAAGGGGGGAGCACGGGGCACCCCAAGTCCCTTCCCGGCCTGCCGGGTGCTGCCGTCATTTGCGCCTGCCGAAGATGGACTTCTTGCTGGGGTTCTTGTCGCCCACGCTCAGCCCGATGAGCAGTCGAGCCTTCTTGTCCTCCTCCTGCTGCTGGATGGTCCCGTCGGGTTTGTTCTGCAGCTTCCCCCGGGCCTCCGCGCCGGCCGCCGGCTTCAGGCGCAGCTTCTCCTTGATCACCTGCCCCGGGAGTCAGGGGGCTCAGCAACCCCCATGGCCACTCCCTGAGCCCTCGGCATGGCCGACAGCCTGAGCTGCTGAGCCAGCGCAGCTGCTGCCCGCTCTGGGGAACGTGCCACCCACCCTGGGGTTACCATCCCTGTCCTGGGCAGAGCAGCCCTGGCAGCCTCTGGAGCGGGAAGAGGGATGTGGTCCCACGTACCTGTGCCACCAAGGCTTTGCGGCTGTCCCTCTTCACCGCCATGGCAAAGTCCAGCCATGTCCATGTGTTGTTGTGGTACTCCAGGCATGGCAGCACCAGGTTTAGGTCGCCCCAGTCCACGCTGTTCTTCTCCCCCTGTGTGACAGAGGTGTCAGGCAGTGTGGGACAATGGCCCAGACCACCCCAAGCGTGCCCTGTCCCACTGGTCCCACACCTTGTAGCTGACACAGAGTGGCACCTGCGGGATCTTGATGTAGATGAAGGAGTTGTTCATGGCTGCACGCTCCTTCATCTTGTCGATGTCATCCACGGGATGCTGGGGACAGAGCAGAAGCCATGAGCAGAAGGGAAAGAGAAGGGACACAGCCAGGAACCAGCAGGGAAGGGACAGCCGGGCACTAGGCCACAGCATTGCTTCATCAGGGAGAGGTGAGAGCTGCTCTGGCACGGTGTCAGAAAAATGAGATACATGGATCCCATCAAGCGTGCAGGCGCCTGGTTGTAAAGGATGCAAATCCTCATGGTGGGAGGGAGCAGGAGAAAACAGACAAGCGTGGGAGGGAAGTGTGGGAGGACATGGCTACCCAGCCCTGCAGTTAAGGAAAAACAGACTGGCACCACAGCAGGGCTCTCGCAGGTTCCCCCCTCAGGGCAGCAGGAGGTACCTCAGGTGCTTTTCGGAACGATCTTCTGACCCCTGATGTCCGATTGAGTCCCTGAGCAACTCCCTTCCCCGGGCCCAGCGAGTCATCGGCCCCGATCAGCTGCCGCGGCTTCACCACGGGGATCCCTGGGGCAAACAGGGTGAGGTGGTGGGGGTGTCCAGCCATGACCCCAACCCTCCCTGTCTCCCTGTCCCCAGAGCAGACCCCAGATCCCTGTTCCTCAATTCATGGCTGGACAGCAGCTGCCCACAAACATATCCTGGACACGCAGCCAGAGCTGCTCAAGGACATCCAGAGAGGAGGGTGATCACGAGCCTCTCACCTGTTGTCACCAGCTTGGACTTATCTTCCTCATCCCCCACCTCCTCCTCCTCCACATTACGGCCAGGGAAGAAGAAACCCATCATTCTGTGGAAGAACTGGTGGGTGAGCTGGATGGTGAGAGGCACCACGTTCACCTGCGGGAAGGAGACATGTCAGAGCCTGGCACACACTGCCTGTGTCCCACAGAGACCCTGGCACCTCCCAGCCCAGCCCTGGCACCTCAAAATGCTCCTTGATGGAGATGCCTCCCACGGGCGGCCGGACCTTGCTGAAAATCCTCAGGGCCAGCTGCCGGCCAGACTGGCAGGAGCTCTGGGGACGCAGCACCACCTGCAGGGAAGAGGATGGGTGACCAGGGTGAGGACAGGCCACTCTGCCCAGGCCACCCGTGGGTCCCCAGGAAGCAGAGCTGCTCCTCCAGCTGCCACTTGCCTTGTACACAGCGTTGGGCAGCAGGTTGTTCATGGTCACCCAGCCCAGTTCCAGCAGATGCTCGGCCGTGTCATCAGACTTGTTGACCTGTGCAGACAATGCCATCAGCTCCCAGCGTCCCTGCTCCCAGCTCAGGGGCTGCGGGCACTGTCCAACTCCACACCTTGCTGTAGAGGAAGCGCTGGAGCTCCAGCTCAGCAATGCCCAGCTGCCCATCCTCCTCTGTCAGGCGCCAGCGCGCCTGGGCAAAGTAGAACTCAGTCCTCCGTGCCACACTCACGTCCTCCGGCTGCTTTCGCAGCTCCATCTTGTTGGCTCGCTGCAGCTGGAAGTCCTTGAAGCACCTGCAGAACAGAGGAGAGAGCTGGGATGTGGGAGTCCTAGAGTAAGGGGGACACAATGCCAGGGAAGGCTGAGATCATAGAATCAGAATGGTTTGGCTTGGACACCTCCCACTGTCCCAGGTGGCTCCAAGCCCCATCCAGCCTATCCTTGAACACTTCCAGGGATGGGGCAGCCACAGCTTCTCTCTCCCTAATATCCAATCCAAACATACTCTGAGTTTAAAGCCATTCCCCCTTGTCCTACCTGATCAGTATGTTCAGCTCCTCGCTCTCCAGCTGCAGGTCAGCTTTTTCCTGGCTCAGCTGCTGCTGCAGCCGGTGGTTCAGGTCGAGCAGGATCTCGTTTTTGCTGTCATCCTTCAAGGACTGAAGGACAGACAACCCTCAGCACCCTCTGCCCTTGAGTGGGGATCCCAGGGAGCCGGGGATATGGGCTCACCTTCATGTTGGAGTACATCTGCTTCTCCAGCTGCCGGATCTGGGCCACGTGCTGCCTCACAGCCTCTTGCAGGTGTAGGATACTGCTGCGCTGCTCCTCAGGGTTGCTGGAGATTTCCAGCTGGAAACGCACCCGCTGCTTCTTCTCACTGTGCTCCTGGACACAGGAATAGGGCAAGGTTAGGAGTGCCTGGGTGCAGTGAGGGGCACGGACACCTGGAGCCCCGTGGGTACCTTGCGTTTGGGCTCCACGTGCAGCAGCAGGTTGTTGACTATGTCGAGGATCATGGCATACTGGGCGGGGTTGGTGGAGATCTCCAGGTCGTGGTGGATCAGGGTGAAGGTGTCCACAGCTCCTGCAGGGACACAAAGGACAAGTAGGGACTCAGCACGGCCAGAAATGTGCCTCTGATCTCCACAGGGCCAAAAGACACCACCCCTGGAGTTAGCCATGGGTCAGCCCAGAGCTTTACCCCACAAGGCACACTGCCTGGATGCACCCACCCTCCTGCTTCTTCAGCAGATCCTCCTTCTCCTGGTTGGCAGGGGTCTCAGGAGGCTTTATCTGCGTGGCCAGCTCGGGGTCAATGTCGTGGCTGTAGCTGATGTAGTACATGCGGCAGCTGCAGCGAGAGATGATCCTCTGCACCTGCTGGGTCTGCTGGGCTTCCGAGGGCTCATTCCAGTCTGGGGACAAGCAGAAGGACCACAGTCAGAGTGCCACGTCCAGCACGCTGGGACTGCACAGTGCAGGGCTTGGAGCATCGGCCACCTCCTCGAGCCACACAGGGACAGGACAGGTGCTCTCAGCTCTACCAGCCTTGGGGTCACACCCGAGTGGGATGGGGCAGGCACAGCAGCCAGGGCTGTGGGCAGTACCTGTGGTGGTGCTGACCATGCCCCCCACTGCCTGCCCGCTCTCCATCAGCTCCTGTACCGAGTCCAGGCTCCGCTGACGATGCTCCTCAATATTTTTTACCTGGGGAGGCAAGGAGGCACTGCTGGCTGTCCCCACTTTCCCTGGCTTGGCCAGGGCACTGACAGCACTGCCTGTCCCCCATGTAGCTTGCCCACCACATGCTCACCTCCAGCCAGAGCTGGCCATGCTCCCCCTCAGAGGGGCTGCTCTCTGTGGTGGCAAAGTACTGCATGCCATCCAGCAAACACGTCCAGGATGTTTTCTGCTTCAGAGTGTCCCCGTACCAGGCGGGGTGGTGCTGGCACTGCAGCAGCTGTGCCTTCGCAGCGGACACGATCACACAGCCCTCTGTCTCTGCACCACGCAGAACCATCTGTGGGGGGAGAGACCCCAGGGGTCTGATGGACCTCTCTGGGGCAGGCACAGCCCCTGTCACAGCCGGGCCATGGGGACAGGCAGGTACCTGGCAGTTCACCAGCTCGATGAGGCAGTTGCGGTTGTAGATGTCGTCGGTCTGGCAGGCAGCGATGCCGCAGAGCTGCTCGCTGGGCCCCGACTCCTCTTCCGTGAAAACCACAAACTTGTCCGTCTCCTCAATGAGCTTCTGCAGCATGTAGGCCCCTGGGGAAGGAGAAAGGGTCAGTGCAAAGCTGTGGGGGGATGGCTCAAATGTACAGAATGAAAGCAGACACAGCTTTGAGCTGTGGGCTTCTCCTTGCTCCCCTCCCCACTGTGCTCACCCCCTGAGGAGGCTCTCTCAGGACGGCCACTGGTGATGGGAGCGGTCACTCTGGCAGGCATGGAGTGAGCAGAGAGCGGGCCCCGCTTCAGCTTCTTGGCCTGCAGCTGTGTGTCGATCTTCAGCCCCTTCAGGGCCTCGGTGGACAGGTTACGCTTGAGCACAGCCGCTTTCTTGTAGCCATCGTAGAGGCCGAAGGCGATGTCCCGGTTCGTGGTGGTCCAGGACGCCCGCAGGTCCACCAAGTGCAGCTGATGCGTGTGGAAACCGTCGTCCCCATCACGCAGGGGCAGCTCCTGGGCACAGAGGACCAGTGCCTCAGCACAGCAAAGCCCCCCCTGGCCCACCCAGTGGCCTCAGGTGCTGGGACTAGGAACCCTGCCAGCCCTTCAGGCAGAGCGTGGGGATTGGAGCACAGACCACCCCAGGGACCACAGCATAGGCACCAAGTCAGGTGCTTGGTAGATTGGAAGCCCTGAAGTTGTGTCTCTTCCCCAGCCAAATCCCTTCCCCACTGCATCCAACAACCAACATCCCCTTGTCCTGGAGATGCCACCAGGCCAGCACAAGCTGCTGCGCCCTGCTTGCAGTGGTACCTCCTCAGCCGTGCGGTTGCTGTGCCGCTGGTAGGTGAGGGAGGACAGGCTCAGCAGGTGGGTTTTCTTCACCAGGGTGTCGAGCTGGTGGTCAGCGTTCTCGTCACAAGTGGAGGCCATGAGGTGCACGGTGACCTGGCTCAGGTCACTCACCATCTGCGTGATGCTCCACTCCGAAATGAGGCGTCGCATCACCGTGCCGGCTGGGGGACAGGGACAGGGGTCAGCCAGGGCCCTGCTGCACCTGGAGGATGCACCAGCTGCTGGCAGGAGTCCCACTCACCTTGTGGGATGAGCCGCTGTGTGCCCCGAGTGAAGATGTGTCCCTGGCAGCATTCCACCTGGATCCCCCGCTGCTGGGCAAAGGAGGCCCAGTAATGCACCTGAGAGGGAGCAGAGAGCAGGAGCTGAGAGTCCAGCAGAGGCAGAGCAAGGAGGACACAGATTCCCAGCCCTGGGAACTACCTGCAGCTGGGGGAAGA
The DNA here is from genome assembly GCF_021018805.1 of Prinia subflava. NCBI lineage: Eukaryota > Metazoa > Chordata > Aves > Passeriformes > Cisticolidae > Prinia > Prinia subflava. The sequence goes on from NC_086254.1 coordinate 6,921,020, forward strand.
GCGCAGTATAGGACAACTGCTTGTAATGCTGCCCCAGCTTCTTCTTGCTGGGTTTCATGTTGTTGAAGAGCTTCCCACGGCAGATGGGCCGTGTCACGCTGGTCCACGTGGCCCAAAAATTCTGCATCCAGCGGAGAGTGCTGCTGTAGAGCAGGATCCGGGGCTGGGAGTGCTCTGAGAATACACCCACCATCAGCCAGCACCACGGGGCTGGGACATGGCAGCACCCAACCCACAACCAGCATGCCCTGCCCTATGCCCCTCATCCCCAAGGGATCCCCAGGATGCTGTCAGCTATCTTTACTGGGTTGTGTCAGGTCCATCCGGATGGAGAGGTTGAGGTTCTCAGAACGGAAGGCACGGTAGGAGTCATACTGCTGCCCCACTGGCACCTCGGGCAGGAACTCGGGGGAGCGCAGCACCACGCCGTGGTGGTCGTGGGGGTTCCCATGGCACAGCCACTGCAGGTCCAGTGTCATGCACAGGTCAGGCAGGTGCAGGAAGCAGCAGTCGTCGTATCTGAATGCAGAGAGAGACCCCAGTCACTCCCCAGCACTGGTGAGGGCCCCCCATGCTTGTGGCCACACACTCACTTGGAGGCTGTCCGGACATTGATATCCAGGTTGCCCTTGAAGACAAACTGCCCAGGCTTCCAGTGGAAGGAGAGTTGGCTCCACTCCCAGTGCATGTTCTCCGTGGTGTTGTAGGGGTCCTGCAAGGACAGGCATGAGGAGAGGCAGGTGTGAGCTGACCCCACACCATCATGTTCCCCAGTCCAGTAGCACCCACCTCAGTGGCCAGCTGGTGCAGGTTGGCCTGTTCAATGTCCATGTGCCAGTCTCCATGGAAGAGAAGGCGGCTCTTGTCCCACCAGGGCAATGGGGCACTGGGGTCCTCTGAGGGCTTGGTGAGGAGATCCACACACTGGCCGATCAGCGTCCATGCCGGGTCCCAGCAGGGCCCCCACACGATGGTGTACTGGGAGATCACAGCTGCGGACACAGAGGGTGGCTCAACCATTTGCCCTGTCCCTATCCCATCACAGAGCTCCCCCATTCCTCCAGCTCTTACAGTGAAAGTCATGGTAGAACTTCAAGGGCGGCATGTTCCTCTCCACCGTGGCATCGCCCCAGGGCAGCCCCAGCTTCAGCACCTGGCGGCGCCGGGAGCAGGCCTGGCCGCGCTGCTCGGCGCCGATCAGCCGCCCGGAGAGCTGCCAGTTCCGGATCTCAAACAGGTACCGGGGGTAGTCACGGATCCGCACTGCGAGGGGAGGGAGGGCTGAGGGACGGGGCAGTGAAGAGACAGGCAGTCCCCCACTCTGGACCATAGTAGGAGCCATCATCCTATCACATCTCTGCTTCCTTCCCACTCCCTTTGAACCTTCAAAAATCGTTTTCCCTGCCTGCTTACACACCATGTGGTGCCAGCCCACACAGCCACCATGCTGCCCTCCAAGGGCACCCTCCCACAAAGCAACTCACCAAAGAAGCTGCCAACTGTGCCCTTCATCATGCGGCACCACTGGGTGACCATCTCCAGACCCTCTGGGGGGAACGGGCTGACGCCATCCAGGTCCCTCATCTGCTCCAACACACGCTCCGTGCCGTGGAAGGACTCATCAGCCATGGCCACCAGCTCCAGGTGGGCCAGGGTCCAGGTGAGCAGGGCCCTCCGCATGGGCGTGTTGGCGTAGAGGCGCCGCGAGCGCTGGATGTAGATCTCGATGTTCTTCTTCTCCAGCGAGGCGTAGAGCTCCTCGATCTTGCGAGCAGGCAGCAGCTCCCCGTGCTGCTTGCGCAGCGCAGCCACCTTGGCATCCAGCAGCTGCAGGCGCTTGGCGCTCTCCTTGCTCTCGTCCTTCATCAGCTCGTAATTGTCTCGCAACTTGACCTCAAAGACGTCATCCAGGAAGACCCAGGAGAAGTGGGTGACTTTGAGCAGGAGGTCAGGGGGCAGGGCTGTGCTGGAGGGGCGCCCGGGCCGGTGCAGGCCCTTCAGCCACTTCTGCACGCCCACGGCAGCGTCCAGCGTGCGGGAGAAGTCGTACTGGTAGGGGAACTCGATGGTCACGCTGGCGAAGGAGAAGGCCCAGCCGCGGTTGCGGAGCGTGCGCAGGGTGGGGAAGCCGTCGCGGTGCCGGACGACCTCCTCCAGCTCCGGCAGCAGCTTCACCTCCACCTCCTTGAAGCTGAAGATGCTGTGTCCATCAAAGCTGGCGGCCAGCTCAGGGCAGTAGCCGTGCAGGGCCCCACCGTGCCAGCTCACTGAGGTCCGTTCTGCAGCCAGGCTGATGTAGTTGGCCTCAGAGACAAAGGCTGTGAGCTTGGCAGAGCTCAGCTCCAGGGACAGGGACAGGAGCCTTTTGGGAGGGGTCCCTTTTGGCTGCAGGGGCCCCGGTGACTCAGCAAGGGTGACTGGGTGGGACGTGGGGCTCTCTGGGGGCAGGGAGGGAAGCGTCCTGTGGCCAAGGGCGCTCCACAAGGCTTCGTGGCACTGCAGGGTGGCCAGGGTGTGATGATACAGGTGCATGTGGTCAGGTGGGCTCCACAGCACTGCCAGCCCCTCGCCACACTGCACCTGCACCAGAGAGAGCGAGGAGGCACCACGTCACTGCCAGGGCCAGCACAGCACAGCCCTGTCCTCCCTCCAGCACCTTTTGTGCCAGCCAATCCTCCTCCTGCCTCATCTATCCCCAGCACAAGATAAAGCAGTGGCCCAACAGCCAAACCAACCTCCAGGGAGCGAATGCTGCTGTGGTAGGTGACAGAGAGTACAGAGAGACTGGCCACGGGGTTGGGGATGGCAGCAGCTTTGCAGCACGGCTGCATCTTCTCAGTGATGCTCTTCACCAAGGCCAGCACCATGCCCTGGATGCTGACTGTGTAGCTCTCAGCACTTCCCAGGACAGTCAGCGTGTCCAGCCGCAGCTCCAGGGCACCTGGAGAGATGGCATGTCAGTGCTGGAGGCACAGAGCAGGCACACCACAACGTGCCAGGTTCCTCTGACTGCAAGGTTATTCCAGGACAGCCATCTGGGATCAGCTTGGATGCCACTTACCCACTACGGCTGAGAGTGTGAAAAGGTTCACGTCCTCCACCTTCAGATCCACCTTCCAGAGCAGCCCCCAGGGCTCACTGGAGGCAGAGGGTGGCCGCTTGGCAAATTCAGCCCCACCAGGCTGCAGGCAGAAGAGGCGCAGAACCCTGGCCAGGCACTCAGTGCAGGTGTCAGACGACTCCACTTGAAGCCCCCGGATGGTGCAATCCAGGAAGAGAGTATCCGACTGGGCGCTGGACATGCCCAGGGGCTGGTTGTAGCTGCCCTGCAGGACAAACAGAATGATCATTCTCAGGCTGCAGGACATCCCTGTGCCACCCACGTAGAGACTGAGACTGAAAGCCACCCCTTGCCCCCTTGGTTTGTTCCTCACCTGGAGGTTGAAAGAGTCGAGGATGAGGGCTTCTCCCCACACGTGCATGTTGGGGGGATGTGGGGCACGCTGGATGTGGGAGTCGTTGCCCACTCGCCAGCACAGGTGGTCCACGGCCAGCACCGCTCGCTGGTGCACGCTCTCTGGCCGCAGGTGCTGGTAGTCTGTGGGCACAGAGGAGGGGGGAAGTACAGGCAAGGCTCACCCAAACACAGGCACCCTGACACAACCAGGCAGGGATCCACAGCCCCTGGCCACACACACACACACACGGGCAAGCACAGCAGCAGCACGACCCTCTCCATTCCCAACCTGGTGCCTCTCTTGGCAGATCCCAAGAAGAGCCCAGCACCTCCCTGATCCAGCCTGTACCTGCAGAGATGGAGTTGAAGCACAAGGCGAAGGGTGGCGTGTCCCCCAGCTGCACAGACACATTGACATTGGACAGTGAGGCACACAGGATGATGGGCACTAGGATCTGGGGATAGCTCCTGCACAGGACAAGCAGGGATGGCTGTTACTGGGAGCTGTGTGCCACAGAGCCTGGCAGGAAGCAGGCCCAGAGGGATGCCCTTTCTGCAGGGGCTCCCTGATCACCTCCTGACCAGCCTCCCCATCCCACAGGCTGTGCACAGGGAAGATAAGGTGCTGAGTGCCCAGGCACTGTGCCAGAGAGTGGCCAGCAAGAGGAAACAAGCTGTGATACCAGCAGCTGCACTGAGGCCAAGTTTACCTTCCCTTGTGCCCTTGGCTGGGGACAGGCAACGCCCGGCACTTGTATTCCTGTGCCAACAGGCTCAGCCAGTGTGAAAACTCTTGGTGACGGTAGTGGATGATGCAGGTGTTGAGCAGCACAGCAACTGAGAGGTCAATGGCTGTGACCTAGAGCAGGGAAAGGGCCAGGTGGCAAAAAACTCGTGCCAGGAGCCAGACCAGCCACCCCCCAGGGGGACAGTGTGCCCAGTGCTTGCTCACCTGCACACTGGTCTTCAGGGAGTTGAGGCACACAATGCGCTGGCGGCTCTGGGGCAGGAGAAGGCCATCTGGGGAGACAGAGGAATACAAATGAGGGGTGGCAGAGGGCAGTGATGCCAGCCCTGTCCCATCAGTGGTGCCCTCCTGGCTACTTGCCCTCCAGCTGGAGATCTACACTCATTTGGTCCAGGTCTGAGTTGGGCGTGAAGTTGCGCAATGGGATTTGCTCCTCTTCACGCTGATATAGAAACTGCAGCAGCTTCAGGCTCCAGGTGAGGTGCCTGGGAGACACAGGGAGTCACTGCCACGAGGGAACTGCACTGTCATGTCCTCCAGCTCCCTGTCTCTCATCACCAGCTGATCAGCATGCTGGCATGGACAAACACAGCAGCCAGAGCCCAGCTGCAGCACAGCCCAGTGCTCTCATCCCATCGCCTGAGGATCCCGTCAGCTGCCCTACTGGAGAACCAGCTCACATGCCCTCCTCCCTCCCCAAGAGCCCAGCCCTAAGCCAAGCTCAGTCCTTCCCACTGGAGTGGGCTCCAGGATTCGCTCTCTGCAGTCTAGCAGAGCCACGGGACGAGAAGGGAATGGCACAGTTGTCCCCAGGTACATGTCCCCAGCATTACTTTGGACTCAGACAGTCTGCCCCTCACCTCTTCTGGCTGTTCATGGACAGCACCATGTTGGTATTCTCCAGTTTTATCTCCACCCTCCTGGGGATGAGCTTCAGTGTTTCCCTGCTCAGCACAGACAGGGACTTTGAGGGCTCCCCTGAGCCTGAAAAAGGACAGAGAGAATCATGAGAAGGACTTGCCCAAACCCCTATGCTCTGGAGAGGGAGGGAGTGATCCCACAGCCAAATCCCTCTGGCTCCAGGGGGCCACCAGCCCCTGCCCTACACAGAACTTGTCCCTGTCCTTATCCTGACCTGTGGTGGGCTCTTCCCCCACGCTGCTGTGCTGGGCACCAGCAGTGACGTGGTGCAGGAGGGGGCTGCAGAAAAGCCCCTCGTGCAGCTCTGCCTGCAGCGTGCGGACGTGGAGCCGGATTCCCACCAGCCGCCGCCTGCTGATCTCCAGGGAGAGGGACAGTGCCAGGGCCAGCTCTGCCAGGCACGTGTCATCCTGTGCACAGGGGACACAGCAAGGAGCACTCAGGGAGTCACACAGTGCACAGCAGAGAGCCCAGCACCTAGCAGCATCACCCAGCCTCAGGGACACCCCGGAGCAGCGTGTCCCAGGGAGCCAGTGCCCAGGTCCCAAGTGGGGAATTTCTCCCTCCTCCAGCACTCACCAGCTGGCTGCTCCGGAGCACTTTGCTATTCACCTTTGTCAGGCTCACCTCACACATCAAGCTGGGGAGAGCAGAGAACAGAAGGAGGATGTGGGTCTTGCTGCTGCCAAAACAAGACTCTGCCCTTTTTCCTGTGGGACACAGGGATCCCAAGTCCCTGCTTAAAGTGCTCCCAAAAGCAGAGCATGCCCTAAGTCCATGCACACCACATTATTTGGAGAACACACAACTCAAGCTTCCTGTGACAGGAAAAGGAACCAGGCCAGCCTCAGAGGAGGTTAATGCGTCACACCACAGGTGACATGAGATGCTGCTGAGTGGGACAGAGAGAGGAGAGACACAAGGCTGGGGTCGGAGGAGCTTCCCTGACCTGGAAGCAAAGTGGGGTATGAGCACAGCATTACCTCTTCCCATTGCCATTCAGGAGGAGACGTGCCTGGCTGGCCTGGATGTGCCAGAGAGACTCTGAGGTGGCCACGTGCAGAACCATGATGTTGATGGAATCCATGTGGATGGAAAAGAGCTGGAGGGAAGGTGCTGCTGTGAGGGATATCCAACAGCAGCACAGCCCACAGCAGCCTCTCACCGAGCCAGTGCCTCACCTGGCTAAGGAGCCTCAGCAGGGAGGGTTTAAGGGTCAGGTCTGTTCTGCTTCCATTTCCATCAGCTTCTCTGGGAGCCTCCGGGACGGATGGCTGGAACCCAGGGCCTTTCTGGAGATCCGTGCGGATTCGCACCTCGCCAAAACACAGCTCGAAGTAGCGCCTGGGAAACAACAGCACAGGCAGCTCTGACAAGAGCTCGCACTTGGCACACCTGGCCCTGTCACCAGGGATTTCCCCTACCCCAGGGATGTGTGGGACCAGCACAAGGGCACCCACAAGACACCGCCACCTCCAAGCGTGTGTTACGCCATCACAGAGCTGATCACAGAGGAATAAGGAAGGCAGAAAGGTGTAAAGGCAGCAGGATGGCAAGCAGGGCAAGGGGTGAGGCAGATCCCCAAAAGGAGTAGGCAGGGAGCTGGGGTGGGGGCACGTACGGCAGCTCCCGGCTCAGTTTGCTGGAGATCCAGATGTTGTCGATCTCCTGTAAGGACACACAGGCAGGTCAGAGAAGGAGCAACTACATTGTGAAGCTTATCTCAGCATTCCCACTCCACTCCCAGTGCCTGGGATCATGCAAGGAGCAGCCAAACCCCAAGTCTGGCCATGGAAGGAAGGGCCTGGCACCAGCCATGGGGGTGCTCAATGAGAGAGCGGCTCCATGGATTTGTTGCCAGTCTGGAAGTGACAGCAACCACCCTCCCTGCCTTGTCTGGCACCAACCACCCCTCACCCAGTTACCCACCACAGTCTGCTGCTCCTGCTGGAACTTGAGGCTGATGTTCTGGGCCCAGAAGAAGCCAAAGGAGCCAATCTTCAGCTCTGCATGAAGCTTCTGCCGGCACCAGGTGACAGCCAGGCGACATGCCAGCCATCTGTGGGGACAGGGGGAAGGCCAGGGTCAGCCTCCCTGCTGGAGTTGAGGTCTAGGGATGCTCTTCATTCTTCGAGCACCAGTTCCAGCACCTACAGCTGGACGGGACCTCCCAGAGACCCTGCAGAACCACCCCCAAAAATCCCTGATGCCCCCCTCCCGAGTCCTGAGGCCTCCACACCCCCCTGACACCCCACGCCCACTCCTGCGGGCTCCTCTGAACTTTTCTAACCCCCCAAGTCCCTGACACCCAGCTCTACAACCCCCCAGTCCCCCGCAGGCTCCCCTCCACACCTCTCCCCCAGCCCTGTGAACCCCCCAAATTCCTGACACCCCCCCAAGCCCTCTTTGTCCCCCTTACCCTCCACTTCCCTCCTCCCAGACCCCCAACCCCTCACCCTCAGCCCTGAGGACCCTCTGCACCCCTGACACCACCCCAACCCGCCTTACCACCCCCCCAAAACTCCCGTGGCCCCCCAAAACACCCGCACCCCCCACTGCCAGCCCCTCGGGCCTCCCCTTGACCCCGGCGAGCTCCTCCCACCCCAGCAGAGCCCCTCCCAGCCCGCTGTCACCCCACGGCCACCGCCGTGCCCCGTCCCCAGCCCCGTCACCCCCGCCAGCCCCCGCGGGGTCCCTCACGCCCCCAGACCCTCCCGCCAGGCCCTGACCGCGCCAGCAGCCCGGCGAGCAGCGCGATGAGGACGATGCCGAGGAGCGCGGCGGGCAGCGGCGGCGGCATGGCGGGCACGGCCCCGGTGCGGCCCCCCGGCCCCGGTCGGACCCCCGCCCTCCCGCCCGCCCCTGCCCCGGCCCCGGCGCCGCCGCCGCCGCCCGTGGGGCCGCCCGCGCACCCCGAGTGGCCGCTGGGAGGGGCGGGACGGGGCGGGGCCTCGGCGGGGACAGCGGCCGCAGCAGCGCCCCGCCGGGGCGGCACCAGCATCGGGACAGCGGGGACGGCGGGGACAGCGGGACGGGGACAGCGGGGACGGCGGGATGGGGACAGCGAGATGGGGACAAGGATGGGGACAGGGGGGACACCAGGGCGGCACCGGGATGGGGACAAGGAGGACACCGGGATGGAGTCAGGGGGACACCGGGACGGGGACGAGGATGGGGAAAGGTGGGGAACACCGGGATGGGGACAGGGATACACCACGGCAGCAGCAGCATGGAGACAGCGGCGACAGAGGAGTGGTACCGGGATGGGGACAGTGGGCACACCAGGATGGGGAGAGGACTGATACCAGGTCTGGCATGGAGTGGGGGTGGTGAAAGCAGGTCCAGCACTGAAATGGAGCAAGGAGCAAGGGAGGTGACACCAGGTCTGGCACTGGGATAGGGCAAGTGGGTGACACCAGGGGCAGCACCATGATGGGGCAAGTGCAGATGACACCAGGTCTGGCTCCCTGTGCCAGATGTCCCCTGCATCAAACAAACAAACAGACACCACAGGGCAGAGTTCAGCACTTTTATGGCCCCAGGTCCTCGCAGGGCACAAGGAGGAGTTTGGGGTACAGCAAAGGGTACAACTTCCAGGGATAGCAGTCCTTTAATGGGTGGGTCTTTGGACAGAGCAGGCTGAAAAGGGACAGGATGGGAGTTTGGGAATTTGTGTTGGATCATGTCTGGATGTTGGGCTTGGCTTTGTGCTAATTTGGGATGTTTGGACCTCCTTTGTGCTGATCTAGGATGTTGGGCTCTGTTGTGGGTCAGATCTGGACATTGGGATCTGCTTTGTAGTGGTTTTAGGATTTTGGGAGCTGCTTTGGGTCAGGTCTGGACGCTGGGACCTGTTTAGTGTCAGATTTGGGACAATGGAATCTGCTCCACATTGAATTCAGGACACTGGGATCTGCTTTGTGCTGGGGCCCCGTGTCAGTGGTGTGTGTCAGTCCCAGGATTGGGACAGGAGCCATCCCCTGGGCTCGGCAGTCCCAAACACAGCAGGGCAGCGCCCAGAGGCTCAGCATCAGTCCGTCTTGTCCCTCACAACTCAGCATGGTACTGCTCCATTTGGAAGGCCTCGCTGGGCTGCATGAAGATGCCCTCCATCACCTTCCAGTAGTTATGCTGGCTGGAGGCGGCCATGCCATGCACCTCCTTCTGCCCGTGGATGGGCCGCCCGTACTGCTCCCCGGTCACCGAGAGGAAGACGTCGGTGGAGGTGTGCTGGAAGCGCACCTCGTCGTCCCGCACCCAGTACGTGCCACTGCACACCACTGTCCAGTCGTCCAGGTAGTCGCCCTCGCCGGCCTCCCCGAATGCACTCACCTCCTGGGGGTGAAGAGGAGCTCGTTTGGGGGCCAGGATGGAAAAAAGGGGAGGGTTGAGGTGGGCAGAGAAAAGGGCTGGGCTTAGGGGGAAGGAGGGTTGTGACTGAGGCTCTGTTGGGATTTGGAGGGTCTGGTTGGGATTCAGGCACGGGCAGGGCATTGGGGAATCAGGTGGGACTGGCAGGGACCCTGCTGGGACCAGGGAACAAGGCAATGCTGGTAGGGACCCAGCCTGAGGAGAGACCCAGGCTGAGCTAAGAACAAGGTGGGGACATATCTGGAGTCAGGAATTAGGCAATGCTAGTAGACATAAGGGGGATCTGGTTGGGAGAACCCAGGAGACCGACTGGGGAATAAAGTGGGGCCGGCAGTAACGTGGGTGACGAGGGGAACCCACGCAGGATGGGCAGAGACGGGGACAACGCAGCAGGGACTCAGGGCACCCGCCATGACCCGAGTAACAAGGCAGGCCCCGGGGATAGATACCGATCCCGGGGAGCGGGGGGGTGATCCCCGGCCGGTACCTGGTTCCCGGAGAGCGGCGAGGTGAAGCGGTGGCTGTGCAGGTTGCGGCCGGTGCCCAGGTGCGTGAGGCGGATGGCCTGCCCGCAGCGCACCGGCGTGCCCCGCTGGCACACGGCGGCCGTGCGGCCCCGCACCCGCCAGTAGCTGTTCCCGTCATCCGCCGCCGACACCCCGGTCACCGACTGCTGCCCGCTGCCTGCGGAGGAGGGAGAACCCCCATCACACCCAGCTCAGCCCGATGAGGGAGCCGCGGGAAGCCCGGGGAGGTGAGGGGGGGGGCGCGTCCGTTTACCGGAGCCGTAGCGCACATCGTGCGAGTGCAGCCGCACGTTGTGCCGCACATTGAGCAGCTTCACCACGGAGCCGCAGGTGACGGGCCCCGGGCCGCCGCGCCCCGCCGCGCCCAGCGCCGCCACCAGCAGCGGCAGCAGCGCCGGCAGCAGCAGCGGCGGCGGCTCCATCCCGCAGGAAGCGGAAGCGCGGCCGCTCCGCCCGCCGGGAGGTCGCGGCTCGCCCGCTCCGCCCCCCGCGCTCGCCGCCGCCGCCTCCATTTTCCCTCGGCCCCTCGGGTAAGGCCGCGCCGGGCCCGGCGGGGCGGCGGTGGCCGGGAACGAGGGTCCTTTACCGGGAGAAGGCCGAACCCGCGTTTGTCCCGGCCCGCGCGTCACACCCGGCCCGGCGCCGCCGCGGCTCCGAGCCCCGGTGAAGGCGGCAGGGACGTCCCCGAGGTTGGTGTCGGGCTGCGCCGCGGGCCCCGGTGCGGGGGTGAAGCGGCGGCGGCCCCGGTGGTGGCCGTGGGTGGGGCTGGCGGCAGCAGGAGCCTCCCGGGGCGGCGGCGGGCAGGGCCCGGAGGAGGCGAGGCGGCGGCCGGGGTCGAGGGCGGCTCCCCCGGGGCCGGGAGGTGCCGCAGCCCCCGCCCCGTGCCGCAGCGGCGCCGGGGCTGCGGGCAGCGCTGGGAAGAGCTGCGGATGCGAGGCGGTGGCGGGGGCAGCGTCGGGATGCTTTGCTTGGAGTGGGGGAAAGGGTCTGACCTTCGCTTCTCACCACACTGGTGGTCCTGGAGCCCCCGACTCTGTGCGATTCCCGGATCTCCGCTCCGCAGGTGGGATTCCCAGACCACCATGAGGCTTTCCAAAGTTCTGCCGAGGTGCTGCCTGGAAAGCCATGGGGCTGGGAAAGCCCTTTTGGGTTTAATAAATGACTGAAAGGTGGCAAACGGTTGGTGCTCCTAGGGGAGTGAGGTTATTGTGGAGTTTCACAGTCATCCCCGCTGCTCTTTTCTTTCCATGAATACGACGATGTAAAGAAGGGAGGTTACTCCTAAATTATTTAGGATAATTAAACTGTAGGGAGTTGCAGAGACCAGATAACAGCGGGTGGGAGTGCTGGTGTGGTAAATGAGATATGGCAAAAGGTGTAAAGAAGGTAACAAACACTACAAAATTGGCTCCACGTCAGCTCTTATTATGGGGAAGAGCAGTAGGTTTCTCAACAATTGTTTCTTTTAAAACAACTTCAACACCTAGTTGTAGCCTAAGAGGGATATTTTGAAATTACTTTAAAGGAGGAGAGAATGAAATAGAAAACATTGTTACGCTGCTGAGTAAATGGTTGGCAGTTTGTGTCCTGGCAATTCTGGTTAGACCATCCCAAAAAGGGAGCGCTGGAAGAGGCAGGGGCAGAGCAGGTTTTTGGGCAAGCAAAGCTTTTGGTATCCTCACCTTAGGGGAGAAGCTTGCTGACAGGAGATATGATCCAGGTGCATGAAGTCACGGGCAGGTCAGAGAAAGCGAGGAGGGAGCATCAGTTTTCTGTTTCTGACAGGAAATTACGATGCAGCAGGGCTAAAATAAACAGGCGGAAGCGCTTTTTCACACAACGTGCTATTAAATGTGTCACCCTGCCACAGGACGTGCTGCCACCTGATAGCGTCGGGGGCGGTGGGACCAGCAGGAGCATTTAAACCAACAAAGCAGGTATGGGAAGCTGCTGAGCTGTGGCTGCCTGGGCTTTCCCCATCATCGCTCCCCAGTCATCACTTCCCCTCCCACCGAGCAGAGTGGGAGTGTCAGGTTTAGATGCAGACTTCAGAAATCTGTAAAACAGCTGTAAAAGCTAAATATAAAAGGATAAATTGCTGATGTCAGGGCTGGCGGGCCCCAGTAGCCATCAGAAGTCCACGTGGATACCAAGAAATGCCTGTGAGGAAGAGCTCAGCCTTGGGGTGCCTGTGAGGGTAGTTTCTCGTGGTGTGAGTGCCTTGCAGTGCTGCACAGGGATGTTTCTGTTAGGCTCATAAGCTTCAAATTAAAAGATGCCAAGATGATTTTATCTGAGTTCTGTGGTGATACACAGCCTGAAGATCATTAGTATTAAATCCACACATTCCAGCTCAGCCATGGTTTGTTTGTGTTTTTTATTTTAAGAAAACTGATATTGATTTCACTGAGAAATTCACTGAGAGCTTCATGGGGTGAAAGAGTGGGGTTATTTTTGCAGTTATTTGGGTTTTTCCTGTTCAGACGTTTGTTGTCAGTCTCAGACTCTTGTGGATGTACTTGGACTGTGCTAAAATTAATTTCATGAGCATTTAATTGACAAGATTAATAGATTTGGCTTTGTTAGACTCTGCATTTTGAGTCGAGTTCCCCAGCTCTCTTACTCTCACAGAGCTTTCTGAATCCTGTGCAGTTTGATCCTTTGAAATGTGGCCATGAGAACTGAGCAAGATGTTCAGTGGTGGCTTTGGCAGTGTGGTTCTCTGTTCTGTGTGATCCTAAATGGACTGTGAGTTGAATAATGAAGTGCTAGGGGTTAGAACCATCCCTGCCCAAGCCCTCTACCCCCCCTAAAAAACCCCACAAGACAAGTGTTAACGTGGGATGGATGTTGTTTCTTCCACAAAGGATGGGAAGAAGTCAAGGACTGTCTTTGCTGCACCCATGCTGTCTTAAAGCCAAGATAAGCACCTGGCTTTGTTGGTTTGTGTATTCACACTGCTATCCTGAGGTTGATTGCTGAATATTAAATATACCTTGCTCTGAGGACACTGCTTGGTTATTCTCTGAACACCACTGAGGTCTCCTGCCTTAGGTGGCATCCCTGTAGCTGGGAGAGTGTCAGACGTTTCTGCTTTCTCTCACCCCACACCTGCTCAGGTGAAGCTCTTGAGGGACTTTTCTGTTCCCAATGTCCTGAGTGGCCAGCAGATACCTGGATGTGTGAATGATTTCTGAAATCCTCAGGTTCTCACAAAGCAGCACTTGTTCTAAAGGCCCTGCCTCACCTCACAGAGTCTGCGGCCGATGTCCATCTTGGGCCTGACCTGATCAGAACTCAACAGTCCCAGTTCAGAGGAGCTCCTGGACTCTGGATCAGTGCCACGGTGCCCTTGAGCTGAGCAAAGTGCAGACACTCCTGATCAAAACAACTGGGCTGGCCCAACACTCCTTGGTCCAGAGCCTTTATATCCCCCTCAGGGTCTCCCTGCTTGACCACACCAAGTTCTGCTTATGCACCTCTGCCTGCTTCTCTGGCTTGTTTTATTTCAATTTAAGGCCTCCCTGGCACAGAGGGTAGGAGAGGCACTTGAATCCATATCTGGTTTAACATCTTGCTTCTGTTTTCCATGCTAAGTGACATCCCTGCTGTCCTGAGGTGAATTTTGCTGGAGCTGAAAGCAGCCAGGTTTGTGGGTGGTTGGCTTGTGTGGAACCTGCTTGGCTGGATCATTAAATAAGATGGTTTTCTCAAGTCTCATTTGTTCCCTGTGTCCAGACAAATTTGAATTGACATGGAGTAAAATTGCCAGGAAATTTTAGAGCAAGTGATGAGGAGGAAAGTTAGAAGTGAGCTAAATGCTTCACTGGCAGAGAATGGTGAAATTTGATGTGGTGCTTTCACGAGGTGGGTTTGTGTATTGATCATGGGCAGGAGATAAATGAGGTTATTAGACTTGGAAATGCTCTAGGAAAAGCCACTCAGCCTGCAGGTTTGTGTGTGTTAATACACCCTGGTGAATACCTGGAGCAGGAGGATTGGTGAGCAAGTGTGAGGTTGACAGAATATTCATACCCAGGCTGGTAAACATAATCTCTATTTCTCTATTATGTGTAGTCACACAATTCATCAGTGGCATTTGCATCAGGAACACACATTTAACTGGCATCAGTGCTACCCTTTGAGGCATTATTTCTGAGAGGGATGCTTAAATACAGGTGTTTGACATCTAAAATGTCCTCTTGAGGGTGGGGATCCCACACTGAACCAGAGCAGCCACGTCCTGTCTGGATGCAGAGCAGTAGCCTTGGCCTGCTGTGATTTCTGCTTGTCAGGAGCATTCTGCATAGAAGTTGGCCAGAGCCACATATTCTGCAGCCAAGGAGCATGAGCTGCTCTCTCCACTCGTGTCTGAAATCTAGCAGAGGTCTTTCCCTGTTCTTTGTTGTGGGTTTTCTTTAATGAGATTCGAATGACACGTTCCTTCAGAGCTGCTCTTATTTTAAGACTTAAAAGATCGTCCAAGATCAGCCTTGGACCTTTTCACTCTAACTGAGCACTAAGTCCCTGCTTTTCTCCAAGTTGTTGTGTTTGTGCAGCAGATGTGTGGACCTCAGGGCAGAACAAGAAATGCTGCACACAGGAAGTGTCATGGCAAAGCCTTGATCAGTTTGTCCCCTATGGGACTGATTTCCTTCGGCGGATTGTTTGCAGTGGGGAAATGATTATGGGAATGTTTTGAAGCATGTTTGTTTAGGTATCATTCCCTGCCATATGGGATTCTTTTCTCATCTTTTTTTTCTCTGTTGTGTTTGTGTGTTGAATTACATCAGATGTAATTTAACATGGAGGTTTTGGCTTTAGATCTGACGCCTCTGAACTGCTTTTTGTACTGTTCCTTCCCAAAGGCCTGTATTTCTTCCTGGGCTGGCATTTTCATCCTCACAGCCATTTGAGGAGTTGATTTGGTTTTCCTCATAGCTGACTCTTGTAAGGTTCAGTTGTTTTGATGTATGTAAAAAGGAGGTAAAAAAAAACTTGCTTTGAAAAATTCAAAAATAGCAGGTTTGTAACCACCAGAAGTGGAAGGCTCAGAGAGACGAAACTTGGCAAACACTTTCCTTTGTGCCAAGCTTCATTTATGTTTCCAGAAACCCCAGTTAGGAAAATCATCAAACAAAAGGTTCTGGATATAGAAAATGCACTGGTTTTGTAGTGTTCGTGTTGCTTCCTCAACTCTGGATGGAGACCCCTGGCATGGAACATCCTGGCTGTGGCTTGTGGGCAGCCACAAATCCCCTGCCCCACCCCAGGACCCCCAGACCTCTCTCCAGTTTGCTCTATGGCTCTGCAGAATCTCACATACAGCAGTCACAACTCAGTCGAGGCCCTTTTCAGGGTCACCCTGGCTTCGTTAACTGAGTAAGGATTAATCATATTAAAATCCTAATTAGTTGGGCTGTGTGCCTGACACTGTGCAGCATCAGTGGGAGCTTTCCCAGCGTGTGGGAGGGTGTGGATGGGCTGGAGGCTCTGGCTGTGTGCACGTTCCAGCTGGGAATGCTGCTGTGACAGCTCCTGCCCTCCTCACCCAGACACGGGCTGGCAGGAGCTGGCAGCTCTTGGCTGCTGCCTTCTCCTGCCTAATCTCTGGTGACAGGGATGTCCAGGCAGGCTGGACACTGGGTAATTCAGGGCCTCTGTAGCTAATTTGAAACCCTGCTCACTTTAGCTGCCTTCTCTCCAAAACCTGAATGGGGGAAGTGCTTATGTGCTGCTTGCTCAGCTGATGCCAGGGATGTCTCCTCTTTCCCCAGCTGCTGTGTGAGAGGCTGCAGCCATGTCTGACTTCGTGGAGAGTGAAGCAGAGGAGTCAGAGGAGGAGTACAACCAGGATGGAGAGGTTGTACCCAGAGTAACCAAGAAGTTTGTAGAGGAAGATGAGGATGGTGAGTTTGCTCAATTGTCTGTGTTCATTGCTGTTCTATTCTGCATCCTGTGGCTCTGCAGATGGAGCAATAACTGTGCTATAATAGCAGGGCCATCTGTAGTCCATAATCTCAGCTGTTTGAGGGCTTCTCTTCCTCCAAGTGCTCCAAGTGGTTTTGATAATTGGCAATAAAAAATATGCTGCTTCACCCCCGAGGGACTTGCAGTTACACAATTTGATAGTAAATAGTAAAAGCAGAGGAATTCTCCCAGTGTGACCACTCCACCTGTTCCCTCTGCAGAGAGAGCATGAGACAAAAATTGGGGATGTGGCCAGAGCAGCTGCCTGGGTTCTGTGTCAGTAAAAGTGTTCAGTTAAAACTCTATGTGGGTGGTGTGGAGGAAGATGCTGCTTGCACAGGTCTCAGTGGGTAACCAATAAGTGTCTAACACGTGCTGCTCTCCATCCCAGATGAGGAAGAAGAGGAGCTGAACCTCGATGATCAGGATGAGCAGGGGAACCTGAAAGGATTCATTAATGATGATGACGATGAGGAAGAGGAGGAGGAAGCCAGTGACTCTGGAGACTCCGAGGATGATGTTGGCCACAAAAAGAGAAAGCGCAGTAAGTTCTGTGGTGATTGTTGCTAGCAGGGCACGGTGTTATGCTGGCAGAGAGCACCCTCTGCCCTGGTCTGCATGAGCTGGGTAAGCTGTACCCTTTTTGGGCTTAGTGCATTTCCAGATTAGGAAAGGGAGAGTGTAACTTAGCTCTGCTGTCTTCTTTAGCTTTCGATGACCGCCTGGAGGATGATGACTTTGACCTCATTGAAGAAAACTTGGGCGTCAAAGTCAAAAGAGTGAGTTGTGTTCCCATGCTGCTGTTTGTGGTGGGATGTGTTTTAGCACAGAGGAGGGTGGGCTCCAGCCTGGTGTGAGCAGACAGTGCCTCCCATCAGCTCCTGCCCTCTTGGAAAGGGAGAGCTGGGTGCTTGAAGGAAGCAGGATCTCTCCTTGCCCAAGCAACTGGGACCTGGCTTCCCAGAGGTTACAAAACACTTTTTTCTTGTTCCTGAAATCTGCTGTGCTCCTCCCTTTCCACCTCTTCAGGACAGTCTCATCTTCCATTCCTGTGTGTGTTGCTAACCTCAAGGCCAGCACAGGCTGTTATGGGCTCTAAAGCTCTTTCTGTAACACTGGAGTCACATCAGCCAGGCCAGCACTGGTGGTGACAGCGTGCAAGTGACACAGGCATGGCTCCTGAGGGGGTGGCACTTCTCCCCTGTGTGGCTGTGCTGTGCTGGGCTCCATCCTGCTCCCTCCCAGGTGCCTGCAGCTCACCAGTGCTGAGCCAGGGACTGTGAGCACTAACAAGGAATTTTCCTTGCAGCAAAAATTCAGGCGTGTGCGAAAAATGTCTGATGATGAGGATGATGAAGCAGAAGATTATGGAAAGGAAGAGCATGAGAAGGAAGCCATTGCTGAAGAAATCTTTCAGGATGGTGAAGGCGAGGAAGGAGGGGAAGCTGTGGAAGCTCCTGTTGCTACACAGGAGGAGGAAGAGGAGGAGGAGGAAGATGAATCTGGTGAGTGTGGATGGTCATTCAATGTTTGTCCTAAGATTAAAGCACAGGAACAAAGTTCAGACTTTCTCTGAACTAGAAGTATCCAAAAGGCTGTGACCCTGTCATGGTGAAGCTCTTATTGGTCTGATTAGTACAGTCCTTAGAATTAAATGTTTCTGGGTGACAGGTTTAGTTTGTCTGTCTGAACCACTTTGTGCAGGAGCAGCTCATGTGTGCTGAGGTCTTGAGCACCTCCCCTAAGCTGCCTCAAAAATTAAAATGCTTCAGAGGAAGGCACTCAAGGCACTGTTTAGTACCTCACAGCACAGTACATGCCTGCCCTACCCTTTTCAGCATCAGCCTCTAGCTGCTGCTATTACCATGCCAAAAAAGTTTCAAGAATTCTTTCTACTGTCCAAAGCAGCCAAGCCTTTCCTGGCTGTATTTTCAGTGCACTGAGCTGCAACTCAAATGGCTTTGCTTGGAAGTTTGTCTGGAAGTTTGTTCCAGCTTTTTGCTGTGGTTCAGGCTCCTGGACTTGGTGAAATTGGTGTAGGAGATGGTGTGGGGAGCTGGGCAGACTGACAGCCAGCAGCAGCCTGAGTCTGTGGTGGAGGCTCATGGTTGCTCTGGCTGAGCTTTGTCAGAGGTAGCAGTTCTACATCCAAGTTCTCTGACCACCGAATTGTTTCTCAACATCCAGACATTGATGACTTCATTGTGGATGATGATGGACAACCTCTAAAGAAGCCAAAATGGAGAAAGAAGCTTCCAGGATACACAGATGCGTAAGTATTGATTGGAAGTTGGCCTGGAGCCTTGAAAATAGTGCTCAGCCTATTTGGATCTTGTGACTGCAGAGTGATTCAGCTTGTGGTTGAGTACTGCTGGTCTTTTTCCCAGAAGAAACCTGGTAAATTTAGACTTAGAGCTTTTAGTGTGTGATTTCTGAAATGTGTGACTCCTTCCTTTTGTCCCCTGGATTTTTTTAAAGAGATACCAAAACCAGGCCCTTAAGAGAAAAATATTTGCAGTAAAGCTCAGAGTTTCTACCTATCCATGATTTTTTAGCTTGGGTGGAAATCTAAAACTTGGACAATGCCCCTGCCCTGCGCTGCATGGCTGTAAAGATGTTCTGTGAACTGCACTGCGGGGCTGAGCAATAGGGGTTGTTTCTGTTTTGCTTTCCAGTGCTTTGCAAGAAGCCCAGGAAATCTTTGGTGTGGACTTTGACTACGATGAGTTTGAGAAGTACAACGAGTACGACGAGGAGATGGAGGAGGAGTACGAGTACGAGGACGAGGAGACGGAAGGGGAGACGCGCGTGCGGCCCAAAAAGACGGCCAAGAAGCGCGTCAGCCGCCGCAGCATCTTCGAGATGTACGAGCCCAGCGAGCTGGAGAGCAGCCACCTCACGGACCAGGACAATGAGATCCGCATGACAGACATGCCTGAGAGGTTCCAGGTGAGGCAAGGGGCTGCAGCTCTGCAGGCAGAAAGTGTTTTGGCTCCCAGGCCTGGGAACTGCAGGCTGGCAAGCTGCTGGATGGGTTTTGGAATCTCTTTTTCCCTCTTTGATGCCCCTACCTGTCAAATGTGCAGGCTAAAACTGCATTCAGACATATCAGTGACATGGGAGCTGTTGTACCTGTGTGAATCTGGGTTTAGCTCCAGTCCCAGCTTCCCTGTGGCCACTGGGTGCCAGTGTTGCACTGCTGAAGTGCAGGGCTTGGGCTCTGCTGGGGTGACTTTGTGCTGGATGATGTTAGGAATCCCTTGAACTGGATGTATGGAGGGCAAGATGCAAAGCCAGAGAACTCATGGGAAGGTTTCTAACTCACCTGTATGCCACCCAGCACATAACTGCTGTAACCAACTTTACCCAAGGTGATGGGACTTACCCTGCTCTCAGTACAAAGTGCTGTTTGTGCTGTGAGGAATCCTGCTGGTGTGTCATATTTGTGTCTTAATTTTGGGCTTTTTTCCAATTTTCACTGAAAAATCCATCTCCCTTTAGTGTATGTTAGTGTAATTCTGTGCAGAGGTTTATTACCCTTCTCTGTGCAATGGCATGTGTGAAGCTGCCAGTTTTCCAAAGGACCTTTTTTCCCCATGCCAGCCTGTGCCACAGAAGGAAATGCTGTCTGTGATGTCTTCTGGCTGTAGGTGGCTTGTTTACACATATTTTCATCTTCGTGGATGTCAGTGGTGATTAGAGCAGCACCTCTGAAAGAGAAATGGTTGAGACTGAGTGCCCAGAGAGAGTTTAGAGCTGCTTTATCTTTTGTTACTTTGTGGCTGCAGCAACAAAAGTGGTAGCAAGGCACAGATTGGAGCAGAGGATATAACTGCAGAAAATTTGGGAGTCTGGTGGGAAGTGGAGATATCCTCACTTGATTTTCACAGCAGACTTTGCACCATTGCAGGCCTTTCCACAAGCCTTTGACAGGATTGTAGCTGCCTTTATCTAGTGTAAAGCCAATGCAGTTTCCTGTGTGCTCAGAAGGTGCAGACATTGAAGTGATATCCTTGGCACCCCATAGGTGGGGGTCCCCAGAGGTAACCTGCAGCTCAAAACAATAATTTCCAGGCTTCTTGGAAACATGGCAGTGCAAGCCCTGGTGTTGCACGTGCCTCTGTTCATGCTGTTGTCTCTTCCCAGCTGAGATCCATCCCAGTGAAGAGTGCTGAAGATGATGAGCTGGAGGAAGAAGCTGACTGGATTTATAGAAATGCTTTTGCAACGCCCACCATCTCCTTGCAGGTAAAGGACAGTTCCTGGGACTTGTTCCAGGGGTCTGCTGATAGGAATGCCCAGTACCACCTTCATTTCTGGTTTGGAGCAGGTCATTTGATGTGTGTGTCTTCATTTTTGTATCCATGAGACAGAGTAAAAAGGAACACAAAGAAGTGGAAAGAACCACAGTTTCTCAGCCTTCACCCAGGGCTGCTCTTTTAGGGGATCAGCTCAGGAACAGAGTGAACACAATGTGTTTCTCCTTTTCAGGAAAGTTCTGACTACCTTGACCGTGGACAAGCCAGCAGCTTCAGCCGTAAGGGGCCCAGCACCATCCAGAAGATTAAAGAAGCCCTGAATTTCATGAGAAATCAGCATTTTGAGGTAATCTGCAACTTTTCTTCATTACCAAGGTCTGTCTCCTTGTCCTGACAGCATTAGCAGGGCTGCTGGAAACATTTGGGGCACATAGAAGGGGCTGAGATACCATCCCTGGTTGCCTCTCCTGTGATGAAATCATGCTCCATTGGGAATTGCAACTCATCCTATGTGAGCTGTGGCAATGCAGGGTTTTAAGGCCTGTTTGACAGAGCTGCTGTCATTGTCTTTTCCTGATTCTGGACAAATTAAGGCTGAATGAAATGGGGGAATTTCTCTTGAGCCTTGTGCAGTCCATCCCATCTGTTCTCTGAGGTGTTGCCTGATGTTGCAGAAGTTTCTTGGTCTGTGTGGTGGATTCTTTGGTGGAATAAGACCTGCCCCATTAGTTTGTTGTCCCATGTGGAACAGGAGCTCTGTGTGGGCCCCTGGCTGCCAGGAACAGCCCAGTTCCCTGCACAGGGGTGATGAATCTCATTTCTGACCCAGGTCCCATTCATCGCCTTCTACAGAAAGGAGTATGTGGAGCCAGAGCTGCACATCAACGACCTGTGGAGGGTCTGGCAGTGGGATGAGAAGGTGAGGAATATTTTCCTTGCTGGTTGTCCCATCGACTTTTGTCCTCCTACCTAAAGCCTGATACTTTCAGCAGTGTGTTTTGGCCATGTTTGGGGTTTTTACCCATGTCTTTTTGCATTTTTGCTGTCGTATAGGGATATCTGACAAAATAGTATTCCAAAAAAATCATTCCCCTTCACAGAGTTCCTTTTGTGTAGTGACATTTCCTGCCAGCAGTGCAGGTTGCTTCTCTGCTATCAGATCCAAACCTAGATTTTGGTATTTTTCTGTTAATATAATACATCTCTTGAGAAGAGACCTGCCACATGTCACATTTGGCTTTGGCTGTGGATGAAGATTTTAATGATTATTTTTTATATGACAAATATCTCCAAATCCTGGAAGTCCCTGTTTGGGAAGGGAGGAGACAGATAACACACTGCAATGGGGTGTTTCACTGGAATTCTTTTATTCTTGTGTCAGTGGACCCAGCTGAAGATCCGCAAGCAGAACCTGACACGACTGTTTGAGAAGATGCAGGCCTACCAGTATGAGCAAATCTCTGCTGACCCAGACAAACCCTTGGCTGATGGAATAAGGGCCCTGGATACTACTGACATGGAGAGGTAGGGTGCCAGGCCTTCAATATTCATTCCAAAATGACCTAAAATGTCCATTAATTTGCCCAAACAGCACAGCTGCTCTGGCCACTGCAGAGCACCCACAAAGCCAATAATGAGAAATACTTAAAATTCTTTTGGGAGATGAATCCAAGGGCTCCTCTTCTGCCTGACCTGAGTCAGAGCAGGTTCCTTGAGTGTTCTGAGCATGACCTAGCTGCAGGCAGGGTGTAACATGCTGGCTTTCTGTAGGCTGAAGGACGTGCAGTCCATGGACGAGCTGAAGGATGTGTACAATCACTTCCTGCTGTACTATGGGAGAGACATCCCCAAGATGCAGAACGCTGCCAAGGCTGCTCGCAAAAAGCAAAAGCGTATCCGGGAGGATGGTGAAGAAGAGGAAGGTTTGTCTCCTCACATTTGATAGTTTTCTCCTCATGGGCTGCTTGAAAATCCTGGAAAAGAATAGGAGGAAAGTTTGGTGAAAAGCCCATTTCCTTGCACAAAGCATCTCTGCTGGTCATTCCATCTCAAGTTAGTTCCACGTGTTTCAGGCACCTTTGAAATTGTTTAAGGTTTGCCACACAAGGTGCTTTCCAGTGGAATATGAATGCCACCCCTTGTGGCAGTGGTGACATCAGCAAAGTGATGTATATTCTAATGTGCAACCCAGAGATACTCCTATTAAAACTGCACTGAAGATAGTGTTTCCAGGGTCTTTTTTTGTGACCTTTGAGATGCCTTTGTGGGATTTAGGGGCTCTGTTGCACAGTGTAGATTGTGTTTAATCTCTTTATGGTGCTTCTGACACGCTCCAGCTGTCTGGATGCCTCTCTAATGTGTCCTTCCTACAGGTGAAGGGGAGGATGCAGAGGATGATGAGCAGAAGGGGCCTGAGCTGAAGCAGGCTTCCCGAAGGGATATGTACACCATCTGCCAGGCAGCTGGGCTGGGTAAGGCTCTGCTCTGTCCTGCTGAGCGTGCAGTGGCCTGGCCCACGTGCTCTGCAGGGTGCTGTGACTCACCTGTGGAGTTTTGCTCACTATTAGCTACAACACACTTGTCCTCATAGTTTTTTTGTTTGTTTTTCTCTTTTACCAGATGGCTTGGCTAAGAAATTTGGTCTGACACCTGAGCAGTTTGGAGAGAATCTCCGGGACAGTTACCAGCGTCACGAGACAGAGCAGTTCCCTGCAGAGCCCCTGGAGCTGGCCAAGGACTATGTGTGTAGGTGAGTGGGGGGTTCCTTGTGGAGTTACTGTGGATGTAACACAAGTGAGAGGATCTGGGGATGTTCTTCTAAGCCTTCACGTTGCCTCTTTGCTTGTAGTCAATTCCCAAGCCCAGAAGCAGTGCTGGAAGGGGCGCGGTACATGGTGGCTTTGCAGATCGCCAGGGAGCCCTTGGTCAGACAAGTCCTGAGACAAACTTTCCAAGAACGAGCTAAAATCAACATTTCACCAACCAAAAAGGGGAAGAAGGTAAGGAAGGGAGCTCTGACTCTGTGGGTCAGTTCAGGGAAGGATCTAAATAAAATACAAATGCTTGTTCTCCCATGTCAGTGGCAACTCTGAATAAATCTCAGAGCAGCACTGAGCTGTTGCAGAGCCCAGCTCAGCAGCATGCTGCATTTTAAGTCTCAGCATTTTACCAGATGAGATGTTGCCTTCAATTATTGAAACAGCCTCTGTTTCTCTGAGACTGGGAAGCAATTCCACTGTGTCCTGCTGGGGAAGGAAATGCAGACTGGCAGGCATAGGGCTGAGGGGGTATTGAATAAAACCCATTGTCTGCTGTGGCATACATAAGGGTCTTTCTTCATGAATGCCCTGTGTGCATGCTGACTGTCTCTCCTCTTTCCCAGGATATTGATGAAGCCCACTATGCCTATTCCTTTAAATACATGAAGAACAAGCCTGTGAAGGAGCTGAGAGATGACCAGTTCCTGAAAATGAGCCTGGCAGAGGATGAGGCACTGCTCACCATAGATATCAGCATTGACATGAAAGGAGTGGAGGGGTGAGTTCCCACTGGCTGTGCCATCCCTGACTTGGCAGAGCTCATTCATGCAGTGCTTTTAGAGCACCTCTGTAACCCAAACTACTCCTCAAAGTCATGGCCTGGTAGTTTGCTGCACCTCAAAGTCAAGTAGCCTCTCAGGATCTTGCTTTTTTCATCATCTTGTTGAGGACTTTGGCAGACATATGTCTTACGCACTTGAAAGCAAAACTCTGAAACCTTGGGATTTTTGTAGAAGATGATGCTTGTTACCCAGCCAACTTAGTTCCTTCCCTGCACATCTGAGTGGCCACACTGTGCAATATGGGTGTGCTGGAGTGGCTGTGATCTGTCTACAGCATCACTTCAGCAGCTAAAGCAGTGTTTGATGGGAGAGTTGGCTCTTGCCTGATTTTTCCAAGCAGCTACCTGAATCTGAGGTGTGAAGGAATCTGCCAGTTCTGGTGTCCGTGCAGGTGTCTGGAGCCTTTCTGTTTCTCCTCCTCTCCCTTCCTGCAGCTATGGCAGTGACCAGACATACTTTGAGGAAATCAAGCAGTTCTATTACCGGGATGAGTTCAGTCACCAGGTGCAGGAGTGGAACCGGCAGCGCACCATGGCCATCGAGCGCTCCCTCAACCAGTTCCTCTACGTGCAGATGGCCAAAGAATTGAAGAACAAGCTCTTAGTGGAGGCCAAGGAATACGTTCTCAAGGTGAGATGAGGCAGAGCTGGGCTTGCAGACACTGGCAGCCCTGCAGTGTTCTGGGGATAGCTGCTGTCAGGTCATACACAAGCTCTTGCGGAGAAGGAGGAGGCAGCGATTGAGTCTGGTTCAACTTTCCCTCCAGAGCAGGGTTATGCCAAGGCCTCTGCAGTGGATTTTCTCACTCCTCTTTGTCCTTTCTCTGCTCTCCCAGGCTTGCAGCCGCAAACTGTACAACTGGCTAAAGGTTGCTGCCTACAGGCCAGATCAGCAAGTGGAGGAAGATGATGATTTCATGGATGAAAACCAAGGGAAGGGGATCCGGGTGCTGGGCATTGCTTTTTCATCAGCCAGGTAGGAGGGAGGGAGTGGTGTCTGGATGCGTGTCCAGCTGAAGCAGTCCTCCATGTCTGAGTCATCTCTGTTTGACAGGGACCACCCTGTGTTTTGTGCCCTCGTTAATGGAGAGGGTGAGGTGACAGATTTCCTCCGATTGCCACATTTCACAAAGAGAAGGAATGCCTGGCGCGAGGAGGAGAGAGAAAAGAAGGTGAGCCTTGGTGCAGCTGTCACTGAGATGAATTTAGGTAGCTCAGAACAGAAACCCTCTAGCTTTTCTACTCTGATTTTCTGCTTTCCCTTCCAGGCCCAGGATATTGAAACATTGAAAAAATTCCTCCTGAACAAGAAGCCTCATGTGGTGACAATTGCAGGCGAGAACAGGTCAGTCTTTGTGCTGCTCCCACTTCCCAGCCTCTTTGCAGTCCTTTCCTTGTGCCTGTCTCTACATTTCACTGTTTCCAGGACCCAGCTCTATGCCCTCCCCTCAATCCCCTTGGCTGTCTCTCCCTAGGGATGCTCAGATGCTGATGGAGGATGTAAAGAGAATTGTTCATGAGCTGGACCAAGGGCAGCAGCTGTCCTCAATCGGAGTGGAGCTGGTGGACAATGAACTGGCCATCCTCTACATGAACAGCAAGAAGTCTGAGGTGAACCCTCTGCTACTCCAGCTCTCCCTTAGCCTGTTACTCATTCGTGCTGTGTCATCCTCCATTTGTTGTGCTGGCCTTGCATCATCCTGTTTCATATGATCCATCTGGACAGTCACGTACTGATCTTTGGATCAAGGCAAAATACCTTAGGCTTCCCTGAAGAGATCAGCACCAGCAGATGCACAAAGTGGATATTGATGTAGTCAGAAATGAGTGAGATTGTTCCATTACCAATTGCATAAGAGCTCCTGGGAGCCTTTGACCTCAGCTTTCTTTGCCCTGAGCACCAAGTGCTTCCTTGCTGCAGTCCCTGTCTGATGTGTCTGTGCTGCCTGTGGTACAAAGTGTGAAAACACCACGGGGGTTTTCCCTGATTCTGTGTCCTGTTGCAGAATGAATTCCGGGATTACCCCCCTCTGCTGCGTCAGGCCGTGTCCCTGGCTCGCCGCATCCAGGACCCCCTCATAGAGTTTGCCCAGGTCTGCAGCTCTGATGAGGACATTCTCTGCCTGAAACTCCACCCTCTACAGGTAAATTCTCCTTGGGCAATAAAGATCCTTCTCTGCAAGACAAAGCAGCCTGTGAGGGTTTGCTTTCAAACAAAAGGTTCCCAAATTAAACTTGTGCAAGTTCTGCCTGTTCTTTCTGTGCCATATTCAGGCTACACAGCACCTTCCTTTTTTTTTTTTTGGCTTCTTTCTCATTAGCCTTTAGGCTGTGCTAAGGGATAACTCTGAGGTGCAACACAGCTCAGTATGTTGTGTTTGGCTCGTGGCAGAGGGTTGCACAGATCCATCTTTTCCAGGGCTAACACCTCTTCTCTCTGCCAGGAGCACGTGGTGAAGGAGGAGCTGCTGAACGCTCTCTACTGCGAATTCATCAACCGTGTGAACGAGGTGGGGGTGGATGTGAACAGGGCCATTGCTCACCCCCACAGCCAGGCTTTGCTGCAGTACGTGTGTGGCCTGGGACCACGCAAAGGCACTCACCTGCTGAAGGTAAGAGGCTTCTGAGCCTGCCTACAAACCCAGCACATCACCAGCAGCCTGTGAGTGCCCAGGAGGTGTGTCAGGGCTCCCTGTGCCAGGTACAGCTGGCAGCTCTGGTGATGTGTGTTTTTACCTCGCCCTGGAGCTACGCGTGGACTTGTGTCCTTGAGAGACCCAAACAGCTCAGCAGATCCACCAGTCCCAGCCAGCTCCCAAACCCACAGGAATGGATGTGCTGTCAGAGCATCAAGACACCTCCACAGTGTAGAAAACACAAGGCAGAAAGCCAACGCTTTTCCTGAGAGTTGGAGCCGTGATGATGTGGAATCATCATCTTTCACTCAGTGTTGAGACACTGGCAGGGAGCAACAGCTTAAGAGTTGTGATGGGCGTGTGTCAGATGCTTTAAACACTGCAGTGTACAGTGTGAATACTCTGCTTTTTTCCCAGGCAAAGACAATTTGGGTTGGAAGGAACCTTAAAGATCATCTATTTCCAACCCTGGCCATGGCCACAGACATCATCCACTAAAGCAGGTTACTCAGAGCCCCATCCAACCTGGCCTTGAACAATTCCAGGGATAGGAAGTCCACAAGCTCTGTGGGCAATCTTGTGTTTGAATGGCAGGGTTTATACTTTTGCCTCTCTCAAGGTTTATATTCTTGCCTCTCTCTGCAGATCTTAAAACAAAACAACACCCGTCTGGAGAACAGGACCCAGCTGGTCACAATGTGTCACATGGGACCCAAAGTGTTTATCAACTGTGCTGGCTTCATCAAAATTGACACAGCATCACTGGGTGATAGGTGGGTATTGGGTTGTATTTGATGTCCTGTGGGGTGTGGAGTCAGTGTGAGTGACAGGCTCAGTGACACTCAGTGACAGTGACCTTCCCTGAGTCAGTGTTCCCCAGAGTTTCTGTGTGGCCCCTCTGACTTTAGGCCAAGTTCAGGTATTGCTGGTTATTAATCTGATTCTTACGGGCAGCTGAACTTGCACAGCAGCAGTGTGAACTGCAGAAAATGAATTATATGGCTTGTTCTGGTGTGAAGGACTCTTTGTGGTCAAGAGGAACTAAACTAAAACAAATTGTTCCCTAAAATAGTTGTCATGCAGTCATCAGTAACCCATGGACACTTCAGCTTAGTTTCTGCCTTGTCCTTCCAACAGTATTTTATTTTTCTAAAGGTTTAAACTTGAGAAATAACTCAGCAATTTGGCTTCTTCTTAAACCAGTAACAATACTGGGAAGTTTATAGAGCATTAAGTTACTGGTAACTGCACAGGAGGTATTTTGAGGGCAGCTGTAACCTTGTTTCTGAACCTGACTGGGTGCTTTGCAAAGGGTCGCCAGAAACGTGCTTTCTCCAGGGTTTTTTTGCCTTTGAAAAGCAATATGAGAAACAACACCTGGCTGAATCCCTACATTGAGTGATCCAACCCTGCTAGATCCCTTAATTCTTGCAGGATACAAATCCCAGAGATGCTGGGGGCAAAGTGTAGCCCATCCAAACACTGGCAACACTGAATTTGTGTGAGGAGAGCAGCTGCAGAGAGCTGTGTGCTGGTAGAGCAGCTGTATATGCAGGGATCAAATCCACCCAGCATCCAAAACGCCTGCCTGTGTCTTTGGAGCTGCAGACTGGAGTTTGCCAGGTCTTGCCTTGGCTCCTGTTGGTTTAGCAGTGAATAATTCATAATGTCTTTTCTGTACTTTGTTCCATGGAGGGCAGCAGTGGTGCTCTGCAATGTGCTTGATCATTGAGCTGCAGGAACAGCTGGAACAGCTCAGAACCCTGATCTGAACCTTGGTTTTGTTTCAGCACTGATTCCTACATTGAAGTCTTAGATGGCTCTAGGGTTCATCCTGAAACCTATGAATGGGCAAGGAAAATGGCAGTGGATGCCCTGGAATACGATGAGTCAGCTGAGGATGCAAATCCTGCTGGAGCTCTGGAGGAGATCCTGGAAAACCCTGAGCGCCTCAAAGACCTGGATCTCGATGCCTTTGCTGAAGAACTGGAAAGACAGGTGCATTGGGGGTTCCTGGTGCTGAGAAACAGAGGGGAAGCTCTGCTGCCCAGCTGGGATTTTCATGTTTTATAGCTTTATCCTTTTTAGGAGCTGGGCATTAGCTGTGCAGTCGTAAAATGTATAAACAGCCATGCTGAGCAGTCAGTGTCTTACATGCCATGCAGTAAATACTTGCAGAAAGTTCACTTGGGGCAGGGGACAATAATTAGACCATTTAAGCTCTTCTCCCTGAATTTTTTTTCTAAATATATTTGTCCTTTTGACCTCCTCAACATTCTGTGATGAAGTTTCACCATTTGTTGATACCTGCTGCATTCCCCTTTTTTTTAAATTTGCTGTTTCATAAGTTGCTTGAGTTCTTCCAAGACTTACAGTGAATTCCCTGCTGACCTTCTCCCTGCTGCTCATGCCTTTATAACCTCTGAATCCCACACAGGGCTACGGTGACAAGCACATCACTCTGTATGACATTCGAGCTGAGCTAAGCTGCAGATACAAGGACCTGAGAACCCCGTACCGCTCTCCCAACACTGAGGAGGTCTTCAATATGCTGACCAAAGAAACTCCAGAGACGTTTTACATAGGTACATCCCTGTTCACATGCCTGCTTTCTGTCCTCCTAAGCTGACACAGGATGTGTGAAGGTGGGGCAAAGGGATGTTAGTGAGTGTGGTGCTGGGACAGTGCTGTGGTGGAGTGTGAAGCTGCTTTTCAAGCACTTGGGTGGCCTCCTAACACCTTCATGCATGAATAACAACCTCAGATGGAGAGAACTGCCCAGCTCTGCAGTTTTTCATTCTTTC
This sequence comes from Prinia subflava, assembly GCF_021018805.1. Classification (NCBI taxonomy): domain Eukaryota; kingdom Metazoa; phylum Chordata; class Aves; order Passeriformes; family Cisticolidae; genus Prinia; species Prinia subflava. The sequence continues at coordinate 6,950,313 of NC_086254.1, forward strand.
CTTCCCCTCTCCCCTCACCCCACAGGTAAAATGATCATCTGCAACGTGACTGGCATTGCCCACAGGCGCCCACAGGGAGAGAGCTACGACCAGGCGATCCGGAATGATGAAACTGGCCTTTGGCAGTGCCCTTTCTGCCAGCAGGACAACTTCCCAGAGCTCAGTGAGGTGGGGCTGCTCCTCCTGGCAGGCCTGCCTTTGTCAGGAGCCTGCTGTCAGCAGGAGTGTTGTGTAGGGTTCTTGGGAGACAAGGTATCAGAGCCAAGATTGTGTCTGCAGTGCCCCAGGATCCCAACCTGATGTGGCCTTTGGCTGTAAATAAAATCTGTTGCACTTCTGACTAATTGCTTCAGTATAGATTAGACAAGTTTTTCATGGTTTGATTATGGCTTTTAGAGTGAAATGGACCTGGGGCTGAGCTGACCAGTTCTTTGCAGATACATTAAGTGTTTTTGTTTGTGGTCTGGGATTGTGTTTTATGCAGAGAAATTGCCTGTGACACTGAGAACAGAAGGCTCTGCCACCTTCTCAATTTTAAGAACTTATCTGGACCACCTGCTGCTTAATGCAGCTGTACTTTAGGTCCCTTCTAAACACTGTGAATTCCAGCCTGGGTAATCCGTGACTTTAAACCCCTATAGTGTTCATTAGAGACCAGCCCTGGCTACAGGCTGGTGTTCAGGCTCTAAAAATGTTCTGACCTTCCTGCTTGCAATGTCCCATAAACTGAACAGAATTGGAGGAGGAAGATTGCATTACTGGGTGGCATTTGTTGAAGTCTTGTGTCCCCTGCCCTTCCACAAGTCTCTGCTGGCTGCACCAGTTTGCTGACACAGCTTTTGGACTTGTTTTGAGTATGAACTGCTGGAGCTATTTTGTTTCCATGCTGAATGATTTATTTGCTTTTGCCTTGCTCAAGGTTTGGAACCATTTTGACAGCGGTTCCTGCCCAGGTCAGGCCATTGGAGTGAAGACACGTCTGGATAATGGTGTTGCTGGCTTCATCCCAACAAAATTTCTTAGTGACAAGGTGGTCAAGAGGCCAGAGGAAAGGGTGAAGGTATGAAAGCAGGGGATTTTCACACTCCCAGCAAGAGCTGGAAGAACCTGGAGCCAATACCAAAGACTCAGAGTTTGGTTAATAACACTGTTCTTAAATGACTTTTCTGACCTTATTTTCATGTAAGGACTTCAAATCAGCAGGAAGTTCAGGTTCTGGTTAGTGTCCTTGTCCCACAGTGCAAATCTCCCTTGGCAGCTGGTGGGAGCCTGTTAATCAGTTAACACGTTGTGCTGCAGGAGGATTTATTGTCGTCTGGCTGGAGTCTGGGTTTAGGAGAGCAGAAGGCATTCTAATGCAGAGCTGCTCTTTGTTTCTGGCTTTCTAAAGAGTTCACAGAACTACTTTTGGACAGGCAAGGGTCATTTTCCCTCTTAGAGCTTTTTCTTCCCTCTACATTAAATTGTGGAGGTCATCAGAGTTGCTGGTCCTGCTCAGGACAGGGATTGGGGTTCTGAAAGAAATGGAATAACACCTTTTTATCACTTAATAAAATAGTGGTTTAACATCTTTGCTGTCTTTTGGGGTCCCCAAGAGTCTGTGCAGGTGATGGATAATCCTCTAAGCTCAGAGGTTTCAGCATTTCTTAAAAGAGTTGTTAATTAACTTCATCATGGTTAATTGAACTAAGACATTGCAGTTTTTGTGGGGGGATTTTCTGCCTCACATTTTATTAGAGCAGTCCTTTGGGTATCTGCTTCTGAACACACTTAACTGCTTTCTTGCACATCTTGAAGTCCAGTCTTTCTGCTCCCATTATGAAAGATGTTTGAAATGGAAAAAGTGATTGTCCTCACCCTCCAGACGTGCAGTTTTCCATGTGGTGTGGGTAACAGAGAATAGATGTGCTGGAGAACTGCCCATTTTCCCCTTAATCCCTTTTGATTCTGGTCATTTTTGGGATCAGTTGACTTTCATTTTGTACAGAAAGATCACTTTTAAAGGTTGTATCAATCTGAAGCAGCTGAGGTGATTTGTGCCTCCTCAGCATCAGCAGGATCCTGCATGGATGGTTCTGTAGCACAGGGATTCTGGTGTGTCTGGTGTGTCTCACCTTGGCCTGCACCTCCCCTGCAGGTGGGAATGACCGTCCACTGCCGCATCATGAAGATTGACATTGAGAAATTCAGTGCAGACCTGACCTGCAGGACCTCAGACCTGATGGACAAGAACAACGAGTGGAAACTGCCCAAAGACACCTACTACGACTTCGACTCCGAGGCAGCAGATCACAAACAGGAGGAAGACATGAAAAGAAAGCAGCAGAGGACAAGTGAGTTCTCTTAATTTCTCTCTCCCTTGTAATTCCAGCCTTCCCAGGCTGCTTCAGGACAGTGGACACAATTAGATACAGCTCCATTAAAGCAGTTCCTCTGGAAGGCTGAACGTTCCCTTTGTTCCCCAGCGTACATCAAGAGGGTAATTGCTCACCCATCATTCCACAACATCAGCTTCAAGCAAGCAGAGAAGATGATGGAGACCATGGACCAAGGGGATGTGATAATTCGGCCAAGCAGCAAAGGGGAGAACCACCTGACTGTCACCTGGAAGGTCAACGATGGCATTTACCAGCACGTGGATGTCCGGGAAGAGGGCAAGGAGAATGCCTTCAGCCTGGGCTCCATGCTCTGGATTAACACAGAGGTAAAGCCCTGCACATCAAGCCTGGGAAGGGGAAGGACTGACTTTGCAGGTTGACACAGCCCTTCTGTCCTTGTAGCTGCTTTTGCATTCTTGGAGAGTAACTTCCAATACATTCTCTGGATCCTTAGATAATATTTGTCTTTTTTTTTCCCTCAAGCTTTGCTGTGCAGAGTATATGACCAATACACCCTAAATACCTCTTTAAATGTGTTTGTTCAAAGGAGTTTGAGGACCTGGATGAAATTGTTGCTCGTTATGTCCAGCCAATGGCTTCTTTTGCCAGAGACCTGTTGAACCACAAATACTATCAGGACTGCAATGGTGGAGACAAGAAGGTGAGACAATCCCAGGATGTGGTGACTTCTTAGGAAGATATCCATAGGCTCTGTATGCTGCTGAAAATGTGGGCTCCCCTGGAGCATTTATCTTCTTTCTCTCTCTAATTAGAAGCTGGAAGAGCTCCTGATAAAGACCAAGAAAGAGAAGCCAACGTTTATTCCATACTTCATTAGTGCCTGTAAAGATCTACCTGGTAAATTCCTCTTGGGATATCAGCCTCGAGGCAAACCAAGGTAAGTGAGAGGCAAGCCCAGCATCTGCACTGAGGCTGATGCCAGTTTTTATTCCAGCTCTGTCAGAATCCCTGTAAATCACGCCTCCTCTCTGCCAGGATTTGGCCTCCTGACAGTGGAGGACCCAATTCCAGCAGTAAATCTCACCCAGGAGACTCCCATGTTTCTTAACCATCTGGCTGCCACGAGCAGCACTGCCCTGTGCTGTGGGTGTTGTGGGAGTGCAGGAATGATGGATTTTTTTATGGAAAGGCAGGGTGGTTTGAAGCAATTGTTTGAAGATAAAGTGACTTGGGTGGATCTGTCTGTTCATTATCAGTACAGCCATTGCTTGTGGTTTTCTCCCCTGCCTGTTGTGAGTGTGAGCTGTCAGTGAGTGACTGACACAGCCTGTGATGTCTCATGCTGTCCCTGCTGCTCCCAGGATAGAGTATGTGACAGTGACACCGGAGGGATTCCGCTACCGGGGCCAAGTCTTCCCTACTGTGAATGGACTTTTCCGATGGTTTAAGGATCATTATCAGGACCCTGTTCCAGGTGAGCAGCCTAAAACTTCAGTGCCTCAGCTCTTTGTTTATCACACAATATCAGGGATATATATTAAAGGACACTTCAGTCTTCTCTGTCCCAAAAATGTGTCCTAGGATTTTTCTGTATGTGGGAAGTTTCCAAGCAATGCTTGAAATGTTTGGCTCCGTGGATCAACCCACTGAGAGCTCTCCTGAGAGTTCATCTTTCCTCAAGGGGGCTGTGCAGCAAAGTCTGGACTAGTCCCTTTCCTCTCCTTTGTCTCCCCCACCATACAATCCACCACCCACCAGAACAACTCTTGACTCCATTCTTTTCAAATCCCGAGTTTCAGACCAATTCTCTTCCAGGAGAGTTCATCTACCTCTTGCTTGTTATTTTACACAGGTATTACCCCCAGCAGTAGCAGTCGGACCAGGACTCCAGCCTCAATTAATGCTACTCCAGCTAACATCAACCTGGCAGGTCAGTGCAGGCTGTTCCCAGGTGGAATTTGGGGTGTGAGCTGCTCCTCCAGGCTCCTCTTTTCCTAACGCTTGTGTCTCCCTTGCAGACCTGACACGTGCAGTGAACGCTCTGCCACAGAACATGACATCCCAGATGTTCAGTGCCATCGCTGCTGTGACAGGCCAGGGACAGAACCCAAATGCCACCCCAGCACAGTGGGGCTCCAGCCAGTACGGCTACGGGGGCAGCGGAGGCGGCAGCAGCGCCTACCACGTAGGTGTCACTTCAATTTCTGCTGGCTTCTCCTTGCTGCTAGAAACCACTGGGAGCCTAAGGAATCCCTCATTGCCTGGGGTCTCCAAGTCCTGGTTTTGTCCCCATGGTGCTGCACAGGCTGGATTCTTGAAGCAGGTTTCCTTTTGCCTCCCGTGACTGGGGAAATGAGGCGCATAACACAGCCCTGCTCCGGGGGGAGTTGGAGCAAGGAGCAAACTGGTCTGGCCCCCCAAGGAATGTGGCAGGGTGGAGAGGAGGGATCCAGCAGTGAGGGCACACAACCTTCTGATTGTGCCCCTGAATTGGCAACGTGAGCTGCCAGTGGAGGAGATTAGCTGGGAAAGTATGCGCTGAGTTTGCAGGGCTTTTCAGCTCAGCGCTAATCTCCGAGCTGCACTGGTGGGGAACACCTCAGCCTGACCTCACCCAGGGGCTTTGTAGGGAGTAAGATGGAATTGGACAGTTTTGGCTCATGCTGGAGCCTTTTTTCATGTGTGCCTGCTCCCAGCCCACTCTGCAAGCTCGCAGCTGACACCGAGGCAAATTCCAGCTGTGGAAGGACTGAGGAGCCTGGGTACAAAAAACACACCCAGCTGTTGCACCCAAAGAAGAGATGCTGCAAGACAAGGCTTGCAGGGAGGAGTGATCCTCCTTTAGAGCACCTTGGGAGGCTTTCAGGAAGTTTGGCACAGTAAATGCTGAGCTGAGGATAGGCAGGGACTGGATAACCTGATGTATTAATCATCAAGACATCTGAAGAAAAAGGGAGGTGAACACCGGGAGGCAAAGACACTAAGCTCTTCATGGGACAAGCAGCCAGCTGGCTTGGGATGTGGGAGGGAGCCATCCTGGGAGCTGCTGCACCTTCCCTGCAGCCTGCAGGGGAAGAATTGATCTGTTTTTTGTGCTCACTGCAGGATGTCATTACCCCAAGTGTCTCTTGTGCCCCTTGCCTTTGCTTGGCTCAAGCATCTCCCCTTGGCTGTGCTGGCCCAGATCTCATGGGGGAGCAAATGTGCTGTGCTCAGCAGGGCTGAGGGCATGCAGAGTGAGGGTGGGCACCCTCCCGTGTGAGCAGGGCAGGGCAGAGCCGCCCCCAGCCTGGCAGGGTCCTCCCTCTGTCCCCTGACAGCCTCTGCTCTCCACAGGTCTTCACGACTCCAGCACAGCAGCCGGTGGCCACCCCTCTGATGACCCCCAGCTACTCCTACACTACTCCCAGCCAGCCCATCACCACGCCCCAGTACCAGCTCCAGGCCAACACCACGCCCCAGTCCACCCAGTCCCAGTCGCAGCCATCATCCAGCTCCAGGCAGAGGCAGCAGCCAAAGTGAGTAGCTCTGGGTGCTCGTATCCATGCCCTGTCTTTGTTGCTTTTCTTGATTTTTGTGGAAGCAGCATGATGGGGTTAATTCCCCCACGGGGAGGGAGGGCAGGGAAGTTTTCCTGTCACATCTCACACTGTCCCTGTCCCTGCAGGACCAACAGCCACGCTGCCATCGACTGGGGGAAGATGGCCGAGCAGTGGCTGCAGGAGAAGGAGGCTGAGCGAAGAAAACAGAAGCAGAGGTTGACCCCTCGGCCCTCTCCCAGCCCCATGATCGAGAGCACGCCCATGTCCATCGCCGGGGACGCCACGCCTCTCCTGGATGAGATGGACCGATAGGACCTGACACCCGACACCTCCCTTCTCCGAGGAACGGGGAAGGAGAGGGAACAATAGGAAGCGGCTTCCTTTAGACACATAACTCCTGTTTTATACGTCGTGGGATGGTGGGAAATGACTCTTGGTGATGTGCACCTGAGCGAGAGAATAGACTTGGCAGGGCTGGCTTAAAAATATATACTATATATAAGAAAAATATATCATAGAGAGGAGCACTGCATCGGCCTCTGCGTTCTGAGCTCCGGTTTTGAGGCACCTTGGAAACTTAGCAGAGCAAACGTGAGGTCAAAGGAGTGTGTCCTTGTTCATGCACAGCACTCTGCTTTCACCCCAACGACTGGGAAGCAAACAGAGCTGGAAGTGCATTGCCCTGGAGTGAGCCTGTTTCCTTTGGATTCTCACCTCCCCTCGTCCCGAGACCACAAAGCAAAGTCGTGGGGGCTGTGACAAACGAACCAGAGTTCTCACAAAGTTCCTGTTGATGTTTGCTCCATGTTTTCATGCGTGACAGGCTCAGCAGAGCCTGTGCCAACCCCAGCTGTGCCTGGATGGGTCCAGCACGGCGGCTCGGGGTCTTGCTGGAGATGCAGCTGTTGTACCAAAGGCTTGCTCTCTCCTCTGGCTTCTTTTGGAACAATATTTATTTAGTTTTGATTATTATTATTTTTTTTTTAATCAGACTGCAAAATCAAGCGCCAGCCTTCGGCAGCTTCCCCGAGACAGACATGTGGGATGAAACACCACGGAGCAGCCTGGAGTGCATGGCCTCCTCCTCTGTACCCGCTTCCCCTGCCCAGCTGTAACCAAGAGGGGTGAATAAATAGTGTTTTTACTGAATGCTAGCTCAGAGGTTTTCTGCCTGCACCCTGCCCTTCACCTTAGGATTTGCTCAGAGCAGAGTTGCCTGGTGGAAGTTGATGCTCCTCCTTCCTTTGTTGCTTGGTGTTGTCCTCTGTGTGCTGGAAGTTTCTCAGAGAAGCTGATTTCTGTTGTTAAAAGATGTTTTGTTACGGATGCACCACATGGAGACACCGCACCCACATCGGGAGCACCTCCCTGTGGGTGTTGGATAGGGAGAGGCACTGGGAGGGGGCGGATAAAGTGGGTAACTTGTGTCAGAAACAGCCCAGTGTGGTGTTCCTGAGGGATTGCCAGCGATGGGAGAGACGTTTCTGAGAGGGAAAGTTCCTGCTGCACACACTCTCCCCTCTCCTGCTTTGTTAGTAGGGATTTTCTATGGAAGCAGAGCCTTTGTTCCTTCCCAGTGCTCCTGGTCAGCCTCCTTTGCTAAGAAATGAGCAGAAACAGCAGATCTTAGGAAACAAAGGTCTTCTTTGCATGTAAATGCTCCTGAAGAATGGCAGCGACCCCGGGAGACAAAGCAAAGCTCTTTGCACAGAGAAATGCAGGTCCTGGCTTCAATGCCACCCCCTCTGCAGTGCTGAGGGGCTGAAGGGGTCCTGTTCCTCCCAAAGCCACCCAGGCCAGTGGGGAGAACCGTGGGCTGGGGCCCACAGCTCCGAGGTTGCAGGTGGATTAACCTGGCGCTATTTTCTTATTTCATGAGACTGTACAATAAGAATATGACTGGGAGCAGCTCTTACCGGTTGGACCTGGAAGGAGGGGGCTAGTCGTGTGTTGTTGCCTCCTTTCTGGCTGTCTTTGTTTTTAGTTTTCCCTTGCTGTCAATAAAAGTTCTACTTTTGGGAAGCCCGTCCGCATGCCCCGCCTCCGTGCTTCCTGCCGGGATGCTGCGGCTGCCACAGGGGCTTTGCACCCAGAGAGGAAGCAGTGCCTTCCTCCACCCTTGGTATTCCCCCCTGGGCTCGTGTGATCCGCTTACTTCAGGGATTTGGGATTGCACCACACGCTCCCCAGTGTGGGGTTTGCTGTCTGCTTGGCTCCTGGTGCTCCAGCTCCAGTCTGGAATTCGGTGCTGGTGCAGGAAAATCTTTCCACAACCTCACCAGGACACTGGGCAGAGCCACGCTCCACCCTTGAGGGCACTTTGGAGGAGTTGGTGGCAATGCCCTGGTCCCTGCTCCTCGCTACAGGAGCCCAGACAGGATCCCCACCCACCAGCAAGGGACACAGGCAGCATTCTCTGCCCCAGGCAGCATCTGCCTTTGTCGCAGGGCTGGAAAAGCATCTATTGTCCCACTCTAAGGAGCTTTGCAGGCGTTTGAGGAGCCTTCAGGGCAGGCCAAGACTGTTCCTCCCAAAAGAAGGGAGAGGGAGTTGATGCTGGTGTGGGAGCACGGGAAAGGCGAGGGGTTAAGAGGATGAGAGAGAGCTTGGGTGGTGTAATTCAGAGAACTTCCAGAGAAAATTACATGCCTGGGGAGCTGGAATTTAACCCTCTAGCAGGGGAGCTAAAACTGGGGCTCAGCCCTGTGTGCCAGCATGTGGCCACGAGCTGTGTCCCCAGTGCCAGGACAATGAGGGGAGCAGAGAGGAGCAGCTCAGACCCCTGGATCCCCACCCAGCTCTAGGTGTTCCCCTCCCACAGGATCAGCCCCAGGATTGCCCCTGGATGCTGCCCCCCCGTGCCCTCCTTTCTCACACAGAGACAAAGCCAAGGCTGCTGGAGCAGATGTAAATTTATTTCACAGGACCCACACAGGGCTCAGGGGAGACTTAGAACTGCAGCTCTCATGCAGGCTCAGCCTCATTTTTACTTTTCAGCCTCTTCTTTCTGTTCCTCTCCTTCCTCCTCCTCTTCCCGCTGGTGGTGGGGACAGGAGTGGCTGGCACTGGCTCCCTGCCCAGTCCCTCCCGTGCCGGGGCATCGCTCAGGATGGTGTTGGATGCTTCCCCCAAGGATGGCAGCAGGGCCCAGGGATCACTGGGGGCAGCACCTGCAGGACGGCTCTGTGCCCCCTTTTCAGAAGAGCCTTTCTTCTTCAGACCTTTCCCCTTATTTTTCTTATCTTTCTTTCTCTTCCTCTCTTTCTTGACTGCCTTGGGGGCTGTCCCAGTGTGATGATCTGCTGGGAGGGCTCCTCCCCACGGGGGGCTCAGGGGGACTCCCCTGGGCCGGGCTGCCCGGTCGATGAGCTCCCCCCCAAATTCATACAGCACCGGCTCTCGGGGCACCGCCACGGCCACTGTGTTGTATGCCTTGCACCTGCCAAAAACGAGGAGACGCCACAGGATGGGACAAGCCCGGGCAGGGGGACAGTCCCCAAGGCAGGGGGGACTCACCAGACATAGAGATAGGGCTCCACACACTCCTCCCTGTAGGTGAACTCGAAGCAGGGCACCTGGATGACGTTGAAGAAGGCCTGGCCCACCACCCGCGAGGCCGTGTCGTTCACCCGCCGCAGGCACTCCTTCAACCTGCCCGGGGCAGAGCCGGGCTCAGGGGCTGGCACAGCCCAGGGGGATGCCAGGGTGCCCCAGGCAGGTTTGGGGACACTCACCTGCGGTCGCAGTCACAGTGGCTGATGGTGTGCCAGCGCAGGTTGCGGTACCCGTAGCGGGCGGTGAAGGGGTGGATGACGTGCTGGCAGTGGTCGTGGTCCCGGCAGCACCGGTCCGTGTCCCTGTGCTCCCCTGCAGGGAAACGTGGGGGACAGGCAGGGCTGGGGGCCGCATGCAGGGCTAGGGTTGAGCTAGGCTAGGACTAGGATCAGGTTTAGATTGGACTGACAAGCCTGGAATCATGCTGGGATAGGTGAGGGTGGATGGGTAGAGGCTCAACTGGATCAGCGCTTGGGGACAAGGCTGGGACTGGGATGGGGACTGGGGACAAACACCACACTGGGGGTGAGACTGGGACTAGACTGCAGTCCTGGAGCAGGACCATGAGAGGGTTCAGGCTGGGATCAGGATAGCAACTGTGAGTGGACCAGTGTTGGGACAGGGACTGGAATGGCAGCAGGACAGACCACGGAGTAGGCTGGGGGCAGAGGGTGGATCAAGAGTAGACCAGCACCAGAAAGAATTGTGATAGGGACTAGGCAGAGGTGAACTGGGATTGGACTGGTGCTTGGGTGGGGACTGAACTGGGACAGAGACAGACAGGGATTGAACTAGCATGGGAACAGGGGCTGGAGTAGGATTGGTGGGGATTGACCCAGCACTGGAGTGGGCTGGAGCAGCACTGGAGTGGAGATGGATGGGATGGGATGGGATGGGATTTGAGAAACGGAACTGGAAAGGATGGAAGGGAGTGGGATGGGATGAGAAGGGGTGGGTTGAGATGGGATGGGAGGATAGACGTAGCAGCATCCCTGCCGCCCTTACCCAGCTGCTCGTAGCTGTCCGCGTTGCTGCCCGCACCACACCACAGCGTCCCGGGGTAGGTGAGCCCGCGGCGGGCACGGGGCCGTCCCGGCGGGGCCGCTCCGGGGACAGGTGGCAGCAGGAGCAGTAGGAAGAGGAGGAGGAGGAGGAGGAGGCGGCAGAGCAGCCCCGGGGCGCACATGGCACCGCGCCGCTCGCCGCCGTGGGGCCGCCTTATAGAGTGGCGCAGCCCGCCCACGCGGGGCGGCCCGGCACGGCTTGGCACGGCCCGGCACCGTGCGGAGGGTCCCGCAGAGCCGGGGTGCTGCAGCCGCTCCCGCAGCCGCGGCACGTCCCGCGCCGGCAGCCCGCGGGGAAGGGGTCACCCCTCCCGGTGGGACCGGCCCCGTTGCTGTGGCAGCCGGTGGGGTGATGTGCCGGGGCCGGTAACGAGCCGGCCCCAAACCCCCGCCCCGTGACGCACCGGGCCCCGCACAGCCCCCGGCCCCGGAGCGGCCCCCGACAGGAGAGCGATGCTCCCTGCATCCCTGCGTCCCATCCTATGGATGCTCCCTGCAGCCCCGGATCCCAGCCCACAGATGCTCCCTGCATCCCTTCCCGTGGATGCTCCCCACATCTGCACATCCCACGCCATGAGTGCCTGCTGCATCCCCGTGTCCCATCCCACGGACCTCCCCTGTGCCCTGCATCCCACCCTGCAGATGTGTTTTTACAGGACAGCCCAGAGCCCGGTGCCCAGCCGGGCTGGCAGCCCGCACTGGCATTCCCAGAGCGCTGCCAGGGCTGTCCTTCCTGGCCAGCTCCTGTCCTTGGAGCCCATTGACAGTCAGGACACAGCCCTGGCTCCCTGGGATGCTGTGGGAGCCAGTGCTCAGCAGGGCAGGACAGTGCCTGGACACCCCAACGGGGACGTGCTTGGCCTCAAGAAATCCTCGTGCTGCCCAAGACCACCCAAAGCTGCAGGACATCCCCTGAGCGTCACCCTGGCTCGCTGACCCCTGCACCACGGGGTGCCACCACACTGTGCCACCCACACTGGTGCTGGGGACACCCACATGGGGTGCAAACACCACAGCCCCATCGCTCCCCACCACAGCACTGCCTGGCTGGGACAGCAGAGCTGGTGGGGGACCTTGCTGGCCCATGGGAAGGTTCCTGGCTGGAAGAGTCCCAGTGTCCAGCTGGCCAAGGGTGCTGGCCCGGTGCCACAGGGGCTGCCCCTGCTCAGCTGTCGCTGTCTGTGACGCTCCCGTGACGGTCCCGCTCGGCTCAGCCCTGCCACCAGCACCCAGGTACGGAGCTGGAACGGGAGCCCTGGGCCCTGGGGTGCCACGTGTGGGTGTGGGTTGGGGCCACCAGGCCATGGGGAGCCCTGTGGAGGCTGGAGGTGGGGAAGTCTCACCCCCCTTCATGCTCAGTGCTTGCAGCGCCTGCAGTCCCCACACATGGACCTGTGCCACGTCCCTGCCACCCGGGAGAAGGGCTGGTACCTGGCACTGATGGCCCCCAACGTCAAGGGTCCCAACTATGCCTGGCTGGACCCCTCCCGGCTCTACTGCCACCCGCAAGTACCCAGTGCCTGGGGTGGGTGGCACCCACAGGGGTGCCAGGGTGGGCTGCATCTCCACAGGGCTGTGGGGCACCCAGCCGTGGGTGCCCATGGCGGGCTGCGGGCACCCAGCCCCTCCACTCTCCCCCCAGGGCTTGCAGGACTGCGTGGCCGACCTGCTGCAGCCCTTCCAGGGAGATGCCATCGACATGGTGGCTGGCATCGACGCCATGGGCTTCATCCTGGGTGAGCAGCACACAGGTCCCAGGTGAGTGCAGGGCGTCTGTCCCTTGTCCCTGGGGGTGCTGACAGTGCTGTGCCCTCCTCCAGGCGCTGCTGCCGCTGTCACTCTGCAGAAAGGCTTCCTGGCCATCCGCAAAGCTGGGCACCTCTGTGTGCACACCGTGGCACAGCCCTACACCGACTACTCGGGCCGGGAGAAGGTGATGGAGGTCCGCACCGATGCCATCTCACCGGGTGAGCCAGGGGGGTGCTCCCCTTCTGGGGGCTGCCAGTGTGGGCACGGGGCACTGATCCACAGCCTCTGCCCCCTCCAGGTCTGCGCATCCTTCTCGTGGACCAGTGGGTTGAAACTGGGGGCACCATGAGAGCGGCCATCGAGCTGGTGGAGCGGCTGGGGGGGGTCGTGGCAGGTAGGAGAGGGCACCCCAGGGTGCACCCATGGGTGCAGCGGGACCACCACAGTGCTGAGCCCCACTGTGTGACCCCACAGGTGTCGCTGCCATCTGCATGGAGAACAGCGAGGGAGGGAAGTGGATCCAGGAGCGCTACAAGTGCTCCCACTGTGTCCCCCTCCGCCTGCAGCCTCGCTTTGACCAGCACCAGTCTGGCTGGGACTGATGTGGGACTGGCACCTCGTGTGTCCCCTGCAGCCCCCTGAGGCTGCTGGGCTCTGCAGGACAAGGATGCTCCTCCGTGGAAGAAGGAACCTGTCCTCAGTGGCAGCCATCCATCCTCCTGCTTGTCTGAGCCTGGGGGCTGCACCCAGGGTCAGAGAGACCCACAATCAGCCCCAGCTCCCCACCCTCAGCCCCACGCGTTTCTTACAAAGCATAAAAAAGGTTTTATTAAGACAAAAGGGAGCCTCAGGTCACCTCCCCCTGCGAGCAGTACCTGGGTTTGCATAGCTACAGGAGCCACACGGGTGCTCCTGCCCACCCCAGCCAGGGGTGCCCAGGCAGGCGAGGGGCCAGGGGGGGCTGGGGGTGGCAGGGACGGCTCCTCGGGGCCGGCCGGGGTCGCCCCTCTTTGGTCCAGAGGTGTGAGCACGGAGGGGGCTGGGGCTGCCCCCTCACTGGCAGCACTTGGGTTTCTTGCGGGGCGTTGACAGGTACAGGTCGCTCTCCTTGCTGCTGATCCCTGAGGGACAGAGGAAGGAGGGTGGGTGGGTGGGTGGGGGACAAGGGGGGACACCCCCGTGGGGCTGGCCAGGGCTACTCACGCACGGTGTCGCCGATCCTGCGGGTGCTGCTGCCGCGCTCCAGCTCGGCCAGCACGCTGCTCTCAAAGGTCAGGGCCGCCACTCGGAAGAAGAAATCCCGCACGTTCTCCCCTGCCCCACGGGAAGAGACCCCCTGAGTGTCCCCTGACCTGGCTGATGCTGGCATCTGCATCCCCCAGCCAGCTGGACTCACCAGTGAGTGAGGAGACAGCCCAGTACTCTGCCTGCATCTCCTGGGCCACCTTGAGAGCGTCCTTCTCCATCAAGCTGTACTGTGCTGGTGTCTGCCAACCAAGCCAGGCATGGGTGGGTGACAGGGACAGCCAGGGCACAGTTTGCCCACAGGGAGGGGCACACACTCACGCTCAGATCCTTCTTGGAGCCCACCAAGAAGAGGATCACATTGGACGGGTCGTTCTCCTTCAGGGCATCAGCCAGCCACTGCCTGTGGGAGCCACTGTCACCAGCTGCTGGCTGAGCACTGCTCACACACCACAGCAGCCCCACAAGCCCTCTCTGTCCAGCCCTTACAGCCCCCACACTCCCTGGTCCCACCCCTGGGCCATGTGTCACCCACCGTGTGTGCTCCAGGGATGCCACGTCATTGACATCGAACACAATCACGATGGCTGGGGGAGGAAGGAAGGGTGAGATGGGGACAGGGACAGCTGTCCCTGGGGATGGGCAGCTGGGACACAGTGGGGATGTGCTCACCCTGTGCTCCCCGGTAGTAGGTGGAGGCGATGCACTTGAAACGCTCCTGGCCGGCCGTGTCCCACCTGGGGGGGGTGTGGGAGGTGAGGAGGGGTTTCAGGGGTGGTGGGGAGGGGGCTGCCACCTACTCACAGCTGCAGGCTGAAGGGCACCCCCAGCACCTCAAACCGCTCCATCTCGAAATCCACCCCGATGGTCGCCTTGTAGTTCTTGTCAAAAGTGTCCTTGCAAAACCTGCAGGGGGGAATGAGGGGGGTATCAACATCCCCTGACCCCCTCATCCCAACCCTTTAGGGGCTCAGTGCCCCCTGCCCCGGCAGTGCCCAGCACCAGAGTCTGCCTGGAGCCGGGGTCAGCCCAGGGTGCTGCTGCCCTTCAGGGGAGAGGGGTCACTTCCCCCACTCGCCATCCCCCTCCCAGCCTCTCCGGCCATCCCGTTACCGGTTGATGAGACAGGTCTTCCCCACCGAGAGGTCGCCCACCACGATGATCTTGGAGATCTTGAACCTGCAGGAGGCGGACGTGCATCTCAGCAGGGTGGGGGGCACCCCCCGGCTGACCCCCGGGGCAGAGGGGCTGGTGGGGTGGGCGGGCATCACCCCACGGCCCCCCCGTGTGCGCAGCGTTCCGCATCCCGGCTCTGCATCCCGGCAGAGCTCATCCCGGACCCCCGTGCCCGCCCCCGCCCCGTGTCCCCCCCGCGCCGCATTCCAGTGCCGTGACGCAGGGCTCGGCATCGGGCAGCGCCGGCAGCCACGCGGCGCCCACGCTGGGGACCCCCACCCGCGGCTGGCGGGACCGCGGGCCCCTTGTCACTCCCCCACCCCAAGAGCGGGGACCCCAAACACGCCCGGCTGACCCCACAATGCCCGTCCGCTGCTCCTGGCAGGCGCTGGCCACCGTGGGGTGGAAGGCGGGGCGGGTGTGCAGGGCGGCCTCCTTCCGAAAACACTGCGAGGGGGACAAAGAGGGACACCGGGGGTGACCACGGGGCTCGGCGAGGTCACCCCCGGGCCCGCGTGTCCCCCTGCTCACCGGGGGCAGGTCGGCGATGACCCTGTCCCTGCGGACCGGAGCCAGCACGTTCATGGTCCGTGGGTGGCCGGGGGAGCAGGGATGGGATGAGGGTCACCGCGAGGTCTGGGGACAGAGAGAGTGAGGAGTGGCGATGTCCCCATGTCACAGTTGTCCCCGTGAACAGCAGTCTGGAACATGCTTGTCCCCCTGTCCCCAAATGGGGCTGTCCCCTTATCCTAACAGTTTCCACTTTCCCAGGGCATAGTTGTCCCTGTGTCCTGATTCCCCACGTCACCAAGGATGGCTGTCCCCACATGCCTGCCACCTCGAGCCCCCTGACTGTGGCTGTCCCCATGTCTCAGCTGTCCCCGTGTCCCAGCCATCCCCACATCCCGAGTGTGCCATCTCAGGGCATCACCGTCCCCCTGCCCTCAGGCGTGGCTGTCCCACACCGCGGGACACAGCTGTCCCCGTGTCCCACCACCCGCACATTCCTGCACACCCGGGTACCACTGTCCCCACGTTCCATCCATCCCCGTGTCGCAGCTGTCCCCACGGCCATCGCAGGGTACACCGCTGTCCCCGTGACCCGCAATGGATCTGTCCCCAAGTCCCACCCATCCCCATCGCCGCGTCCCACCGGTCCCCGCGTGTCCCCCCCCGTCCCGTGTCCGCCGTGCACAAACCCCGCCGTCCCCTCGCCTTATCCTAGTCCAAAATCAAGCTCTCCTCGCCTCGTCCCTGTCCCCACGGGGACAGGGGTGTCCCCGTTACCGCGAACCTCCCAGCGCCGGTAGCGGTGCTCGGTGCTTTACGCCCAGTCCCGGAGCAACCGGCGTCCAGGCCCCTCCCACGCCCCCGAAGGGCGCCCCGAAGGGGGCGTGGGAGGGGCCTGGACGCCGGTTGCTCCTGGACTGGGCCATTGCGTCGCTACCACCGCGACGGGACCCCGGTAATCCCCGCCACCCCGGGGCTCACCCCGGTCCCGCACCGCCACGACGGCGGGGAGGGACAGCAGAGTGCCAGACTACAACTCCCATGATGCCCTACGGCGCGCGGGACACTGCTGCGCTTGCGCAGACGAGTCTGTCAAGGAGTACTACCACTACCGGCATGCTTCGAAAGTATCGCGGGAATTGGGGCAGCGCGGTAATGGGGTTTCCGCCTTGCTCCCGCGAGATTTGGGTGTATAAGCCCGTGCGGTGCGGCGCGGGAGACCCCTTTCGGCTTCCGCCTGGCCAAGATGGCGCCCAAGGCGAAGAAGGAGGGTGAGGGCGCGGGGCGCTGGGTCCGTGTTGGGGGCGCGGGGCGGCGTGTGGGACCCCGCGGGGTGCTGCTGTATGTGGGGTGGCCGGGCTGAGCGAAGCGGGGAATCACGCAGAGTTCCAGCGTTTTGTTGCGCGCGGGCACGTGGAGGTGGCGGGACAGGCCGGCCGGGTTTTCTGAGGGAGTGTGGGGGGGGGATGTTCCCATGTGGGTGCTGGGACTCGTATGTGGGGAGGGAATAAGTGCCTTTTCCCGCGCGGAAACGGGAAACCTTTAACTCATTTGGGCGTTTTGGGGCTCGTCTTGGTTGAATGAGGGAGCGTGGGCGCTGCGGGAGGTTTTGCTCATTGACCAGAGGCGGCCGTGCCCGGCTGCGGGCACATCCCGACCCTTGTGGTGCTGACCGAGCTCTCCTCACAGCTGTGCCTCCGAAGACAGAGGCGAAGGCGAAGGCGCTGAAGGCCAAGAAGGCCGTCCTGAAGGGGGTGCACAGCCACAAGAAGAAGAAGATCCGCACGTCGCCCACTTTCCGCAGGCCCAAGACGCTGCGGCTGCGGAGGCAGCCCAAATATCCCCGGAAGAGCGCCCCACGGAGAAACAAGTGCGTGTGGGGTGTGGGGCTCTGCCCTGCTGGCGGGTTTAGGGTGTGGGAGCAGCCCCATGAATGGGCTGCTGTGGGGACCTGGTGGTTTGGGATGCAGGTGATGATTTTACAGCGACCAAAGCCTGAGAGTTTGTGATTATAACCTTAGGTGACTGATGCACCCCAAAGAAAGTCCCTGAAATTCAGAGGAGCACCTGCCAGCTCTCTGTTAATTGTAGGACCTTTCTTGCAGGCTGGACCATTACGCCATTATCAAGTTCCCTCTGACCACAGAATCAGCGATGAAGAAGATTGAGGATAACAACACTCTGGTGTTCATCGTGGATGTCAAGGCAAACAAGCACCAGATCAAACAGGCCGTTAAGAAGCTGTACGATATCGACGTGGCCAAGGTCAACACATTGATTAGGTGAGAAGGGGGAGCAGAACAGGTCCCTGGTGGGTGTGAGGTGCTTCATTTCAGCAGAACATGAGAACACCTTTGAGGTTCAACAGATGTGGGATAAAGCTCCATAGCTAAGTGCAGCTTTTGGCTGAGCACATCTTGGTGAAAGTGGGAAATGTTGGTAGACCAGAGGGTTGGTTTCCTTAGGGAGCTCTTTGCCTCTTCAAGGGACACTTCTGACACCCAGGGAGTCCTGTGCAAATGATGTAAACTTTGATTCCACTGAGTAATGTGATGTTTCCAAAGGAACCACTGATGCACATGGGAATTGCAGGAATGTGGAGCAGGGGGCAGGGGTTGCCTCTGTTCTGATGCCTCCTGTTTCTCTCTAGGCCTGATGGAGAGAAGAAGGCTTACGTCCGACTGGCTCCAGATTATGATGCACTGGATGTGGCCAACAAGGTGAGATGTCTGTGAAACTTGGAAGCTTTTTGTGCAACTTGTCTCATGTCTCCTGCACTTTTGTGCAGGATTGTTCTTCCTGAGTTTCTTCATGAGGTGCTTGTGCTTCAAGTGTGGTGGCACTGCTGTGGCCTTGTAACCAGACAGGATCTGAGTGTTGAGGAGCTGCATTCTCAGTCAGTTCAGGGTGTCTGAGGTAGGCAGGAGGCAGAGGTGGTGCATACAAAGTGGGTAGGGGAATGTACAGCACAAAGATCACTGTAGAATAAATGTACAAAGTGGATGTGCAAAGCTCTTGGGCAGATCTGGGAGGAAGAAGCCTTGGATGACAGGAATCTGGGGAGATGCAGCTGTGACAGTGATGGCTGTGGCAGAGGCTCTGCCTTTCTGCCACCATCACATCTGTTTTAACATCCTTTGCTTCTTTCCAGATTGGAATCATCTAAACTGCATCTGCCGAGGACTGTACAGACTAATAAACATTGTGACACCACTGGGGGCTCTTGTGTTTTGTGACAGCACAGCCAGTGTGAAAGAGAGCACCCAGCAAACTTTGGGGCCTTCATTTTGTTAAAGGGGTTTCTCCTTCCCTTCCTGGCACTGAGTGGGCAGAGCTCCACAAGAGGGCCATGCAGGAGCAGTGCTGCCCTGCTCGGAGGGTGTCTGGGATCCTGTGGACACGAGGTGACACCTGAATCTCAAATATCTCTGCATTTACCCCCAGATCTCTTGTGTCTTGCATTTTCTTGCACATTGTGATTAGGATGTGTTTGTGATCAGTGTTTTGGGTATCGTACATCGCTTCCTTTGTGGAGAAAGGCCACAACAAAAACCTGCCAATGGCTCTGATGTGACACAAGTGACCTGTCACACCATGTCCCCAGTGTATCAGCTCTCTGCTTATGCTGCAGGTTCACTTGGAACCCTCCTGCTAATCCAGCAGCAGAGGCTTTGTGGGGTTTTCTGGCACCATCTCTGCTCCATGTGCTAGCAGCGTGTGAGCTTCCCTCTTGCTGTTCCTCACAGGGTTCACTGTCCTCAGGGCTGTTTCCAAATGCTGCTGTTGTTGCCTCTGCAGTGTTTGTTTGGAGTGTTTGGAGTCAAGAGAACGTGGAGCACTGGGTGAGCTGGGAATAGGGGAATTACAGAAAGGTACTTGAGTTTAAGAACATACTTAGACTTGACTGAGAAAGATGATGAAAGTCATGACCAAATACTGATTGTGGTAATTGGGCTCTTGAATGGTGGGGACACCGAGTTCTTCCAGGCCTCTTGTGGAGGGTGCCAGATTTCCAGGACAGTGGTGGATGGAAAGCAGGAGCAGCTCTCAGGACTTGGGTGGAGATTTGTGCTGGGCTGTATGGCCCTGGTTTGACACCCGTCATTTGGGCTCAGGGGAGGTCGGCAGGAGGTGGTCCCAGCCTGCTCTAAGGGATAAAAAACTGCCTGGAGGGAGGAGTGCTGCTTCCCTGGCACCACCAACACAGCCTCTTCCCTGTGCGTGCATAGCAGCAGAGTGCCCTGACCCCCAGGCCACTTTTTTAAACAGTTACCCTAAGAAAGATGGGAGAAGTTGCCCCTCTTGTAGCAAAGCCACTGTCACTGCTGGTCAAGGATTGGGTCTGGAGAGCCTGGATGTGCTGCAGCCAGAAGCTGGGAGGGATTCCACATCAGCATGACTTGCAGTCAGCCCTGGCCTTACCTCAGCTCAGCCCAGTGGTGCTGCCCTGGCACTTCCCTTGCCTCTTGCTCGTGGCTGGCAGCCTGCCTGATCCACAGCTGCGCTGCTGGGGGGATGCTCCTGCTGGAGCTGTGCTCCGTCCCTGGGAAGCTTTGTCGGGCCTGGTCTTCCACACTGGTTTAAGGACGGGGAAAGTGTGGGCTGGTCTGAGGCTGGGACCTGCTGGGACAGAGCCGTGTCTGCTTCAGGTGGGGAGACAAGGGGAAATGTGTGCAGCAATAGGGGTGAGGGGAAAATTAACATTTGAGCACAGTTGTGTGGGGTGATTGCAGATGCAGCCATCTAAACTGCAAAGAGGCCATGAGGCTGCAGCTGGAAGACACACCCACAGTGCGAGGATGTGCTGCTGAGAGCAAGGCTGAGCTCTGTTTTGAGCAAGGAGGGACGAGGCGGCAGGTTTGGAGCTGGCATGGATCCCTGGCCACACTGTCCCAGCTACCACAGCCGTTCCAGCTGCCAGGCTGTTCCTGGGACTGGTGTCAATGCACGCCAGGGAATCCCAGCAGGATCCAGATCCTGTGGGGTGTTTTCCAGCTCTCTGGTGGAAAGGTGATCCCCCAATGCCTCCCCTTCATCACCAGCTTATTTAAACCACAGTGCCTCTCTTTGCCTGTGCTGGGCAGGTGCTGGGGTGGGTGGGACAGATCCTGCCCAGAGCAGGGGCTGGGCAGGAGTCCCTCTAAGCCCCACTGCTAATGCCAATCCGGTGCCATCCTGGAGCTTTCACGTCAGCAGGATTTGCCTCTCTGGTGCTCCACAGGACCGGCTGGGCCAGTTCTGGTCCCACTCTCCCAGGGAGCTGAACCCCCTCCCTTCTCCTCTCACTGCTCTGGGAGAGCTGCTGAAACCATCCTGCTCGTGTGGCTGCAGGAGAGGGCCCAGCATGCTCACAGGGCTGCAGCTGCACTGCGCCAGTGATCACTCCAGGGGGATGCAAGCATGCAGCAATCTTCCAGGAAGAGCCCTTGGCCTCCCATGGCTTTTCCATGCCAGCTCCACTTCACGTGGCTGCCGGGTGAGTCACGCACTCCAGCCAGGCTCCTCACTGTCAGGCTGGAGACAAGCAGGTCAGGCACTGCCACAAGGCTCAGTACCTCTCCTGGTTCCCTTCAGCTGTTCCCTGCACAGCCCTGGGTCTCTGGAAGAGCAGAGGAAGGAGGAAGAGGAGGGGAACCAATCCACACAAGGGACAGAGTTGTGCTGTTCAAGGCTCAGCTGGGTTGGCAGAACCCAGCAGGCTGAAAGAACAAAGCAAGCAGCAGGAATGTGCCCTCTCCCTCCCTGAGAACTGCCAGCCCTCCTCTGGGAATGGGGCACATCCTTTCCCACAGCCCTGGCCCAGGGGAATTCCCCGACCTGCTCTGCCCCACAGAAGAGCCAGCCCAGGTGTGCTGCGGCAGCAGTGAAGAGACCAATTTAATGCACATAACACCCAACACCACCATGGGAGGGACTCGTCCCCTCCCTCACAATCCTTCCAGGCCATCAGCAGTGAAGCGCAGCCACCCCTGGCCCTCCAGCTGCCTGCAGGGAAGCTGGCTTGGGCTGCTTCTCCATCGGCCGTGCCTGTGGCTTCAGCAGCATCCCCGCAGCTCGGAGAAGCTGTCGGGCTGGTCCAGCAGGGAAGCGCTTTTAGGCAGCAGAGCGGGTGAAGGCAGGGCCTGGGGCCAGGGAGTGAGCCCTAAGGCACATCAGAGCAGCTTTGGAGAGCCCAAAACTTCCACGAGCCGAGAGTCCAGATCCCCCTCGGAGCGCATGTCTCAGTCTATCAGAAACTTCTCACCGTCTACATCTCTCCCTGCAGAGCCCTTGCGCAGGGAGGGGAAAAAATCGGAGCGGAGGAGGCGGGAGAAGTACATGAGGATCATGGCATCGAGCAGCAGGAGATTGGCGGTGAGGAAGGCACCCTGGCCCTGCACCTCCACGTAGCGGAGGAAGTACCAGGTGAGGTAAGCCTGGGGCGCCAGGCGGAAGGCGAAGTACATCACCAGGTTGATGTACTTGTTGGCCTCGTAGAGCGCCGGGAAAGGCACGTTGCTCATCTTCAGCAGCATGCGCACCGTGAGGAAGATGTTGCTCACCTCCACCAGCAGCAGCAGCACCGCTGCCACCAGGAAGCGGCCTGTGACGATGAGTGAGACGAAGGCAGAGATGGCCTGGGACACACACACACACAAAGCAGGGTCAGCTCACCTTGCCCTGGGGAAAGCAAATCCTTCCCCGCCCTCAGTGAGAGCGCACAATTCTGTTCCCCCCACCCAGAGTTCCCAGCAGGCACCTGAGCTTAGAGAAAACCAGTCTGGAAAGCCAGATCCCCCAGGACCAGTTACACCTCCCTGTGCTGGGATGAGCCTGCAGCTCTTCCCCCTCCCAGCTCGGCAGCCTGTCTGGCTCCAGGCGCTCGGAGCCGACGCTGGCAGTGGTCCTGCCCCGCCAGGCGCCCTCGCCTTGTTGATGCAGAGCTTACCTGGCAGCCAGGGCGAGGCAGAGGGAAGGGCTCCAGCTTGCCCTGCCATAGCCCATGGAACCTGGGTGGCCTGAGCCCTGGGGTGTGTGGTAGCCCCCGTGCTGGCCATACTCACCATGGCATGGTGCACCAGGTACTCCCAAGATGAGCGGGACTGATGGTTGAAGATGATGTCAAGGGTGTCATGGATGAAGTAGCCTGTGGGATGAAGGAGAGTGTTCAGAAGGTCTGGCTTGTGCACTGTGACCCACAGTGGAAAGGAGGCACAGCGAGGAGGAGGAGGGTGGTGTGACTGTTCTTCAGGTGTCAGAAACATCTCCACCCCGTCTGGGTATGGAGAGACGGCTGTTCCCTGGGGGTTGGCAGCTTGTGGGCTCCACGCTCGTGATTAAGGCGGGAGGCATGGAGCTGCCCAGCCCTTGAGCCGGTGGCTCGTCCCGAGCCAGCATACCGGGCGAGGCTGAGCAGGGAGTCGGCCGAGTCCGGCGGGGTGGCTGCGGCCATTGTCCTGCCTGGCTCCTTACCTGAGGAAAAGCAGACCAGCAGGTGCCCTGAGACGCTGTAGCCGTCCTGGATGTCGGAGAGCAGCTCCGGAGAGTGCCAGAGGCTGCGAGTGAGGAGAGCAGGAAGGGGATCAGCTTAGGCTCCGCGATGGGGAACACGGGGACCCCCTGCCCACTCCCCAGGGGTGCCCAGTTCGCAACATGTGCACTGTGCCCGCCGCCCCCCGCGCTGCCCGGTACCTGAAGAGGGCCCATAGCCCAGCCAGC
This sequence comes from Prinia subflava, assembly GCF_021018805.1. Classification (NCBI taxonomy): domain Eukaryota; kingdom Metazoa; phylum Chordata; class Aves; order Passeriformes; family Cisticolidae; genus Prinia; species Prinia subflava. The sequence goes on from NC_086254.1 coordinate 6,973,191, forward strand.
ACGGAGTGTGCGAAAGAGACGAGGAGATTCCTCCAGCGCCAGACGCGGCCGGGACGGCTCCGTACGGCGGCGGGCTGAGGCAGGGCCAGGGCCAGCCGGCGCAGTGCCCCGAAGATCGCCACGCTGCCGCCCACCAGCGCCGCCGAGGCCGCCCGCCAGCCCGGGCCCATCGCGCCCAGTCCGGCGGCGCGGGGCCGCGGCGGCGGCGGGCGGGGCCGCGGGGCCACGCCCCTCCCGGACCGCACCTTAGCGCTGGCCACGCCCCCTTATGCTCTCTTGAAACCACGCCTTCTCATTGGACACTCCCCTCCGCTGGCCACGCCTCCCCGCTGCGCGCCTGCGCGGGGTTGGCGGGCGCTGAGGGGCGTGGCCGCGCTGGCCTCGCATTTCATTGATAAGCGGCGCGCTGGCCACGCCCCCTGCCCGCGTGTGTACGCGCGTACGCGCGGGGCGGTGCGCGCACGTGTGGGGAGTGTGGCGCGGAGGGTGCCGCGCCTGTGTCACACCTGTGTCGCACCTGCGTGGGGTGTGCAGGTGTGCGGGCTGCTGGGCGTGTTCCTGCTGGGCGGTGCCGCCGAACGGGCGCGGTATTGCCCGCCTGTGCCAGACACTGCACGTGTGTGTGTCAGATACTGCCCGTTTGTACGTGGCGGCGCGGGAGGGTGGGTGCAGCCTGTGCGTGGCAGACGTTGCGCATCTGTGCTGGGCCCTGCACATCTGCCACCGTGATGCACAGCTGGCGTGGGCCTCGCACATCTGTTCTGCGCCGTGTGTGTGTGTCCCTGGCGCGGTGTGGCTGTCGCCGGTGGTTGCAGCGTATTGTGTCGGGGGAAGGATGCCGGGGAAAACATCGTGTTTGGAAAAGTAGTGGGAGCAGCAAGAAATGCGCACCTCAAGACATGGCGGGGGGGCTGGGGTACTCCAAAGTGCCCCTTAATATCAGGCTGCAGTAGGCTGAGGTCGAAAACGCGGCACCCAAACGCGGCGGGGTGCTGTTCCTGCGTGGGGGTCCTGCCCCATCGCTGCCCACGCTGCAGGGCGCTGGCTTGCGCCAGGGGGGCTGACCCCCCTCCCCGGTGAGCCGAGCTGGCTGTCACTAGATGGCAGCAGGGCCACGTGGCAGTGCCACTACTGCCCCTGCTGTCACTGTCCCTACTCCAGGACAGAGGCCACCACTCTTGTGTGCAGGGCAGGACCCGCTTCCATGTTATAGCCGCCATCAGGGCCGGCCCCAGGGGTGCTCGCGGTCCTGGGGGGTCTAAAGGAGGTCTGAGAGGCCACGGGAGGGACAGGTGGCCCTTGCGCTGGCCCTGCAGCAGCGCAGCCCTCCGCAGTGGGTGCCCCTCCAGGCTCGGGGCTGGCGGCTGCTGGGGACACCGCCGCTCTCTGGGGGTGGGGGGCTTCTGCTGGCATCCCCAGTCGGGGGCGGGCACCCCAGCGCACCCCAAACCTCTCTCTCTGGGTGCTACCCGAGAGCGTCTGACTCCCGGCGGCGCTGAGGTGCCACCCAAGCGGGGCTGGCGTTACCTTCTCCCCCCTCCCGAAACACGGAGTCCCCCAGGCCGCACGCACGGCGCGGTTTGTCCGCCCGCGGACGCCGTAGCAGCGCGGAAGTGTCTCCATGGAGACGGACGGAGCGGGGCCCAGCCATGGAGAAATACGAGCGGATCCGGGTGGTGGGGAGAGGGGCCTTCGGGTGAGGGGGCGCCGGGGATGGGCGATGAGGAGGTCTCCAGTCTTTCTACCTCCGGGCGGGAGGCCTTTAAGCAGCGTCCCCGTGGCAGCGAGGCGCTTGTGGCCACGGCAATGCGGGGTCGGCTGGGATGTGGCACTCGGGGGGGACATGGCACAGAGTGCGTGACATCCCGGGGCGCGGGGATTGCAGGCGACCGGTGCCACCCCAGGGTGATGGGCAGGCCCTGGGCAGTGCGCTGAGGCCCCGTCCCTGTCCCCGCAGCATCGTGCACCTGTGCCTGCGCAAGGCTGACCAGAAGCTGGTGATCCTGAAGCAGATCCCGGTGGAGCAGATGAGCAAGGATGAGCGGCTGGCGGCGCAGAACGAGTGCCAGGTCCTCAAGCTGCTCAGCCACCCCAACGTCATCGAGTACTACGAGAACTTCCTGGAGGACAAGGCGCTCATGATCGCCATGGAATACGCCCCAGGTGGGCCCTGCTGGCCCCCAGGGCCTGGAGCTGCTCCCTCGGCAGGTCCAGGGGATGCCAAGCCCTTGGTTGTCTTTGGGTCAAGCTGCTGTGGTCTCACGCTGTGCTCCTTGTAAAGGTCCTGGGCTTTGCATGCCCAGGAGTCCAAGCATGTCTCTCTTGGTTTCGTACAACTTACTCAACTTTCTTTAGAAGACTATTCTTTGTAGGAAATGAAAGCATTAGCAAGATTCATAGGCCTTTAAACAATTCCAGGGAAAACAGAAAGAGCATTGAAGAAAATACAGAGAAATATGACAGATTTTGAATTTAATTTCATGTTGAGCTATGGATTCTGCTTTCTGGTCTTCCCTGCCTAACCTGAGCTCCTGAGGCTTTCAGCTGCTTGGGGCTGAGGTAGAAATGTGCAAGCAGTCCTCTGCCTTGGGCTCATTCTATTTCCTTTGCCATTCTGCTTCCTATGGTGCCTGTCCCAGCAGGGAAGGTGGAGAAAGTGTCTAAACAAGGCAGAGATCTGAAATTGTATGCAGCTGAAAGCCATGGATGCTGAGACATATACCTGCCTCTTTTGCACTACATATTTGAGGAGATGCATTTGTTGATAAGTATCTGTGGTTCTTGGTGGACACCAAATTGACCATACACCAAGTAACCAAACATTGATGCAGGTTGTGGAGTCACCATCCTTGAAGATACTCAAAAGAGATTCTGTCCTGGACAACCTCAATGGCCCTGCTTGAGCAGTGACCTCGCAAGGTCCCTTCCAACCTCAGCCACTCCATGCCTTACACCTGCTAACCATATCCAAAACTAGGAGATTTCAGTCCCCTCCGTCCCTGATCACCATGTTACCATCTGCCCTGGGCTCAGGTTTCAGGCACATTTCCCTGTTTCAACTCTGTTGACCTCACATTTCTAACAAGATTTCCTGTGGAGTTTCAGATGAAATCAACATTTGCATGAGGGTTTGCTAGAAGCTGTACGTGAGCCCTGAACCTGGACCTCCCCTTCCCGACAGGGGCCTCTCTGTGCCACGTGGCCTCTTGGACTGCAAGAATTCTCCTGTGCAGAACAGGCTGATCTTGTTCTGCAGTGGAGGTTTATGTCCTTTTCCAAGAGCTGTAATTTTAGTGTTTCTTTTCCTGCTGCTTTTGATAATATGTCAGCGGTAACTTCTCTCTGGCTGTTTCTTCCTCCCACCAACCGTGCTGCCATTGTTCAGGAGCACTGGAGGATGTGCTGTGTATCCCACCACGATGTGTTTTTCCCACATGCTTGGCTTGTTAGGATGCCAAAATGGCAAAATCCCCCCAGTTTTAGGCCAGGTTTGTGCTGTCCTGTGCAGCTCCCTGTGCCCACAGCCCTTTGTTGTTCCTTGCAGGGGGCACTCTGGCCGAGTTCATCCACAAGCGCTGTAATTCCTTGCTGGATGAGGACACAATCCTGCACTTCTTCGTGCAGATCCTCCTGGCCCTGCACCACGTGCACACCAAGCAGATCCTGCACCGTGACCTGAAGACCCAGAACATCCTCCTGGACAAGCACCGCATGATCGTCAAGATCGGGGACTTTGGCATCTCCAAAATCTTGAGCAGCAAGAGCAAAGCCTACACGGTGAGTGGCAGGGGAGCTTCTCACCCCATGGCAGCAGGCTGGAAACTCTGGATTTGGCTCACAGTAGTCTCTGGGAAGTGGCTTTAGGCAGTGCTGCTTTGTTCCTTGGCTGGTGTCTTCATGCCCGAGTTTGCTGTGGCTCTGTGGGCTGCAGAAAGGTAAGAAAGACCTGCCCAAAGCTGGGAGAGGATAGAGTGTCTGGGTCCACTGGGGAAGGCAGACAGGGTGGCTCCTGCTGGGGGTGGTGTTTGCAGACTCGTCTGACACATCTTGAGCAAATAAATTCCTGCCTGTGCACTCCCATCCTGCCTTAATCTCTTTTCTCTGCTTGACATTTGAGTGTCTTTCCCCACCTGGGCTAATCTGACCAGACATTTGTATCATGCTCCGTGCTCTGGGCTCTGATTCTCTCAAGTGGATAGAAACAAAATTAGAGGCAATCACTGTATGTGTCACTGGAAAGGCAAATCCTCTTGTTTTTCACTGAGATTGTCAGGCAGCTGTTGATGCCAAGGGAACAAAAGCTCATCTCTGTGAAGCTTTAGGTGGTGGTGCTCCAGCCAGCTCTGCACTGAGCCTTCCTCTTTCCACCTCTGCCCCAGTTTCACTGTGGTTTTTACTGTGGTAAATTTTTGTCTCTTGTAGGTGGTGGGAACTCCGTGCTACATCTCCCCGGAGCTCTGTGAAGGGAAGCCTTACAACCAGAAGAGTGACATCTGGGCCCTGGGCTGTGTGCTCTACGAGCTCGCCAGCCTCAAGAGGGCTTTCGAAGCTGCGGTAAGAGCCATGTGGTTTACACGTAGCACAGGGAGCCGTGGCCTCTCACAGAGGTGAAAATGTACGCTGGGATCACTTCTCAGCGAGCCGGGAAGTGTGAAGGCAGAGGGCAGTGCTGAGAGCTCCTTCCTCCTTGGCCTCGCCCCTGACTGCCCAGCCACTGCTTGTCTCTTGTTTTCTCTCCAGAACCTTCCTGCCTTAGTGCTGAAGATCATGAGTGGGACGTTTGCCCCGATATCAGATCGATACAGCCCTGACCTGCGCCAGCTCATCCTCAGCATGCTCAACCTGGATCCTTCCAAGCGGCCGCAGCTGAACGAGATCATGGCCCAGGCCATCTGCATCCGGCCCCTCCTGAACCTCTACACAGACGTGGGCAGCGTCAAAATGAGGAGGCAAGTGACACTGCCACCTCAGTGTCCCTTGGGAGGGGCTGCCACAGCCCACAGCGTGTCTGACCAGCTCACTGCCTCTGTTCTGAGCTCAGACAGAGCATTTTCCCAATGCAGCTCTCTTCTGCTGCCTAATGTGCAGCTGCTGCTGGCTGAGCATGGCCCAGGGGCTCAGAGCCAGGCAGGTGCCATGGCAGGTGTGAGCTTGTCATCACAGTGACAGCAAACAGAGCTGTGAGCACAGGGGGAAGTGAACTGCTGCCAACCCCCCCTCTCTCAGATTGTTTAAAGCACCAACACAGAGCAATGCTGTGAGTGATTCACCTGTGGCTTCTGCTGTAGCTGTGCCCAGACATTCTGTGATGCAGGGCTCTGCAGGACATTAAAGGCTGCATTTTGGTTTGGCAGGCCTGAAAAACCCTTGGCTCCGGTGGCCCCAGTGACCCACAGCCGGACAGGGGGACGGGCGAGCAGTGCCAGGTCGAGGGGTGAGTTCTGGCATGGTGTGTTCAACTCAGCTCCATTTGGAAGGATCCTTTCCCTTGGATGACACAAGGCAGGGAGGCACCTGTGAGAGGAACTTAAGAGATGTCACCTTCCCTGAGCTCTGGAGGAGGCCTGCAGCCCCTTGGACTGGCTTGGTCTGGCTCTGGCAGCTATGCTGGCACCCAGACTGGCTGGTGCTGTTGCTTTTCCTGTGGGAGGAGAGTCAGGGATCCACGTTAATGATTTCCCTGTGCCCCACAGGGCTCCGATGTGGTTCAGCCAAGACAGGAATCCCACCTCCACTGTCATCCATCTACACGTGGGGCAGTGGCATCACCACCCCTCTGCGCCTGCCCATGCTGAACACAGAGGTGGTGCAGGTCTCTGCTGGCAGGACACAGAAGGCTGGGGTCACCAAATCTGGGAGGCTCATCCTGTGGGAGGTGAGTGCCAGGGAACCTGGGGCAGGCAGTGGCTGTGGAGCTTTGGATGTGTGATTTCTGTGAAGGAGGCATTTCTGCTCACTCACAGACCCTGGTGCTGCCTCCCCCAGGACTGCAGTCCCAGCCAGGGTGTGGGGAATGCTGATAAGCCTGTGGGGAGGGGTTCATCAGTGTTCTCCAGCCCAGCTCTTCCATGGCTTGTCTCCATCAGGCTCCTCCCGTGGGTGCTGCTGGGGGTGCTTCCCTCCCAGGAGCCACTGAGCAGCTCCAGCCTCAGTTTGTGTCCCGTTTTCTGGAGGGCCAGTCTGGAGTGACCATCAAACACGTGTCCTGTGGTGATCTTTTCACAGCCTGCCTCACAGGTGAGCTGCTGCCTCCTGCCTTCACCTGCCTGGGTCCCAGAACTGCATCATGTGAGGGTCAGAAATGGCAGACATGGTCCTCCTGTGATGCCACACTGGTCAGCTTGGTCCCAAGCTGTCTGGTGTGGGGAGGGCCACAAACAGTTGGACTTAGATGATCTTAAAGGTCTTTTCCAACCTAAATTACTCTGTGAGTCTATGAAATCTCCTGTGCTTGTTGTCCTGGTTGCATTGGGAACTGACAGTGGGGACTGCAGTGTGAGGAGAATCTCTGTCACATACTCTGTGAGCATGACATGGGCACATGCAGTGACCAGCAATGACTGGTGCCACAGTGAGGAGTCAGCGTGAGCTGCTGCAGGGCTGGTTGTCCTCAAAGTGCAGGAAAGCAGGGTTTGGAGCCCCCTCAGAGCAGTCCAGGAAGTGTTCTGGGTGAGAGGGGAGCACACACACCAGTCCAAGGCCATGTTTGTGCAACAAAGCCCTCCCAGTGGTCCTGTGGGAGCTCTGTTTGTTCTTCTGCTGGGGGTCAGGGCAGCAAATGACAGATTCACAGTGGGCAAACTCCATGGGCATGTGTTTATCCTACCTCCCACGGCGTTTCCTGCCACCCCTCTGCTGGGCAGCTGCCCAGGGAGTGCCTCTGTGACTTTAACACCTTGACACACCGTGGGGTTCGTGGGGTTCACAGCTCCTGCATACACAGCTGCAGCAATGTTATCTCAGCACCCTTATCACTGCTGTTTGTTTGTCGAGTGAGCCATTGCAGCATGGTGAGGCTGCAGCTCCCTGGAAGCTCCTGCAGCTCCCTGGAAGCTCCTGCAGCTCCCTGGAAGCTCCTGCAGCTCCCTGGAAGCTCCTGCAGCTCCCTGGAAGCTCCTGTAGCTCCCTGGAAGCTCCTTCAGCTCCCTGGAAGCTCGCTGAAGGCTTGTGGCCCCTGCAGCCTCTGAGTCAGAGTGGGTCCTCTGGTCCTGGGAGCCACGGCCACCCCTGGGCTGTGTCACCTGGCAGGGCCTCACGTGTGCCTTGCAGGGCCTCACGTGTGCCACTGACAAGGCTCCTTTCTGCTCCTCCAGACAGGGGGATAATCATGACCTTCGGCAGCGGCAGCAATGGCTGTTTGGGGCATGGAAACTTCACGGATGTGAGCCAGGTTGGTGGACAGGGTGCTGGGCATGCTGCTCCCCTGGGGTAAAGGATGGATTGTGGCTTCTGCACCATGTGAGCAGGCTCATCCCAGCTCCAGGGATGTGCATCCCAGGCGTGCTTTGGCATCTGACCCCCCTCCCCCTCCTCTCCCTGTCACTGCGGGTTTTAAAAGACCCAACCTGCCTCTCTCTTTCTTCCCCCCCCTACACAATGATCCCTTTGAGCGTGGGGGAAGTCAAGAGCTGCCTTGTGGTTGCTGTTGGCAGGCTCCCAGCTTGGAGCCTGCCTCTAATCACACACCTGCCTGCTTCACTCTTGGCCTGCAGCTGCCAGGGTTCACTGAGAAAAGTTATTTTTCAAAAGAGCCAGTATTTAAAGAAGAGCTGTGTGTTTCCGATTGCCTCAGAACACTGGGGCTGAGGGCTTCATTGCTCCCTTCCAGCTTCTCCCTTCCCTGCCTGCCCTCGGATGTGGCAGCAGCCGATGGCTTCCAGCCGAGCCCAGGCACTGGTGCCATTTGTCACTGTGGTCAGCTGGCCCGTTTGTTCCTGCTCCTCCCAGAGCTGAGCTGCTCCCTGCTTATGGCTGGGGAGGGGAGGCCAGTTGGAAGCAGCAGCCAGATCCCAACAAATGGTGCCTTTCACTTGAGGGAGATAATGAGTATGAGGCGAGGTGTCAGATCTAACAGCAGGTCACAGCAGGGGCTGGGGGAAATGTGGAGATCCTGGTCACTCCACACCCTAATGAATCTGAGCTGTTAACTCACAGCTCCTCTGCACAAGAGCCTTTGAGCCAATGCATCCTGCACCAAGCCCCTGCCTGCTCAGAGCAGGCATTCACAGCCCCTGGCACTCCCCACGTGGGCAGGGGGGCGAATCCCAACCCTTGCTGAACCTCTTCCCTCTCCAAACTCTCATGCTGGCTGCTTTCTTCCGCCCCAGAGATGTTTGCATTATCTGCTGTGCTGCGTGCACGTAGTCTCTTATCCCTTTGAAGACTGTTTGGAACAAAAAAAAAAAAAAAAAAAGAAATTTCTCTGTTGTTTGTGTTGGATGAAAACTGGGATGCTGCCAGCGCTGTGTTGAGTCTGGGGGGGCCGGGTGGGAGGGATGGCAGCAGCCGGGCAGGCTGGGAGGTCTCGGCTGACGGCTGCTGCTCTTCCCCTGCCAGCCCAAGATTGTGGAGGCCCTGCTGGGCTACGAGATGGTGCAGGTGGCCTGTGGCGCGTCTCACGTCCTGGCGGTCTCCAACGAACGGGAAGTGTTCGCCTGGGGCAGGGGGGATAATGGTAAGAGATGTCTGTTTTGCAGAACAGGGCTTGTGCCTGTTCCCGCTCCCTTTGCTGGCACTGCTTGCCCACAGTCCCCTCCAGATGTGCCAGGGGGGGTGGGTGTGGAGGAGCTGCAGCTGTTTTGCTGTGTACCGGGGCCCCCCTGCTTTGGGTTTTGCTGCTTTCTGGGATCCCAGGCTGGGCTCTTGCAGCAGCTGTGTCAGTGCTGCTCTCAGTGGGGCTGTGCTCAGGGTGTGTGTTGCCATCAGCTGTTCCCTGCTCTGTTCCTCCTGCCAGGTCGGCTTGGGCTGGGCACCCTGGAGTGCCACAACTGCCCCCAACAGGTCACAGTCCCTCCGGAGCACGAGGCTCAGAGGGTCATCTGTGGCATCGATTCCTCCATGGTCCTCACAGTGAAGAACCAGATTCTTGCTTGTGGGAGCAACAGGTAAGAGGGGTGAGGGTCCCTGCTCCACATTTTACCCTCCTGGGTCTGTGTGTTGTGGCCAAGGGGCTCCAGAAGATATCCCTGAGTGATCCTAGAGATTTTCCCTGTGCAGGTGTAACAAGCTGGGCCTAGACCGGATCAGCTCAGTGGAGGAGCCTTCCCCAGAGGACCAGGTGGAGGAGGCCACTGTGTTTGTGTGTGCCCAGTCAGCCCCCTTGAACCAAGAGCCCATTGTGTGTGCTGACATCGGTACAGCACATTCAGCTGCTGTCACAGGTGAGGGTGTGTGCCCAGATTCTGAGAGAGGGGACACCTGCATTTTCCCTGTCTTCCTTTCTGCCTGTTTCCTGTGAGCAGTATTTCAAGAGACACCTTGCTCACCCTGGGGACAGCAAAGAGCTTCAGGGGTTTCAGTGTGTCCCAAGTGACACCCAGTTGTGTCTCTCCTCTCTGCTGTCAGCCTCTGGCCACTGTTACACCTTTGGGAGCAACCAGCACGGGCAGCTGGGCACCAACTCCTGCCGCAACAGCCGCATGCCCCACCTGGTTGTGGGGCTGGAGATGATGAAGGTCACCGTGGTGGCTTGTGGAGATGCCTTCACCGTGGCCATCGGAGCAGGTGAGGCTGAAGCTCCTGTGTCATGGGCTGCAGCAGGCCCTGGCTGGCTGTGGCCAGGACAGGTGTGCAGCAGGTGTTCATATCCCTCTGCAGACGGCGAGGTGTGCACGTGGGGGAAAGGAGCCAGGGGACGCCTGGGCAGGAAGGACGAGGAGACAGGAGTGCCCAGGCCAGTGCAGCTGGAGGAGACACATCCATACCTGGTGACATCTGTCGCCTGCTGCCACGGGAACACACTGCTGGCAGTAAAGCGTGAGTAAAGGCTTTGTCCCTGTGATTCCTGCCATGAGGACCCAGCCAGACACAACGCCTTGTGACCGGAGCTGTGCCGAGTAACCCTGGCACGTAAGCTCAGTGTTATTCTAGTCCTTCCTGAGCTGTAGTAGATGAATAGAAATAACTTCAAGCCCAAAATAATTCCCCTGCTGCTCTTCAGCTCTGTGACACTGCCTCTCCCACTGGGCAGGGGGAGCAGAGGGATGGCAGAGGCTGTCTGGTGCACTCCCAGACAGGTAGGCTGGCCAGGCTGCGGCCGGCGGGGAGCTGGTGTGCCAGCGGTCTGCAGAGGATCCAAAAAGAGCAGCTCTCTAATTGATGCTGCTGAAATAGAAGCTGAGATTTGAGGCGTCATTTTGGCTGCTGCCTTTCCATTGTGGTTTGGAAAAGATAGCGATGGTTTTGTGGTTCCTCTCTGCTCGGGCCAAAGGCAGCATCGTGGCTTGGTTAAAACGTGCCCGTGGCGTGACCTGCCCTTCCGTTGCCTGGATGTACAACGGGAGCCTGGCCCAGACTGCTGCAGGGGCCTTTCTTCCTCCTCTGCTGGGCTGAGGGATTCCAGTCCCAGCCCACTTCAAGGAGGCTAATTACAGCCCGGAGGGGAGGAGGCCCGGCTGATGGCCCCGGCCCAGCGGAATCAGCCCTGGCTCTGTTTCTGCCCTGCAAGTGCCCAGCTCTCATGTGATGTGCGCTGCCACATGAAGGGATGGGGAATGGCCGAGTCCCCAGGCTCGGGAACAAGTAGGGCATTTGTCATGGGAGTAAAAGGGTTTTGTCTCTGCAGGAAGACTGCAAGCTGCTCTCCCCTTCCGCTGCTGGAGTTGCCCTGAACTCTGTGGCAGCTGGTTTTGGGCTCCCACCTGCAGCACTGGAAGAATAGGGACTGAGTGTGTAGCCCCATTGCTGTCCCTCTGCCCCAAACCAGTACTGGACAGTGGTGTGAGGGCAGCAGCAGCCTTGCCTGCCCCAGCATCCATCAGCAACCAGTGTGCAAAAAAGCACTATGAGCTTTGTAAATAGCTGAGATTTGGGCTTTCACACAGCTCAATCTGCCTGGAAATTTCTCCAGCGAGAACACGAGATCCAGTGACACATGTGATGTCATTGCTGCTGTGATCTGGCCCGGGAGGGTGCTGGCACAGGCGAGCTGTGCTCCACCTTTGGGGCGGCCGTTCTGCTCCTTTATGGGGTCAGCTCTGCTTTTGACTGGCTTGGGCTGCTGCCCAGGTTATCATGAGCTGCTGCTGCTCCCTTCTCTCAATCCCACTGCAAACAGAATAACTGGGAGAAGCCAGGATGGAGAGGAGGAGGAGGAAAGCACAAACCTCAAGAGACTCCATTTCTTCCTGCTTGGGCTCTGCTGGGCGTTGTCTCACTTGTGCCACTACTGACTACAGGCTTCCTGTAGGGAAGGGGACAGGGATTTTGGTGCCCCTCTGTTGGGTGTCAGGCCTGTGTGGGACAGAACATTTCTTGAAGCTTTATCAAGGTGGGGCTTGCATATAATCTTGGTCTTTATCCTTTTTGTTTCAGCTGTCGTGGAGGAGTCTCCTTCCCAGTGAGTGAGAGCGGCCACATCCTGCTCTTCCTGCTGCCACGGTGGCCTGGCTCAGACACATTCCAGGCTCCAGAGCTCCTCAGCTGCACTCCAAAGCAGCAGTCTGGAAACAGAGAGCTCTTAACGATGGTTCCCAAGGAACCAGAGCTGGTCTCATTTATTGAATTGTCACTGTGAACCTCCAGTGCCTGAGAGTCGCTGCCCTGGACCTGCCCAGAGCTCTGGGCCTGCCTTCAGGGGGGGTTACACCACGGCTGTTCCCCTCCCTGGTGGAAGTGCCTGTGTGGAAGAGTGAGGAGCAAAGAGGTTGTTTTCCTCTGTGGAAACTGTTTCTGGTTACAAAGCCCAGGCTGACAGCTCCGTGTCTGAGAGAGCTGTCAGCCTTTGCACAGCAGCGTCTGGAGTCAGGGCCCCAGGCGCTGTGCTGGGTGACTAAATGCAAACCTCTTTGCTAATTAGAGAAGTCTGTCCTTTCCCATCCCCCCCTAAAACATTTCACCCATTTATTGAGCACACTTTGGAGGGTCCTGTCTGCACGGCTGGCCAAGCTCTGCACGAGCAGCCTCCCTGTGCTGCACAGCTCTCCCCAGATGCTGCCTGGAGCTTTCCAATTACAGCCTCCCCTGGCCCCAGGAGCTCACTGGAGGATCCTCCAGCTGACATTTGTCCTCAGGCCCCTAAGTCCTGCTGCTGACTGGAACACTGGCTCCCAGCTGAGCTAGGGAAGGCATCAAAACACAGCCAGTGATTGTCAGTACTTGAAGTTTTTTAACCCACATTTGTCCAAGGAGCTGATGAGTTTTCACCAGGGGTCTTTGCGGGCAGGGGAAGCACATCCATGTGTTAAGGGCAGGAGTCACGTTTTTTGTCTCCAGAAGGGTCGTTTCCTTTCCTTTATTTTTTTCCTCTTCTTTTCTTTTTTTAACTTACATTTGCCCTGGGCCATTTTTTGATGAGCTTCTGTCTCTGATCTGTCTGACATTGCAAATGCTTTTGCCTTTCACATCCATCTTTGTGCTGTTGCCAATCTGTTGTGTATAAAGTCGGTGCTTTCATAAGCTGGCTGAGATGAAATCTCTCTAATTATTTTTGTGATTCTTTCCTGTTTTCAATGAGGGAAACCTCGACAGGCTCTGGTAAAAGCCAACTGATCCCTCTGTCATGTGGAAGGTAATGAATTTCTGCAGCTCTCCTGCCCTTCCTTCCCTCGCCTCCCAGGCTCCGGCTGTGGAAGGGAGCAGGTCCCGTCCGGCTGGGAGAGGCGTGTGCAGCCCTGGCTGCAGACACAGCCTCCCTCTTTGGCTCCTGGCAGGGTGGGTGCACGGGTTTTTCCCTGCCTTTTTTGTTTCTTGTGGAGCTGCCTTTTCAGGCGGTTACACCCTGCTATCCCAGGAAGCCGCCTGGAATTCAAAGGTTCTGCCAGTCCTTTGGCTCTTTGCTGTGCTGCAGGTCATGGAGACAGGGCTGTGGCAGGGAAGGTGCTTTCCCTTCCCAGACCAACCTGGGCACCAGGGTGCTTGCAGGGCTGGCTTCAATCACCTCAAAGCCCCTCTAGGCCACTGCCTCTCCTCCCTGTGTGGAGCTGGCAGCACCTCCAGCTCCTTCCAGCATCGGATTTCTCTTGCCTGTGTTGTGCAGAGCTCCCAGGGCTCCCCTCACCCCACACCGCACATAGGAAGGGGCTGGTGTTCCTCCTGCAGCCTTGCCAGGGCTGAGGGTTGGCTGGGACAGCAGCAGGCAGCACAGGGGCCTGACACCCTTTGTCTTGTCAGTGGTGGCATGGAAATGCCACTCCTTTGTAAGCCAAGCTCTTGCTGTTCCCACTGGGGTGCCAAATCCAGGGGTGCGGCCCCCCCAGCCCGTTCCTATCAGTGTACTGGTGTTAGGTGGATGATTTTATGGCTTAATGACACCTCTGCACTGCAGTGCTGGAACTGGAGGTGTTACCAGCTTGAATATTGGGTTCCTTTGCTCGGGACTGGGGAAACCAGTGCGGACCAGTGTGCTTTGTGCTGGGCCGGGGGCTCCGGTGAGGGCTGGAGCCCTCGGGATTTCACAGCCTGGGCTCTCTGCACAGGAGTTCAGCTGGGAAACCCAGCGAGATCATTTGAATAATTTAATACCGGGCTGTGACCAAGCCTGGCGAAAGGGTAAAGGAAACAAAGAGGCCCCCAGCCCCGAGCAACAAAAGCTCCTGGAACGACAAGCCGAGGCATGTCCGTGCTGCCGGAGGCAGAGAGCAGCTCGGGCAAATAGGCCACTTGCATTCCTCACGTCTGCTGCTTTGTTTCCCTGCAGAAGCTCCCGGTGAAATCTGCAGGTCTCAGGGCTTCTCCCTTTATCCTTTTTTTGTTCCTGTGTTGTGTGGAGCCGGTGGCGGCTCGGGGTCCCCGCGGCTCTCTCTGCTAAGGAAGCAGCGGGAAGGGGCGGTGAGGTGGGATGGGGCTGCCTGGTCCCCGCTTGTGCATCCTGGTGGGGTCCCCTCTGGCCATTGTCACCCAGGGAAAGGCTGTCCCGGCTCCAAATAAGATCCTGCTGACTTGGGGCCAGTACTGTAGCAGGAAACAGCCCAAACCGCCTGCTGATCCCAGAGCTGGTTTATTTTGATTCTGGCACCTCTGCCGAGGTCGTATCCTCATTCCCACGAGGGTTTTGGCAGGGGTGAGGCTGCTGTCCCTCTGTCCGTCTCCCTGGATCCCTTACCCCTGCCCTCCCTGGGCACGAGGCCCCAGAAGCCGGGAGGGGACTCTCCCTACTCCTTTCCCTGGGGCTAAAGGCTCCACCTTAACTTCTTTAGAAGCCGGGGCGTCTGTTTTCTGTCCCTCCAGTTTAAGTTAAATTGAGGGTGGAGGGATGGAGCAGCAGGGAGAGGCTGGGGAAGAGAACAAGAGCTCAGATGGGTTCAAGAAGTGACCCATCATGGGGGACAGGGAACATATCACCTCCACAAAGGGAATTGCCCTGAGTGTCGCCTTTGTGTGAGACAAATGCCTGGCTGTGATGTTGAGTGCGGGGAGGGCTTTGCCTCGGGAGAGGGGAAAAGGAGGGATCTTTGTTTGCAGGGTCTGACACCTCCCAGCCGCCCTGCCGGCACAGCCAGCACCTTCTGATGGCTTTGTCAGCTCCTGGCTAATTAGCAGAGATGCTCTTCAGTGAGGTTAGGGAAGAATAATTTTAAAACATCAAAGCGAAGCAGTAAATAATGATAAAAGTCGGCTGTTTCATGGTTGTCATCGGAGGCACAGGCTGCCTGTGTTTACAGGACTGATGTTCTGTCTTTGGAGTCCCGTCAACCCCCAGGATCCCAAGGACCTGTCCTTTTGGCCTGAACCTTGTCCCAGAATGGTGTCCAGGGACAGTTTTTAGCAGGGTCACAGCGTGTCAGGGACAGTGTCTGGGTTGTGCCTATCTCTTGTTGGAGACAGCCTGGCTCGGGTCTCTGCTGGCAGAGTGGCAGAACCAGCCTGACCATGGGGCTGCTGCCCTGGGGGTGTCACCGCCCTGGGGGTGTCACCGCCCTGAGCAAACCCGGCCGGGGAGCACCTCAACCCCGGCTCAAGGTGCTGTTGCTCCCCACTGCTCCCTGTAGAGTTGCCCACTGTCACTTGTTTGTACCTGTCGAGTTTCCAGTATCGCTGGGAGCTGGTTAAAGTTTAGCTCAGTGCTCTCCATCATCCGAGCAGCGACTCACGTCTCTTGGAAAACCCTCTGCTGATGGCAGCTCGTGCTCAGTGCACCCCAGTGCAAGGTTCCCCGATATTTGGGAGCCCCAGTGCTGCCCAGAACAGCCTGCCATCTCTCAGGGTAACCCCAGAAATGAGCCACCCTTACCCTCCCTGGCAGCTCTGGCAGCGAGCAGCCTGCCTCCCCCCCCGGGTTGCTGCAAGGTTTTATTTTAAGCAGAGCCTCTCGGGGAGAAGGGTAACGTGAGCTCCTTGAGTGACAAGTGATAGAGCTCGACTTGCTCAGCGTGTCCCCCAGGAATCCCTCTCCTCTGCCATTTGCTAATTGAAAACTGCTAACATTTGGGTCTGGAGCAACTGCCGCCCTTAATGGGAAGCTGGCTGGGGTGAGCGTTGGTGGGACTAACACATGCTCACAGCCTGTCATCTGCTCAGCTCCCTCTCTGGGGAAAGGGGCAAATACTCCCATATGCTGCTCTGATTTCTGAAAGAGTGACGACGAGGGGGCTGGAGCCAGACAGATTTGCTTTTATTCTCCCTCCTCCAGGCTCTTGCTCAGTTACAAACCGTGGCTGGAAGGAGGCTGCTGGCTGCAGCCTGGGGCGTGAGTTCCCAGCAAAACAAAACCACAAGAGCGCGTGTCCCTTTCGTGCCCGTGGTGTGGAGGGCTCAGGACCCCTCCGTGTCCTGCTGTGGGTGATGGCTGCGACACGAGCTGCTCTCTGTGGCAGGAGCAGGACTGGGAGCTGTATCCCCCTTCCAGCCTCGCTCGGGGGCACAACCGTGGCCTCGGGCTGCCTGCAGGAGTGTGGCACCCCTGGGACACCTCTGAGTCAAGGAGGGCACGTAGGGTCAGCGAGGACACCGCAGTGTGTGCCCCAGAGCCCAGCCTGGCCAGGGCAGGCTGCAGTGGGTGAGGGGCCGTGTGTGATGTGATGTTGAAGCTCCCCAAACTCCTGGGGTGGCTGTTCCCAGTGCGGTGGGTACCAAACCCCGCGAGGGCTGTGCCCGGTGGGGTGCTCCCCAAGTCCCCAGGGTGGCTGTCCCCGATGTGCTGCACCCCAAACCTATCGGAGGGGCTGTCCCCGGTGTGACGCTCCCCGAGCCCCCGGGATGCCGGCACCGCTCCATCCCCCCCGTGCGGCGGCGGCGGGGCGGGAGGCGGGGTCCGGGCGGGGGGCGGTGGCGCTGGCGGTGCCTTCCCCCGTCGCGGGGCGGGCTCAGCCCGGTCCCACCGCTCCGTCCGGCCCCCGGGCGGAGCCGGGCGCGGAGAGCGGAGCCGAGCGGGCGCGGGGCGGCGGCGGCGGGCGCGGGGCGGCGGCGGCGGGATGCCGGGCTACGACTACAAGCTGCTGGAGCGGCCGCGGCGGCGGGTCCTGTGCCCGCTCTGCGGGAAGCCCATGCGGGAGCCCGTCCGCGTCTCCACCTGCGGCCACCGCTTCTGCGACACCTGCCTGCAGGAGTTCCTCAGGTGAGACCCCGCATCACCCCACGGGCGACCCGACCTGATGTTACTCCGCGCACCCCTAACCCTGTGGGGGACCCCGGTCGCGCACCCCGCACCGCCCGATCCGGGGCTCGCAGCTCAGGCGGCAGCGGGTGCTCCTCGCCACCCTCCCATCCGCCGCGGCCCCGGGGTGCGGTGTCCGGGGGTGCCCCGAGAGGGCTGCGGGGGCCCGGGGCCGGTGTGGTGCGCGGGGGTGCGGATGCCCCGGGCCCGGGAGGGAACGCGGGATATCCCGGGAAGGGGCGCGGGGTGTCCGGGGGTGCGGGGGTCCTGGGGAAAGATGCGGGGTGCCCGGGGGCGCTCCGGGCCGAGGAACGGCTGCGGTGTGCCCCGGTAAAAGATGCGGAGTGCCGCGGGAAAGGTGCGGGGCGCCCAGGGCTGCCTCGGGCCGGGAAAAGGTGCGGGGAGCCCGGTGCTGCCCCGGGGCAGGGAGGGGGTGCGCGGCGCACCCAGCCCGTGACAGGCGCCCCGCGGGTGCAGCGGCCCGTGGCCCCTTTCGCTGAGGAGGAGGAGGAAGAGGAGGGCCGGGTGAAGCCCGGAGCGGCGAGTTTCGAGATTCGAGCTTAACCCCTTCCTGCCCCGGTCCCGCTGGAGGAAGTGGCCGGGGGTGTTTTTGGGGAGGGGTGTACGGCCACCCCGGTGTCCCCGTGCCCGCGGGTGAGCGCCACCCGGCCGTGTGCGCTGGCCAGGAGCGAGGAGCCGAGGCCTTTTCCGACCCCTGCGGTTTGGGATCCCCGGTACCGGTGGCGGCAGCCAGGGGACACGTGCGGGGCCGGTGCTGTCCCGGTTCCCAGCCGCCGCTATCGGCACGTCCCGGGGATCCCGGTGAGGAGGTGCCCGTGCTCACTCCGGGCGGTGACAAGCGTCACCCCGGGCCTTTCCCCGCCGGAGCGACCTTCGCCCGGAGAGGCTCCCGGGCAGCCCCGTCACCGGGGCCGGTTTCTGTGAAACCGGGCGTTCCCCGGGGCACGTGTCAGAGCGCATCTGTCCCCCCTCCCCCGCACCCTTCCCGCCGGCACCTCCGCTCTGCCGGGGGGAATGGCCTCGGGGGTCCCCCCGAGCACAAACTCTTTGCCCCGGATCAGTTTGGGGACCCCGCGGGCTGAGCCATCCACCCCCGCCGCGGTGCTGGGAAGGGGTGCCAGGGGGTGCCGGGGGGTCCGGGGGATGCTGGGGTTCCCCTCCCCATCACCTCAGTGTGCCCCAACTCGCCGTGAAGGTCAGAGGCAAGGACGGTCCCCCCGGGTGCTGCCTCAGCACATTCCCTGCCCGGCCAAGCGTGAGGAATGGGGAGGCTTTGTCAGGGATTAGGCGCTGGCTTCGGGTCATCGTCCCACTTCCCCTCCAGCCCCAGCACCCCAACACCGTGCACGGGGTGCAGGCACAGCTGGCAGCCCTGGAAAGGCAGCAGAGTGATGCCAGTCAAGGGGCAATGCCAGCCACGAGGCAGTGCCACGGGCTCCCCGGGTAGGGCCTGGTGCCTGGCCCCGTCTGGGATCCCCTTATCTCGGTGCTTCCCTGATGACTCCCACAAAACCACCTGCAACAAACAGCGCGGGCACGTGCCAGAGCTGATTGCAGCCCTTCTCCACGAGGATCACACCCCACAGGGCTGCGGTTCCTGGGGTTCACTTCACTCCCAGCTCGGGGTGGTGGCCACAGGGGACATGACCGGGCCGTGGCCGGGCAGCCTGGGCTGGCGCGTGCCCGGCGGCGCTGCTGGCTCCGTCCCGGCGTCTCACATCCACTTGGCAGCTCTGGTAGAGGCCACGCCGGTGCCTGCCAAGGGCATGCAATGATTAGATGGGCACAAGGGCTGTCCAGGCAGGCCAGCCTTGTCCAGTGTCACTGCAAAGACACCAGAGCCACAGGGTCCCTTTGTGTCCCTGCTGATGTCCCTGAAGGTCTCCCACCCCAGTGTCCATCGGGGACGGTGCATGGGCACCCTCCCCTACCCCTGGGCACCCTCCCCTACCCCTGGGCACAGTGATGTGCGGGCCAGAGGTGATGGTGACTCCTGGCCAGCCTTGTCACTGCCTCCTTGGCTGGGTCCCTGTCTCCACTTTGTGCTGCTCCTCTGCAGGTCGGGGCTGAGCAGGGCCCTTCCCTCCTCGTGGTCAGCTCTCGGGAGGACCCCCTCATGCTGGGGGCCCAGCAGGATGGGGACCCCTCCGGGGCAGCTGCCTGTACCCCATCCTGACTCACCGTGGTGGCTGCTGGGGCCATTTCCTGTGGAGGAGCCCCAGGGGCACCATCAGCGCTGCACATCTGGCGCCCAGCTGTTGTCCTCCTCCACCTCCCCTGGGCCCCGGCACCTGGGGCGGCTGTGGACGCCCCGGCGCCGCCAGCACCCTCCTTAATCCCAGGGGACGGGATGGGCGAGGGGCTGCCGGGGCTCCAGATGGTGCCACGCTCGCGGCGGCTGGCCCAGGCCCCCGGGGACCGGGGCCGCCGTGCCCGGCTGGGGCCTCCGGGGCTGCCTGGGGGGGGTGTCTGGCGGGGGCATTTCCCAGCTCAGACAGATGGAGCAGGATTAGAGCCGTGGCTCCCCCAGGGTGGAGGCTGGATTTGGTACGGGGTGAGCACTCAGCAGTGCAGGGACAGGGCCAGTGTCCTGGGGTGGGATGGCAGGGGCCTGGTGGGACACCGTGTCTGTGTCACTGGTGATGCCCCACTCCCCAGCCCCGAGTGATCCCGAGCCTTCTGTGTCTTGCAGTGAAGGCGTCTTCAAGTGTCCAGAGGACCAGCTGCCCCTGGAATATGCCAAGGTGAGCCTGGCACACGGATGGGTACCCTGCTCCAAGGAGACATCCCCACCAAGGGGCCGTCCCCAGGCCGTGCACAGCGCCTGGCACGGCCGCGCCGGCCTGGCACGGGCGCCCGGGCGGAAGCAAGAGCCCTTTGTGCCGCGGGGCCGGGGAGCGGAAACCCGCTCCCGACAAAGGGCGCTTGTTGGTGTGCCCAGGGGGGATCCGGCCCTGGGCAGCGTGCCCAAGGCTCCCAGCCAGGCTGTGCTGGGGGCTGTGTGCCCCTGCAGCCCAGTGCAGGATGCTGATACCCCCCTGCTGCCCCTCCAGATCTACCCCGACCCCGAGCTGGAGGCGCAGGTGCTGAGCCTGGCCATCCGCTGCATCCACAGCGAGGAGGGCTGCCGCTGGAGCGGGCCCATCAAGCACCTCCAGGTAGGACCTGGGAGGATTGAGGTGGGGCCAAATGTGTACCCCGTGGCCTTCCCATCACTGTCCCTTTGTCCCCCAGGCCCATCTCGGCACCTGTGGCTTCAATGTGATCCCCTGCCCCAACCGGTGCAGCGCCAAACTGAGCCGCCGTGACCTTCCCGAGCACGTCCAGCACGGCTGCCCCAAGCGCAGGGTCAAGTGCGAGTTCTGTGCCAGCGACTTCACTGGGGAGGCCTTCGAGGTGGGCAGTGCTGGGGGGACACTGTGGGGGACACAGCTGGCCAGGGTGCCACGGTGGGCATGGCTGTGCTGGGGGCGTAGCCGGGATGTGTGGGCACCCCAATGGGCTGCAGGGCACCATGGGGGCACAGCCTGGGTATGGGGACCTGTGGGAGACACATCATGGCAGGGACAGCCTTGGGGGGGTGTGGACATGTGGGCTCCTGGTCATTGTGCCCTCTGGCACAATGGGTGGGGGCACCGTGTGTCCCCATCCCTGCCAGGGATGAGGGCAGCCAGAGGGTGATGACATTGTTGTGGTCCCCAGGGCCACCAGGGCACGTGTCCCCAGGAGAGTGTGTACTGTGAGAACAAGTGTGGGGCCCGCATGATGCGGCGCCTGCTGTCCCAGCACAGCCTGTCTGAGTGCCCCAAGCGCACCCAGCCCTGCACCTACTGCTCCAAGGAGTTCGTCTTTGACACCATCCAGGTGAGATGGGAGCCCATGGGGACCCTCACCCTGCTGGCTCCCAGCCCCAGCTGACAGCCCCTCTGCCTCCCCAGAACCACCAGTACCAGTGTCCCCGGTACCCTGTGCCGTGCCCCAACCAGTGTGGGACACCCAGCATTGCCCGGGAGGATGTGCCCACCCATCTCAAGGAGAGCTGCAACACTGCCATGCTGCTGTGCCCCTTCAAGGAAGCTGGCTGCAAGCACCGGGTGAGTGCTGTCCCTGTCACCAACCTGCCCTGCCACCTGTGCTGTCCCTACCATGTCACACCTGTGCCCCACACCGCTCCTGCCCTGATGTCTGTCCCATCCCTTGTAGTCAGTCCCATCCATGTGGCTCCATGGCCTCACCCCTATGTTTGCCACCCAAGTGTCCCCCTGCCACTCCAACCAGGTGTCCCTGTGCCACCCCTGAGTCCACATGACCTCCCTGTGCCATCCTGCTCCAGTACCCCCATGCTCCCATGACATCTTCCTGTCATCCCCATGGCACCTTCTCTCCTGGCCCTTGTCCCCACGCTGTCCCTGGCACCCTCCTGCTGACGGTCCCGCTGCCCCCGCAGTGCCCCAAGCTGGCCATGGGCCGGCACCTGGAGGAGAGCACCAAGACCCACCTGGGCATGGTGTGTGCCCTGGTGAGCCGGCAGCGGCAGGAGATCCTGGAGCTGCGTCGGGACGTGGAGGAGCTGTCGGTGAGCAGTGACGGGACCCTCATCTGGAAGATCGCCGACTATGCCCGCAAGCTGCAGGAGGCCAAAGCCCGCAGCAACTACGAGTTCTTCAGCCCCCCGTTCTACACCCACAAGTACGGCTACAAGCTCCAGGTGTCGGCGTTCCTCAACGGCAACGGCAGCGGGGAGAGCAGCCACCTCTCCGTCTACATCCGCGTGCTGCCGGGCGAGTACGACAACCTGCTGGAGTGGCCCTTCTCCTACCGAGTCACCTTCTCCTTGCTGGACCAGAGTGACCCCTCGCTCTCCAAGCCCCAGCACATCACCGAGACCTTCCACCCCGACCCCAACTGGAAGAACTTCCAGAAGCCGGGAGCCTCGCGCAGTTCCCTGGACGAGAGCACGCTGGGCTTCGGCTACCCCAAGTTCATCTCCCACGAGGACATCAGGAAACGGAACTACGTGCGGGACAACGCCATTTTCATCAAAGCCTCGGTGGAGATCCCCCAGAAGATCCTGGCCTGAGCCCCGGAGGGGGACAGGGTGTGACTGGGGCACCCACCCAGGGGTGCCCCAGGTGGTGCTGAGCCCCTGCCCGCAGCCGGTGCCCCCGGCTTGGGGACGCTGCGGTGGCACCGCAGTGGCTCTCAGGACAGGCAGGGGCTGTCCTGTCCCTCTTGGGGCTGGGATTGTCCTGCTGCCCCTGGGGCAGCCCCTCCTCAGGTGCCCGGGGGTGCCGGGGGCTGGGCCCCCATGGCCCCTCCCCGAGGTGCCCAGCAGCCCTCGCCAGCCTCGCTGGGGACCCTGCAGGACCCCACTGCCCAGAGCCATATTTTGTAAACTGGTGCTCCCCAGGTTGTTATTTATTACCCCGGTCTGGGGCTGCTGCCCCCTCCCCACATCTTTTTCTTTTCAATAAACTTTTCTTGTATTTATTACGGCCGCCTGAACGTCCTTGCTCAGCCTGAACCTCCTTGCTCTGCCTGCCGGGGTGGGGATGGCGGAACCGGGGAATGCTCCAGGGTGCAGCCGTGGGTGCTGGGGACAGGGAGAGCCGGGGGGCACGGAGAGGGGTAATCCCTGACCCACATCCCGGCAGCAGACGGGCTCAGATGGAGCCGGTTAATTCGGTAATCACCGGCAGCAGCGGGGATGTGCGGGGCTGGGGGGGTCGCCAGCCCCGGGGGGCTGTTTCCATGCAGACACCCCTGTGTCCCATCAGCCGCTCGTTAGCGCTGGGTAATTAACGCCCCGGGGGAGGGCGGGGTCGCGAGCAGACGGGGCAGGCGATGGCGGGGGTTTCTAGGGCAGACTGGGGGGGGTCGGGCTGGGTCAGACCCCAGGTCCGTGTCTGAACCCCCCCCCGCCCGCCCCTGTCACCCTGGCAGCAATGGGGGGGTCGCTGTCTCTGCAGGATAATCCCACAATTGCATTAGTGCTGCTCCGGTTTAATGTAATTAGCCCCTAATTAGCTGCACCCTGCGGCCCTGGCTGGGCTGGGGGGGCAGCACTGCCGGGGGTGTCCCCATACCCCTTTTTGCACTCCCAGGAATGTCCCCGGAGCAGATCCCAGCCCGGTGTGGCAGGGGAGCTGGGCAATGCTCCTGTCCTTGCTGGTACCCTGTGCTGGTGCCCAGTTCCTGCCCAAACTGGTGCCAAATAGGAGCCCACAGCACTGCCCAGTGCCAGCCCGTACTGGTGCCCAGTGCCATTCCTGCAGTGGAGGGAAGTGCAGGTCCATACTGGTGCCCAGTGCCAGCCTAGAGTGGTGCCCAGTACCAGCCCATACTGGGCCACCAAACTGGTACCTAATGCCAGCCCATTCTGGTGTCCAGCCTCAGCCTGTACTGGTGTCCACAGTGGCACCCAGTGTCACCCCAGTGTCACTGTGCCAAGTGCCAGCCCCACACCGATCCCTGGTGCCGGCCCCTGATGTCGGACAGTTCTTGTCCCTACTGGTGCCTGCTGTGCCCAGTACCAGCCTGTACTGGTGCCCAGTGCCAGCCCAAACTGCTGCCCAGTAGCAGCCTGTACTGGTGCCCAGTGCCAGCCCAAACTGCTGCCCAGTAGCAGCCTGTACTGGTGCCCAGTGCCAGCCCACAGTGGTGGCAGCCCCAGCCCATACTGGTGACCCGTTCTAGCCCATACTGGTGCCCAGTGCCAGCCCAAACCCCTGCCCAGTACCAGCCTGTACTGGTGCCAGTGCCAGCCCAAACTGGCGACTGTTGCCAGTCTATTGCCAGCCCTTAGTGGTGCCCAGTATCAGCCCATACTGGTGCCCAGTTTGAGCCTGTACTGGTGCCCAGTGCCACCCGTGTGTTAATGTCCAGTGCCAGCCTGTACTGGTGCCCCAGTGCCAGCCCACACTGGTACCCGGTTCCAGCCGGTCCCGGTGTCCCCGTGTCCCCCTCCCCGCCCCGTGCTCGGCTCGGTGGCGCCGCCGCGTGGGGACCGAGGGGAGGGAAAGGTGTCAATAGAAATTTACAGCCTTAAAAATTTATATTAATGAATAATTATAATAATTATAATGATTATTATAACAATCATTATAATTATTATAATAATGCTAATTATTAAATTAACGAATTGCTATCATTAATATTAAATATGCATTTTATCCTTACACAATTTATGCTTGTTTTTTGTTTTATAGTTAAGATATGCATTTTATATATAATATTTTATTTTAAAATTTATATTTCATATAGTATATACGTGTGTTTATACTATTATATCAAATTGCATATATCAATATAATTGTGTTACATAATATTTTAGTGTTTTATGTTACATAATTTTCTATTATAGCAATTTTAACTGCATACACATCTTCCACACTTCGTATTTATCTGACATTTGATTTCTATTTAATAGCTATTTATGATTTTTATCCTTGTATGTTTATATTTTGTATTTATTATGCATATTTTATTTATATATTATTTGTGTGTATATATACACATACCCCATACACACACAGAGTACAGGGGCAGCCCTGTCCCTCTGACCAGGCCACACACAGCGTGTTGATTTTCTTAAAAGAAAATCAAATCAAAATCCATATATAATTTATGAACTAAAAGTGGGAGGCGGTGCTGGAGGAAGCCTGGACAGCAGTTCCTGGATGAGCTAAGGAAAGCAACGGAGGAGAAAAAACAACCCTGGGAGCTTGGATTTGTCCCTGTCCCCACTTCAGGGACCAATTCCAATTCTGCTTTCCCTGCTTGGGTTGTTTTCCCCTTTTTCCTGCCCCTTTCCAGCTCCAGCAGTGGGATGTGCCATTGGGGGCTGCATTCCCGTTTACCTGGGCACGTCTGGAAATGTCAGGTGGATCTTGGAGCACCTCTTAACCTTCAGCGCTCCCAGGGAACGCGGCAGGGCCTGGCTGCAGAAAAGCAGGAGGGGGAGATGCTCTCAATGCTCAGGGAGGAGAGGGAGACAAATCGATCTTTGCTGCTAAATTTAGCCTCAAATACCAAGTTTAAAAATAAACTTCCTGGAAACTTGTTGGTTTGAGGGTTTATTCTAAAGGTTTGTGCTGCCAGCTCACTCCCTGCTCTGTTGTCCCAACATGGCTGGGACGCTGGAAGGAACTTCAGAAGATGCTCAAATCAGAGAGAAAAATCTTATTAAATACCCAAAAATCGAGGGAGACCCCACCTGGAGGGCCCTTTGCCTGTGTAAGACCCCCACCACAGTGGAGATGTCCTAAATAACCCCCAAACCTTTTTAACCTCCTTGGGATTGCAGACAGGGAGGATTTTTGGCAAAACCACTTCACCTGCTCACACCATAGAGCCCTGATTTGTGCTGATTCTTGATGCTTCTTCTTCAAGACAATGACACCAGACATTGATATTGTAAAGGGGCAAAAATGTGAGAAAATTTTGCTTTGCACATCCTTTATTAAAGACCCATCTGGGCCCTTTCCCTCCCCATCTGGGACTGAGGGGTTTGAGGGCAGTGAAAGCTGACACGACTTCACAGCTGTTTTTTAGTGCAATTTCACTTCACTATTGGTACATCTCAGGCTTGCAGCCACTCCAGCAGAATCAACAGCCTGTACCCAATTGCTTTGAAATTAACTTAAACTAAGCAGATAAAACAGTCCAGTAATTTTATTGCAATTTGGCTCTGCTGAACGTTGAAGAGCATCCAAAAGGCAGCTCCTGCTGGAGCCAATGTGTGCTCCAAGCACAATGTGCCCCTTTCCTTTGGCTCCTCCACCCTCTGGACAGCCCCAGGACCTCACATGGAGCAGGATTTTTTACAGCTCTGAATTTTTGCAGCATCCCCAATGTTGTTCCTCTCCAAAGCTGCCAGAGCTGCTGGAGTTTGCAGAGAACATCTGGGTGTTGCTTACCTTGGGTCAAAATCTTTGGAAGAAAAACCTGTTTGTCCCTAAAGAAGTTTTAAAATGTTGGATTTTACTCAAAGCTCTCAGCTTAGCTGTGGCTGCAGGTGATTTCTCGGTGGAGGCAGCAGCTGCTCACACCAAGTCCCTGCTGGATTGTTTTCCACCAGATCCCTGCTCCAACTGGCTGCAAAGACGATGAGAAAGTCTCCTGAAAACTCCTTGCAGAAGAGATTGTTCCTGCTGGGGGGATGGATGAAGAAAACAGACACCAAAGAAGTTTTGAGTCAAAGGAGAAGAGGATCCTGCAGCTCTGATGGACAGAGTGGCTGCTGTTGGAATTTCCAGATGCTGGGGAGGGATGCAGCAGTGCCTGGGGGCAAACAGCTCCTCCTGCCTAAGCTCAGCCAGGCTAAGCTGCCTGGTTTAGCCCAAATTCCAGGAAAACCATGTGGGAACCAAATGTCCGTACAGTGGAACTGTATGGGGAACAGTGGGAACAAGGGACTGACACTCAGGTTTGCAGTGAGCACAGGAGATGGGGTTGGAGTTTTGTCCTTCTGAGAGATGGAAGCAAAGATTAAATGAGATGTACAATCCTGGGAGAGGGGAGGAAACCCTGTCAGGTCCCATCTTCTGGAAGGTGACAGCAAATGTAATAAATTCCCTTTAAAATTTTGGCAGGACTCAAATCCCCTCCTCCACTCCTCCTCCTCCTATTTTGAACCATTATTTCAGCACCTTTCTCTTTGAGATTCTTTCTCTGTTTTCCCAAACCTTCCCTCTTACTGGAGCAGTCAGGCAGACTCTGCCCGATACATTCCTATCCCAGAAATCCATGGAGACCCTTCCCCAAATTCCCTCTGGGACAAGCACCTACCCTGTGACTCCATGGCCACCCAAGCCCTGCACACTTGCACTGCATAAAACCAGCAGAAGGGGCAGAGGGACCAGGTCTCTTTTTTTTTTTTTTCCTGTGGAAAAAATAATGATAAAGAAAATTCTAATTGGTACCCGTAGCACAAAAGCAGCAGCCTTTATCATCAGTTCTTGTGGTTTAATGAAATACAGCAGCAATTCCCAGTTCTCTCCCCAGTGATCCCCAGCAAACAGCTCTGTTTGGTTTCCACGGGAGCAGCCCAGGCCCCCAGAGACATGACAAGGAAAGCTTAAAGAAAACTCCCAAGTGTCTTTTATAAAATGTTCAGTTTGGGCTGTAACAAACTGTGGCTGAACAGCTCCAAAGCTTCTGCTCCGAACACAGGACACAGATTCCCTGTGGAAGGTTCACACCATGCTCCTGTTCATCCTTCCTCGAGGTTCTGAAGTGTGTGGGGATGGGGAGGATGGAGCTGCTGCTGAGGGAGGGTGAGGAGCTCAGGAAACACCCGAGCTTCACTCATTCCTCAGGGAGCAGGGCAGGCACCCAGGATCCAGCAGGGAGCAGAGCCTTGTGCTGGAGTCAGAGGTGGGGAAAGCACTGACCCATGGATGGACAGATGGACAGAAAGGTGAGAGGAGCAGCAGTGTGAGCCCCAAAGGTTGGTGACCACCCACAAGGGGCTCCTGGGGGAAGAAACATTCCCGGCCTTTTGGTTCCTCTTAATTCTGCACCAGGCAGAAAGAAAAGACCACAGGAGGTTTCCCCACATTTCCAGGAGAGCAGGGCACAGCTCCTACCACACAAGGCACCACAAGGCTCTTCCCCTCCTCACCCTGGTGACAGTGGCACAGCCAGATCCCCACCCTGTCCCACACCACTGACCCAACCTTCGCTCCCAACATCCCACCTGGGAATGAGCAGGAATGAGTTTCTCTTTAGGGGTGAGCAGGGAAGGATGGAGAGCCCATCGCAACAGGACTCCTGCAAAGGTGAAAAGGGTTGGTTCAAAGAAAAATCTCACTCCCAGACCAAAAGGAAAGGTTTCAGTATATTTTAATAGTAAAATGATTCTTATTTTTTTCAAGCAATGTCCCACCTGGATGAGTCTCAGCAGGATTTTTGCTTCCCGGTCCTGCTGTACCGGGGCAAAGCCTCGGAGGTCGTGGCTGTACCTGTGCAGAACAGTCCCCAAAAACTCACAGCGTGCTGCCAACACCACCAAACACCTCCCAGGCAACCACCACCACGGCACAGGACTCTGCTCAGGCTCTCGGGAGAAGAGCAGGAGTTAAAAATTAGCTTTTAGTAACAGTCTGGGTTAAGATTTGGAGCAGGCTACGGAACAGAGGGGAGGCCAAGGTTTTATTTAGTAAAAAGGAACGGACTCAGGTAGCAGAACACCTTACAGTGGCTGAGTGGGCAGGGAGGGGTGAGGTCAGAGCACAGCCCTCGCTGGGGTTGGGTTTGGGATGGGGGAGACGACGGGGTGACTGAGGGGAAGCAGCTTCAGACTCGAACTCTGGCTCCAACAGAATGGATTCAGAAAAATATTGCATGAAAAGCCTCAGGATTTTCTTTCTTTCATAGATGTATATTTACCAGTTTTCACAAAGACTGCAGGAATACGATTATAAACAATAAATTAGGACTTCATGTTGCTATCATTTGGCATAACACAATCAGGCAATTTTTCCTTTTTTTAAATATAAGGCAACACAAGCCAACACATAATTTAATCCGTCTTTAGTCAAATTGCTTAACTTTGCTCAGGAGTTACCACTAAAGAACGGGTTATAGTACACTTAAAAGAATTTAAATAATGACATAAGTGTACTAACTTACGCAAGGAGTCAGAAACGTACTCTGCTAAGCTTTGAAACCTAAATATTTGTTACAGCCCAGGACTACACATTCTAAATTAAAAAAATACAAATAAATGTTTTCTAATTTTCCCATTTACGAAAAACTTTTAAGAATCTCTAGCCAACTATGACGTCACTTCAAAACTTGTTATTTTTTTTAATTTTTTTTTTTTTAAATTTTGTATGATGTCTTTAAGATTTTTTTTAAACCATGCTCATTAAGGAAAGTTCAAGGAGCAAATACTTAAGGCTTTGTTTTTCCAAGGGCTGTGAGGGAGGCCAGTGGATGGCAGAGGCCAGTGGGTTCACCCATACACAATGCTACTCAAACCCACACTACCAGGCGACATTCATACAGAAATATTACACTTAAAAGTTACAGTGTAGAGCAATATTTTTTAGCCAGTGTACATAGAAAGAATCAATGCATTTATTTTTTTAAATTTTTTCTTCTTCTTCTTTTTTTTGTCTTTTTTTTTTTTTTTAATTTCCAAACTTGATTGTGATCATTATGTTCAAGTATTAGTCTCGTTAACAGAGATGAGGAATTTTCTACTTACAATAAATTTGGCTGTTAGAAAGGAAAGGGATGTTTTGGTACATTGAGGAGAACAAGAGGCTGAGGTTACCCAGTAGTGTCCTACAGTCACTGACTCAACTGGCTGCTGGAAGTGACGTGGGGAAGGAACAGAAGGAGTTAGGCACCGAAACCCTGGGAAAAAGGGATGTTATAAATAGCTTCACTAATTCCCAGGGAGAAGAATTGTTCCATTAAATCCGCTGGGGTGTTTTGATGGAGAGGAACAGGGGACTGTCAATCCCACAGTGGCTTGTGAGAGGAGCTTTGATTCAGAACAACCCCCTCCCATCCCGCAGCGGGACCACGCTCGCTGCTCTGGGGATGGGCTGAGCTGCTTCTCCTCACCCTGACAGTAATTCCATCTTCCAGAGAAGTGGCTGAACCCTTTTTGGAGTTGTTAGTGGGTCTGGATTCCCTTCACATGAGGCTGGCCAGACTCCTAGCAGCGAGGGATTCAGACAACATGAGCTCTGAGGCTGGTGGAAGGGCAGTGGGGAAGGGGAACGTGAAGAAAGGCAGCTCCCCGTGGCTGCCTTCATCCCAAACCCGCTGTTCCCCTCCTCCATACCCCGTCCAGAAAACAGAAAGTGTCCGAAAAATCTGCCAGAGATTTCTGACTTTGGACAAAGTCTAAATGATAAACATGGGCAAGAAACAGCTGAAAAGCTTCTCCCTCTATTAAAGCCTAAATACATACCCCTAGCTGGCTCTTTTCAAACGTAGGCTCTTTTTCAATTACACAGGCCTCTAGACAGTGCAAATGGTCAACGTTTAATGCATTAATGAAATGGGCTTTCGAGTTGAAAATAAGCCCTACTCCCTGACAAAATTCTGTTGCTCTTAATCTTGTGAGGAAATTGAGATGGAAATGGAAGCAGCTACGCTACCTGGCTCTCGTTGGGGCTGGAGAACAGATGCGGCTGCGAAACCCTGCAGCAACTCAACCTCAGTCCAGCGAGGAGCTGCTCAGCAGAAGGCAAAAGAAAGAAGCTGCACAAAGGGGGACTCTGCGGTGAGGAGACAGCTGTGGCGTGAAGTAGTGTAATGAAATTCTTTGACACAAAAGGCATGTTAAATATTTGATGCATAAAGGAGAGAGATAACGTGTAAGCAAAGCTCTTTAAATATACAGTATGTCTTCTTCCAATGGGTACTATAATGATCACACAAGTTTGCAAGTTAAAAACGCCTTGCTTATTAATTAAAATTAAGACTAAAACCTATAATTTTTTTTTTTTTGTCTGTGAAAGTGACTGCAGCCTATCTATACCCTGGGTGTTGAATATGAAGATTTCGACTATCGGTTGGTTCAGGTGCTCGGTTCATGGGAGGCCGATGGACTTTTCCCAGCACGGCCACGCTCTGGTCTCGGAAGCAGGACTGCTGGAAGTCCCCACTTAGGTAATCCATGGTCTGCATCACATTATTCTGGCTGGATGGGCCAGCTCCAGCTCTGTAATGAGTTCCTCCTGCACAATCCAGCGGCGCTCCCGCTGGCTGTCCCCCGTGGAAAGGCATGGCGAGGTCCTGGGACCCAGAGCTGTCACTGTTGGGCGTGGGCAGAATGTTATTCCAGAGGGGCTGGAAATAGTGCCCATTGGTATATGGCAAAGGTCCCTGCAACCCGTTCACAGGCGGAGAAGGCGTAGGCTTCTCGATGGGGGGCTTCAAGCTGAACGACTGGCCCATGCACAGTTCTTGAGGGTAGTTGGAAGTTTTGCCAGGGAAACTCTGCCCTGCAATCTCTCTCTGAGGGTGCTTCCCTGCCAGTCCAGCAGGCCCAGCAGCATCCCCACACATTTGCTGCAGATGTGCAAGCTGGTGCTGGTTCCACGCAACCGATTTGATTTCGTTCTGGTAGGCGGGCGGCACCCTGTTAATATTGACCATGGGCACATTAACAGAGGCAGGAGGAATAGCAGCAGCAGCATGGTCGACAGGGTTTACTACACAGGAAGGCATGGGTGTAGGGACATTGTGAGTAGATACCCTGGTACTTGCATTGATAAGCAGGTTGCGACTTATAGGGCTGGGGTTTGCAATCTGTCCCTCACACACTGAGGTAGTGCTAATGCCAGCTCTGGCCTGGCAGAACTGGTTAATCTGGTGCACAATGCTGCTCAGGTCCGGTGGCTGGTTCTGCTGCAGGGTGGCAGCCATAGAGAGGGGAATGGTTGAGGTAGACACGGTCACATTCGGCGGCGCGTCTGCATCCGGCATCTTTCTGCCTCCATGTAAACCCGGCTGCAGCAGCGGATTCGGGGCGTGCTGCAGGGTCTGGTGTGCCATGGTCTGAGGGTGCTGCAAGCCCTGCGGCTGCTGCATGTTCTGCGGGTGCGGCAGCGCCTGCGGGATCCCCTGAGGGTGCGGTAAGCTGGGTGGCTGTGGAATACCCTGAGGGTGCTGCGGGATGCTCTGGGGGTGCGGCAAAGTCTGTGCATGCTGGAGAGCCTGCTGGCGAGCGAGCGCCTGCGGGTGGGATAAAGTGCTTGGTGCAACGTACGGCGTGGAGGGGGGGTTCATCATCGCCTCCGGCAGCAGGCGCGCGCGCGTCCCGTCAAAGTCCTTGATGATTCCTTTCGCTGGGGATTTCACTATGGCCAGCAGACCCGTTTTTGTGGTGGCCTGAGAGGGGTAGGGGCTGTACCTCTGGCCCGAAGTATCGAGTCCGTTCACAGTACGGCGTATGTGTTTCCTCTGGGGAACCTTGACGCTGTTCGGAAAGATCTTTATAGTCAGTGGATTGTTGGCGACCTTCTTAGCATAAGCATCCAATTCTGCTGGGGTAGGATACTGTGCAGATCTCATTTTCTGTGTAGTGTCCCCTGCGGAGAAAGGAAATTCGTCAGTTCTGGTAAGCAAGGGATCAACCTCAGGGCAAGACAGTCACACAGGGGTAGCAAATCTCCAAGGATTCAAAAGGCAAGGAAGCTTCATTCTGCCAGACCAGCGGGTCATGTGGCAGATACCTCATTCCTTTTATTACCTGGTAACCAACACAAGCCCCAGTTCAGCTTAAGGCAAGACCTGCCCAGGGGAGCAAAACAAAACCATGTTCTCATCAGACTGTGTTTGCAGTTGGACAAAAACAGGTAATGCGTTGTAAACATCAGATTGTCTCCAGCTAGAATATTCCTCACGGCTTGCATTGGTGGGCTGGTTTTTATTCTCTTCATTTAAGCTGCCTCCCCATAGCTCTTCAAACCATTTCTCAGTATTTTTCCATGGAACTCAAAATCAGAAAGATATGAATTAAACATGAAGCCCCTGTAATCCTGAGGTGGGAACCATACTATGGTGGGATGACCCTGGCTGGGCACCAGGTGCCCCCAAAGCTGCTCTGTCACTCCATTCCTCAGCTGGGCAGACAAGAAGAAACACAGGGTCAGAATAAGGAAGGGGAGATATCACTCACCAACTACTGTCATGGGCAAGACTTGGGGAAATTAGTTTAATTTATTACCAGTCCAATCAGAGTAGGGTAATGAGAAATAAAACCAAATCTTAAAACCCCTTCCTTGTACCCCTCCCTTCTTCCTGGGCTCAGCTTCACTCCTGACTTTCTCCACCTCCACAGCTCAGGGAGATGGACACAGCTGCCTCATCATGGTCCTCCCCATGGGCTGCATGGGAATCTCTGCTCTGGTGACTGGAGCACCTTCTCCCCCTCTTTCTGCAGGGCCCTGGGGGTCTGTGCAGAGCTCTTCCTCTCACATACTCTCACTCCTCTCTCCAGCTGCAGTCGCGCAGTTTTTTCCCCCCTCCTTAAATCTGCTGTTGCAGCACTGTGTCCGTCCTGGAGCCAGCTGGCATTGGCTCCATCGGACATGGGGGAAGTTCTTAAGCAGCTCTTGCATCCCCCCACTACCAAACCCTTGCCCTGAAACCCAACCCACATCCAAGCTTCAGCTCAAGCCTCCATTTACACCCCACTCCTTTCCTACGTGCTGACATCTGAAAGCACTTGGAGCGTCTTTCTGTGCATTAGGAAGCTCTTGTCAGCCCAAGCTCAGCAAATGGAAGGAGGCTGATTACTTTATGGCCTGCAATTATTTCTTCAGCTGACTTTTCAGGGTGGCACCTTGCTAAGGACAACATCCCCACATCACATGGCAAAATGATGTGATTATCTCGCAGGATTTAAAACATGCTACTCCACAGACAGAGACAAAAGGCTTCTGGAGACAGAGGTGTGGCTTCACTTCCTCTGATTTACCAGATACCTACCTGGCTCACAAGCTCCAACTGCTTCTGCAAAGAACTTCAGAAATCTAGGGAAATGCATGTGTGTCCCTTGCCATAATCATATTCCAAGCAGAGAGTTGGGCTGTTTCCCACCACAGCTCTGCTGCCAAACTCCTATGGGACTCCTGCTGATTTTATAATCTTCAAATAATGGCTTGCAGCTTTGACAATCCAATTTAGCTTTTGCTTGATTTTTCTCCCCCTCCCCTGCTCTCTTCACCTTGTAAACAGTTCACTGGAAAAAAATGCCCATCCTTTTTCCTAATATTTTCAGCATCCCTATGGTATTTGCTGTGCTGAGAGAAAAGGGAATGTGGCAGCCACCCAAGAACAACCCAGCCCCATATCTGTCCCTCTGACCCAAAGAAATTTAATGCTCCAACAAAGAGCTTGCTGCTCTCAGACAAACAGCCCTTCCTCTTGAAAATCCACCTCTGATTCTTTCAAGCAAATTGCCTCCAAAAGATGAGTACCAGCCACTTCTCCCTGCATCCTGCAGCTTCCCGTTGTCACAGGTGAGGGAGAGCAGCTCTGCTCTAAGAGCTCTCACTTTCAGAAGGGAAAGGTCAGAAAATGGAAAATAGAATGGATACCAAAAGAAAGGTTAATTATAGATGTATTAAAAATATCTTTTGTGAAATAAGAAGCTTTACGAGCAGTTTGTCTTCCATCTCTAGCACAGCTCGTACCACGGCGCCAGTTATACCTGTACTCCCTGTGCTGTCCAGACACTGGCACATATCATCCCTTTCTCTAAATCAAAGGAAATATTAACCCAAACATCCTCTCTGTGCACATCCCTGAACCTGTCTCTGCAGGCAGGTCGTTCATATCTGCCCTTTTGAGCGAGCTGCTGTGCTCCTAACAGAGAGGAGAGCCTCCGAATGGCATTTGCCAGTATTACCTTGCCTCAAAAGCCAAGGGCTTCATGAACTCCCAACCTTTATTTTTAGCATTGCCTGTGCTCATTAAGGTCTGTTTCTTCCCCAAGACATGACCCTGGCAAGCCCCCATGAGCCAGAGATGAACCAAAGGCCAAAGGATCCCATACCTGTCTGTGTTATGGTTTATGTTATGCTTGCAGACACTGCCACATTCTATTTTCAGATGAAAAATTAAGGAGATACTTTAAGATACCTTTGCTGTCAAAATTTCTCAGCCTGGTTTACATTTCTATAGGCAAATCACAAATAAAATGTAACACTAAACAGACACACTGAGTATTCTCTTACCCAATCTGTTACATGGAAGTTTCAGGAAGCAGCTCAAACATGGATGTTTGAACAGGCTGCAGCCATCAGTCAGTCAGACACACCTCTACTCCCAAACCTGGAAGAACTCCTCCCTCTGAGAGAAGACAACCCCTCAGTTAAACTTAAATGACATCTAAGCATCACATCTGGCATCCTACCAAAGGCAAAACCCCTTTTAAAACCCTTGGATGGGATTTTGTGAACCCAACCACCATTCCAAACAGCACCTGCTTTATGTACAGGTAAGATGAAGCTCCTTTTACCCCAGGCTAACTCAGCCATGTTACTCAGGCCTGAAGGTGATGTATTTCTGAGTGCCCCAATGTGCTTTGCTAGTAGTTCCATAGGCAAGATTCCATGACTGTAATAATTAAGGCAGTAAAATATTAGGAGAAAGGCATTACGCTGTGAGCAAGAATCTGAACATACCATACAAATACCCTGCAAACCAATAAAGAACAATTAGTTCTGGTAACTAAGCGAATGGAAAACCTGCTAGAACAGTCTGAAAGAAAATGCTGGTATTGGAATATTATCACTGTGTGCAAGAGCAAGAATTCCAGATCAGGTCATAATAAAATGATGAGGCGACGGCAGAGGAAGAAGCTTCATTAGGAAAACAATGGGATGAGCTCCAGGAAGCTCCCTAATGGTGAATGCAAGGCAGAATACTTTTATTGAAAAGTAATTATTTCGTGTTTATTATAAGGCAAAGCTGTGCATATGAGCAATTACCCCAATAAACTGGTGAGCTGCAAGTTCACAACTCCTGCTAATCCCGTGGCAACCGATTCCTCTTGTTGCACTCCTGGTCTCACCACTGGAGTTATTTTTGTCATGGAATGAGACAGATTTCCCTGCCTCACCTCAGCACTAATGGAACATCTTTTAAGTGCATTTCACATTAAGACTTTAAAACCCACTGCTTTTAAAAGCTGCCTATGGTTAAATTTTTCATTATCATTAAACAAAATACAAACAGGCTGCTACCCTAATGAGAGCTCCAACACCAGGACAAGGCAGAACCAGCTGTGTCCACCTTCTGCATAAACCCCTCAATTTTCAGCAGTTTCTCTAAAGGCTTTACAGGAAGAACCCTCCCAAAAAGGTTCAGTTTAGCTGATGATCCCATATTCAGTCCAACCTCCTCTTCTCTGATGTCCCCTGACAAAAAAATAAATCTGAAGAAGGACCTTTCACTTGATTTTGCACCATTGTCACAGAAAAACGACCTTTTTTTCTCCCCAGAAGGTTTGGCACTGCTGTTATGTCCAACAGCAGCTGCAGACACAACCTGAACAATCTTGCCTCAAATACCCCAATTGACCAGTCAGGTTTATACTGGAGTCACTGGGAGAAGGTGAGAATACTGATACTGGGCCAGTGAGAAATCCCCTGTGTGGAAAAGTGTGAATTCCAGGATTAGCCTGAACTCAGGCTGGAATTCAGCAAAAAAACCTGAAATTGGTAGTCCTTTAGTCATCAGTTTCTAAAGGAAAAAATATGTGCATATTAATCTACCAAACTCCTACTGCACAGACCACTTGTAAGAACAAGCCCCTATCAGAGAGTGAATATTGAAAAAAATAATGTAATTGAGCTAATGGGGATTTTTAAGCACTAATAAAAAGTCTGATCTGGAAAACTACACTTAAAAATTATTAATACAAACACTGTAAGTCTGAAGAAAGGCAATCCTGTGGAGTTCTGTGCCTTTTATAAAAGCAACAGCACTATTATTACAGCCTGCTTCCGCCCCCCATCAAAAGTCACAAGTCACTGTTCATTAGAAAATGCTCATTAACTCAGCTCTGCCCTGGCCAGGGGCTGGGCTACTCATGCATCTCCAGCAGAAGAGAAATGCACCAATTAATTGTGCCCACATCTGCAGCAAGGCTGAGCAAGGTCTGAACCAGCAGCCTCATCTTCCATATAAATCAGAACAAACCCAACAGCTGAGCATTACCATTGCCAGCCCGTGCCTGCCAGCTACTTTATGTCCTAAATTCTTTGAAATGCAGTTCCCAAAGCTCTTCACTGAGCAGGACACAGCAATGCTTTCAGCAGACGGATCTGCAGATCTCTGAGAAATAGCATCAGGTACCATCAGGTGAGAAAAACTGCCCAACGTAGCAGCATGTTGCCTTGTAAAGCTGTAATTAGCAAATACCTGATTTATGCACAGCTGCCCTCACATGAACCTCAGCATTTTGCTTTCAGAACTAAGCTCTGACAAAGAAATCTCACGCAATGCACAGACCTGGGCACGTCCTCACCCCACAGGCTGTCAGCAACGTTCAAACTGGAAATAAGAAAGAGAAAGGAGGGGATGCCCCATCTGATGCCATCACCAATCCTCTGGTGAGTGAAGATTTTTATTGTTGCTGTCATTACAATTACCAATTCCATGGAGTCAGCAGAAGTGCTGTGGGGGAGCTCAGGTGTGTATGTGAACTGTGTCAGTCACTTCTGGCAGAACCACGACCATGAGCAGGTCACCCATAAGTGCAAAATTATCTTCCCTATTTGTTTTCTGTAGCATCACAAGCCTCACTATATGAACAATTTAGCTACAAGTGGACTGTAAGTCACTTGGGTTTAAAAAGCAATGAGTGCCTCAGCAAATTGAGATCTCCCAACACACATTTCAAACACAAGACACAGGTCACAGCCCTAAGAACCAAGTACTCAGACCTTACATAGAAACCTTGGCATTTCTGAAATTTCAGCTGAACAATCAATGTGCTACTTCAGTGATAAAGAGGAGAGACAGAATAAGAGTTAAAAAAACCTCTAGTCAGTAAACTTACATTCCCAAGCACAAGTTGTTCTTAAAAATACCAGTACAACTATGAAAAAAATGACTGAAGTTATCAAAAAAGAATTATCAGAGCACTCTGCAGACATATTTTCAGAGGCACCAAAGAGACATCAGAAAGAAGACGGAAACTTTGAACTTTAGTAATTTGGGCTAGCTCACTAATATTTGCAGTATAAGCCCCAGGTATGTAGAGCAAGAGCTGCTGACCTCAAAAGGTTTGCATTAGACTGATCCAACTTTTATTGGTGTCTACGAGTAATTGCACGAAGGGAAGCGAAGAAGACTGAGGAAAAAGTGTTGAGAAGAAAATCAGCTGGCACACTTTTAGCACAAAACCTTTTTAGCAGAGAGGCACGAATCTCACAGGAATCTCACTTGCTGCATCCTGCTGTGGTTAAAATTAACCTTTGCAGAGCCAGGAACAGAGGAGCTGCACACATGTGAACCTCTACAGCCATTTCTCAGAGCCTTTACTGACAGATGCCTTGAAGGCGTAACAAAAGAAAGACTCCACATTAAACAGTTTTTCCACTGTATCCTAAATGTTTATGTCACAGCGGTACCAGAGCCAGATTTAACAGTTAACCACATCCTGCAGACAAAACATCACTCACATTTCTGAAGTCCAGTGTTCATCTGCGTGTAAGAAAGAAGCTGAAAGGAGAGGTCGCCTGGTCCTGGCAGACAGGCCAGCATGGCAGACAGGCACTAACACAACATGGGGCATTCACTCCTCTGCACACTGCAACAACAGAGAGACAATTCAAAGTTATAATACAAGGAGGAACAGAGAAAAGAAAGCGGCAAAGAGCCATCCCTGGGTGAAGGCCTGACCAAGCACAGATGCACAACCGCTGCTCCAGTCCTGACTGCATCTCCTAACGGCAACGGAAATACTTCAAGAACTGGGTCATCTGCAGGGTTAAAACCAAAATAGCTGCCTCGCTCTCCTCTCCTACTTGACACACTGAGAATAATCCATAGCTCTGTCCTCACTTTTCAAAGGTGGTTGTTATGAATGGTAAAGAAACCGCCATCACTCATTTCACTATGCTGAAACACCCCAGTATCCACCAAGGCAACTTCTCTGGAGAAATCCTGTCAACTGCTCTTTTGCATTTAACAAAAAGGCATGGCATGCATAAATTGAAGGCAAAGTATGCAGCACTCTGCCTTGTGGCAAGATTAAGCTGCATGCTACAGCTTGTAATTTCTGTGGTCCATTAGGCTGAAAGATGAATGGCTACAACTTCCTTCATTTCAGCAGAGACCGAGCTGCTGCGGGGCAGAGAACAGCAAGATGTGCACAAAGGGACTGCAGAGGTGCCACCATCCTCTTCTGTTTGGTCCAGCATTTAAGAAATCAGACTTCAAAATGGAGCACTAAAGCTCTTTGTATATAAACATGGCACAACTCCCTTCAAATCCCACCACTGCTGTGCAAAGAGGGGTCCCAGCAACAAGGCTAACTGGGGCTCAAAGTGTCCAATGTTACTGGAATCACAGAGATTTAAGCTGAAACGAGATCTCTAAAAGGCCATCTGGTCCAAGCCCCTGCTCAAATCCTCCTGGCTGAAGCACTTTAGAAAGTTCTGGGAAACAGGGTAACAGAACCAAGCTGGAGAAATCAGTAGATTTTTTTCTCCTTGTCCAGATGTCCACAAGCATCAGTGCTGCTATACAGAGCAAAACACCTAAGGAGCAGCTAGAAAGGCTTTGGGACGTGTTATATGACCTCCAAAACATGGGAAGAGTTGAAGGATTCAAGACTTGTAAGCTGATTTAGTTTCAGTCATTGTTTCACAAACCCCAATTAAAACAACTGGAGAGGCATTCAAAGATCAAAAGGGGGGGGAAGGAGAAAGCTTGAGCCCAGACATGAGAAGCCACATCCGCCAAAACCTCTCAGAGGCCACTTCTGAAAGGTCTCACTGCTGAGATGGCACAAACAATGCGATGACAGCGATGTGACACCATCAGCACCGCCACCTCCATGCTCCAGAAACCCCCAACAGCAGATTTCTGCAGAGACTTTTTAAAGACTTGAATGCAAAACCCAACCTTAGACCACCAGCACAGGTCAGACTGCCCACGGAACGCTGGCACCAACGGAGTGAACAGCGTGGACTCGAAGCTTTCCTGCAGCACAGTAATTACTCACTGTGTACAGCTCATTAGGTCCATGTTTATGCATCTCCTCAGCTCAACACGCAAAGGTTGATTAAACCAACGGCCAAGAAATCTCATACAAATATTAATTTATGAGAGCTTCTGCATCTTCACGGAGCGAGTGCTCACCGGAGCTGACCGAGTGTGGCTGAGTGAGCCTGCTGGGTGCTGCTGTGACTAACAAAAACAGTTCTGGGCACTGAATGTCAGTCTGACAATCCAGGCTGCTGCCCGTTCACCCTTCCCACGCCGAGTAACACAGACCTGGTGCCGTGAGAAACACAGACACCACCTCACCAAGGTGTGGGGCTGACAGCACAACCACCAGCAGAGCACGTTTGTATCATTCTCCATTTCATTCCTGGGAGACAGCAACAATCTGCACTGCCTCAAGTCCAAGATATGTAAAAACTTGTAAAATAAACCTAAACCTGGTTTTTCTTCTTATTCTCTGAAGGTGATGTAATTCTCAGAGTCTTCCAGAAATGATGGTTGAAGACCTGTCACATCCACAACATCAAGGAATTGCTTGAGGAACTGAAAAGTTGCCCAGCCTTTATAAATGAGATTTAGTCGTGACTGTGGGTACACAACATTCAGTGAAACTTTGCTAACAGCCCGTGGGCAGCAGTTCCTCGTCCCAAATCATGCCCACAGCAAGACCAAAAAGACAAAACAAAAATCCAGCTCCTTTTAATCAGAAGACAAAACCACTGTGAGTTGTCAGAGCTTTACCTGAGTAAGCAACAGAAACACCCACAGTCAGCAAGAAAAAAAAAATAATTGTATTTTCCTTTTTTCCTCATTTCATCAACTTCAGAAGGCTGGCACAAACAAGACCTATTTCTCAGTGAAAAGCAGACAAACAAAATTAAGAGCCTTCACTGTAGACAGAAAAACAGATCACACCATTCCCATATTCATCTAAGCATCCACCTTTTACTCCAGTAACGTTTGACGCCAACCAAGGATTCACTTCGCCTGCAGGCCCCAAGGAGGTCGGTGTCTAAAACATTATTTAATTGACGGCAAGTTTGTGTGCAGCCCTGGAAGAGCCCAGCCGTGCTCTGACTGAGGGAGCAGCATTTCTGGCAGCAAGATGCAGGGAGGTTTTGCTCACCTGCTCCATCATTAACGCTCATTAGAGCCTGAACTGTGACGCGCTCAGAAAGGCTCTTGCTGAAGTGCCCCAGCGAGGTGCACACAGCAATAAACAGGATAATGGCACATTAGGAGAGAGAACAAGTGATTAGGAGTGGTCACAGCATTCACCTCGGAATAGCCAGGCTCCTGCTACATGACAGCAGTGCTTCCTTGAAGGTCAAAATATGTATTTACAGAAGCTTTAGCTCCAGTATGGAGAGCGATGTTTTAGAGAGAGCTATAAAGGCAAGTTGTTCCTGCAGGCAGATAATCGTTTTAGGTAATGACAAAGGTTCATAAAGACTGGGGCAGCAATAATAATTTTAAAGGAAATACTGGACTTACAAAAATAATTTGAAGTGGAAAAAATCACTCCTGTAGCTTGATTTGCAGTAAACAACTTGATGACATCTAGGTCACTGCTGAGCATTAGAAAAAGAAATTCAGACTGATATAGAAGTGCTGACCATAACTCCATCACTGAATTTCTTATTATAATTAAAATCCTGCTTCAGTATTTCTTTTCTATGAAATCAATACTGGTTTTCATAATCGAGATCTCAGTATTTGAAAACAAATGCATTTGAAATATCCTGACAAGCACTCCAGCCATTTTTTCTAGTTAGAAATTAATTAACATTTATTTCATTTGAGATACTCAGCACCTGACCACTACTTCCTGACCTGACTCTTCCCCAGCATGAGCTGGCACGAACAATTCCAACTCACCACCAGCTAAAATGAACTGAAGTCCCTGGCATGGGCTGTATTTGAGATCGAGGTGAGACTGACAGCCAATACTGGCTTGGCCCATCCTGCTTGGGTTTATTCCTTCTAATTAGTCCAGAGCAGGAGATGAACTGAACTTGGCACATCAGGACCTCTCACCAGCAGATCTGGCTCCACGGTGGGGATTTGTGTGGGCACCAGCACCTAAAAAGCTCCAGCCCCTCCAAGAATGAATGGTGTGCTACTGGGGGAACTGGAATGGAGAGGGTTTTTCACTGTATCAGGGTCACTCACACTGTCATCTAAACCAGTCAGCTGCAAACTGGAGAGTGATCTGACCAGTAGGCTGTGGCACCCAGGCATGGAGAGCTGTGAACCATGAAAACCTCAGTTTTTAAACTGCATTTTGAACAGATTTTGCACATTGCCAAATGCAGCACAACGAGCTCTGTCTTGAAACTATATATATAAAAAAAAGATAAAGCCTATCTCTAGAGGAAAACAATCATTAGATTGGAATAAATAAATAAATACCCCTCTTTGAAGTGATTTTAATCTAATCTGGCTGCGGGATATAATCTTAACAGCACACGTACTGCAGGATGCTCCACAAAATAGCAGGTTTAGACATGTGAACAGATTTTTCTTCTCCTAAGATTTATTAATAATTAAATCAAAGCATGCTAAGCTTAAGAGGGATTTGCTGTGCTTGGGATTTGGGGGTAATTGGCACATCCTCACAATGACTATTACGTTCAGCCTTACCTGCACATCATGGTGTTTTCTGGTCCAGGCAGCACAGTGTCCCCTGTCACCACAGGGGCTCACCAGGATGGAAGAGCTCACATCCACCCACTGCCCAGGGACACTCCTGCACAGCTAAGAATCAGTTCCAGTAGAACTTACCACAATATTGCCTTCCTTGACATAAAAGGTTATCATTTTCTGAATTATATTCAACATTTAGTATTTATTGCCTTTGTGCTTCTCAGATTAGGGGATACTTTCATGACCTAGAGTAAAATCTAGGTGTAAAGCAACTACTAGGAAATTTCAAACACAGTTTTATCATCATATAAATGGACCACATATACAGTTATTGCCAAGTTCTCAGCTACACCAGCCTCTGAAGCCTGCGAGTGGCCTTATGAGGTGAGAACACAAAGGAAATAACTCCCCACAAACCACCCCTGGCCACTGAAACATGGGAAACTGAGCTGCTTTAGAGGAAAGCAAGCTGGTGAAGTCTAAAGTTAGGTTCCTGAAAGTAAACACGCATGTTTGAAATTCCACAATTAACTCCGGGCTTGTTCACAAACCCCCAGGCCAGGAGGAAGCGGAGCATCCACCCACACACAAAAGAAAAAGCTCCAAACTATTCCAAGTTTCCAGCACCCTGGGGTCCCGAAAGCCTCTGTGTGAGGGTTGTTAAAGGCTTGTGGCTGCTCTGCTTTGCTCCTCCTCTGCTCTTTAGTCACCAGGTAGCTCCATGAAGTTCTGTATCCACCGTGAAGCTCCAGAGCCATTGGCGGGATTTAGGCAACCCCCCGAGCGCACGCAGCACATGCCAAGCTCTGAACACGTAAATGCTGCAGGCAACAACAAAAACTAACCCGGGCTGTGAAGTTTCTTTGGTACAAACGTCTGCAAGAGCTTGCCAGGAATCATAATTGAATGCGGGCCAATTTTCATGCTCTGAGGGAAGCTCAGTGTGCCATTTCCCCCCTCTGGCAGGCTGCTCAACACCAAGGAGAATAATTCCTTTTCCCTCTCCCAAAGTAACCTAAAATGTTGGGGTTTCAAAGACTTGTTCATGTCAAGGGCAGACACTGAACCCTCCTGCCAACCTCAGCATTCAATACAACTCTTTCCAGGCAGCCATGCTTTGCTTAAAAGTGTCTAGACCCATCCTGCAGGCTTCCTGCCTTTTTCCAGCTCTAAAGCTGCCCTTTATTCTTGGGCACTTACCAGAATGGCCCTTTCCCAGGACTGCTGAAGAGCCAGAGATAAATCTTAGCGTTTCCTGGAAGAAAATTACCAAACCAGCACTGTATTCATCACCGGCTGGTATCGCATCCTCTTAATGCTTTATAAATGGAAAACTGCAAAACAGTGGGCAGAGAAGTTGCCCTCTGAAATGGCAATAAATCACAATAGCATCGAGTGGACTTGGGGATAAATAAATAGGAAACTGAACAATAGAAAGTCGCCTTTTGTAGCATGGGGAGTGCA
The DNA here is from genome assembly GCF_021018805.1 of Prinia subflava. Taxonomy (NCBI): domain Eukaryota; kingdom Metazoa; phylum Chordata; class Aves; order Passeriformes; family Cisticolidae; genus Prinia; species Prinia subflava. The sequence continues at coordinate 7,016,788 of NC_086254.1, forward strand.
CAGTCAGCACCTGCCAGCACTGGACCTTTGGCTTTCTGCATTCAGGTGGACCTTTTGTGGACCCCTTGCAACAGTTTCTATCAAAATCAATTTTTGCTTCTTGCCATTTAATTAACTATGATTTTGCTTGTAAACCACGTCACCTTTTAGGCTGACCTCCATTTATAATGTTACTCAGGCAACAAAATTAGCTTGGTGGGGAAGGCAGAGAGAATTTAAATGCTGCCATAGCACAGCTCTGCTCCTCTCTCCGAGCTGGGATGATAATGTCCAACAGGGAAGAAAAGGAAGCAGCTTCAGGATAACAGCACTTAAATGGAATATTGTTCACATCACACTCCTCATGCCCAAAGGCTACTACTGAACGCTTCTAGGTGAGCAATTTGGAACAGGATGCAGTGCACTAAAAAAAGCCAAGGAGGCGGCTCTCAGTTCAGGTATTGCCATATGTGACATCAGCTCCATCAAATTCACTCCTCAGATAAAGCAGCAGCCAGCTCAAGGTTATGATCTGAGAGTTTAAAAAGCCTTTTTTTAGGTCTGTCCCAAGAGATTATTTTAAAACACAGTACTACGCATCTGCTGAGGAGTAGAACAGTTGGCTTTAATTGTAAGATGGATTTTTACATAGCTTCTGACCTTTCATCTAATTGAGGCCTGAAGAAGAAAAAAAAGAGGAAAGAAAAGCTATACGTCACTTCAGTTATTAAAATCCATCAAGCTCAGACTTTAGCCTTGGGATAACCACAGCCAAAAAATTGACTTGCAAGTAATTATCACTGCTATCTGCAATAAAAGTTAATTGGACATAATTGAACTAAAGCCCTAATCTGAATGAAGCTGTTGCTGGCAAGAAGCCTGCTCCTGCCTGCACTCTGCAAATGGAACTGCTCGCAGGAAAATGGACAAACATGAGGCTGCTTTACAGTCTGCCCACTGCAAATCGGAGCAGTTCTGCAAACAGCTCGTTAGCTGGGCCAAGATAAAGCCATTATGAGGTGAGCCCGTCCTCACCAAACACACCCCTCAACTACACCCAAACAGGGCGACGGCGCAGAGTTTCAAAAAACAAGTTTCAGTTTTATAGACCTCTTAATTACAGGCACTGAAACATTGGATTCACGTCACCAGACGCCGGTTTTATCAGCCCCTGAACGCTGTCAATACCAGTACAAATAATGTACTTTTTGAGCACGTAAAGATACTGACTCAAAAGGTTTTCAGCGCTGATAATTTACCACCTTCATGCAGTTCAATAGCCTTTCCTGTTGTAGGACCAGCTTCTTTCATCTCTGCAGCAGAGCAGACAATTAGCTGCTTTCTGTGCTCAGCCCATGCAGGTGGCTGGGGGAAGGGAGCCTTCAACTCAATTCCTGCTGATTCGTCCATTTATATTTTGCATTTTTGTTAACTAACAGACCAGAAAGCGGTCGTCAAACCCCATGCTACTCCAGAACTTCTTTACAATTTTAATTATTAACACTCTGTCCTTCACCAAAGCATATCAAAGCACTTAACAAACATTACTGAAGCCACATAACCACTCTGACACAGGCAAAAATTGAACACAACCCCTTTTACAGTTGGCTTCAGGTTTTTTGACTATATTTATGTTAGAACAGTGGTCTCCTGATGATGGACTAGTCTATGACAGGAGGATGGAGGGAAGTGTCTGGCTCACCACAGGTTCCTGACATAATTTTGGATGAAGCATTTAATCACCTCATGCCACGGTCACTCTTTGTTTAAAGGACAGCAGTGGGTGACAGTTTTCTACCACTGAGGACTGTGAAGACAAATGAAACTGCAGAGCATTTAACACCACCTCGACTTCTCTCATCAGGCTTACAAGGTCACGCTCTGGGCAGTCTCCTGGGGACAAATGGACACAGATCACCTTTCCCTGTCCTGAGCACCACTTGCTCACCCCTGCTCCTCTGCATCTTCACAGCTCAGAACTTCTTAGCTCAAGAAAGCTGCAATGAAGAACCAGTGACATCAATTCCCTTTCATGACCCAAATCAGTGGCTTACTTTACTTTGCTCAAAGCCCTCACCTCTTTTTAAGAGTATTTTTAGATTTAACTCTGTATTCTGCAACGTGGCAGGAGCTGACAGACAACACAGGCGTAAAGTAGGTCTTGCCAGGTGTTGCAGGCTGCTCCTAAGGTGAAGGAAAGACGTAGAAAAGACAAGTCAGGACAACTGTAGGGCCTGGCCAAAGCTTCAAATGAGGATTTCTGGCTGTGCTTGAAACACAAATACTAGTGGTCAGTTGTGAGACATATGAGATACTACTTTTACCATGGGAACATATGCAAGAAATATGAAAATCGACCTGCCCGAAGTCAAAAAGCAATTTGAATAACTTTGTATCTGCCTCCTCTCAATTTTCACTACACTAAAGCACTCTGACCTTTAATTAATTTTCTTTCTCCTTTTATATGGTAACTTCCAACTTCAAAAATTTCATGCTGTACTGGTGGGAAACAGGGATGAAGACACAGCCTGGTGTGTACCTCAGCCATGTTCATGGGCACATATGGCTCCATGGATTTGTGGGGAGGGAGCAAAGGATGCTACACTGAACCACAGCAGCTAAGAGCACAGGCCAGGTAAACACAGCCCTGCCATCAAAATAACTTGCCCTGGATACCAGGCTTATATTTTTATTTTCAAAATGCAAAACAGACTCCCTACCCACCACTGTAGCATTCACAAAAGATCCCATTTTCCTCAACAAGATACTGTCAGGCACAAACAAACATTCCTTCCTCCAAAGCACCAATTATCCTCGGGGCAAACTAAACCCAACTTCTTCCTACATGCTCGAGCAGCATCTTCAACATCACAGCAGCTCTGAAATATGGAACAAGACTTACAGACACGAGCGTGCCTGTTCTCATGTGAACACGAGGGAAAATTAAGGTTAGTTGAGATGACTTCCATCCAAAGGAAAGCCAGAACAGCCCAGCCTCTACCAAACTACAGGATGCTGCTCACACATACCCCAGTGGAGGTACCACGCATTCCCACCAACAGACATTCTCCATCCTTTATGCAATTTCCTGCTGCCTTCAAGTGATAAGAAACCAAAATACACACTGACCCCTTTCCCATGGGGGACAGCCTGCAGTTATAACCTCAACATCCTCAGCAGGAACAGGGTTATGGGCAGCTTTCCTACATGTTCCACGTGTGGGAGAAGCACGAGGCTATAATTCTGGGCTTTACTTCACCACACAGGACATGCAAGAATTGTGAGCTTCCTCATGCCACTCTTGGGCAGAATTCCTTCCTCTCAGCATTCTTGCTTTCCCAGATATGAAAAGGAAGTTTTTCTTAGGTACAGCAAACAGCTGCCTAGGCAAAGGGGAAAGGAAACATGAAACAGTTTCCCTCTCCTGTGGCTGCTTCACAAAGATCACCATTTTCATTATCTCCTCTCACTCCACACTTACTCTGTGAAAGCCCTGAATTAAAGTCTTAATCATGACTTACAGAAATCCTTGTGGGTGCACATGACAGAAGACAGTTTTTCCTTCTAAAATATCGTTAGAAGTTACGGATTACGACAGTTCCTGGGTAGGAAAGCAGCTATCTTCCCCTGTTTATTACAAGCTGATTATTTAAAAAAAAAATTCAGAGCTAACTCTGAACAAATTTTACCTCTATTCAACAGACAAACAACAGAGCAGACATTTGTTAGCTATTGAAAAATATGTTTCGAGTCCTGTTTTAAAAATAGATCCACTTGAAAATGAGATATATTTGCAAATAAGATGAGGCAGAGTGCATTACACTTCATAACAAAAGAAAAACTGAATTTGAATACAAAAGAATAAAAATAGGAAGTGACTCACTTTTGGACCAGGTGTGCTGGTGGTGTGTGAACATGGGCTCACAGGGAGGATGGATTTTGGTTTGCATTGGTCATGCATGTGAATCATTCTGACCTGTACAATCACACTGACAGTCTGGTTTAGTATTTCTCTCTCTGGACACTGAATTATGGTCCCACACATGCTGAAATTTTAACAGCCCATTTACAAAGGCAGCAGTGAAAAATACATTTTTAAGATCCAAAACTGGAGATCTCTCTCTGATTGTGCACAGCAACAGAGCTTCCTGCTGGAACATGAACACATCAGCTCTTGGATACACATCTTATCATTTGTAAGGGCAAGATAAGACCTCCTTCTGTAGTTGGAGATACCGTGCAGCCAGCTGCAAAGATGAAAAGCATTTTAAAAACCTCAAACAGAAGCTGCAACAAACGTACAAAACACCCACCAGCAGAAAATAGAAGCCATCAGGTGAATACCAAGAGCTGGACCAGACACTTTGGATGGTGTTTTCCTGTCAACCTTCACAACGAGGTGCTGGTGTCCTGCTGGCTTGTCCTGACACAGACCTAATGTCCTTATCAGTCTCCCAGGAAACTCAAAGGCCACCTCGTAACATTCACAGAAGAAAGGACAAGAAATACATTAGTTGTGAGCTACTGTAAAGTCTCTGCTATTCTCACTGCTATTTTCATGCTTTCCTGAGAAGCATGAAAAACAGCCACTTGCACAGCTGGCAGCTCAAAACAGCCATAGGGAAAGCAACACGAGTGTGCAAGGTGCCTTCAAAGCCTCTGCACACCACAAGCACCAGAGGTTTTTGTCTGAAGATCTGATAAAACTCTTCAGCACAATCTCACCTGACTCCTTCAGCAGCTGCCAACACACCACCTTTACCTGAAGTTTATATTCATGAAAGATTTCTTTTTTCACAGAAATTTTTACTGACTATAGGATGTTTTTGTTTGCTTTTGTGCATTCTTCCTCCTCTGCACTTGCCTTTTCCTTTTTTAGAAAGAACCCCAACATACAGAGAGCAATAAATTGTAGGGGCAGGACACAGAGGGAGCTGAAACTGTACCACAGGCAGGGAGATCCCTTTGCATGGCAAATACATCGTGGCTGTGTGGGAGAAGAGAATAAACACTACTGCTCCAGCCTGCACCTCAACAGCACAAAGCTGCCTGCACAAAGGTGAGCTCCTGGTAACCCATCTCCAACAGCCCTGACCTCCACTGTGCAGCTCCCACTAAAAGTATCCCCAGGTTTTAATTTCCAATTTGTCTTTCCAGCCACGGAATTGCTACAGTCAACAAATTCAAAAAGGTAAATTTTTCTACCTTCAATTAACCGCATTAGCAGTGTTTATAACTACGTGATTGATAAATGCTCTACAGAAGCTGTAATTAATGTATTTTTTCCTTGGAACACACACCGAACCCCTTGGCGCTCAGACACTTAATGAAAAGCAATTTATCAACTTGCTTTGAACAGCTGAATCTGCCTCCTTAATGCAGAGAAATAACACACTTTGCTTTAAGCACCACCACTCCGAGAAAGGAATGCGCAGCGCGACATTCCGAATGCCATCAGACGCTGCTGGGATTTTGATCGGGATGACAGCGACCAGAGCGCTCATCTCCCTGGCTATGATTCAGTCTGGCTTAACTGGGATCCTTTCCTCCTGGGATGCAGTCGAGCAGGAGATTTGTGCAGATGTGCTTTTGCAGGATGGGGGATCGGGAGCGCCTCTTCAGGACACGGGACAAAGTTCCGAATTCTCCCATGCCTGGCACGCGCGCGCTGGGAAGCAGCAGCAGCAGCTCCAAGAATTTCAGCCTGGACATGTGTTCAGCTGCTCACAAAGCAGACAAAAATAAAGTGCTTACAGAGTGTTTGAATGCTAATTTCCCAAATTGAGCATTGCTTTGTATAGTTGACATATGCAAAAAAAAAAAAAAAAAAAAGAAAAAGAAAAAGGGGGGAAAAGAAGCATTTAGGAGGAAAAGTTTGACATCACAGAATATTTTATGTTGGTATTAACCACTGGAGGGGATTAACCAACCTTCAAAGGCTAAAATCTAAACTCCCATTTCTGAGAATATAGGCTAGAGATTTCCAGTATAGGAGCTGGTGTGTACTCCATGTGGCAGACTGAACGTTAGGATTACATATTTCCATTGCACATGTAAGTCTGTTTCCCATTCCTGCAGGGTCCTGCTCTCTTCCATTTGTCTTTTGATGCAGATAAAAGCTAATGCAGATTGCAACTGCTGATACAGAGAAAGGCACAAGACACAGAGAGCTTTTGGACTAAGGAAAAAAGGGACTCGGGTCCAGACTGCTCGAGCACGTCAAGAGATTGTCTTTGAAACTATAAAACTAGAAATGAAAGCACTGCGTTTTTATTTGATTTGATCAAAGAGACGAGGAAGGAGGGGGAAAAAAAATCACATCTTATAGATGCAGGGTAGCATTTAACTACTTCACACACGATATGGGACCAGCTGATCTCATACAGATATGAATTTGGAGAAAAAACAAAGAGGTAAAGTCACTCCAGCTCTGCAGACACTGCCTGCACAGATCACTGCTTCAGGCTCTGCAAAGAGCAACAGGAACCTGTTTCAAAGCCAGAAAGCCACTGGAAGCACAAACCCAGCCCTCGCCACGGGCACAGGTTTCCAGTCTCCAGTGAAGAGCAGAGGAGTGTGACATTTCTGTCAAATCACAGAAAATAGACTCCAAATATAATGGCTACTTGAATAAATCACTGATTACTCCCTGTTGCAGTGCTCTGACTGTGGGATAGCAGCACACTGTGGCAATCTTCCCAAGGAGGGCTTTCGATTGCAAGCTGCAAAGGGGACAAGACTGAGATTCTTGAACTGAGCATCTGCTCCAGCACGTGCTTGGCACCAGGAGAACGAGGCTCTGCAGAAGTACAAATGGCACTACAGGTAGCAGCTCTGCAGATCCCAAATTGCAGCACGGATAAAACAGATACCTATTGCTGCCACATTCCCTAAGAGAACAGATTTTAAGTATCTGCTCATGGAAATTTCTAACTGCAGAAGGGGAAGCATTTAGATTGCCTCTGGGCTGAAACCATCTAGGTCTTTGCCTTTCACTAAAAATTAAGCAGAAGTCATTTTAAGGAGGCAGGCAGACAACAGTCTTGCACAGGAGATCAAAAAGCTCTCCAGATGTTTATTTTAAATGAAATTCAGAAGCCAGTATAAACCAGATTTTAAACACTGAATAATCCTTACCATAATTTGCATGAGAAAAACAGGCAAAAGGTTCCATCCTACTGCTCTGAAACTCTCCAGGAACATGAAGGGTTGGATTTTGTTCCTCAACTCTTCAGATAAGAATCTGAAATATGAACAAGTCCACACTGCAATCTGATGGCTGTTCAGAATATTTTCCCCTGTGCTGTACACTTGGATGCTCTACACATACACACAGGGGCATCCCATGTGAAGGAAGTCTCTGACCTTCCTCATCAAGACTGTGCAAAATTATGGATTGAAAAGTCAGTCCTAAAAACGTCAGTCCTAAATCCTAAACTTCTTCTCCTCTTGCTACTTTCACTGAATGCTTCCTGATTGTGCAAAAAGCAGAATATTCAGGCGTCAATCTAAGTAGTTTGGGTGTTACGCTGACAATGTCTCTGCAGAGGGGAAGAGAAGAGAGGACAGATTTCCAATAGCTCAGACACTTCCCTGCAAGCAAAGCTGCTACACAGCAAAGGAGATAAATAAAGAGGGAAAGTAACACGCCAGAGAACTTTCACCAAGGTCATGTCAGGATGCTGAACGCTCCCCATCTGCAGGGGAAGATTTAGATGCCTGTTCCACCACACATATCCACTCCCCTGTTGGCAACAACAGCCCTCATTAAACCAAACCGGTTCTAACCATGAAAGAAAGGACATCAGGAAGATGATATTAGCTAACAAATGCAAAAGGAAAACCCAACAGAGGCAGTTCTGGATGGGTGCCTTCTGCAGCAAAATACAGCCCCAGAACATGCACAGAGAGCCCCTGCAGGAGCTGGGAATGGGCAACACAGGCTATCCCAGCCAAAAGGATGGACAGCTCTGCTCTGATCAGAGCTAACAGCTCCTGGCTTGCAGCACAGAGATTCTGTACCCATTGAGCCAGAGCAGAACAGGGATCCCATCAGGAACAGGAGCTTTTAGGACTTTGCTGCTGCACAGGGTGACCTACAGGTTGCAGTTCCTCCTTGCTGTGCAGTCAGGGCAGTGGACATGTGGCAGAACCCTGCAGACACACTCTACCCCGAAACAACAGCCCTACCCCCCAAATATTGTATCAGTTACTGCTGTGCCCTTAACAAGAGTGTTTCTTGCCCGTTTCAGCAATCTGAAAGACACGCTGGGCAAAATTTCAAGCTATGACAAAGTGATCTTATCACTTCTGTGCTGTTCTCGCTACACAAGCCCCTGATTCAGCAGCATGTAATAAAATCTTCATTTGCATGAAAAGCACTCTCTGATCACAAAGTCTTCTGTTCGACAGCCCTCTTCTCATCCACAGCATAGCAATGCAAGCACCACTGTCATTTTGCCTGTGACTGAGGTGGAATATTTTATTTATGTTTTATTTGGAGAGGCTCTCAATGTTTTAATGGCATTTTTCCTAAAATCCCCCAGTATTTTTGAATAAGACAAAAGCTGCACGCAACCCAACTATGCAAGTACTGCAAAGTTCACTCACTACGCTCACACCTGTATTTTTAATAACCGTGTCACGTGAAGGACATTTCATATCAGCACAAGGTGACCATGAACAACTGTAAAATGCCTTTTGTATTCAACAAGTCCAGCCTTTTCCAGTTTGCCTTTAGAGTGCTTGGTGTCATGACACACAGCACTCAGAGAATGTATTTCAAAGGAAAGGAAGGTGTAGCCATGGAAAGAACAATGCACTGCCCGCAACAAGATTAATAGCTGTCCTGGGAAACCAATAAAAACAAGTATCTTGTTATCTTTCTTTACAAAGGGACTGTTAAAGCTTAACTATATAAGGAAACTTTTTCTTTTGGACTAGACCATGAGCCTAATGTATGTGGGCATCCCACATGCCAGCATATGCGATTAATTGGCTCTCGCCTGATGCCGCAGGAGAAAGTTCAACATTCCAGAGGCAGGATGGAGCTTTCACACAACCAGCCTGTGCCCTCTCCCGACTCCAGCTCTCTCACCAAGGCCAGCCCCAGCTCCCTGTCCCGTGCCAGGTGACACCACCACCCATTTCCACCTGTTAACCGCGTCCCACGTACGCACCTCAACTTCACACCCGGCTCCCAGCGAACTCAGCCAAAGCAGAAATACCTTTCATCACGTCAGCAGTGCGGTCCCCATTTAGAAACGCTTTCTTTCACGTTAATCCAGTGCCAAAACGTGGTGGTGTGGGCTGTGCTGATCCAGAAACGGTGCTAAGGATGCTGCTGCCTCCTGTCTATCACCGCACGCTTCATCTCGCGCGTGGCCAGGCAGTGACAGCCCTGCGACAACAGGCACTTTAAATTGGGCAGCTCAGCAGCACATGTACACTGAATTTTTGAACAAGCTATTCTAAGCTGCTTTGCTAGCAATTTCTGGCCTGTGCAGTTTGAAAGCGCACGGTTCTGGCCCTCACAAAGAGCAGACCTGTAAATGACATCTTGAGGATTAAGCTGATTGAGATGCAATTTGCCTAGCAACCATTCATTAAGCAGAGTTCAGAAACAGGCCAGCAATCTATTCCACCTCCTTATCTGAGCAGTAAACAGATAACAGTCTCTACTGTGTCCTCTATGCTCCAGTTCAGACACATTGTAAACAGATTTTTCAGAAGTTTAAACTCCTACGGTAAATCTCCGAGAACAATCCTGCTCTCCAAACACGAGGGATTCGGCTTCAGCAAGTGTCTTACAAGCGAGAAACAGCTCTGGAAGGAGGGTAATGCAAATCAAATTGTGAATGCATTTGCAGTTCCTGTGCCTCCAATATTTTCTCACATCAAGCACTAAGAGCCCATCCTAGTCGTTAAAAAAAAATGTTTAAAAAAATCTTAATCACACAAGCATTTGGCATTGCTATTCTGATCACTGAAAAAAACTCAATAAAAATCTTATTCCCTTCCTTCATCTTCTGCAAGGAATCGATTGACACTTCCAAAGTCTTTGATAAAGGCTCCCCTGCTTCAGAGAAGAAAACAAAAGTCACGTCCTCCCTCCCATTAAGCGTTTTTTCCTCATAAAATAAGCAAGACAACGTAAACGTCATCAGTGGAAATCAAACCAGCTATTTCAGCTCGAAAATTTCAGCTGAAAAGATTAAGCGAAATCATGATTTTGCATAATTGTTTCCCTGCAAGAAACATCTGATAACATCCCATTCTGCTCCAAAATTAAACAACAAAGATTAGCACGGACGTATTTAAGACTATATACCTGAATGGTTTGCCTTTGGTGTACAGTTCTTCTGGGAAATCACTGTGACATACAGCATGCTATTACAATTAAATATGCAAGAAAGAAGAATTAAACTGACTATGAATAATTAATACCCTACAATACTACTTCACAAGGAAAAGTCTGGCTGAATATTACCGCAGATGAGATATACCCAAACACGAGGCACAGCAGAGCTGGCAGCTTTACTTTTATGATGGGGTTTAAAACACCAAGTAACTTTATGGCTGCTGCTCAATTCTAGAGAAGGTGCCAGCCACCCAAGCCTTCTCCTGCTGGATTCCCATCCAGCTTCAGAAAAATGGGATAAATGCAACTGTTGCAATAGTTGCTGCACTGCTCATCTATGTCCCGGAGGTAACAGGCTTCCCAAACACTTTCCATTAAAAGGTATAAAGCAATTATCTGACATCCCAGTAGGGAGAATAAAGCAAATATGATGCAACAATTACTTAGGTGATAAGATCAGGCTAAGGTTGTGAGAAAAAACAATTTTAAAGGGTTGCAAGAGCTAAGGAATGCAGCTTACTTTCCCAGAATCTCTCTTAAGGACAAAGATACCATCAGCTCCAAGAGTCGACCTTCCTGTTTCGAGTTTACTGTTCTGGAGGCTGCAGAACATCCAACTATAGCAAAGCTGAAAATGCCAATTAAAAATATGCTTTTTTTTGCACAACATCCACCCTAAATTGCATATATTAGTATTTACTGAAGTCCTTGTGAAATTGATATCCAATTGTTGGCATTTTCCTTCAGACTCCAGTCGGGTCAGCGCAGTGATAATTGACACAAATACATTTGTTGCACATTTTTAGCTGGAAATGCCCAGTTCCTCTCTGTTTATCCATGCATGGCACACCCAATACCCCTTTTAGAGAGAGAGAATTGAAATCCAACCAACATTTGTGACCACTGAGGTGGAACATGTCCCTGCTACTGTACTTGCTGAAGGTGTGACCACATCCCTCTGCTCCTAAGCCCATACTGCTCCAGGAGGGTCCTGTTCCTGCAGGATCCAACACTCCAAAGCAAGTATCAAATATGAGCTGAGGGTCTTTCTGGGCACAGGCAAAGCCATGCTCAAAGTATGCTGGCTTAATATTAATTTTCTATTAAAAATTAATAGGACTAAATGAAGCTTGCAAGCCTATGGGCACCAAGGCAGTTGTTTTGCCGACACATTTGTTGCCCGGAGGAGCGGGATGTGAGGGATGGGCTGCAGAATTCCTGCAGGATGCAGGATCCATGTGGCTCCTGGGGGGGACAGGGGGCTCTTCCCCACACCCCAGAGGGACCCTGGGTTCCATTAGTGCTGTGTCACCCCATCCTCCTGCCCAGAAACTGGTGGGGAAGATGAAACCCTGATGAGATCCTGGTGAAAACCCCACCTGAGATCCAGCCTTCTCTGGAACTCTGGAATTGCCTCCAATCCTCACCCATGTGCCACTTTCCCACTTCCCAGAATGAATTCCCTTGCCAACAAGAACCCTGCAAATATCCGGAGTTTACGTAAGCTTAACCTTCAGTCCCTATTAATGTTAACGGAATAGGAAAAAATTAACCATGGTGCAAGTAAAATGACTGTATCTGCATTTCTAATTATACAACAAAACACACCACATGGCAGTATTTCCAAGCACCTTGCTGGGAATAAAATAGCCAGTGGACTGAGGCTTCCATTTGGAGTGGTGGATGCAAGAGCAACGAGCATTGAGGCTGACAGTTATGGGATGAGGACGTGAGAATTAAGGGAAATGAAGTGACATACGCAAATGATTATAACAAAAATGTTAATAATTAGAAAAATAGTCACCTTAAAAATTTAAAATTTCATGATCTCTCCTACTTTTTAATGGCTTAGCCTACTTTTCCCAACCTAATTTGCATGATCAAAATAGGCCTCCTGCCAGGAAGCATTAAAATGGCAGCCCCCCATCGAGACTAAACTCCCTTCACCATACGAGACTGAAGGACTAATAACTATTCCTAAAAACATTTTAAATCCATTAACGTTGTTTAGCAAACACTTATTTAGAATTAGTGCCGCCATCAGAATTTGATTGTGCTCTACTAAAGTGTTCTATAAAAGCCTTTGAGGGAGGAGCAGGTCCCTCCCAAACACCTGTGCCATCTCCAACCCTCTCCAAAAAGCTGAGCACCCTCACACTCCTCTATGTTTTCCATCCCAAAACCCCAAAGTATTCTCCAAGGTCAACCAGACAATTCCCAGCAGCTCTTCAGAGTGCCAGGCTGGAAGGACCCTCCAAGATGCTCAGAGCAGCCAGACAAGAGGACACCATCCCCACTAACCTCTACACTCAGCAATTAATTCTATACACCAAAAAAACCCAGGTTAGCACAAAAATATAAACCTCAATATTACTGATGTACTGAAGATTTGGATTCTAGTAGAAATATATGGTGGTTTATACAAATTTGTCCGAGCTACATGTTATCCTTTCAGTGCCATCTGCACAAAACCAGAGTTTTATCTAAGCACTGGATACTAAAATAAATCATTTTCTCCATATCTATGATCTTGTTGGAGACAGACGCCACAAACCTGAGAGCTGGCTAGTGCAGGCTTGTCTAGTCACAAATAAAATTACATCCACATCAGTATGATTTATTTTTAATAAAAAAATAAGGCAAACCAGGCTCTTCATATCAAAACAGGCTCAGCCAGCACCCTCCATACCCACAGAGGACATCATGTACAGTGTGAAATTATCAGAATAAAACTGGGATTGGCACTGTCATTTCCCCTAGTAAGAAATATCACTATCAAGAGACACATTTTAATTGCCACATGTAATGAAAAGTACCTGCTAATTCACTTGCTGTATTTATTGGTATTTAAATTCAGGACTACTAGTCTTGGCAGGATATTTTCTGGTGACTTTAGTTTTTTGGAATGTCCGTGCCCCAGCAGATTTTGAAGAGTGAATTTGGCTCTCCAGTACAATACAAATGACCCTTCTCTGTCCATGCATGAATGAGGTTCTTGGGCTGCACTTCTCAAAGCATCTCGTCCTGAGTGTCCCCTGTGAGTGGGACCTCACAGTAATTAGCACAATCTGATACTGGAAACTCAACTAATTCTAACATTGATCCCTCAGGACAGCACAGCCCATGATTTGAGAAATGTTGGTCCCAAAAGACCCTTTGTTTCTACCTTTCAAAGTCACTAAAGGCTGGAAAATAAATTATATTCACCAAAAGCTTTGCAAATTCCTTTCTCCTGGCTGGATACATTCTCCAACCAGCAGCCAAAGCTAAAGGTTTATAAGGATTACTGAAAGCACCAAACCTGTTTTATTTTCTTAGACAGAGCAATTTCTAACATCTGCAGTCACTGCTGTGAGATTGCAAAGGATTTTATTTGCCAAGTCAAGCTGTCGAAAGGACAGATTATAAAAAATAAACACTAACCATTTTTAGATCTAACTTTCCCCCACAGACTGTGTTTTATGCCCTTTCACTGGAAATGTTACATCAGAATAAAATCAGATTTAATTGGCTCTTAAATAACTGAACAGCCACTTTAATTTTATTTCAATAGCAATAATTCATAAATCAAGCAGCTGAAATCCTAGCACAGAGTGACAAGTAAATAAAGCAGAACACATTGAAGGAGAGCACGAACACCACATGGTGAAGGGTGATTTTTCTCAAACGTCACCATTTTATGGACATCACAAAAATACTTGGACCTCAAACCTGACAGTTCATCAGCAATAAATGCTTAACAAAGACCAGTGGATGATGATCCTTGCCCAACTGGAACTGCTAAGAGAATGGCTGGGATTTTAGCCATGGATGCAATTTCCCACATGCACACTAGATGGAAGTATGGAAAAATCTTAATTCTTTCCTGTCTCAACTTAAATTCAAGTGGTTGAGATGTTATGTTGGACTGTCACATTCTGAGAAGAAATTTTTTTTGGTTCTTCATCAGCAACTTCACTCATTGATAAGCTCTAAGTAAAAAGATGCCCTGAAATATTAAACTAAGCAGTGTTGGAAATTAATAGTAAATATAAGAGAATATACAGCAGAAATACTAAATATGTTATTCAGGCTAATTTCTAGGCTACACACATTCAATTTCTAAAGTATTTGAATAATAATCACTAATGAGATCCTTCAGAGACATTGAAGTTACATTTTTTAGATGTCCAGGTTATTATAAGAAACACCACCTTGTCAATGAATAGAAACAGGGACTAGAAAAGGGATAAAAAGATTCATAAATGCTGCTGCCATTGTGACTGGAAACAGATTTGTACAATACAGTGGGAGAGGTACAGGGAAATAGAGAACCTGAAGTCTTGCAGAACAAGCAGATCAGAGAGCAGCAAACTTGAATGGGATTAAATTACACACAAATCTCCTGGAAACGATCTCAAAAGTGACTTGTTCCAAAACAATCCATTTCTAAATTTAAACACTAAAGAGTTCACAGACACAAAAACTAAATCAGGCAATGGTGTGACCAGGAAAAGGTGCTGGAAGAGCTGTTTTCCCTCCCTACTCTGGCTTTTTCATATATTGATTTTTCTCCATGCTCATTCACAAATGCTCAGCAGAGCTGTGAACAATTTAAAGTCAAGGGATGCACGAATTACCAGCTCCAGGAACACACCACCCATTCCAGGCAAAAGCTGAGGGCTTTGCTGTAGCTGAAGAAAATAAAACCCAACCCAGAATCAGAACACACTGATGAGCTGGAAGAGAAGGGCAAGCAAATCCCTAATTTTCCCTGTTCACAACAAAACCAAAGCACATGACATTCCTTCAGCTTAGGAGACAACAAATTAAGAAAACCAGTGCCAGAACAGACGGATGAACAAAGAACAATGCTGGATAAAAGAATATAAAGTAGGCATGAAGAGCTCCCCTTTCCAGATGTTAAGAAGACATGCTGTTTTTCATTCCAGGTTTAAAAAAAGATAAGCAGAGGAGGAAGTTTACTTTGGAGAGTGGGAGCATCTGCATAATTTTTTGAAAAAGGTTCACACAAAGATTTCCTTCCAACAGAATTTAAACTATAGCTATACATATATACATAGATATATGTGGCATTGGCTCAAGACAGTCACCTTAACATATTTTTCAAAGTGTTTTCCTTGAAGAAACTGCCTATGGAGAGGAACAAAATGACTGGCAAGGGACAGCCACAGGAAAGGGCAGGACTGTGAGACACACATCCTCCAACAAGCACACTCCAAGTTTAACAACATGAAGGCAACGAGGGGGACAGCAGGATACAGCAAAGGATATGCTGGGGCCAGGAAATGAGAAAAGAATCCACCGCGCTCAACTCTGACTTATGGGATATTTTACCAATAAAAACACACAGCAGTATTTTTTTCACATGTGTGGCTCCCACCTTAGCCAGGCCAGGGAGACTGTCCCAGTATGAGGAGGGAAATTACAGAGAACAGGATGCTAGATCCACTCTGAAGAGCAGAGCACTGTGCTTCACCTATTTCCACTTGCTCTCGCGTGGTTCCCAAATTAGAAACAATCAGAATCCTGCTGGAAACAATATACGGCACCTTAATTGGGTTGGCTGCACTACAGACGTCAGCAATGTATCACTTAGTAGATCATTTTCTGACTGCTTTTTTTTCCCCTTTAATACTAAAAATAGCTGCACTTTCATGGTTCACCTTTTTCTACATCACCTTTACTACAGACACTGTAAGAAATTCAGTGTTAGCACTCGTTGCCCACCGAAGATCCTACAGGACCCACACCTGCTGCAGGCAGGATCTGTCACCTAATTCAGCAGAGTTGTACTTAAAGGTTTGTCTCAGAAATGTTGCATCTACAGAGAACCTGTTTTCTAAAACATTTCCCCCTAGTACACCCATCAGTGCATCTATTTAAAAGCCTGGAACAGCTCAGTCATCTTCATCAACATCCCAGTGCTCCACACATTCCAAGCACTCCAGAATCCCTGCACGGGACTTGGGGATTCACATGAAAAATCTTTCCCAGTTTTCATCCCCAAGAGCTACACCCCCACTATTCCCCACCAAATCCACACTGCAGCCAAACTGCATTCCTGAGAAATTATTCCAAGAATGAAATATCACCATTTTCCTCAGAAACGCTGGAAACTTGGACTAATCTTCACACACAGCATAAACAAGTTAAGCAATGGGAATACATAAAGGAAGAATAATTCTTAAGCACAATGGGGAAATAATTATAGCAACAACAGAACAAGTACAAAATGAGTGGGGAGGCATGGAGAGACACCCAGACAGAATGTGCTGAAATAAGGAAAAGGGACCTATAGGATCTATAAGGTTGGATCAGCCATGAGCTACAGCTGCTGGTTTTTCAAATGCTCATTTAAATCAAATTACTAAAAACATAGAAACCAGCAGCAGATGAACACAGAGGTCTCTGTCAGCTCCAGCTATGCCCTGCTTGGACAGCAAAATCAGCTTTTGAAAGATTACAATTCCTTGGAAAAATATCTTTGGGTAAAGTTCAGAACAACTTTTCTGGACATCAGCCAGCAGAATGCCTGCTCAGGAGCTCTGTTCCTCAATCAGTATTTGGAAAGCTTTTCTTTTTTTTCAAGTAGAAAGATGAATAATGTGACAAACTCATTTTAGCATTTGCAGTCAAAGTAACGATCTGCAATTAAAAGAAAAAATTGCTCCAAGATCTGTGTGGTAAAGATTTTAACACGAGTCACAAAATACAATGGGAAAATGGCAATGTGGCATACCACACAAGGAATAAAAAATTCAATTACTCACTTCACTTCCTAGTTTGAGAACATTTAAAATTGTTTAAACATTTCAAATGCTGAAAATTGGAAAGGGTGGGGTGACAGACTCATTACAGGTGCAGAAAATTGTGAAACCTTTCCTCATGCTGAGGGGCATCTTTCCCCAAAAAAAGCCTCTGAAGAGGCTGCATGCAGTGTACTACTACACACCAGAGTGACCTGTTACTCACCTGCTGGGTGTAGCATTTCAGTGAACTACATGTTCTTAAAGCAATTATTTAAAAGTGCTGATCATCTGTTAAACAACTCAAACAAATCAGGCTGTGGCTACGTTCTTGGTGGTGTATTTAGCAACTCCATAAATCCCAGAATCCTGCAAGTTACTTTACCTCTTACTTCATAAACCTGTGACTCTCCTTATTGTTACCTCACTGAAGACGAGTGAGCCAGGAATTTATAAGATATAAAATGTTTTGATGATGGAGGCTTTTGGAATGGGACCAGCCAGGGTAAAACCTTCTGCTTGCTCCTCTCCCCATCTCTGTTTGCCGGCCAGTAACAATGATCAAAACCAAAGAAGAGTAAAAAATGAATGGGCAAACCAATGTGAAAAAGTAAAACATTGCACTGGAAACACTGATAAAAGTTTCTATCCCACATCCAGGCATTTCAGCAAGAGCAGCAGAGGACACAAGCTGAGACTCCTGCACACTGTCTGAGCTTCTGGGAAACAGAGATACTTCAGTCCTTGACAAAAATCCTTACTTCTCCTCTTGATCTGGTAACAGTTCCCAGAAGCAAGCGTAGATATAAAAGCTTATCTATCAGAGGACAACTTGAAACAAATACAAATAAGGCTTAAATGAAGGCAAATATCCAAGCTGCAGAGAACACGACGGTTCCTTAATTTCACATTTGGAGAAAAGACAATACTATGTGGACATTCTCCAACATATTTTTAATGTTATTAACAGAAATAGCACCCCAGGCTGTGCTCAAGCTGAAAAAGTGTGAAACTGTTTGCAATGTGAAGTGAAAGGGGATCAAAAATACCATCTTATTAAATGGCATTTATTTGGTGCTAAGTGAATTATTTATTCAATTGAGAAGTTCACAAAATGACAGGGGGGTAAATGCAAGCGAGGTCACTACTTCATGTCAGTATCAAAGCTGATCCTTAACAGAATTTAAGCACCTGCCTTTTCTTTTATCTCAGCACAAAATGAGATTTCTTTCATTTTTTTTTTACACTTCAAAAGCCATGTAACACAACAGAATATATGCCAAGCATGCAAAAACAGAGCATGCCAGCATCTTTCAGCAATCAGCTTTCCCTTGTCATCCATTATGTCAGATTTATCTATTTTTGCTTAATTCTTGCTCCAGCAATACGCATCCTTCCTCTCTCCAGACTATCAGGCTGGTTGGGCTGCAATTCAATACAGCTTCTTAAAATAGTTGAGAAATATTGAAAATATTTGAAGCGATGCCTGTGAATTACAGCAAATTCATCAACTCCTCTTGCAGCTCCTGCCCGAACTGTGATCCCCCAGACAAGGGGCAATTCTCATTTCTTCACCTCAGAAACTCTACCCAGTGTAAATATCATTTAGAAAATAAATAGCCTTTTCGTTTATGGAAGCATTTCTTCATGAAAGCTCAGATTCTGTGTTAATTGCAAACCTTACCCTCTGATTCTTACTTGCTTTTGATCCAAACCTTCCTCTGCTGAAAATTAATAGTGAGTGCATGGGCTTTTAAGTTTGCTTTCTGTCATCACTGCTTTTCCCTTTCCAAGCCTCCAGACCCTCTGGATTGGCTTTACAGGACACCAGACCCACCTAAAAACTCTCCCTGAATCCTTCACTGCTGCTGGCTGCAAAACTCTGCTCTCTCCACCTCTAACACCTGTAAGACCCTCGAACATCATCTCTACCCACTGCTTTATGCACCCACTTAAATGAACAAACTCCAACAAGTTCAAATTCTTAAAAAGCCCTGATCAGAAATAAACAGGCTGAAAGGAAAATGCAACTCCCATCACCCTATTCCCTCACTGCCTATGGAACACAGAATTTTCTCAGCTGGCTGCTGAATCAGACGAAGTTTCCACAGTGCACACACACACACAT
The DNA here is from genome assembly GCF_021018805.1 of Prinia subflava. Lineage (NCBI taxonomy): Eukaryota > Metazoa > Chordata > Aves > Passeriformes > Cisticolidae > Prinia > Prinia subflava. The sequence continues at coordinate 7,036,004 of NC_086254.1, forward strand.
GCAGAGTCACAAAGCCCCAACACGTCCAGGAGGATTTATTCCATCACAAAGTCACTACCGTTGCTCCAGCACAAATGACATCACTTAGGAACCCAACCTCATCTCCTGAGAGCTCCCAGCTCCCTCCTCTCCCGCAGCGACCCGAGCAACAAAGAACCGGGATTGTGCAATAAAGAGAAAAAAAGTATTGCTGCAAAAAGTTTCCCAGAAAAACTTATATTTTCTTGAGAATGTGACTACGGAAAAATTAAGGACTGTAGTAAGGAGTGAGCAGAACAAATTCTGGTTGAACTAACCAACCTGCATCTGTGATTTATCCTAAACTTGTACCTAGTGCTACCAAGGGAGGCTGAGAGACGCAGGTGAGCCCTCGCAGGTGTTGGTCGGGGAGGCTCACACGCTGCAGAACCGAAACCATCTCAGTACTTTGCTGCACGAGTGGACTGAGAACTGGAGTCCAGCTCTGCAGTTTTCTTCTTCTTCTTCTTCAGACACACTTGAAATTTGGTTGGGAATAAAAACGACGGATGATTTACTGACGATACCTGTTCGCTGCCCATGGGAAAGATGGGCTTTGAGGTCCCTTGCAGCCCAAGCCAGCCTCTTGCGAGTCTCTTGCAAAAAGACACTTTTCTTGGGAAAGAATCACACAAAGGATGTGCTCGCACTGCGACCGCAATCCCCCCTTCCCCCTGACGGCACTTCTGTCGCGATGGCTGACGCACTATCGCGACCCCGGGCCGTGTGCGCGGTACCCAGGGGCAGCTAACGAGGGCACCGGGGCTACCGGGGGGCCTGGGAGCCCCGCGCTGAGCGGGGGAGACCCCGGGGAGGCGGGCTGGGAGCCACTGTCGCGACAGGAGGCGGGTGTCGCGACACGGGGCGGGTCGCCACACCGGTGATGCCTCAGCGGGCGGAGGGGAGGGGACACCCGGGAAGGACAATGGTGGGGGGGGTATGAACCGCGGCGGTCCCGCCGCGCTGTGAGGGGGAGTACGAGGATGATGACGATGAGGAGGAGGAGGAGGTGACGGTGGGGCCGCGCCCTCGCTCCCGCCGTGTGCCGCACTTACTCTCGGTGCCCCTGCCCGGGCCTCATGGCGCCGCCGCCGCTGTGCCCGCCCGGCCCCGCCGCCGCCGCCGCCGCCCGCCCCGGCCGTGCTGGCTGCGCAGCCGCCCCCGCGCACGCGCGGCCCGCGCGCCGCCCGCCCCGCCCCGCGCACGCGCGGCCCCGCGGCCACGGGAGCGAGGGACGGGATGGGGGAAATGGGGGGGGCAGCGCCGCGCCGCCCCCTGCCGGTAACCGGGAGTAGTGCAGGGAACGGCGGGGACAGCGCGGGGCGTGAGGGAGGGACACGGCGGGTACACAGTGAGGGACATGGGGGCGACATTGGGGGGTGTGAGGGAGGGACATGGCGGGTACACAGTGAGGGACATGGGGGCGACATTGGGGGGTGTGAGGGAGGGACATGGCGGGTACACACTGAGGGACATGGGGGCGACATTGGGGGACGTGAGGGAGGGACATGGCGGGTACACAGTGAGGGACATGGGGGGGGACATTGGGGGGCATTTGGGGAGGTATGAGGGAGGGACATTCGGGTACACAGTGAGGGACATGGGGGACATGAGGGAGGACATGGGGGGGCACAGGGAGGATGTGAAGGGGACATGTGGGGAACAGGGAGGGACACACGGAGGACACGAGGTCATGGCCGAGGCACAGGGAGGACACGAAGGAACACGGGGGTGGGCAGGGAGATGCAGGTGGGGCAGGAAGGGGGCACAAAAAGAGCTCTGACAGAGCTCCGGTGCTGCCCACACCGAGGTCTCAACAGGCACTCCCCCACGCTCCTTTGTGAAGTTTTTTTCCGCAGGGAAGCGATGATTTGCATCCCTGCCATGGGCTTGCAATGGGATAATTAACCTAATTCTCAAAGCTCGTTAAGGAGCTGCAGGTCAGGAAGGTGAGAGAGTTCACCCCTCCCCATGCCAAGAGCATTTCCACTGCCCCCAGGAGTGGCTGTTGCTCTGGGCACTCAGCTCCATCCCTGGAAGCAGCCTGGGACGAAGCTCTGGGGCAGCACAGGGTGACCCTGACCCCTCCTATGGCACAGCCACAGAGGGGACAGCTTCCCCTTGTACCCCATGGCATGAGACCCCTCTGACCCTGCTTACCCAGCTTTTCCCCCTACAAGGTGCGACCCTCAGAAGTCTCAGCTCAGGAAAGGGGATCTAAGCTCAGCTGGGAAGGAGGAATGACATGAAAGTGCCCTGGTTTGAGCTGGAATAAAACAGAGGGAAGGTGGTGGCTGTGAGGTCAGGCTGCCAGGGAGGAATAAAAGAGAGAACAATCACTTGTGCTGGGACCTCATTTTATTGGAAGGGAAATGTAAAAGTTGGACAGCAGCATTCAAGGGACCACAGCACCCCCTGCTCCTGGGAAACAAGGAAGGACACTCTGTGGAAGTTTCCCAACCCAGTTTTCAGCTGATCTCCCATTCCAGATAGAATTCTTCAGCAGAAGGGTAAAACATCCCTTTCACAATGCACCAGAGAGGGACAAGGGGCTGAGCAGGTTTGGGTTCCAGACCCTTCCCAATCTGTTCACTGCTGGGGTTTTCTTCCTTCAGGGATGATAATTTGTAACTGCACATGGAGATTTATCTGCATTTCTAGCAGGAAGGTACCCAGTGCTCCAAACGCCTCACAAAAGAGACCAAACAAGCCCCAAACACCAGGTCCAGGCACACACATGTGGTGCCAGACTCCACCACGCCAAAGGCTCTGCAGAGCCAGCCCTGCTCCTCCAGCCTCACCTGTGCCAGGTGCTCTCTGCTACCCCTGAGCTGCAGAACCTGCTGCTCTTCCCACTTTGGGGTTTTCTTTAGCTGCAACAGCTTCTGTATTTGTATCTGTGACCCTGGTGTAACGAGTGAGGACTTGGAAATAACTGATAAAATAAACTACTCGAATTTCTAAAAAGTGGATCCATGCTGGTTTTGTACAACAGAACAGCCAGTCAGGCATTACAGATGTTCCAGCTGCCAGCAAATCCCTAAAACTGGCTCCCTACACCCACCAACTTCAACAGGGCAGGGAGAAAACTCAACATGAGACCATCAGGTGAGCTGGAGGGGCTTCATCCTCCTGTGTGACCAGATTCAGCCTTCAGCAGAGATTACAAGCCTGTGCTGATGATCCTTCACTGGACCCTTTGTTTGCTACAAGGCAGGAGATGCTCCTGAACTTCCATGTACAAATATTTGAGAGCAAGGACATGAGACACAGCCCAAAAGAAATGGTGGCAGCTCTGGAAATGCAGTACCAGAATCATGAATGCAGCTGATTCTCCAGTGTCTGTCCCCAGCTCAGATGCCACAGAAGGTCTGGAGATTTTATATTCCACTTCATCCCACTGCGGTGATTCCATCATCCTCTATTTCTGGATTGAACAAAGGTGCCAGGATACCCCCAGGACTGGTTTCTCCACATGATCAGAGAGTTCAAGGGCTGTTAAAACACACCAAGGGCTCAACCCTTCACCTCCACCTTGAGCTTCAGGTGGACATCACACAGGAAAGCGTTCATCAGGTCCTGGCCAGCCTCCCGAGCAATCTTGCTGATGACCTTTCCTCCTCTTCCAATCAACATCCTCTGTGTTAAAACCCAGAGAAAACATCATCAAACTCACCCTTACATTGCCCAGGAGAACCGTGCAGCCACAGAAGCAATGAGGGAAATTCCAACATTAAACCATGAGGCAAATTTGGGAAGGTGTAAATTGCTACTGAACAACCAGTATTGGGTACATGGCTTTTTCCAAAGAAGAGGGGGAGAGATCACAGCAAGGATGCACGTGTTGGACTTGAGGAACCTCCCTTCACCCTCCCCAGCATGCCATCTTTCCCCCCTCACTCACTTTATGAGACTCCCTTGGCACCAGGAGGCTCTGCATGATGAGGAGCTCCCCACATTCTCCTTCTTCCCAAATCTCCGTCACCTGCAACAGCAAGGGAGCACTCAGCAATTCTGGAAAATCCTCAGGAATCCCAAGCACCACTTCCCTGGAGACACCAGCACACAGGGGTGACCCCTTCACACACAGAAAGGGTCTTAGAGCACACCTGAGGTGCAAATACTGAGACACCCCACAGCGTCTGGCAGATCCAAACAAAGGGATTCTCATCACACAGCCCGAAATTCCCAATAGAAACAGCTCATGGCCAAGTCTGCCTGTGCACACTCCCCACCTGAGTCACTCCATAAGGCACTTCCAGGGGCAGGTACTCCAGGACCTTCTCCCTGATGATATTATCACAGATCTCCTGAGGTGACTGGTTGGTCAGGACGTCGCTGTGGAATTCCCAAGGGCCTGGCTTGGCTTGCATCAGGAGGTACCTCTGTGGGGACAGCACCCCCCATCAGCTGCCACGTGTCACCTACACAGTGCCAACACCCCTGTGCTCCTCCTGCACAGAGCTGCTGGCCTGGCATCAGGGCAGGGAAAGGAGAAAGGGAAGCTCTGAAACCCCTCCCTAGAGCCTTGTGTAACAGTCACAGAAGCCCACAGAACCCCTGGAGCTGAGAGACAGCAGTGGGTGGATTCATTATTGTGAACAAGCCGCTCTTTGGAGAGCCCCAGGTAAAAACTTTGTCCAGAAAACTCTGGAGATGGAGCAGGGACACACCCCATGTTGACACGTGACACTTTTCCCTCATGCCAGGCCTGGAGCAGAAGCTGAGGCTCTGTATAAAGTCTCTAGGTGTGACAGGTTCAGACTGGAGTTACCTTGAGGGTATCCACCTCCTCCCCACGGAGAGCTGCCAGCATGAAGATCTCCTGGAAGTGTGGCCAGCCTTTTCTCTCTTTGAGATCCTCGGGTTCCTGGTGCTTTGGCACTTGGGCTTCCCCTGTGCCAGCACCCCCAGTGTCACTGCTCTTGTCCAAACCAGAGCCTTCCTGGGCCTGACTCTTTTCCTGCCCAAAGGGAGACCCTGGAGCCTTGCTTTCAGGTGGAGAAGCCCGAGTGATATGAAGGGGAGGCTTTGCTGAAGAACTGGAATCCTGTTTAGCTGCAGATTTCACTTCCAGTTTCTTTCCATTCACAATTCCCTCTGTCAGGTCAGTTGCTATTTCCAGCAGGAGAAACTTCTTCTTCAGTATATCCACCTGAAGTCAGAGAGAGAGAGAGGTGGCAGGATTTATCCTGAATGAAGCGGGCAGCTGGGCCCTGGATCTGAAGGAGCCAGAGGAAAGCCCCCAGGGCAGCAGCTGCTGCAGGACAGGGCAGGTTTGTGATCAGAGGCCAAGCCAGAGTGTGCCAGCAGTGCCAGGACAGTTTGCACACACACTGAGAACCTGTCAGCTCTGCTGAGATTCTCCCTGACCTGGATTGGATTTAAACCCCAGACAGCAGCACAAATTTGGGGGTGCTTGTGCATGCAACAGGTACACACACCCCCCTCAATATTCTGGGGCAGAGGGGGAAACCTGTGTCCTTTAACACACCAGGGACCCAAAAACCCATCGGTGCTGATGCCAGGGGGTGCATGAAGAAGGCAGGAAGAACAAGAAGGATTTACCTTGTTCAGGACCAGGACACTGGGGATGTGGGGGAACTGAGACAGGCACTTCAGCACCTCCTTGCTCAGAGAGTTCCGTGTCCAGTGATCCGACACGTCCACCAGAACCAGGACTGCCAGGAAAGAGGGAGGGAAACAGGATGAATCCACATTTTCCAGAGCTTTAGAGTCTGGGGTCACTTCCCTCCTCAGGAAAGGCATAAAAAGAAGAATTTTATTGAAAAAACACTAAAATGCAGCTTACCCATGTCACCCTAATGACATCACACGTGCTAAACCTCAATGTCCAAGCCCAATTATTAACCCAAAGTGCCTCCCCTTGGCACCAGGCAGTTCTTATCCCCTCCTCAGCTCAACAGTCCAGATCTTTTCCCTGCCCTTCCTTCCTTGTTCACCCTCCCTGGGCTGCCTGTGCTGCCAGCAAACACCCAGATACCACAGTTGGGAACTTGGGTGGCAGAAAAGGATTTGGTTTGATCCAAAAGGAGTTGAAAACCCACCTAAATCTGCATGTTTCATGCTGTCCCACGGGTCTGTCAGCATGGCTTCTTCTAATTTATGCCTGGAAGACACATACAAATGAGTAAACCAGACACACTTCATTATAATTCTGTTCCTTCCCCTCAAAGTAGAGGAAAACCAGTGTTTTCCCTCACTTCAGCTGCCACAAAGCTGCTTCAGGGGTTGTGACATCCCTTGTCATGTGCAGATACACAGAATGACACACAAAAAGGCTCAAGGGACATCACAGCTCTGTGTGCTACTGAAATTACAGCAAAAAAAATCTTGGAGACCAAAATAAGGCTAAAACTATGCATTCATCTCACTCCTATTTTACAGGCTTTGCACAGTGAAAATCACATTCCTGTTTTATCAACTTCTGACAGGCAGCACACACCCCCCTCCCCACACCAGTGCTGGTACCTCTTGGCTTTTAAGGGATTAGTGAGGCCAGGCGTGTCCAGAATGATCTAAGAAAAGGAAAAACAAATGTCTCAAGTTTGCCAGCAGTGAGAGGCCAGGGTAAAACCCCATCTTTGTGCAAGGACAAGTGATCCCACAGGATACAGATGAGCAAATCCTGCCCTTTGCCTCACCAGCTGCGTGTCCTCGTGTGTGATGACCCCCTGGGCCTTGCAGCGGGTGGTGTGAACCTTCTTGGAGACTGGGAAAACCTGCAGAGAATTAATAAAACACATTACACAGCCAGGACAGGCCAGCAAACCGAGGAAACAGCCCGAGCTCCAGCTCAGCTTCACCTTCCTGCCCAGGAGCTGGTTGGAGAGCGTGGATTTCCCGGCGTTGGGGGCGCCGATGATGGCGATCCTCAGCACCCTGGGGTTCTGCGGCTGGTCCGGCCGATTCTCCAACAGCCGCTTCTGCTCCTCTGCCGGGGAAAGGAGGAGCTCGGATGCTGCCAAACCCCTCCGCGGTCGGGATCGCCGCGGGGCGGGGCGGCAGCCGGCGCCACTCACCTTTGTCGGTGGCCACGGGCGGCGGGTGCTGGCCCAGAGCGGCGGGCGGGGCCTCGGCGGGGATGCCCAGGAGGCTGCCCAGAGCCGAGCTGCTCCCGCTCCGGCGGCTGGGAATGCTCAGGATCCTGCCCAGAGCCGAGCTGCTCCCGCTCCGGCGGCTGGGAATGCTCAGGATCCTGCCCAGAGCCGAGCTGCTCCCGCTCCGGGGGCTGGGAATGCTCAGGATCCTGCCCAGAGCCGAGCTGCTCCCGCTCCGGGGGCTGGGAATGCTCGGGATCCTGCTCAGAGCCGAGCTGCTCCCACTCCGAGGGCTCGGAATGCTCGGGATCCTGCCCAGCGCCGAGCTGCTCCCGCTCCGGCAGCTCCCCGGGAGGCGAGCTGGAAGAAAACACCGAATATGTCAAGAACGGACCGAAACCACACCAAGATCGCGCCGGCCCCTACCTGCACACGCAGCGTCCCGGCAGCGCTCACCCCACAAGGCCTCCCGGTCCGCCCCGGCGCCCCGCCCGCCAGCTCCCAGCCCCAGCGCACCTGCCCCCAGCCGGAGCGGCCCCGCCGCGGCGGCAGCGGCGGCGCAGAGCGCGGCCCTGGCGGTGGCCGCGGCCGTGGGAGCCGCCATGTCGGCGCGCCGCGGGGCACGCCGGGAAGGCGAGGCGTGCCCGCTGCCATTGGCGAACAGCGCGGAGACATAGAGAGAGCGGGGACGGGGCCAGAGCGCCGCCCTGCCGCGGGGAATTGTGGGACGGAAACGGTCGGGAAGCCGGCGGGGCGGGGACGCGGGAGCGCCCCCTGCCGGCGCCACAGCGGGGTCCCGGTGTCACCAGTGCCCCCCCAGTGCTCCCGGTGTCACCAGTATGACCAATGCCCCCCCAGTGTCACCAGTGCTCCCGGTGTCACCAGTGTCACTAGTGGCCCCCCGCAGTGCTCCTGGTGTCCCCGGTTCCTGTGCCCCCGATGCCTGAAGTGCCTCCAGTGCTCCTAGAGCTCCCTGTCACACAGCCCAGTGCTCCCAGTGCCCCCAGTGCTCCCCATCACACAGGCCAATGAGCCACAGTGCCTTATACAACACCAACCAGTTTGTCCCAGTGCTCCCTACAACCCTCTCCAGTCCATCCCAGTGCACCTCAGGAGGCCCAACACATCCCCTGCATGTGATTAGAGCCCCCTGTGCTCCCCAGTGAGACCCAGTGCTCCCAGTTCCCCTCTTCTGTAAAACCCTGTGCATCCCAGTGCTCGCCTTACACTACACCCCACAATGCTCCTCGAGTGTTCCAGCCCTCCCCATTACCCCCCAGTGCCTCCCAGTTCCCCCCAGTTCTCCCTGCAACACCCCACAGCGCACTCCCATGTCCCCTGCACCACAAAGCCCTGCCCCAAGGTACCCCTGTGCCCCTCTACACCTGAATGCACCCGAAATTCCCAGTCACACCCTGCACCCCAGTGCTCCCTTGAGCCCCCAGTGCAGCCCAGCGCTCCCCAGTTCCTCAGTTCCACCAGGCCTGGAACCCCCAGGGGATGCTGTGAGAAAGGAGAGACGGAGCCATGGTTCTGTAACTCTTTTTATTGTCCTGTGCCCGTCTCCAGGGCTCCATTACTGCATCCATCCCGTGCCGTTCCGTGCCGCTCCATGCCGCGTGCCCGGCCGTCGGCAGAACCGTTACCATTACTAAACTCAGTAATGGTAACGGTTTCCCCGCCGGCCGCGGGTCCCTGGCTGTGTCCGGATCCTCCACACCCCGGGGTGCCCCGTCCCACCCCGCCCCCAGCCCGCGTGGCGCATCCCCGGTGCCCCGGTGGCGGTCGTGGCGGGAGGAGGTCGGTGCAGCCCGGGGAGTACATCATCTATACTGTAGTGTCTCATAGCCAACTTACAGTATACGATGATATCCTGCCCGGGACAGCGTGCAGAGAGAGCAGAGCCTGCAGGGGACAGCGTGGTTAGGGAGCACAGCCCCCACCCGGGTGTCACCCTCACCCATCCCTGGTCCTGTTGCTTCCTGAGCCTCCTGGAGGCCTCCCTGCTCCAGCACCTCCCTACCTGCTCTTTATCCCTCCCAGTTCCACCACCCCAGAGCAGGATAGAGGTTCTCAGTGGCTTCCCTCCCCAGGCATCCCCCCTAATTCCTCCTTGTCATCCCATTCCCACCACCCTGGAAAGGAGCAGAGGTTCCCAATCACCCCCCTCTCCCCAACACCTCCCTATCCCATTTTTGCCCCCCATTGCTGCCCCGGAGTGGGATTGAAGGCTCCCAATTGCCTCCTCACCACAACATCCCCCTAACCCCTCCTTTTATGCCACCTCCACCATCTAAGAGCAGGACAGAGGTTCCCCAAACCCCACCTTTGTCTCCCCCAATCCCACCCTCCCTGAGCAGAACAGCAGCTCCCCAGGGGGTGGCACCTACCTATAGGGGTGGCACTGGGGCTTTGTGGGGTGCTGGATCTGCACCCGCCTTATAAAACCTGCTCTGCCTCATCTGCATATCTCACATCTGCACTGCACAGCTGGATGGGGCCCTTAACCCCTTCATGCCCGGGGGGCACCGCCCCAAGCAGCTCCCACCACCCAGCCTGGCATTGTCCATGGGGGGATGTGGGGCTTGCAAGGGGCCACCCCCTGTGTCTTCCACTTCAGGGTGGCCCCACAAATGTCCCATCCTCCTGTGGTCACCAGGATTATCCCTTCCCATTGTTGTGGGGACCCCGAACTGGGAACTCCCCGCTGCAAACTGGTTCCCAGTTGCTGAACAGTGGTTTTGGACAGGCAGGGTGGCAGCCTGTGGGGATGAGGCCCAGGAGGGACATCTGGGAGTGGGGGGTCACCCTACACAGGCACCCTCAGGTCAGGGACAGGGTACACGTGGGTGCAGGGAGCCTGTGTTCCCCTGGGGTGGGTGACCTCTGTAGTGCTGTGCCTCTGGCCATATTTGCTCCCCTGAGGGACATGACCCCTAGTGTCCCCCAAAAGAGGATTTGCCCTCCTGTCTTTAGGGATGCCCTGGAAAAAAATTCCCCCTTCCAGAGGGATGTGATCCTGTGAGGATCCCAGTTCGATGTCCCCAAAGGACACGCTCCCCTGGCCATGTCTGTCCCCTGGAGGGCTGTGTCCCCTCATTGCACATGACCCTGGTCATACTTGTCCCCTGACCACCATGACCATCCCCTGACCATGAGTGTCACCTGCCTGTGCATGACCCCAGCCATTTGTGTCCCCCAGCCCTGTCTGTCCCCACAGGGCCACATCCCACAGCCAGTGCTGTGCCATTGTGCCGGGTTGTTTTCGCCGGAGCAGGCTGGCATTCCTGGAAATCGGCTGGGGGGAGGTGATAATCCCTGCGGGACCTGATAAGCAGCAGCCTCGGCTATCAGGGACCCTGCCCTGCCACACAAGGTGTCCCTGGATCTGCTGTCACCTCTGGGTGACAGGAACAGGGGCAGCATGGCCCACAGTCCCCCTGGCCTGGGCAAACCCTGGCAGGAGGGGGCACAGGGTCAATCCCTGGTTTGAGCCTGTCCCAGGGCATGAGGTTGTGGGGACTTGGGGGCTGCAGGGGACCTCATGTTTTGGTCCCTCTTGTGACCCAGGGGTGTTCTGGAGCCTGTGGTGTTCCCCAAACTGTGGCTCAGGCAGCCCAGCATGCAGAGCAGTGACACAGGCAAAGTGTCCCTGAGTCCCCTGAGCCCTGCCAGCTCCAGGTGAGTCCCAGGGGATTTATCCCCATGGGATTTTCTCCATGCTGGCCGGTGCCTGCTCCCTGCTCAGCACTCAGGGCAGCCCTGCCCTGTGGCCTTGTACCCCACAGCAGCAGAGGGGGCCTGAGTGTGCCCCAGGCTGGCACCACAGAGCTGGTGTGGGAACCCCCAGGTGCCACAGGAGCCCCCCGAGTGCCACAGCCCTCCAGCAGCCGGGCTGCCCTGGGGCAGCGTGTCTGGCTCCAGATAAGGAGGCACTGGGAGCTGCAGGGCTGTCCCCACCCTGTGTATCTGTAGAGCCACCCTGCAGGACACGTAGGATTGGGCCTGTTGTCCTGCCATGGGTTTGGGGGACATGGAGGGTCTGGAGGGCATGAAGGAGCCATTTTCCCCAGGGAGGGCAGTGCAGCAAAGCCCCTCATGCCAGCCCCACGCTGGCTGTCACTGGTCCTGCTTGCAGGGTGACCCTGAGCAGAACAGGTACCCCCAGAACCACCCTGCTGTCCCCAAGGGCAGGGAAGGGCGTGTGGGGCAGGGCATGGGGACATTACCTGCTGCCACCACCGTGGCTGCTGTGACACAGCACCTTCAGCACCCGTCATCCCATCTCCAGCCCCCGGGGTGCCCCTCTTTGGGGTGCCCCTGCAGCGGTCACCCCCTGGGGTAACACGGGCCATGCAGTGGGGCTCACTCGGTGCCTCCTGGCTCCACACTCACCCCTGTGGGAGCAGGACAAGGCTCTCCCACACAGAGGGCTGGGACACAGAGCCCATGGGGACACGGTGACCACGGGGAAGCCACGAGCTCCCAGGAGCCTTGGAGGAGCAGCGTGAGCCGGGATCTCCCTCCCCGCACCCCCTGTTCCCCCATCCCAGCGGGAACGCTCCCGGGCCAGCAGCCCCCAGCCAGCCCAAGGCACAGCTGGACACGCACGCAGGGGTGCTGGGGCGGGACAGACGGACGTGAGGGACGAGACAGAGCCCAGGCAGGAGGTGACAAGGGTTTATTATCTCACAGCAGCGGCGTGGCGGGCGCAGGCACATGCAGATAGAGCCCGGCCCGCCTGCCCGGCCAGCGCACGCCGGGGGCTGATAACGCCGCTCCCCCCGCCCCGGCGGCGGGGAGGGCACGGGGGGAGGCAGCACCCAGCACCCGCCGTGGGTCATTCCTGGCAAAGGGCTCCGCCAGGAGGGACCTGCAGCCGCCCTGTGGCACGGGCTGGGGGCACTGAGCTGTGAGTGCAGGACCCCCAAACGCCCCCGCTCCCAGCAGCGCCAGGCTGACTTCACACGCGGGTCTGGCAGTGCCAGCCACACTGAACACAGGCATCGAGACAGGCAGGGAAGGGGCACAGCCAGCACAGGGCTCTGGTGGCACTGTGGGGAGGACGGGCACACACGGGAACAATCTCTTTCACATTGTCACAAGGCAGCAAAGCCACTGGCCGTAAGAGGCAGGGGCAGGGGAGGCAGGGCAGCTGTACAGGCTGTGCTGGAGGAGCCTGTCCCCACCTCAGTGTCCTGCTGGTCCCCCACCACCTCTGACCACCACTCTGCTTGAGTAGTTGTGGGGTCAGAAAGTACCACAGCACCTGGGGACAGCAGCCACGGTGGCTTCACTGCCCTCACAGGGGATGGGTGGCTTTGGCACAGAGCTACTTTTTTGTATTGGCGGTGGTGAGATCTCACCAGGGCTGAGCTGGGCTCCCTCTGTCCCCTGGAGCTCTCCCTGCTTCAGATCCTATGAGGAAAATTCCCCAAGCATGGGAGAGGGCAGCACGCACTGCTAGTGCTGGATTGTCACCTTCCTGGGGGGCTGACTGCCACCCACCCCGCCTGGGCAGGGCTGCTGGCACTGTGGGGGCCCTGGGGGTGACACAGGGACAGGGAGAGCCAGCCACAGGGACAACTGTGGGCAGAGGCAGGGCTGGGACAGGGCCCAGGAGGGTCACGGAGAGACAGCAAGAAGCCCAGGGGAGGGAGGTCCTGGTTCTCTTCCTAAAACTCCCCATCCCAAGCCTCTGCTCCAAGTCCCAGGTGTTCACCCCAGGGCAGAGAACAGCAAGGCACCGGGACTGCAACACCAGACAAGCTGCCAGTCATAACTGGGGATGGGGTTGGCCTGAGACAACACAAAGTTAATTAGAAAATAAATCCTCTCTTAGCCTTGGAATAAAAAGAGCAGCAGACAGGACATGCATCTTTTCTGGCCCTACAAAATAAGGCACCAGTTACAAACGAAACTCAGATTGTCTTTGATATAAAAGGAATTCCCATGTGTAGAAGGCAGTTGATGTCTGAGTGCATAACAGGGAGTGATCTTCACTAGCTTTGGATTGGCCAACCTCATTTCTCAGCCTCGGTGGCTTTCTGGAACAGAGGAAGCTGCAGGAGGGGAAGAGAGAAGCTGTTAGGGCTGCAGGGGGAGGAGGCAGGGCACTGCCTGCACTACGTGGTGGTCAGGGCTGGGGAAGGAGAGGCTCCCTGGGAAGCTGAAAGCTTCCAGGCCAGTCCCTGTGCCCTAAGAGCAACTGGCATTGCCAGCTGCCAGTGCCCAACTCACCTTTGTGAGATCCACACCAGTGATGGCACGCACGGAGGTGGGGATCTCAGCCAGGAGACGGTTCACACCAGACATGGTGCTGCCGTTCTCTCCACTGAGGATAACGATCTCATCCACTTTGGAGAGGGGAGCAGACACTTTGGCAGCGATCTGGGGAAGCAGGGTGAGCAGAGAGTCAAGGAACTGCTCAGCAGCTCACTGAGAAAGGTCCCTACAGGGCCTTGCTGTGCCCCCAAGAGACCTGGCCCAGACTGGGAACTCCCCCAGCCCAGCTGGAGCAGGGGAAAACTGCCCCCTAGTCACCTCAGGCAGTGCATCCAGCACTAGAGACAGCTGGGCAGCTTCTCCGTACTTCTGGAGTGCTTCTGCTTTCAGCTTCAACCCCTCAGCCTCTGCCATCCCAATGGCCTCGATCACAAAAGCCTCGGCCTCCCCGATCTTGCGGATCTTTTCTGCCTCCGCCTGAGCAAGGAGGATTTGCTTCACCCTGGCAAGGGAAATGCAGCCCTGCAGCAGCCCGGATCCCTGCAGAGCCCAGGAGTGGGGCTCAGGGCAGCACTGTGCTCCCACCTGCCCAGCCCAGGGCTCACTCACTTCTCTCCCTCGGCGATCTGCTGGATGCGATAGGCTTCGGCCTCGGCCGGCTGCTTCACCGTGGCCATCAGCTCCTTCTCCATGCGGACCACCTCCTTCTGCTCCACCTCGATCTGCTTCTTGCGCTCCACCACCTCGATTTCGATCTCCTCCTGACGGATCTTCTGCTGCTCCCGGGCGCTCTGGAGCTCATAGGCCAGCTGGGCCTCTGCAGTCTTCACATGGGGAGAGGAGAAGAGGGGTTTGTGCCAGGAACTCCTGTACACAGACATAAGGACCCCAAACCAGACACGACTCCTGCTATTAAACCTTTTCCCAGTGGTGACATCTCAGTCCTCAGTGCTGCTCTTCCCACAGCACTTCAGCCCAACCAGCTCCAGGTTCAACCCTCCCCATCCTTTCCTCTTCTCCAAGTCCCACTGAATTGCTGCAAACAGGAGAGGAATCTTCTGCAAGGAGTACAATGACACACAGACCTGTGTTCTCCATCTCCAGCTCTCCTAACAGATACAGGAGGAGGAAGCTGACAAGTCCCAGAGCCACAAACACCATCACAGACCCTCCAGGGAACAGCAGTGGGCTGTGGGATACTCTCACCTTAATGTTGACCTCCTCAGTGAAGGCAGCTTTCTGCAACTCAAAAGCCCGTTTGGAATCTGCTATTTTGGTATCTGCCATGAACTTGACATCCAGCATTTCTTTCTTGCACTCTGCCTCCTGCAGAGAGGGAACAGGCAGCAGAGTTTCAGGGCGTGCAGTTGGAGCAGAGGAGGCTGCTCCAGGGAAGCCCAGCACATCTCTGGACTCACCCGAATGCCAGCATCCCGCTCGGCTTCCGCCACTCCAATGTCTGCATCCCTTTGGACAGCTGCAATCTGAGTCTTCCCCAGGGAGCTCAGGTAATCCACCTTATCATAGACATCCTGGGGAGGGGAGATAAGTCATAACCACTTCAAATGAGTGACTCCATCGTGCTCTCTTTCCCATTGAAGCTCAGTGCAGTCAGGCCAGGGTCAGAACACGTCATGTCAGCTGCTCCAAACAAACAGGGAGGGCAGGGAGAAGGCATCCGACATCTTCCCTCCCTCCCAGGAGGCTGGGTTAGCAGCCAGCTCTCTCCACGAGCCTGTGTACACAGGCAGCTACCCGGGTGCTCCTGGCCCAGCTGCCTGGATCCAGGACATGCTGTGGCGGCTGTCATGGAAACTCCCCGAGGGCTGGGCCAGGCTGTCAGCCCGAGCCTCCAGCTGCAGCAGGGGGGTCAGGGCCAGGCCCTCTCCTACTGCTCCTACAGCTCTGCCTGCAGTGCAGCGCCCAAAGTCTGGGAGTACCTTGATGGTGAAACTCAGGATCTCGATGCCCATGCGACCCACGTCGGGAGCTGCCACCTCCCGCACCAGCTTGGCAAACTGGTCTCTGTCCTGGTAGATCTGCTCCACTGTCAGGGTACCTGAAGAGGGGAGGAAGGTGAAGCCTTCACTTTATTTGGAATAGGTAACACACAAAAATGTGGGTCTAAGCTCAGCAACATCCTTGTTGTCCCTAATCTCTTCAGGCCTGGGCACAAGGGTGTAATCCTCTGCCACAGCAGTGGCAGCAACATCTCAGTCTCACAAGTGCAACCACCACCCACACGTGCTACCTGTGGCCCTTGGGGACTCAGACATCTCTCACTGCAGGCACTGAAAACTCATTTATCACAAGGCCCAGCCACACAGAGGGAGCTGCTGGAGGGCAGATGCCACCTCTGCACCTCGGCTGTGGCTGTGTGGTGGCAGCGATACTGGGAGCAGCCAGCTGAGAGGGGACAAAGCCACTCGAGATGGCTGCAGGGGATGAGCCCCTCCACACCTAGGATGGAGCGCAGGTGTCCCTCCAGCGTCTGCAGGACCACGTTCTTCACATCCTGCACGTTCTTCCCCAAGAACTGCTCACAGGCCACAGCCAGGAGCTCCTTCTCGGTCATTATCTTCACCTAGAGACAGGAGACAGAACCAGAGGGACTGAAGGTGCCTGTCCAGGAGGTGCAGGCACCCAGCAGCAGCAGCAGCAGCAGTACCACCACCAGGCTGCCAGGCCCCCGTGCTGGCTCCAGGGGACCATGCTGAGCTGTCACTGTGTGAGCCAGGCCACTGGACCAGCCAGAGAGCCCCTGCTCTCTGTGCTGCTGTCCAAACCCTGCCAGCAGCTCAGCAGTGGGGACAGAGCCTGGCCCTACCAGTCCCAGCTCACAGAAACCCTACAAAACCTCCTGAAACAGCACTTCAGCCACCACACCAACACCAGAGTCAGAAGAAAGCTGGGTATTACCATCCCTGGCCAAAACCCTTTTTGTTACCTTCCCCTTCCTCCTCTTTCACTAGAATTAATTTTTCTGACCCCAAAAAGGCAAAGAATGAGAAAGAGTGTGACATGGCCAAGGTGCAGCTTGGGAACAGGGGTTCCATTCAGTGTTCCTTGGAAGGAGAGATGAGACAATAAGGCCATGGTTTGTCTCCTGCCTGTAGCTGGGAGCTCCCAGGCATCCCTTGCAATGACCCCAATGTGTCAGGACTTGGCTGTTCTGCTCCACATGGTCAGTCTGGTGACAATCCCCAGAGCTGGGACACAGCCACCTCAGCAATGTTTTCACCTCCTTTACACCAGGGCCAGGTGTAAAAGCACCCCCATTCCAGCCAAGCCAGGGTCTTAGGATGGTCCTGCTGGTCACAGGGCTGCTTTTTAAAGGCAAAATGAATTACGAATCCCTGTGGGGTGTTTAGGCAGAGGAGATCTGTGCTCTACAGCACCCAGCTATGAGGAGCTGCAGCCCACCAAGACGAGCTCCTGGTGGCCCTGTCCAGTCTGAGGGCTCAGACAAAGGCTGGGCACAGGGACATTCTGTGCCTGGCAGCACCAGAGAAGGAGCAGGTCCATAGCAGCCACACATCCAGAGCTTTCTGGATCCTACAGCACCCTCTCATGGACACAGCTGGGCTGGGCAGTGCCTCCTGTCCCACAAGGAGCTGGTGGCACCCTGAGTCCTGCCTCAAGGGCCTTGGCTGGACCTGGTTCAGAGATTTCCAAAGCACAGGTGCTGTACAGGGGCCCTCCAAGGGTCCCCGTGCACACTGTTGAGAGATTCACACCCTACAGCCCTCACTCTGATACCTTCTAGCACTTCCAGCCGCAAAAGCAACACAACTCCTTCTTGAGAGTCTTGTCTGTCAGCCCACGCATGCAAAATGATCCCTCCAGAGCTGAACAGCAGCACCTGGTCTGGGCACTGCCAGAGAGCAGGACAGCTGGGATTGATTGTCATCTTCTGAGGGGACAGGAGGTGGACCATGCTAGACAGTGAGCTGGCCAAAACTCACCTGCCACAACCCTGCCCCTCGTAATGTAAAGAAACATCAACCCAGGCTGAGCCTATTTCCTACTGCTGCTTCCCAGACTGGGTCTCCCAGTCAAAATGTCAAACAGCCTCAGGCAAGCATGGCAATCCTCTTCCACATTGTCCCCAAAGCCTCTTGGGATCCTTTTGGGGTCAATTCCACAGTGGTTTCTTGTCCCTACATCCCAGGCCAGCAGTGTGCTCTTCCCACACAAGGGGGAGTCGGGAGAGCTGCTTTGGAGCTGCACCCAGGAGTGTGAGCCCTGCACGAGGCTCCTCTCACAGCAAACAGGAGATTTTTGCAAGTATCAAAAGCAATTAGACTCAGCAGTGACATTTATGTTGAGCATCTGCCAGCAATTCCACCTCTCCAAACAATCCCTACCCTTGGGAGCTGTGGAGAGGAAAGTGCACAGGGCAGGATGTTCATTAGGAGAATCCCTGTGGTACTTGGGAGCAAGGAATGATTCAGCCTCTGGACAAAGCCAGCCAGCCAGGGTGAGCCCTGGCCAGCCCACGGGAGCCTGGCTCTGCATGGAATACAGATCCCAACCTTCAAAGCAAAGGCTGGCACAAAAGAAGCCAGGGTTGAGCAATTTGTGCTCAGCGTGTTTTGCAGGGTTTCAGGCAGGGCACTGCGACACTCAAATGTCATTCCCATCAGAGGGAGAGCCCTCGGCTGGCAGGGAATCACAGAGCCTCCACCCAGCACTCCTGTGTGCAGGATCGATGCTGCTGCACCCTGCTCCAGCCAGCTGCACTCGCAGTGAGGGGTGAGCACAGAGAATCCAATTAGCTGGAGGCTCAGGAAAATGCTACAGAGGGGTACAGAGCCCACGGCCTAAGGCAGCAGCATCCCAGCACATCCCAGCATCCAGCCAACACGGGAAGGAGGCTACTGGTGGGCACTCATTACATCCCTTCTCAAGAAAAGAACACCACCCTTATGCACATTAAGTACTTCTATCATTGCAGCAAACACTTTAAAAGCTGTTCCTCTAAGAATAATTTGTTTGGGGTTTTTTTCCCTATTTTTTTGCTCAAGCCCTTAACAGAAAACATTCGCCTCAAAAAGCACTTCTGCAGAATTAAGGTAACCTGTGCCATGCACATCCCCAACAGCCTTGAGGCTGCTTTCTGCGTGGCAGTTCCTTGGATTTCAGCTTTAAAATTAACTGTCAGTGGAAAAAATGAACAGTGAGAAGAGAGAATAACATGAATGAGATGAACTTGGGTCTGCATTTTTAAATTAAGGCACCTGGTGATCCAGCCCTCTGCTACCAGACCATTTTGCAGGAAGGATTTCCCAAAACTAGGACAAAAGGGAATGCTGGCTTCAGAGAACACCAAATACAGAGGGAAAAGCCAACAGATTTAGGAAAAGAGTGTGAAGGGAGATGTGGGTGCACACATTTCTGCCAATCATGCAAAGACCACTGGGGTTATGTGGCACCTTAGCAGTTAAATGGATATAAAAAACTGGAAAGGAAGTGAAAGATGGATATAAAGTACTGAAAAATAGAAACCAAGGGTCCTGGTTTCTATTCAAGAGCTGGGTCCATGAGGGATTTGGGTCACTCAGCAGCTCCCCTTGGCTCCAGAGCTCCCCATAGGAATGTGGCAGCCACTTGTCCTGTGACCACACACCTGGACATACCTCGGACACACACTGACCACAGCCCTGTGTGCACTGAGAGCCACTCTCAGCTTGTACACCCAACTGCAGAATGAGCTGTCAGGAGCAATTTTCAATCACAGCATCCAGCTGCCTACTCGAGGAGCCAAATTCCCTCAAAAACTAACATTTCCCTCCCAGCATCCTCCCCAGGGCAGGACCTGGCCCCAAGGACAGACTGTACCAGGACAGCAGACCTCAGACTCCAAGAAGTGCAGGGTTTTGGTGTGCTGCCACAAGCAGCAAAAGCAGGTTCTCACATTTGAAAAAAGCTGTAGCGAATCAAAACCCAATTCCAGCCAAAAATTTTACACGCAGTTTTACTGCCTGGAGGGACTAAATTCTTTTTTTTTAAGCTTTAACTCACCATGAAGAATTACAAGGCCCACGTGGTAACAATAACAATCCAAAGGAATATAATGCTTGATACCATCCCAGGAGGTTATGGGTCAGTCCTGTGGGGTCACACAGCTCCAAGGGCAACCACAGCACATCAGCATTCCACAAACACATCAAGTCACCCCAACACACCTCATTTGCCACGTGGACAAATGAGACACCAGAAAAAAATGATGTTGGGGAGAGAAGGAGAAGTCACAACCCCCTTCACCACATGGAACATGCTGGAACGTGTTTGTACCAACAAGGACAATGTGGTTTGGTACAAAGATTTATTCCAGAGCAGTTGGCTTCTCTCCCTGGACAACAGCAACCTCTTAAGAGAGAAAACCAGATGTAAGTTAGAGACATGCATTCCTGAAATGATGTTTTGGAGTTACTGTACCTGTGCCACACCTGTGACAGTTATAGCTACCCCCTCCGCCGTCTCTACGTCCTCACACCTGGGCTGTAACGTCATTATCTCTAGGGAAATCCTGCCAAAAAACGTAAAATATTTGCACGTTTCCAGGTTACACACACTCAGCTCTTCCCTTTGCATCTCCTGCATCAGGCTACCTGCTGCACTCATCACAGGTAATGCAAAGCAGGCACAGACTGCAGCCAAGGGACCACATCTGTGACTGGAGACAGACAAGGCATTGTGGCCAAGAAATAGATTTTCACATAATGCTTGAAGGTAATTTATCAGCAAAAGGCTGGAATCCAGGCTGGAAATTATCCTGTGGCCCTTTCCCTCCTTCTGGGTTAGTGAGGAGCCAGAAGCTGCAGCATTGGGACCCCAAAGGGCCCTCTGTCAGAGGCTCATGGTGCCACGCTGCCCAATGCCATGGCAGCACGGGGTGGTGTCACTGGTTTAAAAGCACAGCACAGAACTGGGATGCTCCCACCCACCTCACACGAGCGCTGGTGCTTGGCAGAACCTGACACTGATGCTGAAGAAGCCTTGGGTTAGCCCTACCACAGACCTGCCCCCTGACCTCGTTCACCTCTCCCTCTATTTTTCCAGTGTCCTGTGACCCAAAGATGGAAACGAGTTTTTGGTTCTTTATAGCCACGCCCGTAGAGTATCAGGCACCCAGGAACAGATCCTGCAGCTCCAGAGCTTTCTCAATCACCCCAGGTGAGGTACTTTGGTCAGTCCCAGAAATCTGCAGGTCACAATTTGGTAAAACAAGGGATATCTTTGGCTGTGGCAGGTTCTGTTCCAGGAAGCCAAGCCTGGCTCCCATGTGAGCCATAACGAGCCAGAAAGATGCTGGGAGTCAGGACAGGGAGCCACGGGGCAGAGAGTTTGTGTCAGTGAACATCAGGTCAAACATCTGAACCATGAAGGGGCTGCCCTGGGCTGCTGCATGCATGCTGGGTTGCTCCAGGATTGGCTGGAAGTGCTGAAACCTATCCCTGCAAGTTCATGCCTGCCTTGGCCACTGTCCTAATTAAACTGGCACGCAAACTGGGAGCTGATAAAACACATCCCACTGTCCAGGACATGCACAGGCATTTTTTGCCATGTGTTCACAGCTTTAATCAGAGGCTGCAGGATTTCAGCCTTGTGAAGGCCTAATCTAGACTTGAAATTTAATTTCCAAACTGTGCTGCTTCTTAGTTCTGCTCACAGGGATATTTGGTCATTACTGGTTCATAATGCCAGTCCTGTGTGCTGCAACTCATCTGAGGTCTCTGTGCTGTATTTTTAAAGGTGACAACATCCAAAATGGGCAGTGTCTCCATTTGGAGGAAGAAGGGCTTAGTTGGAATCCACAGCCAACACTGCAGAGCCAGGCACAGTTGCAATTTAGAAATGGCATGAAACCTGCCTTCCCACCTGTCCCAAATCCTGTACAGAATCCAACCTGGCTTCTCTGTGCCTCCACACAAAAGCAGATGTCCTTCTGCTCCTCCCCAAGCCCACAATGGAGACAGTGCTGACAAGGAAAGGGTTACAGCAGGAGCAAATATTAGGTACAGCAATGCTGAATTTGGAATTTGCCGGGAATGTACCTGCCTGCATTACCTATTAACTGGGGAGTGCCACAGGGCAAGTGCTGGAGATGGGGAAGAAGAAGAGAGTATGGAGATTTCAGCTGTCCTGTTAGAAAACCATTAGTTTTTATGTTATCCTGCTGCTGCTGCTGCTGCTGCTGCTCAAAACAGAGGGATAAACAGTCAGACAGTGTGTTAGGAAGCTGGTGGATTATTACCTGTGCAACCCCTGTTACGTACAGTGGGACCCCCTCCGACGTCTCAACATTCTCGCAGCGACAGAGGATGGTCAAAACCTCCAAAGACACTCTGAGCAGGGAGGAGCAAGGGTAGGACAGCAAATACACACAGCAGTTACCAGAGAGTAAGACACTCATTGCAAAGGACAGATGAGACGTTCAGGGTTTCAGCCTTTCCCTGTTCAGTTTGCCTTTCTCCCACTGCCCGCTCCCAGGGCTCCATAATCAGCTTCCCTGGTCATGGGAGGGAGTTTACAGCATCCAGCAGTTTCTTTTAATGAGGATAAACAGGCTGGGGGCTCGTCCCCACCCTGCACATGAAACTGTGCCAGCCTGGTGTCAGCTGGAGTTCTCTGCTGAAGTAATCTTTGCACACAGAAAAATTCCTTTTGGTAGTAATTTAGATGCTTCTGTGTCAGTATTTAAGAGAGGACAGATAAATGAAAACACCAAGGAGCTGGCTACCCACCCCTGGCTAAGGCATTGAGGAGAGAAGCTCCTTCCAAGTGCTGTCCTGGGAGGCTGAATTAACACCATTTGGCTTCCCCAGAGGCATATTAGACCACACTGTCTCTCTCACTGCTTTTACTTCTGACCCCTAAACAGGGACAGCATTTTTTCCCCTTGTTTTTCCCCAGTGCTCAAGGTTGCAGCAGGATAAGTGCCCAGCACCCTGCCAGTTCTAACTGTTCCTTTTGTTCCCAGGTTAATGCTACCTGGCGGGATGCCGCTGACAGCAACACAATTGCTCCTGTCTCTCTTGCTCGCAGCACTGGCAGTTCCAGAAAAAATGTCCTAATTTCAGAGAAGGAAATCTGTCTCACTCTTCATGTTAATGCAGTGGGCTCCATCTGGGGCACAGCTTAAAGGCATTTGAGAAAGGAGAATTAAGCCCCACATCTCACGGCATGAAATGGTATGGATTTTAAAGTAGAAGATTTGTTTGGATGCTGGAATTCCTGTCAAGAGCCCCATTTGCTAAATAATGCCCACACCTCTATCCTATAACAGCTCGTTCCTGGCAATCCAGTTCTTGGCCCTGGATTCAGCCTATCCTTAACTTAATAAATCAGCCTCCCAAATGTATCTGATGTTGTGCACTGGGCAGGTCAAGGTCCTGCACTGCTCTTTGTGCTTCTCACAGAAGAAGAAGAGAAGCAGGAACCATTTGTTCAATTAACAGTTCTCTCGGCAAGATATCTCAGAAATTTGGGAATTTGTCTGGATCAAATGTAGCCCTTAAACACTGAGCCCACTAGCTGGGCTTTTCCTTCCTCTCCCACCTCCTATCATGTGCAGAGTGAAGGCAGCCACATGCTCACTTTGCTGGTGACAACACACGGAAAAGAGGTTGGAAGAGGCTGTAAGGGTTAACTACAAGCTCTGGCCATCACTTAGTGTGAAACTCAAAAGCCACATCTTTATCCTTTTCCCTGTTATTTTTTTTCACAGACAGAGGACTGTATCAGTTAGCATGAGGGATGAACTGGGAGGGAGCATTCCTACAGATCCTAGAGACAAAGAGCTGTATTAGCAGGACAGCAGCACTACCACAGCATGTCAGCTCAGAGACCAGACAAGCAGCAGCAAGCAAAGTCCACGGCTGAGGAAAGGGAGAGAAAGGAAATCCCGTGGTGTTAAATCAGAACAGTCTGCTCCCAAGGTGACAGCAGTCAGCAGATCTTTACAAAGGAGGACTTGAGGAGCAGAGGGGGGCACTGGTGCACTGCAGGCCAC
Organism: Prinia subflava; assembly: GCF_021018805.1. Classification (NCBI taxonomy): domain Eukaryota; kingdom Metazoa; phylum Chordata; class Aves; order Passeriformes; family Cisticolidae; genus Prinia; species Prinia subflava. Next base: position 7,059,326 of record NC_086254.1, read on the forward strand.
GAACTGGTTTGTTACTGGGTGAGGGGTTGAGCCATACTGGGCAGAGCTTGGCTCCTCTTGTGGACACAGAGGCGGTTTGAAAAGCACTCCAGCTGAAAGCATGTGATTTCTTTTTTTGTGTGTGTCTTTTGCACTGTGGCACCCAGCTGTCCCCATGCCAACAGCCAGCAAAGAACTCCTGATGCTCATCCCTGGTTTCAAACACAGTGTCTGATCCAGTGTTCCTAAAGATACTGCTGACAGCCCCACTGGGATGATTTTGCCAAATTCCTACTCCAAAAGCCCACGGATAACAGGGGTCTCCTTACCTTTGGGTGTCAGTAATGCACCACCAGGCCCAGGCCCAGCCTCCATACACATATTGCTTCTCATCAGAGCCACAGCAGCCACCTGCAGCACAGCAGAGAGCACAGAGACACCAGGATTACAGACATGCACGTGCTCTTGGACAGGGAATAACTTAAAAGCAGAGGAGTTCATACTCTTCCTCCTCCTCATGGGCTTCACATGGCAGTTTTCGCAAGGCAAAATTTTTGGGAATTGTCTTATAAAGCTGGAAAATAGTATTTGTACAATTCATTATGACCAACAGTAACACACAGAAAAGGATTGTATCTCAAAAAATGGCTTTATTTTAGTTTTAAGCCCTTTTAGCAACCAGAATCAATATAAGCACCTTCAACAGTGATGTTAACTGTTATGGAAAGCCACATAAGAAATCCACCTCCTTTCCCTCACACTATCCTTAAATTCCCACAGAAGCTCTCAAGTCAGCACTGGAAGAAGGAAGAACCCTTGAGCTCCCAAAAAATACCTCCTAGTTCTGGCTTGTGCAAGTAGCACAGTGTCTGACACTTTGATGGTCCATCTCAGAGTTGGATGTGCCCAAGATTCAGGCAGCCTCCAGAACTCTTCTGACACATTTAGGATTTGATCCCAGTGAAGTGGAAGGTGCTGTCTGGATTTTCATTTTCTGGATTTGATTTAAGGAACAAGACACCTGCTGCCTTTCAAGAGAGCACCCTGCCAGTGCTCAGCCCCAGGATTCATGGCTGGGAAGGGAGGAACTGTGCAGCTCCCTGGCTCGGACTGGGGCTGGGAGCTGCTGACTCTCAGGCAGATGGAGCCAGAATTCCCTCCCTCAGCTGCTCTCCATAATCGCTCTTACTACAGCAGTGCCCGAGGGCCTCAGCAAGGCGAGTGCTGTACAAACACAGCAACAGACAATTCCAGCCCTGCAGGATGGATCTATGCAGGCAAGACAGAGCCAGCGCAGAGGAAGAGCAGGACTACAGAAAACAGGGTGGCTTTGGGAGCTTTGGGCTGTGGGAGGGGAAAAGGAGAAGGATGAAGCCAGAGAAATGACCAGTATTGTTTGCTACTATAGGTCACAATGAAGAAGCAGAAATAGAAGCAGAAGCAGCACACATCCAGGCCAGTGTGCCTGCACGGCCCTCTGACCACAGGAGGGACTCTGTCCTCCTTGTTCTCCTCTTCTTGCTCCTCCTCTTCCTCCAATCCCCCAGCATTTAGCCATCTTCTGCCTACTTCCACACACTGCCTGCTTTGCTGGCTTCCATGGTTGACAAGCCAGCAGACCTGCCACATCTGCAATCCTTCATTTCAAATGGGGAAAGGCTTTACACACTTTTTCAGATCTCCTGTGCTGCACAGCCTAGAGGAATATTCTCCTGTCACCTCTGAGCCAGCCTTTGGATAGCTTTCTCCCGCCAGGCAAGCTGATGATACAATATCCTGCAGTAACCACAATGCCTTAAACATTTCTTGGAGGGCGTCAGCCCGGTTAGCTCAGCCTTTCAGCCAGGCCCTTGTTTTCCAAGAACAGGAAGGGAGGTGTTCCTGGCACTCAGGAAAAGCAGCACCACATGGAAAGGTATTTTATTTCCCAGGGTCTATGTGGTCTTTACTGAACTTCTGTTAATTTTTTCTTAATAATATCCTGAGAAAGCTCTTCACTCTAAACCCACCATTGTTACAGGAAAGTGCCTCTCCACACAGATGTTCCTCTTCTTCTGTAGGAAATGCAAGGAAATACCTTATTTAGTATCACACACAAAACCAGCTCCACACTTGCTTCCCAGTGCTACACAATACAGCTGCAGAGCACAGTCTACTGAGCTAGATTATATGTCAAAAACTGTTCAGAGCCTAAAAAAACAGGGAAAACGAACACATTAAGGAGGAGTGGGATGCCAGCCAGTTGCTTTCACACATGCTGGACGTCTGAGCGCAGCAGAGCTCCGTCCTGGTAAGGCTGAGGAGCTGAGGGCTCATTTTCCATGGCAGTCCTGCCGCCTCTTTCTCAATTCTCAGGCAGCAAGTGAAAAAGGAACCAACAAAGCAAAATCTTTGCAAGGCTAAAGAATAAACCCTCTTGCACAATGAGATTTGGCAGAGAAATTGCCTTTTCCAGCTATAATACGCCCACTGTTCCAGCAGACTGGGTCTCACAGTCGTTTCCACAAACATCCACCGTGTCTCTTCCGGGGCAGTGTGCAGGGCCACAAATGGAGAATTCATAGCCAGGGAGCTGCCAGCCAGCTTGGCCTCCTCCCAATGAAGGGGTCCCATGTTCAAGCAAGAATTCCCAGAGCCAGGAGAAAGTACGTTGTCAGTTTGTTTGGGGTTTTTTTTTATTATGAAATAAGATTAATCGCTTGGGAGTCGGTAGATAAAAGGAGCTCTCAGCAGATGCAGGAAGTGAGCAAGGAAGAACGTGAGCCTCAATAGTTGTGGGGACACAGGGCTCAAAACATCAAAGCTGGGATGATCTGAAGAAGCTCTGTGTTGTTTGCTCTCCCAGGTAACTCGGGCACTGAGGTACCTCTCTGGCAGGAAGTGGTGAAATCAGGTCATGGTAAACAGGCTGCTGAGTACAGACAGACCAGGAAAAAGTTGATAATTGAAAACAGTTACTGACAAAAGATAATGCAGAGATAGAGGAAGGCAAAAGCAGGGCCCAGACTGAAGCCAGTGTGTGGTTCTCAGGCCTCGCTGTGTGTATAGATTAGGCTTTGTTCACATGCAGAAATAGGACAAGGTTAACAAAAATTAATTTAAAAAGATGCAGAGTTCTGAGTTGAATCCATAAAAGCCTCTGATGGTCACTGCAGCAGATGAAAGCATATTACACTGCCTACCTTGTTCTGGATGTAATCTGTATGAACATGACTTAATGAGTAACAGTGCTATAGAATGAGTTTAAAAACATCTTTAATAACTCATCTCATAAACAGCAACTCAGGGAAGACAAACAACAACAAAGCTACACAACAGAATCACTGAGATACTACCCCAAAACTCCTTTTGGAAACCAAAAAAAAAAAAAAAGGTCTGAGGCTACTGTCCACCTCCTCCTAACAGGCTTTCCAAAGAGTAGTTTGCAAGTTCTGGAGATTTAACAAGCACATGACCAGGGAAACCTTGAGCTGGAAAAGGTGAAGAAGCACCTCCTGGGAAGGAAAGCTCCCAGATGAGCAGCGTAAGCACCCTTTTGAGCACTCACAACTTGAGACCAGCTGCAACGCTGCACACTCAGCAACTCCTGAGCACCACAAGCAGTGAGAAACCAAGTGTGGGGAAAGAGGTTTGGCTTGCCTAAATGACAAACCTAAATCTGCAGGAGCACTCAGTTAAACCTGGCAGATGATCATCAGTGCCAGTGCAAGTTTCCTGCATGGCTTGCCTGGTGCAAAAGGTGGAACACCCAAACCACAACCCTGGAAAAGTTTGAACTGAATGAATTGTATGCACATAGGGCAAAACCTCATGAGACCTGAAGCTGCCTGCTCCTTCCCACAAACTCCTATTTCTTTTGAGCCTGAAGAATTGGAATTACACCACCAGTGTGGGGTTCAGGTGGCTCTTGCTGCCCACCACATCTTTCCTCAGGACACAGCCTGGACCTTCTTGTTCCATTTTCATGCAATAGACTCTTCTCAGCTAAATGTAACTTCTACATTTCTCCTTCCTGAACTGCACTGGATTTTGTTGAGCCCATTGGGTCAATCTCCAGAGTTTGTTTTGATCCTGATCCAGCTCTTCAAAGCTCTCAAACCCATTCCCAGCTCAGTCTGCAAATTCAATAAGCACATTCTTGATTCCATTATCCAAGCCAAAACAAGGAACTTACTTGATAAATTCTTTCAGTGAACAGTGAGTTACTGTCAAGTTCCTTGGCAATGGTCTTCCAGGCAGTTTCATATTAATTTCACAATACCTAAGAAACCAGTTCCTTCTTGACTGTGGACTGTAGAAAGGCTTAAAGAGCCTCAAAAAAATCCTTATTTCAGGCTTTCATCTTAGAAAAGTAACATGAAAATAGCACACGAGCAATTCTTGAAGGTGTAAGAGGGATACAGTAACAGGACGGAAGAGCTTAGAACAGCCCTGGAAGGGTTTCATACCCCGGACTGCTGGCATGCAGCAGCAAATTGCAATACAAAACTAGAATTAACTGCTAGCTCTTCTTTTATTTCAACAGGAGCCTCAAAGCGTGTTGCACCAAAGTCAAATTTGAGGAGCTGGGATGGAGCATATGTCTCAAGCTGACTTCTGCTCACCTGAGGAGGAATCAAATTAGCCAGACATGGCAAACACCTCTACTTGTCTTCTTCTAGGTGCTACAGGCAACATACTTGTCTCAATAATCTCCTTGGAGATAAACTTGGGTCAGCTGGGTGGCACTTCCCTGATTTCTTTCCTCCTTTCACTCCCTAAACGTTTGCTGAAGTAGCAGTTTGTTTTGTTACAGGAACAGAGAGGGCTGTGCCCACTTCCCCAGGTCATGTTTCTCCAGGTGTTCCCCTCAGAGCTCCTCCTCTACAGCCAGCCAAAAGGAAAATGCCCCAAATGCAGAAATTTGGGCAGCACTGTTTAGGAATTGTTAGATGAACATGGCCACTATAAACACAGATTTCCTGATTGTGACACTGTAGAAACATTATAGCGCTGTATTTCAAAATCAGCAGACACAAAAGCTACATTTAATCAGATTGTAATGCAAACCCAGCTTTTCACAGCCTGTTTGGCTGGTGGGAACATTCAGATACCAGGATGAACAGGTACTTTGTGTATCTGCCTAAAAACTCCACCAGCTCCAGTTGTGCTCAGTGGGCTCAGTGATGTGCCAGGCTCCTGCCAAAGCCTCCTCAGACCTTGCACCAAGGGAGTCTCCCAGAAAAGTCAGACCCACATTTTGGGGAGGCTCAAGGCTCTGTGGGTATCCTTACAAATCCTGGGCTCCACAGTTCACTGATGGATCAATCAGTTTCTTAGAAGGAGGTCGATGTTGCTCAGCAGGGGAAGGACGGCGGTGCCAAGAGTGCTGAGCTGTGCCTGGGAAGCAACTTCCCAAATAAGGCTACAAAGCTCCACGTTCCCAAGGCACAGCTGGCTGCTTCTTGAGCCCTGGAGGAACTCGAGTGTCTCACAAAAAGTGAAAAGAAAGAACAACCTTCCCCAGAAAAACCCACATGCCAGGGGAGGCCCAGGACTAAAGGCCAAGGGGCACAGGCTGAGTAAAGAAAATAAAGAAAACCCTCCCAACAAAGTGAAGTTTTTCAAATAAGTACCACATGACAGTTCAAGAGTGCAAGCCAAAAGCATGCCTCTAATAATATTTGGTTTATTTAAATTAATTTAACTAAAGTTTATTTAATATTATTTTGGCTTATTGGTAATTATTATTAGTTTCTCCTTCCCTTCCCCTCCCCTCTCTCCCTAAAACTGACTTGGTATTGCACAAATCAATGCTGGCCCACAGGGTCCTCCCTGTTTTTCCTGGGAGGAACATGGCTCAAGTTCCTGGAATTTTAACAGCTTGTAGCTACACCCTCTCACTAATGCCCTGGCACACGGGCACAGGGGAGCTGCAGGGCTCCCAGTTGGTGCCCTCAGGATTCAGCAAGTATCTGCAGACTACACTGGGCAGCAGCTGAAGAAAACCAGTCTGCTGGCAGCTCCAAACCCTGTCCCAGCTGGCAGAACCCGGAGTGATCTCTGCTCCCTTCCTAAAACGCAGCTGCACTTCGAGGAGTGCCCTGGGCTCGCCGTCCCTGACTGTGGAAAAGCACCACATCTGGAACTGCAAGCAGATGCCACAAATTCCTGCTGGCTCATCCTGGAAGCTGTGTTTTGTAAACTGCAGAGCTGAACAGAAGCAAACCCAAGCTCTGAGACTAAAGGGCATCCCAGCAGATCTGAAGCACAGCTTCCCAGTCTTCCCATGAATGTGGCATTTCACCAAGCAGTGACAGTTTTGACAGGAGTCCCTTTGGAGGGAAGCACAGCATCAGCTCTGGATCCCACTGGGAACTGCAGATCAGGAAAACTGCAAGGAATACTGCTGCTCTGGGCAGCTGCTGGGTGGGATTTGTGACTCTGTAGAAGCCACCACTAGAGTGGGCATATTTGTTTCCAGAACTGCAGCCGGCTCCTGGCATCTCCTCAAGAATTCCCATAACAGGTCTGTCATCCAAGAGAGATGAACTGATAACAGATCTGCCACAGCTTGCTGGAGGCTTTGGCTCCAAAACCACAATAACAGGCGTGGCAGAGCTGTGACTTGAGGCACATCCCTGATGTTCACATGCATTTTCTACCAGTGCTCTTTACCTTGCAGCTGGCCTCCGCCTGCCACAGAGTGAAGCTCCCAGCCCTTGCATCACCCAACAATAATTAATTCACCTAACAATAACGAATTAATAATAATCCTGTCCACACAAAGCCTGGTCCATGCCAAAGCACAGCCTGGAGCTTCAGCAGCATTGAAGCAGCTACAGGTTGAATCAGACATGGGCTATTTCACTGCTGGTTTGTTTAACCCCACATGTCCAGTGGGCATTCCACCTGCACCCAGTCCCGGTCCAGGTGATGTGCTGGTGAGGAAGCTGCAGCAGGTGTGATGGATGAAGTCGGGCACTGCTGGTGAGGAAGCTGCACCAGGATGTGATGGATGAATTCAGGCACTGCAGGGACAAGCCTGCAGCGCTCTGCCCCAGGGGGATGTTCACATCCAGCTCCCCTTCCCTGGCAAATCCAGCCTGTTCCTGGGAACAGGACGGCTTCCTGGCAATCCCAGCCAAAGCCCGTTGGCGGGGGCACAGAGCTTTGCTGGTGCCACTGCCTGACATCACCTGAAATCAGCAGCATCGGAGGCGCTGCTGCTGTCGCCGGACCTCGCCCACCGCCCTGCGGACCCACCCCGGAGCCTCAGTGCCATTACAGCATCTCCCATCTCCCTATCTATTCCCAAATCACTCAGGGCCCTACTATGACAGGAATCCCTCCTAGAATCCCTCGGAGTGCCCTCACAGCCAGGACCCCTCAACTCCTCCCTCCTTGCACACCCCATCACAGAGACCCCCCAGCTCCCACAGGTTGTCTCCATGAGTGTCCCCCTGACAGGGACTCCCCAAGCCCCTCAGAGTCCCCTCGCAGCCAGGACTCTCCCATTTCCCTTTCCCAGGAGGCTCCATTACAGAAACACGCCCGCCCCCCGCAGCTCCCTCAGGGCCCCCCAGTGATCGAGACCCCTCAAATCGCTGAGAACCAAATCTCAGCCCCAAAGCCCCCTCCTAGCACACCGCATTAGAGACCTGCCCTCCCAACCCTCAGGGCCCTCCATGACAGGGATTCCCCAAACCCCTGACAGTCCCCTCACAGCCAAGACCCCCAGCTCCCTCAGGGTGCCCTCCGTGTCACCCCACAGCCCCTCTGTCCCGGCCGTACCTGACACCACCAGCGCCTCGTTGGGCCCCACCGTGTGGCAGTTCCCCATGACGGCCCCGCCGCCGCCCGCCCCCACAACCCCCCGCGCCTCTCGCGGCGGGGGCGCGGCCCGCGGGCGCCGCCATCTTGGGGAGGTCGGTGCCGCACCCCGGGGGCGGGGCCGGGCCGTGGGCGCCGCCATGTTGGGCGCCGCGTGCGCGGGTAACATGGGGAGCGTGCGCAGGCGCGGTGTGGGCGGGTGTGCAAGGGAGGGACGCGAGTGTGCAAGGGAGTGCGTGTGACACCGCATGGGCGTGCAAGGGACGTGTGTGGGAGACACTGCACGGGTGTGCAAGGCAGGGCGCGTGTCCTGCAGTGTGTGTATGCAGAGCCACACACATCCCCTTGCACACTCATTCACCATCGCCCTCCCAGCTCTGCCGCACGGTCAGGGTGTGGTGGGCGTGCAAGGGCCGGTGCCCCTTGCTCGCCCCCATTCCACACCCACACAGGACCGCCTCTCATCACTGCCATCATCTTTATTGTGCTGTGGGAGCAGCAGGGCCCTCCCGATGTCCCTCCCGATGTCCCTCCCGATGTCCCTCCCGGTGTCCCCCCGCCGTCCCCCACCCCACCAGGCGCTCGCTGCCCTCCCAGAGTGCCCGTGCGAGGCGGTCATCGCGCCCCGCCGGCCACGGCAGCCGGGGCCCGCAGTCGGTGAAGTAGCGGCCGCTGAGGGGCTCGAGGCCGTCCTGCGTGGCACAGTCCAGCACCACCTGCGCGCCCTCGGACGCATCCAGGAACAGCAGCCAGGCCAGCGGCAGCAGCAGCGGCTTCAGCCACAGCGGCGCGTGCCGGAACAGCGAAGTGTTGACGAACCCTGTGGGAGATTGGCACGTGTGGGGCGTCGCCCATGGAGTGTCCCTCTGTGTGTCCCAGTGGATGGGCACATAAGGGAGATGGCCAGGTTGGCCTTGGCATGGGCAGCACGGCTGTGATTGTCCCCAGGCACTGCCACCCTTGTCATGGGTGTGCCCCGTGCCAGGACAGGTGCAAAGGGAGAGGCTGTGCAAAGGGACACATGAAAAAGGACACACTGTATAAAGATGTATGTTGTGCAGAGTCACTGTAAAAGGAACACACAGTATCAAGAAACAGAGTGCAAGGGCCATGCCAAGAGTAAGGGACACAACATGAAAAGACACTGCACAGGAGCACAAGCAAAGGGACACACCAATAAAGGGGGACACACAAAGGACAGCACCATGCAAGGGAGAGATGCAGGAATTCCCTGTGAAAAGGCTGCAGAGCAGGAGACCAACCCCCACAGACGGACACAAGGGTGTGCAGCTCAGACACCAAGGCTGGGCCGGGTCCTACCTGGGTGCACGGCGTAGCAGGTGACCTGTGTGCCCTGCTCGCGCGTGGCCAGCTCGCGGGCGTGCAGCACGTTGGCCAGTTTGCTGTCACAGTAGTCCTGGAAGGTGGAGAACAGCCCCGAGGGCGGCCGGCCCAGGCACTCGGGGCGCAGGCGGCCAGCACAGTGGGCACTGGAGGCCACGATCACCACCCGGCTGGGAGCGCAGCTCCGCAGCCGCTCCAGCAGCAGCTGGGTCAGCAGGAAATGGCCCAGGTGGTTCACCTGGAAAGGGAGGCTGAAGCCATCCTCTGTCGTGCCCCCGGCGCTCACCCCTGCGGAGTGAGGAGCCAATGGCAGCTTGTGGTGGTGCCCCGGGGGTGCAGAGGGGATGTGGGGTCCCAGCACTCACCCGCGTTGTTGATGAGAAGGTGCAGCTGGGGTTCCTGGCGCAGGAAGGTGCTGGCAAAGGCTCTCACTGAGCGCAGGCTGGCCAGGTCCAGATGCATGAACTGCACCTGGTTGTTCCCTGTCTCCTGTGGGCACAGCGGGGACTGGGGTAGGGCCGGGGGCTGGCCCAGGGGTGTGCCCTGCCCTGGGTGGGGGCTGGAGCCAGCCAGGAGCAGGGGGATGTTCTGGGGACTGGATCTGGCCCAAGGGTTACAGTGTGCTGGGACCCCCCAGCATGGGAGGCTACAGCCACCCCCGTGGTACAGTGTGCCCCACCTTGGAGTGTCACAGGGGATGTCTGAGGGGTTCTTCCTGGGGTGTGCCATGGGGTACCTGGATGTACCCATGGGGGTGTTTTGGGAGTTAATCATGTCATGGTTAGAGATGTCCTGTTGTGTGTCTTGGGTGTTGCCCTGGGGGTGTTTTATGGGCATCCCTGGGCTGCTGAGGGGGTGCCATGGCAGCATCCTCAGGGTGCCCATGGAGGTATTTGGGGGCGTTCATGTGATATCCAAGGATGTCCCACAGGGGTACATTGAGGGTATCCCAGGCGTGTCCCGGAGTTGCCCACTGGGTGTCAGGGGTGCCCTGGGGCTGCCACAGGGTTTGGGGACGTCCCATGGGTGGGAATGCCAGGATTCCCGGGGGTGCCGGCGCTCACCCTGCGGATGCGGCTGGCGGCGGCCTCTCCCCGCCGGGCGCTGCGGGTCGCCAGGATAACGCGGGCCCCGCACCGGGCGAGCTCCAGCGCCGTGGCCGCGCCGATGCCGCTGCTTCCCCCTGCGGAGCGGAGCGCGGCGGTGAACGGGAGCAAGGGCCGCAGCGGGGCCGGTCCCGGCTCCCTGCCGGTCTCTGCCGGCGCTCACCGGTGACGATGGCGGTGCGGCCGCGCAACTCGGGGCGGTCGCGGGGCCGCGGGGCGCTGTGCAGCCCGTACCGGAGCAGCGTGTACACCGCCACCAGCAGCCCCAGCACCAGCAGCGCCCACCCCATCCCGCCTTCGCCGCCGTTCCGGGCAGCCCCGGCCCGGCCCGCCCCATCGGGGCCGCCCCGCCCCGCTCCCGCCTCCCCGCCCCGGCGGGATGGACCGACGGGCGGACGGGGCAAGGTCTGCGCGGCTCCAGGCGACGGGAGAGCGGGATTCGTGGCGCCGGTGGGAACAGGGACAGAGAGAGGGTGAGTACGACCCAGCGCTGCGCCCATCAATACCCCGGGACAGCGGTCCTGCCCCGAAGGGTGGGAGATCAGAATCTCGGGATGGTTCCGGGGGGAATGGACCACCGGAGGTCATCTAGTCCAGCCCCCCTACTCAAGCAGCGTCCTCTAGAGTACTGAGAACTGTGCCTGGATAGCTGAATATCTCCAGGGTTAGGCAATCTGCCACTTTCGGATCAGCCTGTTCCAGTGCATCCTCCTCATGTTCAGGTGTAACTTCCTGTGGTCCTGTTTCTGCTCTTGCCTCTTGTTCTATTGCTCAGCACCTCTGAGAAGAGCCTGGCTCCATCCCATCTGCTGACACACTCCTTCACATCGATGTATTTGAGAATAAGACCTCCTCAATCTGCTCCTCTGCAGGCTAAACAGTGCAGCTCCCTCAGCTTTCCCTCATAAATGAGGGGTGCCAGTCCCCTGATCTTCCAGGACACTTTCAGGCAATGTCTCTCCTGTCCTGAGGAGCCCAGAACTGGATGTGCCCCATCTCCGGAAATATTTGAGGTGAGGTTGGGCCACATTGAGTTCAAGATGTCCCAGCTCATTGCAGTGGTTGGACTCGATGACCTTTAAGAGTGTCTCCTACCTCAACCAATTCCATGATTCAATCACCTTCCAGTCCTCACCCTCTTCCCACCAGAATCCTCCCAGATCCCAGTCCTTCCATCCCACCCCAGCCCTGACCCTCAGCTCAGGCTCCTCTGCATTCAGACACTCTGGGGAAGCTCCAGGTTGTGGTGACACAAGTGAAGACAGACAATCGAGAAAACAGAATGTGAAGTATTTTTTTTTTATATACAGAATACAGGAAAGTTTCTGTAAAGTCTAAAACGTTACAATTACTATGTACAGTGGAACTAGCTGTTCTGCTGCGGGGAGGTGGCAGAGAAACAAAAGAGACAGACAGGTTACGACAAAGGATCTGCTACAATAGACAATTTGAGGAACGTCATACCACATGTAGCACTGTACACAGCTTTAAAACATTGAAAAATGCCATCACTGATGTATTTACACAGAATCCAACACTTTTCCTTATTTGAAATAAAAAATAGGATGGACACCAGGAAAAGAACTCATTTCTCACTGCCCATAATACACAGTAGCTACTTGTAGTGCAACCATAGCAGGGAGGGATGGGAAAAATAACTGTGGGAAGAAGAGCGCTTCTTTACATTAAATAAAACAATGATATTGTATAGATTTGCTGTATGAAAACTGTATTTCTCTTTTAATATAAAACTATTGTCACTGGCACAAAATAGAACAAGTTTCTGATTATTTTACAACTGCATGGGAACTATCTGTCAGAGAGAGTCCTCGAGTCAGACAGCGGTCACCCCTCGCTCTGACACGTCCTGCTCTCACTGCAGTTTTCCTTTTAAAATGAAATGTATAGTACAAATATATGTGCAAATGCCCCTAAAACTTGAGCAAAAAAGAAAAATTAAAAAAAGTTAAACGTTCTTCATTTCATGCAAACGGCGTGTGAACAGTCTCTGGGCCGACACAAAAATCCCACCTCGGTTTGTACATTTTTGCATTGTAAAGAGTCTGAGGGCGTTTTCCTTACTCCAAAAAGCTCTCTTCCTAAAAATTCCTAGGGAACTGAGTTGGACCGCAGCACGGGCACCTGGTGGGGTTTCAGAGAAAGCTTCTCCTCCAAGTCCATATCTTGTACTAAGGCAGTGTCCCCCTTGGGCTGTTTGGTCGCAAATTCGGTGATGCTGAAAACGAACTGCAGGCAGCCCAGCTTGATGTAACTGCCGTGGTGGAGCAGGGCCGTGCCCTCCCAGCCAGCCCCACTGCCCCCGATCAGACTGGAGCTGCTGGCTTTGCAGTTACAGGGTTTCCGATGCTGCCCTTGTGCCTGTGAATTCATCACAGCAGCTTCTTCATGCGCCTCCTCTTCCTGTTTTCTGCTTTTATGTCGTTCTGGAAAAGAATTTAAAAAATGGTTAAGGTGTGGGCAGGTCAGCAGCAGTTTGTTTTCATCAAGGGTTACTGCTGAGGTGCCTCATGGGTAAGATCCTCCAGCCATGAGGGATTACAGTCTGCAGTGAGCAGCTGATCAAAGGAAAATGGGAATCTCCTCACCGCCCTGGAGAGGCTGAGGTATTTACATATCTATTTTGGCAGCACAAAGAGGGGAGGCTGATCAGGTGGAGAGCAGGAGTGAGACATGCAGGGACAGAATGCTTGCAGCACAGCTCAGATCTTCTCACAGCCTGGGAATGGAGGACATGCATGGGGAATGCCTCAGGCCTGCTCCAAACTGGCTGCTCATCGCGACCTGAAGCTTGGGTAACTCCTGAACTGGGGGCTGGAGTAGGGTTTAGGTCAGAGCACAGAGCTCTCCAAGCTGCAGAGGAAGGTCTTGTGTAACCCCAGCACAGGGCTGTAGCAAGGCTCCCCTTTTTGCAAGGGGTGCACCACCCCGTGCAAAACAAGGGGCACCAACAAGGAATTGTTTTCTACCAGCTCCTGTCCCCCCCTCTCATTTAACTCCCTGTGATGGTGGTACAGCACTCACTTATCACACTCTGCACTTTGGCAACAATACTGCTGGGAGGAGTGGGTGTCATCTTCTCCGAGAAGTCACACGAATACAGAACATTGTCCACGGTCGTCCCATGCTCACTGTAGTTCAACAGCTCGTAATGCTTTGTATTCTGAAAAGAAAGGGAAGAGGAGGGAGTCAAGACATGAAGAATGGTTTGGGTTGGAAGGGACCTCAAAGACCATCTTGTTTCAGCCCCGTGCCATGGGCAGGGACACCTTCCACTAGACCAGGTTGCTCCAAGCCTCATCCAACCTGGCCTTGAACACTGTTTGGGGCAGCCACAGCTTCACTGTGCAGCCTGTGCCAGGGTCTCACCACTCTCACAGGGAAGCATTTCTTCCTAATATCCAATCAAGTGCTTCTGCCCATACACACCTCTTTGAAGCACTGAAACTCCTTCTCCTTGTTGCCAGTGGTGGTCAAATAAGAGCTGGTCAAATAAGCCTCCAGCTTCGGAGACCACCAACCTGATCCCCCTGCTCACAGAACAACCAGCCTTCCTTCAGGAGCTGCCTTCTGGCAGAGAAGGAGGGCCAGAGGGAAATGGGTTTTATCTACTTGAACCAACACATCTTTTGGAAACAGGATATTCAAGCCAATGCTCACAAAAGTGAGTATTTTACAGGAGCACCTGATGCAAATTTGGCCCGAGACCTGTGCCTAGCAGGAAGAGATGAGCTTTGGAAAGCAGGCACAAGATGGCAAGAGGGATGCCACGTGCTGCAGCAGCCTCAGGACAGAGGCAGTCTGGGATTCACAGGCCTTGTGCAGACGCTGAAATGCCAGCAGACATTACCGTGACACGCAGCGTTACACAAGCGGCGCCACGCTCAGCTGAGCTCTGTGGAGGATGTTGACAGAGCAGAGAAGATTTCAGGTTAGCTCACAGAAATCATCTGAGAGCTCAAGACCTCGTCCCTCGGGGACTACAGGGCTTTAATCAAGTTACAAAAACTCCGCATTCACATGGGAGTAGGTTTTGAAGTAACCTGCTAGACTGCAGAAGGAGAACCTGCAGAGAGAGCTCCAGGGAGGGGAATTCTCCCTCTCCAGAGTGATCACAGCCATAGAAGACCCATGAGAGGGTCAAAGGTCAGTGCTTGGAGCCTGATTTATGGCTGACCACTGTGAGGAGATGCTTCCACACAGATTTACAGTCAGGATCCCATTACTGAACGTGTTTCATAGCTTGCAGGGCACTGGAGGAATGGCTGAAGCTGGCTGTGGGTTAATCCTGGCTCCTGCTCTGGAGCTGGTTGACAAATGGTGATATAAAAGACTCGATCTTGCTTCAAAGACTGTTTCCATGCTAAGAGACATCTCAAGCAGTGCTGTTACTGGCAGGCCTGCTAGTCTGTTTACTTCAAGAACAAACTGATCTCTGGGCTGTAGCTAAGTAGAAACTGTAGGTTTCTGTTTATGCTCTGAGCTGAACTGAAGTTTTAGCTAAATAAATATAGTGAACTGCAGACACTATGAATGCTTTGCTCCTCCATCACACTTGAAAACAAGAGACTCAGAGCAGTTCCCTGGTTTGTTCCAGATGAGGTTCGACGTTGACACATAAAGCTTAGCTTTTATTAACAACACACCCAGATCAAAAAGTATCAGACCGTGTCTATGTCCTTTTCTTTCCCTAGACACCAGCAGTGACAGTGCTGACTTGTGGCCAGTCCTTGCCCACAGGCAGTCAGAGAAATCGTGCTGGCAGAGCTCTGTGCTTCAGAAAAGGGTTTCATACAAAATGCTGACACAGCCTCCACTGGAATAAAACCTGGCTCTTACTTTGTAGTCCACAAAAGGAGCACCACACAAAGACAACCTGCTGCCTGCATCTCCAGCTTCCACTGCCATGCACACCAAAAAAGAAAAAAAAATAATCATAATGAAAAAAAAAATCACTCAGGCACTCACCTCATCATAGAATATGCAGGCATGTTTGCCAGACACATAGTTACAGTGACCATAGCTTGTAAGGCACACATCCATATCAGCTCCTGTCATGGTGGAGGACAAAACAGGCTCAGTTCATATTGGAAAAAAAACAAACTGTCAGGCAGCAGAGAACAACAGACAGAATTAAACTTCAATTAGCAAAACAACAGGGGAGCAACTGCTTTTGTCCTGCTCCCAGGACTGCATGAATAATGCTTCGATAAGCCACCAACAAAGTTTCAGTGGGGGAAGGGAGCCAGCAGCTCCACAAAGGTTATAGAGCATTTCACTGCTCCTGGGTCTACCCGGAGCACCAGAAGAATCTAAGCAACAAGAAACAAAACCTGCAAGCAAACCACAACTCTCCTCTCCAATGCCTGCCAGTCAGGCACTAAAACTCCAAGACAGCTGTTCTAGCTCTGACAGCAGGTGACAGAGCTGCCACCCACACAGACTCAGGAAGATGAGGGATTTCCACGCTTCTTGGCAGTGCAGAATCCCAGTACGAGTGGCCACAGTGAAACTGTTTCCTTTGACACCCACTTGGCAAATACCTTAGGGAGGGTTCAGGGAGAACCACCCTGATTCTGAAAGGGCAGGGAAAAGCTACTCACCTGTCCCAATGTAGAGGGTTCGATAGCACATATTGACTGCACCCCCCAAGCCCATCAGAGGATAGAACACCGCCCGGGCTTGCACTTCCTTTCTTTGCGCTGCAAGATAAAAAGAAATTACTTGAACAATGTTATCAGCTGGGAAAGCTGCTTGACCCCCGTGTCCCCAGCTCAGAAAGCACAGAGCCTAAGGAGGATGCAGTCAGCTTTGGCCTAAGCAGCAGTTCCCAGCCCTCTAGGAATGTTTGTGCATTAAACCTCTCTTTGCCACTCAGAGAAATTTGCTTTCCCAGAACTCACACAAGCCATGCAAATGGGGAGCATTAACACAGAGTGTGCACAATGAAGCCACGCTGAGGAACACACAAGCCTTCTACCATTGGCTTCTTTCTTAATCTTTTCTTCTCTGGGTAATCAAAGAGCTCAGTCTTTGCTCTCAAAGTGCCACTTAAAAAGAACTGGTGCTGGTGAATTCACCAAGTAAACAGCCATGATTTAATTTCTAGTGAAGCTACAGGAAAAACACCTGGGCTGAATGGGGCATGGCAGGGACAAACCCAGCTCCCAAGAAAGGATGATTAACTGAGTGGACTCTTTTACCCTCTGGTCAGTCCCTGTGGCACACTTGACAATTGGCTGAGCCTCCAGAGCAGCTCCAAGTTCACACACTCACGTGCCCATGTTAACTGGACAGAAATCTTCTGTGGAACAGATATTGAACTCCATTGGGCCACACAGGCCTAGCCAGGATTTCAGCCCTGTCTTTTAGAGGAAATCCCCTTATACATGGAGTTTAAGCCTCTCCTGATACCACATCTGCATGACAGTGTTACACAGAGGGTGAAATCAAGGAAGAGAACATGAGAATTATGAGGATTATGAAAGACTGCAGAGGTACCTACATTGGTCACACCAAGTGGCATCACAGGTCCCACCTCTGCCTGGCTGCCCTGCATGAATCCTTTCAGCTGCCTGACTCTGCAGGGCTCACTAAAGGCTTTGGATCTAACATTTCATCAGCAATGCTAAGCAGCCAGTTGGATGCATCACTCCTGCCCAAAAAGGGTGATGGGTTAAGACAGCACCAATCTGCCTTGAGAAAGGCAGACTGCTGAAGAATTCCAGACCAGGAAGGTAGCTCATACCACAGCCTGCTGCTGTGTCCTGCAGCAGCCATCACAGGAAGACTGACAAAGCATTTAGGGAATGCTGTGATGCTAAAGCAGGCAAGCACAGAGCTTCACAAAAAGATTACTGACTGACTTCCAAAGATCTTATCTGGGATATTTACCCCCAGGCCTAGCAGAGGGGGAGCAGAGAACTGCTTCCACAGCAAGGCTGTCCAGTTAGTGCTTGAAAGCAGATTAAACTGACTGGCTGCATGCAGAGGAACACAAGCCACGTTCACCCTGCAGCTTTAGGTGATACCAGTGCTAATAAACAAAGCCAAACTCGGGAATCTGGAGATTTCCAAGAGAAACTCAAGTTGTTTTCCATCACTGGCATTAGTCATATGTAGTGGTTTCAGCTTGACAGTGACATTCTGAACAGGCAATGACAATGTCACATATATTCTGTGCTCCAGTTCCTCCTGTTCTTGTGCTTGTATCACAAGCAGCTCCTCCAGAAAGAGAGAGCAGGAATTCACAGATTTCTCTTGCCCATCTCAAAGGTAAAAGTGTAAAGAAAAGTCACCAAGCACCTGAGATGAACCTTCCCATCTCTTGCTAATTCTAAGATGAATAAAACACAACTTCACAAAACATTTCCAGCAGAAAACCAGAAGGTACTAAAAGTATTCACACTGCTCAAATTTGTAAATAATTAAGTAGAGGATCCTGATGGAGTTTCTGGTCAGTGGATATCCAGAGCAGGGGGATGAGAAGAAAGAAAAGTGAAAGGCAGCATCAGATACCAGAAGAAGAGGGAAATCTCCTTCAAGGAATAGACAAAGGAGTAGCAATTCTATGGCTCAACATAACCCAGCTATTCTAGGCTGCTCTTACCTTCAATGTGGTTTCCCACAGGAGATTGCTGATGGGAATTGACACTGCTTGCTAGAGACTGAGATTTGGGAGGAAAGAGCTGATGTATTCTCTGCAAGGCCAGAAACTTGATCAGCTGCTCATCCAGCATATTTATCTCAATCTCTGTTAATAAACAAAAAGCAATTAGTAAGTTATTCAGGGAAAGAGTGCAATCTGAGCTGCAGTGGATTTAACTGTCCCACTTTCAAACCTGCTGTTTGCTTCAACAGCAAAGACCTGAACAATTCTGCAATACCAAGACTCTTACACATAGGTGAGCTATTATTTCACATCACCTCCTGTGAGCAGAGTATGGACACAGTGCCAGCCACGGCTGGAGAGCTACAACTGAGGCAGCAAGCAGAAGTTTGGGGGAACTAGGGTTGATAAAAGCTGAAAATCTGCTGTTTTGGCTCAGAATCAACAGGTCAGTAGAGATGGCCATTGCACCCCTTTGGACACCATGTTGGGTTGTTCCTCTGAAGCTCTGCCACCTGGTTAGAAAATCCAGCCCTGCATCACAGGGAACTGTAACCCCCTTTGAAGCTGCTGCAGGCTCATGCTTGACTCACATGCCCATAGCAGGGTAAATTAAACCAAACAGGGCACTTCAGACAATATTATTAATGAGCTTCAAAGTAGATCTTCTGATAACCCTGAAGTGTTTATATCTGTAAAGCCTTACAGAGATCTGCTTTCTTGCAGCAAGGAGGCTGCGTAACCTCTTGTTCCAAGAGCTTTCTCCACATAACCACGGTTAAAATGGAAAGGAGAGGAGGAAGAGCTGTAAGAGCCTTTCCCAATAGCAGAGAGGGTGGGCTGGCAGCTGGGGTTCACCCAGGAGAAGAGGGTCACACTGGCAGTGCCAGCAGGGCTGTTCTTCAGATTTCAGATGTAGCCTGGCTGTGCTACTGACGATTGCTACTCAGCAATCTCCTCCTGAAGGCACTCTGCTAACATTTCCCATCTCTTGCCAAATGCAACAAAAGGAAATAAAAACCAGGCCAGTCTAGGAGACTGACGGAAGCAGAAATAAATTATAAAATTAACAGACCCACTGGAGCATCACCACTCAGGTGACTGCTCTACTACAAGATCTATTGCTGCTGGACTTTACATCCACCAGGAGCAGCTCTGGATTGCAGCTAGCACCACAACATGGCAGGGCTGCAGGTTTCTGCATGTGAATTCCACCTGGAAAGCAGCCCAGCTGTGATTCCTCCCCAGAAAAGCTTCAGGCAGAAACACTTCATTGGCCTTGCTGCCTTGGCAACACTAGGAGCAGGGAAGCATGTGACATATTTAAGGTAATGCACACCCAGCCCCTCCCTCACCTGACTACAGCCCTTCTTTATCTCTGGAACTTTTCCTCAAGCAGAGATGGAATGCTTTAGGGAAGCAAACACACAGGGCTAGCAGAGACTGATGATGAATTAAATACTCACCCCCGTCCATAAATGCTTTCAGGGAACTGGTGAAGTCCAACATAGCTGCAGAGTTTGAAGTGAGTGATGAGGGTAGAGTTAAAGCGCTTCCTATGGATAAGGTGCTGGGACTGACCTTACCATCTACAGAGAGAGGTGATGGAGAGGAGAGATGTCACTGTGACGTTCACCAGACATGCACCCAGCCCTCAGGCTGCCCCTGGCTGCCAAGCTGCTCCAAATGACTCATTTTGCTCATAGTCATGCTTTGAAAAAGGTCTGAACTAGAGGCCAGGAGCTTTCTTCTGCTCACAGAAAGGCTTCTGTGTGCCTCCAATACAGAGCCAAACGTGGCTTCTGCCTCGTCTCCAGCTGCTGGAGGAATTCTTGACCTATACATTTAATCTTCTGCTCCCTGTGGTGACACTGGAAAGATGAGCACCAGCTTCCCAGGAGCTTGAAGCATTTATTAAACCTAAGAGAAACTTTGCCAAGTAGCTTGTCTACGTTTTAACATGAATAAAAAGTACAACTGCCCTGGTTTTATTTCTACATGGTTATAAAGTCTGGGGTGCACATCATTGTCCAGAAGGAATGTGACAGTCATAAGCAGATTTTATTATTTACAAAATAAAATCCTGCTGTTTTGGAAGTGGCCACGCAGCTTAAAGAGGCAGTGGCAAATGCCAGGAAACAAAATCTCTGTAATGTGTTGTCCATACCAGATCTTCTTGAGCTGGTTTTCTTATAACTACTGAAATTTATGGCAAAAAAAAGTCATGAGTAATTTGCATTTTTGTAATTGGCAGCAAAATCTGCACACCACAATTTTTGTTATAAATACATATATCCATCGTGTTAGATGGAAAATTTAATGTTTACACTCTTCCCAAGAGACACTGCAGCAAGTAATGATTTTGTAGAACACAAGCTTTGCACCAGAGGCAATTATTTAACATCTTAAGTAACTGCAAAATTATGTAGGGTTTGCATTGCTCTTCAAACCACAAGCAAGAAGTTTTCTATAATACGGTCTCATTTCCTCTACCAGAACTTCTCCCAGCCTTGCATTTCTAAGCAGGGCATGGTCAAATCAGCAGCCTCAGAGTAACCAAGTTTATTCAGGAGCAGGCCAAGTGCCCTGGGGCCTGCTTCCAAAGGCGAGGCAAAGCTTAGAAGTTACTCATTGAGGAATTTTAGAAAGGATTATAAAAAAGACGTTGCTCTGTTGCTTTACAACCACCAGACCTGAGCCACCCCACACAAGCCTGACACTGAGCAGGTTGGGACTGCATGAGAAGTGACACCAGCTCTGTCATGTGCTTTTCAGTGACTGCTCCCACCCAAACCTGCACAAAGGGTTTGCTGGTTTGTGTTTTGAGCTGGTGTGGGGAGAGGGAAAAGGAAGATAATGCCACATGTGAAAATTTATTCTAGCAAAATTTGATCTGTGGGCAGTTACTCCAACATCTATCAACATTTTTGACTTTATGTTTCTACACTGAAATGGTTATATACACTTAATTATATACCTTGCTATTATTTAGCAAGTTTTTTGGCTACAACTCAGGATCCCTGGCATACCCAAGTCCATAAGTACCCTGTGTCAGACCAGCAGATCCTAAGCAGACTACAGCTTCCCAAGCCCACAATTCTCCAACAGCAAGGCCGTGCAGCTGAAGACTCCAACAACACCTGCAGCAGGGGACACAACCAGTAACTGCCTGAACAGTTACTCTGGATTAGATCCCAGAGAGCTGCTCTTGTGAAAAGGATTGACTACCTTGCAATCCAAATGGCCATTTGAAACAAACCAGTGGTTTTACAGCAGCGCTGGGGCTTTAAAGCAGCAGCTGTTGAAACAGCGAGGCAGCAGCCAAGTGATATAAAGCTACTGTTGCTTTCAAGAATTGAACTGACCTACTATTCTGCTTATCAGGACAGAGTTCCCCCCTCAAGTATAGGCAGCCAGCAAAAATACATCCCATGGCTCCCATAAAGGGACCTAAGACAGAGCAGACCTGAGAAACTCCTGCTGGCTCTCCACAGAAAGCTCAATTCCCAGTCAAACGAGGGCACACTGCTGCAGCCTTGAGATTCTGAATGAGGTTTAGCCTGAGCTTTCCTCAGCCCCGGGGCCAAGGTCAGCGGCTCAGCACGTACCTGAAGGTGGTGCTGGTGAACAGAATCTGTTTGTGGACCCGACAGCTGAGATCCCATCTCCTGCAGCCTGGGGAGGGGTGAGAGCCCGGGTGGCACTGAGCGGAGAGCCCCCAGCCCGCAGCTCTGCCGTCAGCGGCGGCCCGACCTGCGTCTGCACATTCTTCCTTTGCAAAGTGCTGGTGGTCTCCAGGCTGGCACAGGAGCTCGATATGGACGTAGGCAAACTCGTGACCGGTGCAGATCCCCTTTGTGCACAAGAAACGGGCCCTGCTACGTTCTCTGTTTTGACGATGGTTCCAATGGTGTGATTCAGAAGTCCGCAACTCGCTGGGGGCGTGAGGGGCCGGGGCCACGTTTGCCGATGAGACAAAACAGGTATTGTGTTCCCAGAGCCCGTGAGCCTCTGGGAGTCAGTCAACTGTGCTGAGGATTCCGATGAAACGCCGTAGAAATGAGGCCCGTTCACTTTAACCTCAGAGGCTGTGGGCCCGTTCGAAGTCCCGCAAGAAGACGCCTTCTTGGATTTATCTATACAAGAGCTGCAGTTCACATCTTCCTGTGACAAAGTCTGCTGGGATTGCGAGGAGCTCAAGGAATTCTGGGTGGTAATCCCTGAGGTGCAGGACGACATGGAATAGAGGGAAGGTGTGGGTGCCTTGTCAGCTGCCTGGTAAGGGTTGGCGAGTGAGCCATCTGCCACAATAACAGGCTTAATATCAGCCTTCTCTGTTTGTTCAGAGTCCCAAAGCGAAGTCATCTGCTTAGCAGATAAATGTTTCAATATGCTGCACTGGAGCGCAACAACACTACAGAGCCACTGGAAGGAAGAAAAAAAGTGCAGGTTAGCTTTGGAGGCAGCAGTGCTCCAAACCTGTACAGTTGCTCCATCGTTCACCCAGCCTGAGGAAATCCAGCTCCTGACTGCTCAGATGCAGTGTGGAACTAGAACATCTGCTCTGGAGCTCATCTAAAATTAGGAGAAAATTTTGTCCAGAGATACAAAAGTGCAACCAAAATTATTTGTACTGTTTATCTCCATGCTGGAGATAGGACAGAGAGGGGCTGAGATTGAAGGAAGGACAAAGCAGCATCTCCTCACTTCCACATTCTTCCTTCTCTTCACTTGTTAAATGCTGCAACTCTTGAGCCTCAGGTTACAAACACACCTTTTTGTAATTTGGGCTTCTAGCCGAACACAATCCTCCAATGGCATGGTGGAAAGAAATGCTGCTCTACCTCAGGTATAGGGAATAGAAAGCTGGGGTGGAGAGCACTTTCCTGTTACACAAAGTGGAAGAACACCAAAGATTTATTTTAAGCTCCATGGTGGATGTGCAGCTGCCACATAAAAGAACTTTGTCTGCACTAAAAGGATGACTTGATTTCTCCACTGATTGCAACTCAACATGCCTTTACACTGTGGAATCTGGCCAGAAGTTTCATACAGGATTTAAACACTCATTTGACCTTGATTTACATGTCCAATTCCATCTGCAATAAAAAACCGACCCAGAAATGGGATGGGTAACTTATAAATAATTGTGTCAGAGAGCAGCCTTACATAATCAAAGTGCAAAGTATTTCCCCTCAGCCACGAAATAAAGATGACGTCTAGACAGAAGGCCCTCGACTCCACTCTTAAGGCCAGAGGACTATTGCACCACTTCCCTGAAGTGTCAAATGAGGAATTTTACATCTCACCTGGAAAGTCAAAGTGAAGTTTTAATGGGCAAGGGTGTCAGAGACAAGACAAGCCATCACCACACACGAGCTTGAGATTGGTTTCCTAGACAACTGCTCCATCATGATTGAAGTGGAAGGGGATCTTTGTACCAAAGCAACTACACACACAGAGTCCAAGCATTTGACTTCATTTACCTCCTGTTGTTCTGTCTGGCTGGCTAAGTGCTCAGTGTTCAAAAGGTGCTTCTGCAAGGGTTCCTCAGGGATCCCGTTACAGATCAGCTCGCCATCTCTAATTGCTGCAGGCGCGAGTAACGGGGGTGGAAGCCGGTATTGGGACTTGATAGCATCAGGAACCTACATTGTGCAGAAAGAAGATCACACATGAGAACAATTACTCAAGAATGACTAGTTAAACCAAGTGCCTGATCAGCACTAAACTTTGCATTTGCTGCTTTCTCACCCAAAGGAACCCTGCAGATACATTACAAGTATCGAGGACTGAGTGCTTCAAATTGATGTAGCCATGCTGAAATTAATAGGTTTTATTCCCTTAGGTCAGGCATGACTTTGGTACAACATGGTGGCTACAGCATAAGAGAAATCACAAAAAACAGCCAAGGGAAGTCTGTATGGCAGTTTTCAGGCATCCTGGCAACAAACACAGCCCCAAATCTGACTGTAGGGCCACCTTCAGGAAGTTTTGTGTTGTACCTTCTATACTTGTGCTAAATTTAAGTGCTTACTTGTAATAATTGAGCCTTACAGTTGAAGGAAAGAGATCTTCTTAAATCCTACAGGTAGTGACTGCTGACTTCCAGATCTCTCACCAACGCAATTGTTCAGACCCCATCTTCTTCCTCCTGCCCCAAGGAGTATGCTGGTTTCCCTTCCAAACTAAAACACACACAGAGGGGTTTTCACCCACCACTACTTGTTACACATACCTTCAGACCTTTCCTCTTCACTGACTGAAGAACTCTGCGATTCGGAGGGTGTTTCTTATGGATTCGGTTTAAGAAATCCACTTTGACAACATGCTGAGATATGGTGTCCTGGAACCGGTCAAATACTCGGCACCGATTACTCAGGGTCAAGTTCTTCTGGTTCAGCTGGGTGATCAGATAATGCCACAGGAGTTAGGGATCTGCAGGTCACTCTAAGGCACCCTAAGACTTTCATAATGCCTCGTAGCACTGGCAGTACAGCATCAGCTCAGCTTTAGACTATTTGTTTCCTGCAGCACTAACCATTTCTGTTAAAGGGCACATTGCTGGAGATGAATACAAAAGCATTTAGAGGCCGACTAAGCAGCATCAATGCTCTCAGAAGCAGTTTGTCTGGGAAAAAGCTCTTTGTTTCAGCCCCCTGTTTCCTGAGTACTTAAGTCTCAAGTACACTGCTTTTCCAAAAATGAAAACTCTCTCTTGGAATGAAACTTTTTTTCAGTTAAGCATGCAAAGAATTACTTCCCCTATTTGTAGCACTGTGCTGCTTTGTATCCCAGTTCTGGAAGCTCATCTAGATCTTAGAGAGTCCAGTCAAAAACTAGACAAGCTGTCAGTGAGCCACAATCTGAGCTGTCAGCTTCAGTTACAGGAAGGAGTTCCCCCATCTTTATATCTTATTGCAGAGAGCAGCATCATATTCCTTTGGAGAGTGCGTTGCTTGCAGCAGGAGCTTTACAAGCGTTACAGGGAGCAATAAGAGCTCAGAAGCTGTTTTACATTTGTTGTGCTTTGTCCTTTAATGGACCTGCCAGGTTCCACTCCAGCATCCGGTTACCATACTGCAATCATAGTCCTGCTTACCACCACGTGTTCTATGTGATTTGGGCACATCCATCTACCCAGAGGCATGGCAGTAAGCGGTGGCTCCAGACAATCCATGTGGAACAGGAGTGGGCAATAATCACACTGGATTAGAGGTGCCACTCTGCAGCTCCTGAGAAGAGAGAGCCAAATCTTATTCCCCGCACAGAGTATAAATAGAACATTCAGGCAAGCTTGGCTGACCACTTCAGTTTATCCTCGACACTGTTGTTTGCACCAAAAAATCGGATTCTGATTTGTAACTTGATCTGTATGGACCTTCTTAAATACTCACTTGAGGCAAAAGCCTTTATTTGAAGCAAAGTTCAGAGATCAAAAGGAAATCTCAGATTTAGGTAATTACAAGTTTTCTTAGAGGAATCATATGTGATGTTGGGATGTCTGCATCAACAAGATGTTCTCAGAACAAGTCTCAAACTCCAGAAAAACAACTACATCTAAATCTCTAGGCTTTAAAAAAAGTGTTTGCTCTATAACAAAGGCATCAGCTGTTCTTCACAAAAGCCCACCTGAGTCCCCATTTCCACTTTGAGAAATTCACTGACCGAGTTTCTGAAATCAAGGTTTCATTTTCGATGACATTTTGAATTGGGATTGATCTAGGCATTTTTTAATGCAGTGTTACAAAACCCATCAGTATTTTGTGCTGGTTTTCAGATTTACAATTTCAGCACAATATTCCTATTTGCCTTGGGCTTATAAATCTCTCAGTAGATTTCTATTTCCTAAAGGTCACCTCCTCACACACTTCCTTCACAAACCATAAACAAATATCTCCATTTACTAAAGCACCATCACTTTAGAATATTTCTTTGCAGAAAAACACTGGAGACGAGATGGCTCAATCTTGCCAATCTTCAGGCAACATTTCAGAACCCTTTACAGCTGGACCTACACTTGCTGTGGTTAAACACCTGTTATTTAGCAAAGATGAATATTCTCCCATTTGTTTAGAGGATTGTAAGTAACGAAGGAGAATGGAAATTAAAACACGTAATCTACTTTTTTTAGCAAGAACTTTGCTTCTGTGAAGGCTGCAGCTACACTGAACAGCTTCCCTGGAAGAACAACAAGTACCTGTTGCATGTGAAGCAGACCTTCACCGGCAAGGGAACCAAACCATTGTGGTCTAACTCGTGTTGTGCTTTCTTGACATTCTTTCCTGTGGTTTCTTCCTTTCTCCTCCTCTTACTAGTACCTGAAAAGGAAATTTTAAAAAGCTTTGGGTTATCCACATAGCAGAGATTTGCATTCTGGCAGATACATATAATCATCTCAGAAAAGTCAAAGATTGTTGCTTAAGGAACCTCTATCAACCACTAAATCTAGCCTTAAGTGACAGAGACTGTCTTTAAAGGCAGATATATTTCATACTTAGCAATTTCAGTGACATCCTATACATTTAGTCACTACTTTGTTACTATATTATTGCACCATAAATCAAATCCCAAGTATTTTGACAACTGATTTTTTTTCATATTGATGATCTAGACCAAGGTGAGAACAGCAAGCATCTATCACAAGTTCTGATGGACATGGTGTGTAGTTGCAGTGTCCCTACAGCTCAGATTTGAAAGGCACCTGCTGCTAGGCAGCTGGAGGAGAGCCAGAGGTACCCTCTGCTTCCACCAGAAAGCACCACTGGAGCCACAACTAAGCCAAGAGGGGAAAAAGGAAAGATGGCAGCATGATGCAACTGCAGACATCTTCACTAACCCCAGCCAAGGCTCACCTGGAAGTGCTGTGGTGCAGGTCAGTTCATTCGGCAGCTGGAACTGCGTTGGGTTCCTTTCCATGGCAGCAGCAATTAGAAGCTCAAAGGGTCGCTTCAGCTGGGGCTGCCCACAGTCCATTTCTGCAATGGCAGAGTCATCATCCACGTCAATTATGTCCTCATCCACATCATTCTGTTCTGAGTTGGGGGTCTCGGTGCTGGCATTGGATGTGGGAGTGCCAGGCCGGCTCGCTCTCCTTTCCAAGATCCTGGCATGCGCATTAGCCCTGATGCTGCTGCTAGACCTGTCCAACAGGTCTGCGTCACTGGTGGGGGAGGTGGTCCTTTTCCCAGATTTGTCCACCAATCCATTTACCTGCCCCAGCTCTTTCTTCTGTTCTCGCTTCTGCACGACATGAATAGGCAGGCTTATCATGGAGGCCACAAACAAAGCACATCAACCTTGACAAATATGTGATTGAAGACAAACAGCATCTGAAAACGCTTGAGCCACTCACTACAACTTCCCCCTTGAAGTCATTAGAGCCTCGATCAAGAACAGTCTGATGGCAGCTAAGGTACAGGTGGCAGAACAGCTGAAGAGAACCAAGCGTGGGGAAGAACATTACCATGTGTCTTTCTCCTTTCAGGGTAGCTATGCTTGAGTCCAGATCAGGATGACACTTCACAGCATTTGGTCCTAAACCCTTGACAGATCAGACAACTGTTTACTTTGCTATCAACTGAGAAACTCCACAGCAGACTGTTGACTGTTGATGCACTTTACTAACCCTGGCACTGCATACAAACCCATCAGGGGCTGAGAAGGTCAGCTTGAGAATACAAGTACAACATACGAACACTCTGCTATCTCCTGATGACAGGAATCTTGAACAAGGTGCAGCAGGGGAAAACTACAGATTGCCATCACCACAAGATCCATTTGGCAACAGGAGGAGATGCTGCACGGCCTGGGGTGGGCAACTGTGCACTGCTCCAGTGCTTAACAGCATCATCCATATGGAGGAACCAATCTACTCCATCACTAACATGCTCTGCAAAGACAGCAAAGTGTTTTCAGGCAATTTGTAATACAGAAAAGTTGGGGATTTTCTCCTTTTCTCTCTCTTTTTACTTTATTATTTGTTTTTCGATTTGTGACCTTCATTTCTATTGTTGGCAGATGGCTGAACAGTACCCTGGAAACTTAACAAGGCAATCACTTCAGGAACAAAAGGCTGAGCACACAGTTTTCTTCCAATCTGTTTTGGGTGTCACTTCAAGGGAACAGTTGCTAGATAGCTTGGTGCAGTTTCTAAACCCTCTGCTACGCAGCCTTACGTGGTCACAGCAATAAGATGTTTACATTGTGCAAGACAGCTTCCTGGAGAAAGAGCATCAAGGCAAAAAAAGACAAGCTACGATCTTGCTCAATCATCTCCTTCCCATCCTGTTCAACAGCCCAGGAAATCATAACTCACTGTGATTTCACCCTCTGCTGATGTATAACTGCTGTGAAGTCACTCTTCTAAAAAACACATATTAACTAGAATCACAGCCCTGATGGCAAAGCTGTATTAACGTGAGTCCCGCTCTGCCTGTAGACAGCTCACCTCCTCGAGCACAGGAGCCATTCCCATTTCCTCTATGCCTCAGCTCTCCCTCCTTTCCAGAAATGGAGGGAAGGAAAACAGTTTAAAAGGCACAGACTGACAAGAAGGTATCAGGCACTTCAGTTTTACCTCCTAGTAGTGAGGTTAAGATATCATGAGGGTCTCACCAAGACCCCTCAGGTTTCTTTAAGCCCTTGCCTAACAAAGCCCTTTGCAAACGTGAGCACAAAGAAGCAGCTCTGGTTCTCCAAGCACACACGAAGGGAGAGGCAGGTATAAACCACAGGACTCAGGTTTCAAACGGCCAGTTGGAAGGGCTGGGATTGTGTCTGTTTGGAGAGGCTTTACCTTGCGGCGCACGGTGCAGCGGTGGCACATCCACTCCCCCGGAGGCAGCATCTCCTCGCTGAGTGGAGGGTTGCTACAAAAGAAACACAAAGCAAAGCTTTACTGTTATTTACTGTCATTTCTGGAACTCTTCTCACGTACACAGCCAGAGTCAGGGCAGCTCTGCAGTTCCACTCCCAGGCACTTCCTTTTATTTATGGTGAAGCTCCTTGGATTTGCTCTCCCATACATCCACTTAGCCAGACACCTCCAAGAAGCCAGTCTTCCGTGACACCCATCTCAGCTCCACGGTTTCAGAGCACTCTCAGACTTGAACAGCAAAGATAAATGGAAGATTCACTGGTGTGCCACACACATACCTCCCCCCATAACACCACACCTCCTTAAATAACTTGATTACTCCATGTGAGACCACACAGATTCCCGTGCAGCAAGCACAGTCATACATCCAGGCATTTCCATCCCTTGGATCTGCAGTGAGTCCAACTGAATGAGCTGCCATGAGGTCTACCCACCACCTCCCATGTACTCCATCCCTGGGCACACTTAATGGTGGAAACCACCTTCTATCTTAAGACAACCCAAATACTCTTAAAAATGTCACCATATACAGCTTGCCTTGGCTACGAAGCACAGGATACATCCTACTCACATGGATCTGCACTTACTATAAAAGCTGTATCACAGTGAAATGACATTCTCATTTTGATGCTAGAAATAAACCAAAGCAAATTAGACGAAGGAGTAAGGAGGACTATTTTGAGAAACACTTTTCCTCAGTAAAAGGCAGAGCAGCCATATGTTAGATGATACACTTTCCTTACGGATCCTACTACTAACTCAAGTACTTTCCAACACCTCTTTATCATTAAGATTTGTTATTTAAGCAAACTGCTGACTGTGGCAGGGAAAATGTACCTGCTGGCAAAACCCAGCCATTTACCATGCAGTGTGGCTTAAGATAATACTTTAAAAGTTCTCCTGACTTTTGCTGGAGGCAGCTCTTAGCAAGTCTGCTCTCTTGTGCTGAGCACACAGATGCACTACTGCAGGATCTGGAAGCTCCATTTCCCACTGACAGAGAAACAGATTTCAAGGATC
This sequence comes from Prinia subflava, assembly GCF_021018805.1. Taxonomy (NCBI): domain Eukaryota; kingdom Metazoa; phylum Chordata; class Aves; order Passeriformes; family Cisticolidae; genus Prinia; species Prinia subflava. The sequence goes on from NC_086254.1 coordinate 7,089,093, forward strand.
CACTGGGACTGACTGGGTTACAAGGGGATCAAGAAGTACAGTAGCTTATAAGCCTGGCCCAAGAAAGCCACACAAGCACGGGAAGCTAGACCGTGGTTCATGGCAGGAGTCTCTGTACTGTTTATTGCACCTACAAATATCAACCCAAATCTGAGTTAAGCTTTCCAGGCTCCAACCCTGACAAGCCAAGGGAGGATAAGATGCATACTTGCTGGCCAGGAAGAGCTGTGCTTTGCAGCAAAGGGAGAGGCTGTCTTCCTCGAGAATCTTGCTCCTAGCACAGGGAAATGGCACAGGATCCCAGCCCAGGCTCCCAAGCCTGGACTGTGAAAACAAACACACTTCCTTTGTTTAAACAGAGTCCTGGCAAGCCTTGCCCCGAGCTCGCCTGTGTGCCAGTGACAGCCTCTGCAGGTACTGCAGCCATCCGGGGTCACGCTCCCTCTTGCAACACTGTGCCTGGAAGATTGAAGGAAGAACACAGCGAGAACCAAGCTGGTAATAACCTCAGCATTTCTGGTGTCAGGCTCAGGGGAATTCAGTAGAGCCAACACATCTGGCAGCCATTTTGAGGAGGAGTGCAGGGTTTCAGAGGCCTCCGTGTTCCAGGCGCTCCAGAAACGCAGCGCTCTGCATATATGCACTGACATACCTGCAGCTTATGTTTCTCATTTCCTGGAGGGCTTGGATGAACAAGAGATCAGGCTCTAGATGAGAGCACCAAAGCCTCCACTACTGGCTGCTTCACCACGAGTGCTTGGATGAAGCAGTAACTCCTTGCCCCAAACTAATCTTTTGCTAACAGAAGCAGGAAGGGGGGTGGAAGGGGCAGAGTTAACAAATGATCCCTGTGTGCTTGCTGCAGCATAAATCCGTGCTGAATCCTAAGGTGCATCCTGCAACAGCTCAGGTTTTACTCTTGCTAGAAAACGAGCTCTTAGATCTGCATCTACAGCAAGTACGGATTCATCTGGCCCATTCCCCTCTCCCCTCCCAACACCCCAGGGCAAAAAAACCACAGACTTTGATTTGTTCCTAGTGAAATTTCACCCTCTGAAGCTCCCGACGAGCGTGCCTGAACTGCTGGGAACACGTCTGCCCCATTCCGACGCGCGGCGTGCCAGGGATCCACGCGCTGCCAGATGCCTCTGGTTATTTGTTTTAACTGTTACCTCAATCTTACGCATTTTACAATGAAACAATTAATACCATGGTGAACCTTGAGAGACGCCTGGAAGAGTCAGAACAGGTTTCTTCTGGAAGCATGTATGTTATTTTCCCATTTGCTGGGTTTGAACCATGAAATCCTACATCCACTGTACTATTAAAGAAGCATTTTAATGAATGCTGCTACCCGAAGGCCTGTGGAAGGAGGGGGAAAGATTCGTTTCAGAGCGGCAGAAAGGTTTTAGCGCTCAGACAAGCCTCCTGAGGTTTTCTGCTCACTGTCAGGGCCTAGCTGCGATGGCAAGTGTATTAAAAGACTGATTCTGCCTCTCCTGGTTAATGAACTGTTCATCAAGGCAGCTCACCATGCTAACAAAGACTGATGAAGGCTGCTCCTGCACTGCTGGCCTCGCAGCAAGCAGAGAGCATTGCCTGGGTCTCAGCAGAAAGCCAGGGAAGCGCTAAAGAATGCTGTTTTAATTGACTAGGTATGACCACATTCTTCAACCTTTTACTGCAAGCATAAAAGAAACGGATTTTTAAATCTGAGCAAGACACTTGATCTTCATAAGCAAGGTAAGAATTAGCACTTTGGCAGGAGCACCACGGCCCTTTTCTCCCTATCTTTCATGGGTTCATTAGCATGCACAGCTCCAGCCGCCAGTGTTTGCTGCCAACAGGACCTGGAATTGTACAGCTCCCACTTTATCTTCAGTTACAACACATCTCCTTTCAACTACACACCAGTCAGTTGCGCTTTTCAGTACAGTTTCACTAACCCTTCATTTCACAAAGTTTCCCCTTCTGTCATCGCAGACAAGAGTGGTGGCCTCTGCTGTTTACCTGGGGGGTTTGGTGTGACCCAGATCAAACCTGCCTAGCAGAATGTGTTTCTGTGTTTAAGACAAAGACAGCTCTGAAAAACACAGGCTGAGTTAAAAATACCTGGAAGACTAACTCATACAAAGCCTCTGAAAATTAAAGGAGATGTTTATCACTGCCTAGTCAAAAACCACTACACTGGCTACAGAGTCACTTGCCATATAAATCTATCTCATGGCTTTTTCTGAAAACGTTAAGCATCTCCTGAAATTCTGATCATGTGCACTGTCAAGCATTGCTCTGCCATGGTCAGAACGCAATGCTCTATCCCTTAAGTAAAACTTAAATGGCTATGACAAAATAAAAAAAATCTTCAAGAGCATATTAGGAGTTTTTATCAAGCAAACAATAGCATGAAGCCACTTAGCTTTTCAATTTCACACTCTGGGGCTCTCATACATCAGAAGCTTGTTGTCAAGTCTAAATCCTGTAATTACTCCTCACTTTGCTGACCTCAATAAATAGGTAAACAAGTGCTCCAAGGAATGGCACCTTCTCCAATACACACTGGGCCGTAGCTCTCAAAAGAACCAGTTATAAGCAGACCTGAGGTTATTTACACACTGCATTCCTGGCCATCTTGCGTCAAAGGCACGTTGACACTACTTTTGGACCCACCAGGATACAGCCAGCCACCAGCTGGGATAATGGTGGCAGGAAAACAAACCAGTCCCTGGTGAAGCTTTCTTCAATAACTTGTCTTTCACGTCAGTTGTTTTCAACAATCGGACTTAAATATTTTTTTTCTCTGCGGAGGAAAAATAGTAACGCCATGAAAAAATGCAGGCGAACACATTTTTTCCTTCTCAGAAAACTTAATTAACTGACCAAGACTCAATGACAGGATGATAATGAAGGATGCTAGATATGTTTGCCAGATAAGGGAAGAAGGCTTTCGGCTCTTCTGTGGAACTCCTATTTATCCCTATGATGGATAGAGCTACAGCTGTTCTACCAGCTTCATAAAGAACAAGGCTCCCTGGCTTCCTACAGCAGGGCCTCAATGGCAGCTAAAACAAACCAGGAAACCAACCTCACTGTCAGGGCTTTTACAAGAGCCCCATTGAGAAACAGGGAAAGTTGCATCATTTACAAATTCAGCTTTTTGGAACATTTTTACTGCGTCCAAGTTACACACTTCTATTCACAGCTGCTCCCAAAGCCGGCTGGAGGAGGACACCTGGAACCCTGAGCCTCTACCTTAGACAGAATAAAACCACACCAAACAAGGCAGCAGCTGCAGCCTGCGGTGACTTCCTCCCCACTGCAACTCCCTTGCCTTCCTCTTTTACTCCTGCATCAACACAAAGCTTCTGAAGACAGATTTCAATTACCTTAGAGGCGGTTATTAGGAAAACTATCAGCTCCTTCCTCTCCTCCACTGTTATTCCTCATTTTATTCAGTGAAGTCTCCAAATTCTGCCCATTAACATGGATAAATCGTGACACTCAGCTGTACAGGAACAACCTTCCTGAAAAAGCCAAAGATTTCTCAAGCACCAATGCAGAGACAGCAAACTTCAGATAAGCCCAGAATAATTTTTTTTTCTTTATAGACCTCTAAAAGCATGACCTGATCACATTAAAACTAACAGTTTCAGCAGCTTTCTGGCCACTCTGTTTATAAGTTATACCTGTTTTAAACCAGCAGCACAATTCACAGTAATTACAGAGCATCATCCACTATATTTCTACCTGTGGTGCAACAGCTCCTGAGGGAATCTGTGAAAAAGTTTGACAGCAGGCAACATAACTTTGTTTACACTGAAGTGAAAGTCTTGAGCACGGACATAAGTTCTAAATTGGTAACATCTAGCAAAGACTCCTGGACACCACCAAACAGGTCAGGACATGACTATTTTGGCTGCCACTATGCAAGGAAAGGAACCAAAATGACCATTTCACAGGTCACCAATTATCCCATCATCTGGAACGCTGCATCTGCTTAGCGTGCATCTTTCCAACAGCAGAAATAAGGGTTCAGCCACAGACAGAAAACAGAAGCAGGATTAAAACACCATTATATGCGAGGAACAAGATGTATCCAAGGAAAAAAAATATAAAGGGAAGCTACACTATCTACATGATGCTACAAGAGTGGAGGAAGACTTAACCCTTAAAGGTTTAAGTAGCAGCATTGCTGGATATGCCAAAATTTCCTTCACTGTGTGCTCATTTTTACCATCTAGACCTGCCAGTGTTCAACATTTCAAGGGCTTGGCCAGAAGTCCCAGCCTCTGGCAGCAGCAGGTCCGTGCTCCTAAGAACCAGGTACCATTTCATGAGTGTTTCATAAATTTTGTGAGTATTCTGTGAATTTCAACACCAATGAACTTATTTACTTCAGTCCTTCATCGAACCACTGCTGCTACTCCCATCCTGGGAAGAGAACCTCATGGAAGCAGGCGTTCATCTACCTTACCTCAGCTCCTTTCCTGTCCTCACTGGGGATCCTGCCTCCTCCCTGTGCCCTCCTGCACAGGTAATCCTGAGGTTCATGAGGAACCAGGGAGGTTTCCTCCAAGGCATGAGGTGGAATTTTTTTGCCTCCAACCTGACAAGCAGGAGGGTCCAATAAACTGGATAAGCTGCATGTAAACATGTGATCACCTGATGTAATTAGTTATGTCTATTTATAGAAAGAACCTGGCCCACAGAGACCATTCCCTAGACAACCTGTTAGTTATTAGCCTCATTACTGTCCAGCTGATAAAAAATTAAAGGAAGTATTGTTTTTTAAGATATCAAATTTCTGCACATAGGTAAACATATACATATATAAAAATAAATATGCATTGAAAAGTGTATAATACCACCAGAACTGCTGGGAGGTTTTTTGATTATTATTTTTTAATTAGTTTGATTGGTTATGAACTCTGATATTTGGGACGTATTTGCCTAGGGAACCATCCAGCTTTGTATTTATAAGCAGAAACCATGGAAGTCAATAGGAAGAATTGTTGACTTTGAAAAATGTGGGTCAGAGACAGAAATTCAGACATTTTGCACATCCCGACTCCTGTTTCTTTCGCAGGCATCACTCATGCCTGTGCTGCAGACAATGGTAACAATAGCCTGAATTCAATGTCCAGGTTCATTATTAAGTGTTCAGGTCTTTATAGCACCATCTTCTTAACAGATTAGAAGTCATCTTCTCAAAGCAGGATGACACACAGGGCAGCATCAGGGAAAAGAAAGGAGGCTGAGGAACAACACAGCCCTGGTGAGAATCACTTCATCCAATTCTGTCTTTAAAGAACAATAAATGAAGAGACATCTCTGGTGGGAAAAAAATAATCAAAACACAGGTCTGAGAGGTTTCTGAGAAGTGAACACATTCAGCCCCAGCCATACTGAACGTGTTCAAAGGAGACAGGGGTGAAAGGACAGCAGCAATAAGGTGGAAAAAAGGAAAGCAGCACATCAGAAGAGGATGAAGGGCATACCCATAAAAGCAAAAGCATGAATTTGTCTTCACACAGGCACAAGTGAAGTGTAATTCTGACATCTACATGTGGACTAGGCTTTCCCAAGAACACTGGGGAAGAGAGAAAAAAGAGCAGGGACAGAAATATCCACAAAAAACCCAAACAAAAACCAAAACCTTAGAGCAGGGCATACATTCTTTTCTCCCTTTTCCAGATCACCTTCATATCTTGTTCCTGTTGCTATTCTAGATGGAGATCACTGGGAAGTTCACATGATGCCGTGCCCAAAGTCAGAGGCTGTACAGGCAGGTGTTTCACACCAATCACTAGCGCTTGCCAGAAATTCAGCATGGGGTTTTCAGCCTGCTAAATTGTATCCTCAGGCCAGTGCTTTCTGCAGGGTTCAAAGTCGGTAATCTCCAGCTCCATCTAGTTTGCTTCCAGTGATCGTGCAGAGCAGACGTCAGCAGAAATGGGTTAGAGTTGGGTTCAGGCACTCGATTCCCCCCAGCTGGCTGAGATGCTCTTTGCCTTTTGTGCTCAAGATCTGATACACCAACAGGAAGAATGATTTATACAACTTTTTTTTTTTTTTTCTTTTCCCCCCTTCGTTTTTGGCTACAGGGAACATTTACTCCATACCCTAAAAAGGTATGTGATTGCATTACAAATGGTATCTGTCAACCCCTTTATTAAAGGGAAGCTACAACACTATTTTTACTCAGCTTACAGAGTTACTGGATACTGCAGTGTTCCTTCGAGGAAGCTGGGCAGACATCTAGCGAGCAGTGGAGCTGGAGACAGCACAAATCGATTACTATAAGAAGGAAAAGCCAGCTCTGACAATCTGTGTCACAAAAATCACAAGTCTAGCCAGTAACCTGACGTGGCAAGATGTTTTTGCTTACACTCACTTCTTTCATACCCCTGTAACAAAGCCATGTTATATCCCCAGATACATTTGCATTTTCACAAGTCCAAGAGAACTTCCTGACTGGATTAAAAAAACAAAACGGGTACATCCTTCTCACATGGTTTATATTCCAACAGACAGCACTTCCTAAATATTCAGACTGTCACACTTGTTTTCAGGGAGATACACCCCTTTCCTACTCTGGAAATAACTGCTCCCTTTCTTCACAGCAGATTCCTGCTATTTGCTACTGACTCAAGGATTAAGAAAGGCTGCAGAGCACAGGCAAAACTCAAGAACCTGACACGTACCAGCGAGTCAGTCTAGCAATAAAGGCAGTTTAAGATCCACTGGTGTGGGTCAATAAACAGAAGAATTTATGTTGGTATTGAAAAAGTGTTTCAGTATCGATACTACGACTGAAATTTCAAATTGACTCTGTGTTACACAGGGAAACACAGGAGCCCTGCTCTCCTGCAGGTGCTCCTCACACCACCACAACAGCACCTACAACCCAAAAAAGGCCCTTTGGGGGGTGGGGGAATGCCTGTTTGGTCCAGATTCTTACTAAAAATACACAGTTCTGTCACTGACAACTGCACAGAGGCACTCCCCACCCGGGGTGTCCTTCACACCCGTGGTAAGAGAAGTACAGCCGGATGTCAGACATGCCGATTACCACTGCTTCCCTTTTACCACCCCACCTAAACAACACCGTGAAATGGAGAGAGAGAGAGAGAGAGAGAGAGAGAGGGAAGAATTATGAGCTTTATAAGATCTTGTGTAATAAACACAGTAGTCCCCCATTCCCAACTATCAGATCTGCTGGCGGCAGTACAATCTTAACAACACTGAGCTAGTGTGTGATAAAAAGACATAAGGCAGCTAAAAGAAGGTGAATATATTTACAAGATAGTGCCAAGATCTCCATAACAAACAGTCATTAGCAGATTAGTATTATGAATTTAATCCAATTAAGAATTTCCTTTGCAAATGCCTGGAGGACCTGGAATTCCTCTGGGAAGACCTTTCCATGTTGTGAAAGGCTCCCATGAGTCATGCCTGCAGGCTGACATACCAGGAAAGACCAGCTCTAGAGCAGCAGGAACAAAGCACTGAACCCCACCTCGAAGCAAATTGCTGCAGCCTCCTGCTCCTGAGGAGTCAACTCAAAAATGGACCTCACAGTGGCACAAAGAAAAGACTTCTCGGTTCCACAAGTCATGGTCAACATAAAGCTGGCACTTTCCTAAGCCAAGGTACTAAACCACAGAGAATTTTCCTCGTTCGCAGTTTCCCACTGTGCCATTTTAAACAGCTTTGGAACAATGCAGGTGTTTGATGTAACACCAGACCACGCAGCAGCCACATGTAAAGGCAAAGACTAAGTTGTTAACATCCCCCTCCTCAACGTCGAGTCCTTGAGTTTAAAATCCCAAAGCCATGCTCCTACCACTCCACACTGATGCTGGGAACTTCAGCAGAGACCCATGGCTCAATCCAAATCACCAGTTCTTGCCCACAGTGCAAAATCTGCTCATGCTCAGTTTAACACCAGCAACATCCACACATCCAGGTGAGAGTGCTGGTTTGCAAGTCACCCAATCACGAGTTCATCAAATTCTTACTGGAATGATTTGCTGAAGCCCTCAGCTGAAGTCCATAGATTTAGGCTGACCTTATCTGCCTTTGCACAGAGAGATTTAGGACAAAATAAGGAGAGTTGAAAAATCTCATTGGTACAGCTTTGCAGAGCAGAGCTGCCAAGACTGATCATGTTACCACATCTGCAGGCGCACACGCAGTGACCCTCCGCTGCCAGAAACCCAGCCAGGGCAATCACTTCCTCCTGCCTCAGGATCCAGCCCAGGTTGGCCCCAAGGCTCCCAAAATATCAGAACCAGAGATACATAAAAACAAAAGTTGGGATATTTTTTAAAAGCACGTACTTAAACCAATATTGTTTTAACAAAGTATCGGTTAAGATGTGGATACGTTTAAATGTTGGGAACAGAACAGCTTACTCTGATCTTCAATATGCAATTACATAAACATTAAAGTGGGGTTTTGCCAATCATTTACTGTTAAAAAAAACCCAAACAAACTGAAAGCCTCACAATAAAAACTTTTTGCAGTTAAAACTACAAGCTTTTTTGAAGCTGTAATGTAATTCAGTGTACTGAGCCCTGTTCCTGGCCACTATTAGGTAGGAAGTTTGCCTCTAGCACCTTCCTGGATGTCTGCTACTCCTTGCAGCAGGAGATGCCTCAGACCATTCTAAGATTCACCTGAACCACCGGAGGCAACCCAAGATGACCATTAAGGGAAGGATTAACTGAGACAATAGACTGGCCACTGTTTTGCTCTCCTCACACACTGCATATTCATGTAAAAACCCAAAGCTAGAACAAATGCCAAAGATAAAGCAGGGCATTTTAGACTGAATAAGGTGGGGAAAAGAGTTATCGATGTCCTACCAGCCAAACACAACTTTTTTCCATTCTTTGTTCGAAGTACTAAAACACTGTGACTCATGGAAAATACCACAACTCTAGTTTAGCTTCCTCTGCTGCACTTTGCAGCTCTGTTACTCCTGTTCTTCGACACCAGCACTTGGGTGAAGACTGCCAATTCAGAGGGGAAATGAGCCAAACACTGCAAACACAAACACAAGGAGGTGTTGCAAAAAGTTTGATGGAGGTAGCAGGCCCCGGTACAGACACAACACGCTTCTCCCAGCACAGCAGCGAGGAAGCCCAGCTACGAGGAACCTTTTTGCTGGGCAGTGTCACAAAACTGGTACTGTCGTTTACATAACTGGTCAGCTTTAAGGGACTGAGGTCACTCTGCCATGCCAGCAGAGCTGCACAGCCAGCGGCATGAGATTTTACAAGAGGGACTTGAACCGCAGCATTCAGTGAGGTTTGTGCTTTTGGGCTCCTCCAACCAGAAACTCAGGCAGGGAGACTTTAAAAAAAAACAGAGAGGGGAAAAAAAACAAACACAAAACTGTTCTGTGTTGGTTCTCCCTCCTGTTGTCACTCCCCTCCCCCAGCTTGTTAACTAAACTTTTCCTCTCCCGGGGATCTTTCTAATCCTTCATAATGAATTTGCAACATCAGTCACTTTGCGAACTCGCTTCAATGTGAATCAAGTTTACTACAAGCTCAAGAAAACACAGGGAATTCTAACAATCACATTGCCAGGAGGAGGATATAAATGGGAAAGAATAAAAGTAGCACTGGAAAATTAGTTTTCAATCATGTAAAGAAGGAGTGTGCACCATCCCTGAGGGCCTGGGCTAAGGCAGAACATGAGGATGGAAATGCACAATGCACTGTTACCCAAAACAGCAAATTATGGGCCAACAGCAGAATCAAACACCAACCTCAGAGCTAAAAATCCCATGTCCTGTTTTCAAGAATTACTAGGGACCTAAAAAATCTCTCTCTGTAAATTCAAACCTGGAGAGAGTCACCTGACTGTGACATTAATCCAAGTATGTTGAAACTAAATATCTGGCAAGGATTTCACTCTTTCCTGTATCCCTCCCACCAGGCCAGATTTTCTGCAGCCAGGCTGGAATCCTCTGGAGCCGTGGCCTCTCAGAGCACCTACAGCAGCTTTACACTGAACTAGTGACTCCAAAACAGAGTTGTGGGAAGAGCTGACACCCCAACAGATGAATTGGGAAGTCACTTCCACCCACGTTAATTCAGGAGAGCAGTTGTTCCACGGTGTACCAACAAAACTTGTTATTTACCACCTCGGATGTGTAATACTATCACACTTGGAAAGTTTTGGGAGTTTTGGCCAAGTGCCTTCTGTTCCCAACAGAGGACAACAAGTTTAAGTGCTAAACTGAAGTTAAAGCAAATTGCTGAAGTTTGAGGGTCACACACTCACCTAGCAAAGCCAACTTTCTCCCTACAGGCTTAAACAACCTGATACAGAAGAACCTTCCCTACACAGGAAGGAGCAATACAAATTCCTGAGAACTGACCTGGGTTTGTCTCCAGCTGACTGCATGACTTGTGCCAATCATACCCCTGAAAATCCTTTTCTTTTGTATTATGGCCTCTCCCATACAGCTGTAATCAACTGATCCCAAACCCTAGACCAATTAAAACCTTCTTTTTTAATTTTTTATGCTATACTGATTATAAATTCAATCTGGAACTAAAGCTCACAATAAATATTCAGAGAACAGGTAAGCTGCTGACACAAATCAGTTAGAGTACCCCAGCAGTGCTATTCAAGTGATTTAATCCAAGCCTTGCATTACAGCTGCTATTCTTTAAATAAAAAAAGGAGGCAGAAAGGAAGTTGCAAGTGCTGCATTTACGCCTCAGTTTATACCCAGAACGGAAGTTTACTTTAAGCAAAATGCAGGAGGTAAAGGGAAGACACGAAAACAAAACCTGAGCATCCCTTTGAGACAACCTAGGTCACCTAAAGGCCATAGCCAAGGGTCCAACAAAGGTCCAGGAGGAAGGAGGCAGAACAAGGCCCAAGCTGGAGGCCTTTAGACAAAGCCTTCCCACATTGTGTCACCTCCCACAGCAGTCTGAGCTACTGTCAAAGAGATCGCTTGAGAAACCCCAGAAGAGGCAACAAATGGAGTGAAAGAGAGTATTTAGAATTGCTCTTTCATTTCTGTTCTGAAAAGTGACTAGGTTAGCCAAATATATATATATATATATATATAATATAGTATTTTTATATAAAAATTTCCAACAATTATAATGCAACTGACTCAGGTACAGCAAAAGCTTTACAGGTATTTGATTTACCTGGCTGTTTCCCACTCCCTAACTACAAAAACATCACCAAATTAAGCCATGAAATCTAGGCATGCACAAAGTGGTCTCATTTATGGTGAGACTTAACTAGGATTCAGAGTCAACCAGGACACTCTACAGCTCTTCCATTCCAAAATGTGAAGTTTTAGCCATCACTCCAGCCTCCCTAAGGGAACGCTCAGGATATGTTTGGCTGCATCCGAAAGCAACTACGCCCGGCAGAAGGGAATAAAACACCCTTAAATTAAAGCTCATCAAGGACACTGGATGAAAAAGAATGATAATTACTATCCTCCTAGTAAATATTAGTGGATCTGCACTACCACCAGTAGCACTTCCTCAGGGTAGGAGGGATGATGTCATGGCTGCATGCTACAGCATTGTCGGGTTTGCCTGGCTACAGGCTGCTAACGGGACACTCCCTACAGAACTGTGACCGCACGCTCAGCTTCCCTGCTATCAGCAACCACTTTAATAAGTGTTCTCAATTAGCACAGAAATGCAGAATAGCCAGCAAGCAAATGAAAATCAGAAAAAAGAAAAAAAACAGAAGAAGAAGAAAAAAAAAACAACAGAGGGAGAAAAAAAAGCGCAGAGGAGACAGCTGTAACAGGGTGGCAAACAAAGCTCCAAAGCATGAAAGAGAGAAAGGAATGTGGTTAAAAAATCTCCCCTAAGGAAGAATACTCTGTACTCCCAAGCTCCAGCTGTTTGACTTGCCCCACTCCCTCCTCCACTCCATTATCCACTCTGGCTGTGCTAATTTAACACAAACCGCCCGCCTGTGTCAACTGTTGAAAGGGGGGGATTTCGGCAAAGCAGCCTCGGATGCATCCAAGCCCCGGGTGCAGAAAAAGGAAAAACTTTGGGGCACAAAGTTGAGGCGCTTTTGGTGTCGCTTTGTGCCAGGAGAGCTTGGGAAGCTGTGAGGGAAGGCAGCAAGAGCCCATCCTGCTGCAGCCTCCAGCATCTCGAGCTCTGCCACCGCTTCCACACGCACCTCGATTCCCAGCAGGCAGCCAGATTTTCATGCAGAAAGCTCTGCCTTTATCAACAAAGCCACGCAACTCCCATCAAGAGCACCCAACAGCAGACACCCCCACGGATGAGACAAGCAGGTCGGAAGAGCAAGGAGGAAGGGAAAAAAGGAGGGAAAGGAATAAACCCGGCCAACGTTAAAGTCTGGAGGCCTGGATTTCCACGGGGAAGGTATTTTCACGTTTAAGATACTGTGGGGAACGCTGCGAGGGTTTGGAAGTCATATATGCAGCCAAAATGGCGCTGAGAATAAAAATATAATTTAAAGGAAGGTCGCCATATTGTAAACAGTGAGGCAGGGAGACACAGAGACAGCAACCTCCATTATTCCCAGCAGCTGCAGCAGCACGGAAGCGCTGGGAACGTCAGGCCTGGCGCGAAGATGCCGCCAGGGCTTCCCCCTTTCCAGCCAGAGCCCTCCGGAGGGTCCCCCCCAAACCAGTCACCCTTGGAGAGGCAGAGAGGTGGGGAAGTTTCCCGCTGTGGGGGGCGGAAGGCCGGGCAGGGGCAGCACCAAGGCAGCCAGGCCGCGCAGCCAGCGGCCTCGCTCCTCCTCCAGGCCTTTCACCCGCTGCTCAGCACAAAAAGAAAGGAGGAGGGTAAACCCCCAACCCTCCAGAAAGCAGCCAGGGGAGGGTTCACCTCGGCCGCTGTGGATTAGTCTCAGGAGCGATGGAGCCGAGTGGGGTTGGCACCTCCTTTTTATTCCTGTCTGCTCCAGCCGGCCCAACGTCCCCCCCTCCCCGGGACCTAACGGGAAGCGGGAGCGGCCGAAGGGAAGGTGCTCTGGGCAGATCCGGAGGAAGAGAGCGCCAAGCCTTACCAGCACTGGAGGTGGAAAGCGGCGGGGCAGTGATCGCAGCACAGCAGATCCCCTCCTTCCTTGCAGCTATCGCAGCTATCGTGGTTAGTGGCCCTGCCACTTCGCCTGGGCTCCTTCTCGGGCCTCCTGCTCTTCTTCTCCCCATCTTCGCTCTTGGGGGGAGCCAGGAGGGCCTGGATTTGCTGCACATGCACACACAAACAGAGCGGGCTCTGAGGGGCTGCACGGATCCTGACCCAGCGCCCTTCTCCCCGAGCCCGCCGGGGAGACAGCGGCCCCGGACCCTCCGGGAGGGGATCGGGGGGGGGACAGAGCCCCGGTCGAGCCCGCCCCGCCCGCCCCGTGTCCGGCAGGGCCTCTCCGGGGGCCGGGCGAGCTGCCTCCGTCCCTCCGCACTTCCTTGTAAGGCCACGGGGCTCCGGGGTGGGGGGGTTCCCTCGCCATCTTGCAGCCCCACTGCCTCCCCGGTCAGGCCCCCCCGCCGCGTCCCGGGCCTCACCTCCATCAGCCCCCCGGAGGTGTCCAGGTCGTAGACGATCGTCTTGGTCTCCATCTTCTCCCACATTCATCCAGCCCAGGAGCGGCCCCGAGAGCCCCCCCCGGCGAGAGGGAGCGAGGCGGGGACGTGCGGCGGCCCCTCAGCGGCGGCTCCGCGTCGAGGCGGCGGGGGGGGGGGCGCGGCGCGGCGGGGGCGGGCGGGCGGCGGGGCCTATCCCACGGGCCGCTGCGGCTTGCGCGTCGTCCTCCTCCTCCTCCAGCCGTGCCCGGGGGCGGCCGCGGGGGGCCCGACGCCCGCTGCCATTGCCGCGCAGGGGGTGGGTGGGTGAGGGAGGGAGGGGGCGGCGGCCCCGCGCCCGCCGCGGCCGCTCACGCACCGCGCACGCCCCGCGCACAGGCGGCGCCGACGCTCCGGGCCCCGCGCGCAAGCGCACTCCGCGCCCCCGCCCCGCCCGCCCCGCGCGCATGCGCGCCCCGCGCCGCCGCCCGCGCGCGGACCTGGCGCGGCGGCGGCGGCGGCGCCGGGGGGGCCGGCGGGACGCACGCGGAGCCACCGCGCCTGCGCGAAGCACCGCCCCGCGCGGCTCCGCCCCGCCCCGCCCCTGCACAGCTTGGCCCCGCCCCTTCCCCGCCCTCTTCTCGCGCAGGCGCGTGGCGGCCGTCACGTTCCAGGGAGAGGGCGGGGTAGCGGGCACGTCAGTGACGTAACGACGCGGGGCGGCGGGGCACGCGCGCGTCGGCAGGGGGCGCGCGGCGCGCGGCGCGCCGGGGTGGCGGGGGCGCGGTCTCTGCTTGTGACGTCACTAAGGCAGCGGCCACGCCTCTTAAAGTGGCAGTGCCCCCCCGAAAGCAGGGTGGGGAGGGCGTGGGGGTCGGGATATCATCGGGGTAGCTGTGAGGTGGGCTCAAGGTCCGCGCTGGGGGTGTGTGGGTGGGTGTACCCCCTTTCCATGCTGCCCGGCCCCGCTGAGGAAGACGCCATCGCTTCTTCTAAAACACCAGTTTTTATTAATGAAACAACCAAAAGATGGGGAGGGGGGCGGTGTCCCCTCCAGATCGAGGGAGCGGCGGGGGCCAGGGTCACCAGCCCGGGCGGGACGCGGTGGTGGGGAGGGCACAGCCATGCCCGGTGCCCCTGCCCACCCCGTCACTCCGGGTCTGGCCGCGCTGGGGTGCCGGGACGAGCGGGGGGGACACGCTGGTGGCGGAAGGGATCCCCCCCCGGGGAGGGCGAAGCAAGCGGGGGCCGGGGGGACACGCAGCATGCTGGGGGCACGGGAGGGACACGTCCCTGCGAGGCGGCGGTGAGACACGCAGGGTTGCGGGGGGACCAGCCCTGTGCTGGGTGGGGGGCGAGGGCGGAGGGGCACCCACATGGCCACCCAAGCCCCTCGCCCACCCCCCGGGGCTTCGTCCTCTCCCCGCTGCAGCCCCGGGGAGCCCTCTCCTTACCTGGGGGTCCCCACAGCGCTGCTCCCCCTGCCTGTGTCACTCCTCCGTCGCAGGGACTGTGGGGGCTGCTGTTTTCTCCCTGCGGGGGACTGGGGGGAAGGATGGGGCCCGAAGGGCAGGGTGGGGTCCAGGGACCCTCGCTGGCTCAGGGGCCGGGGGACAGGACGGGGTCCAGGGACCCCCACTGGCTCAGCCTCTCATGAGCCCAGTGTGGGGGGCTGGGTGACAGTGGGGCTCGGGCAGACCCCACGGGGGTCTGGGTGGCTTGGGGGTGGCAGGGTGTGGCCGGTGCCCAGGTGGGTCCTGCCAAGCGCTTGGCTTGAGTCTCCTTGGGAGAGGTGTTCCCAGCCCGTGCCTGGGGCTGGTGGGCACGGGGGAGCCCGGGAGGGGTGGCTGCAGCGCCCAGCTCCACGCTGCCCACACCTAGATGGACACCTCATATTCCCTCGTGTCCTGCAAAGAAAACAGACTGCAAGGGGTTGGACACTCGGCAGTGCAGCAGGGTGCCTGGGACAGGGATAGGGCATCTCCCATCCCATAAGGATCTGGGTCACATCCCAGACTACAGGCAGCCCTGGAGATGTGTGTCCCATCCCACACATGGGTCCTGGATCAGTGTCCATCGTGTACATGGTCCTTGGATGGACATCTAGGTAGTGTGTGTAGTCCCTGGATGGTTGTCTGAACTAACGTGTGGTGTCTAGATGGATATCACACCCTACATATGGTCCCTGGATCGATGATCCTTCCTGTGTGTGGTCCCTAACTGGATGTCCATCCTGTCAACAGTCCCTGGATAGATACATCATCCCACAGTGGTCTCTGGGTGCATGTCCCATCCCCTGTGTTTGTTCCTGGATGGACATCCTATCTAATATTCCATGACCCCATCCCACACCTGTCCCAGCCCGTGCACAGCACCTGGCACAGGTGGCCCATGCAGTGCAGGGTCCCCAGGGTGCCCAGCCCCAGGTGGGGGATGTGGGGGGCAGTACTTACTCCTGTCTCATAGGTGGGATTGTCAAAAGCCGACTCCACTGTGATATGGTCGTAGGGGTGGGAGCCAGCAAGGGGCAGCTGCAAGGCTGGCTTCCCCTGGAGCCTGTGGGGAAAGGGCAGCTGGAGTGGGCAGAGGGGGGACCGTGGGGCCCCATGGGGTGACAGGAGCCAGCGGGCCACTCACTTGGAGAAGTAGAGATAAATGCCCCCGATGAGCAGGGCCACCACCAGCACGGGCAGGAAGACAGCGATGGCAACGTTGGTGCCCTCCAGCGTTGTCCCCGAGGGCACGGCCTTGGCCACAGCTGTCCGGGAGAGTTGGGGGTTCACCCAGGGGGCACCCCACATCGGCTGCACCCTGGGTGCCCCTCCGTGCTCTGGCACCCCGACACACCCTTGCCCTTACCATCCAGGTTGCGGTTGCTGTAAAACTCATCGTAGGAGGCTGGGTGAGGAGGAAGAAAGAAACCAACACCAGCGGTGAGAAGTGGGGTGCTGAGCGGTGCCGGCCGGGTGCTGGGGTGGGGGGTGGTCGTCTCACCCGCCTTGCAGATGGGAGGGGAGCCGCTCCAGCGTGAGGGGTGCCCGGGCAGGCAGCGCAGGCTGCTCTCGCCCAGCAGCGCCCGGCCGGCCGTGCAGGAGAAGTGCAGGGTGGCTCCCGCCGGGTACAGCCGCCGCTCCGGGTTCTGCCGCCCGCCCGCCGGCACGCCGGGGTTGTGGCAGGGCTCGTAGGTCTCCGCTGCGAGGCAGTGGCACGGTGGCGTCAGCGCTCTCAGTCAGCTTGGGGGATATGCCCGGGGAGGGGGTGCCCAACTCACGGATGCACTTGGGGAGGCGGTCACTCCACTTGGGTCCCCCCGCAGCACGGTCATGGCAGGTGAGGGTCCCAGCACCCGCCAGGACATAGCCCTTGTCACAGACGTACTGCACGGTGGCTCCCACCGGGAATTTAGGGTTGGAGACCACCCTGCGGCTGTGCTCAGCATCCCCGGGGTCTCGGCAGGTTGTCACTGCAGGCAGGAGTGACTGATGGTGATGGTGGCTGGGGATGCACCACAGGGCAGGGGGTCACTGGTGGGCACCACTCACCCCGCTCGCAGGAGGGCAGGTCACCGCTCCACGTCAGGTCCCAGTGACACATCAGGAGGTCATTGCCAATCAGCTGGAAGCCAGGGTAGCAATGGAAGGTGACCACAGTGCCATGGAGAAGCTCTGGCTGTGAGGACGTCTTCCAGCCATTGGCGATGTCCGGCAGCTCAGGGCAGGTGTCATTACGGGGGACCTCTGTGGGCATGGAAGGCTGAGCAGGGCAGTGGGGACACTGAGGACACCAGGGACATTGTCCTGCCATGGGCCTCACCAGAGAAGTGGATGACAAAGCCCTGCCGATAGGCAAAGGCACCGGCACCAGGGTCAGACTGGAACTGGACGGTGACATCGGCAGTGGATGCGTAGAGCTTGAAGCGGCCACGGGCACCCGTGTACTGGCCCAGGATGCGCGCCGTCAGGTCGTCCCCATCGTAGAAGGTCAGCATGTCCCCCGAGCCCAGCCGCAGCCTGGGGCAGCGGGGCTGTGAGGGCAGGGAGTGCACAGATCTGCCACCCCACCATCCCCATCCCGGCCCATCCCAACACTCACACGCGGACGTCCAGCATGATGCGCTTGTCCTCCTCCACGTGCAGCCCCCAGATGCAGTCCTGGCCCTTGCCGTACGCCTCTGGCCAGTTGGGAGACAGCACCACTCCGGCCGTGTCTGTCAGCTCCCCGCTGCACACCGCTGGGGACACACGCCAGGCTTGGCACTGCCATGGGGCACCCGCCACCGCACCCGCTCCAGTACCCCACATCCAGCACCCACCATGCCCCCCAGCTCCATCACACACAACAGCACAGTGGCTGCAGAATCTCTCATGCCCCATCCACAGCAACCCCTGACACCCTCCAGCACCAGCACCCACCACGGCACGCTGGCTCTGTCTCATTCCACTGCGGGTCACTGGGGTCGACGCACTCGATGATGGTGGAGCCCTGCTCCAGCGTGTAGCCAGGGTCACAGCTGAACTCCACCGTGGTGCCCACGGGGTACCGGGGATCACTGGCCGTGAAGTTCCCATACTTGACGAAGGGCTCGTAGCAATGCCCCTGCTCAAAGGCTGCGGGCACAGGGGCAAAGCTCTGCAGGGGCCAGGAGGGCACAGGGATGTTTGGGTCACCCGCTATGCCCCCAGCCCCATACCCTCATAGCGCAGCGCCATGCCCGCAGCTGCCCCGCTGCTGTCGGTGGTGAGCTCCACGAAGAAGTGGCGCCCGGTGCTGAGCAGCCCCTCGATGGGCAGGTACTCCACCTCGTAGGAGTCGTACACCGGCGGTGCCTCCACGTTGTTGCCGTTGCGGATGATGAGCCTGCCAAGGCATGACAAGGGCAGGGTGCAGTGCTGACCATGGCCATCAGCAGCCATGCTTGGGCATGGGTGGTAGCCTCCAACTCCAGCTATTTCCAACAGCACCACCCTTGGGCATGGCCAGAGGTTATCCTCCTTGAACATGGCCAACAACACCTGTCCTTAACCATAGCTAATGGCCAAAGGTAGCCACACTCAGCCATGGCAAGCAACAGCCATCCTTAAATATAACTAATGGCACCCATCCACGGCAGATCCCATCCTTGGATACAGCCAAGAGCACTCATCCTTGAACATGGTCTCATGAGGGGCTGCCCCAGGGGTGCCCCCACACCCCTCACCCTCCCAGTTTGCTCCAGAGCCAAACCTGTCATCGTCCTCTGCCAGTGACACCTTTTCAAAGTGGAGGTGCAGGCGCTGGCCATCCGGCGCTTCCAGCAGCCAGTGGCACGTCAGGTTGTTGCTGTAGTTCCCGGGGAAGCCGGGCGAGACAATGCGTCCCACTGTGGCATTCCGGACCACCCCGCCACACGCTGCTGCAGGAGAGGGACCACCAGTGGGTGAGTGTGCCGTGCCAGCCGCGCTGTGTCCCCGTGGTGCCGGTGCTTACCGAGACAGAGGGGCTCGCGGGCACTCCAGAAGGGGCGGGTGGCGTTGCGGCAGACGAGGCGGCGGGCGCCCTGCAGTTGGTACCCCGTGGAGCAGCGGAAGCGGGCGTCCCCACCGGGGTGCAGGCTGCTGACTGACACCTCCCCGAAAGCCGGCCGTGCCGGGAAGGGGCAGCTCAGCAGGTAGGCTGGGGGCAGGGGGTGATGTTACCAAGGAGCAATGGATCCCCCCAGAACCCAGAAACTGCCTCCACAGACCCCTGGAAATGCCTGGGTGTGGCAGGGCTTGAGTGACACAGTGCCTATGGTTGCTGAGAATTATGCTAAATGAATCCATAATTGCTAAGGCCAGTTAGATCTCTATGAGCATTCCTCACCCAGTCAGTGCCCGCTTAAAATACAAACTCCTGGTGCATCGCCATGACCCAAATTAGCACCATGCTGGCAGGGAAGCTCCCAGAGGGTACAGAGGGGTCTGAGCCCCATACCTTGGTAGTGAAAGTGGTAGGAGCCAGGGCTGGGGGGCCGGGGGCTCTGGAAGCGGAGCGTGAGGAGGTTGGCTGGGCTGCGGATGACCTGGCCCCGCAGCAGGAAGGACTCGTTGGCCAGGAGGTTGGGCTCCAGGCCTCCTGCACTCTCCACCGTCAGTGTCTCCCCTTCTGCCAGGCTGATGTTCTCTACCTGCAGGGGACACAAGTGTCACCACGGCAGCATCACCCGGCACCTGGCTCGGAGCTGGTCCTTGAGTGGCTTCTCTGCGGTCGATAGCCCACTGGAGCTTGTCTGTGCAGGGCAGCACCTTTCAAACATGGTTAGCAGTGCCATAAATCATCCCCCATCCTGCCAAGAGCAGCAGGGCCCAGCCGGCAGCTCTGCCAGAGCACCACAGCACAGCCAGGCCCACGCTGGCAGCCTTGAAACCAGCCAACCTTGCCCTCTGGAGCAATTTGCTATTAATGATGCTAATTAAGCTATGCTGCACGATGAGGAGCAGCAGCACTGGTGAGTGTGGGCTGAAGCAGGGCTGGTGGTGGAGATGCTGCCTCTGGCTCACCAGCTTTCCACAAGCCACGGCAGTGCCCTGTGGTGGCTTCAGCAGAGATGGGGATACGTGGCCATGTGCCACTGATGGGAGCAGCACACGGACGGGCACAGCAAGATTTTCCGTCAGCCTCTGCTCCTGGCAGATGGGCGCTGGGTGCTCCTGGCCTTGCAGCACAGCGTGGCACCTGCTGGCACTGCTCACACCTTCTCCATCAGGGCTTTGTTAATTAAATCTCGCAGCACTTCTTTGTGATGGGTGCCAGCCACAGCAGCTGGTGGGCACAGAGCATCCTGGGGCATCCCACCAGCTCATGTGCCCACATCCCTCTGCTGGGGCCTGAGGGTAGGCAATGCCCTGAGCCAGCTCTCTTAGCTTAGGGACACAGGAATGGGGACAAGGACGGGGACAAGACCATGTGTTTGCAGCACCCTGCACAGACACACAGCCATGGCACAGAGTAAGGGACATGCCACACTTCTCTGCAGGTACTTGGCACCCTGGCCTGCCCTCAGCTCACCTTGAGCTCCACACCATAGCCAGGGTAAACAGAGATGGTGTAGGTGCAGTCCAGGCTGCCATCATAGGGGACACCGGTTGGCTCTGGGGACACCAGCCAGCCCTCGGGACCCGCCAGCGTCCGGTTGCAGGGAGCTGGTGACAGAAGAGACCCCAGCTCAGCCCCACTTCACCTCAGCTCCACCTGACTCCCTCCCTGGCGCTTACCTGGCCCCTGCAGTGTGGTGACAGTGGTGGTGGTGATGGTGGAGGTGGTGGTGGTCCCCTCCTCATCCCCGGGCACCACGGTGGCCGCGGTGTGGGGTGCCGGGGATGTGCCAGCCGTGGTGGGTGCCTGGCTGGGGGATGCAGTGCTTGATTCTGGCACCCCAGAGGGGGACCACGAGGGGTCTGCACCTGGCACAGCCCCCCACGCCTCTCCCCATGGCCCGGGGCGCCCTGCTGGCGTGGTCAGCGGGTCAGTGGGG
This sequence comes from Prinia subflava, assembly GCF_021018805.1. NCBI lineage: Eukaryota > Metazoa > Chordata > Aves > Passeriformes > Cisticolidae > Prinia > Prinia subflava. Next base: position 7,110,134 of record NC_086254.1, read on the forward strand.
AAGGCGGGCCGGGGCAGGGCAGGGGTGCGGGGTGAGGGCTCGGGTTCTGGGGGGCCGGGGGCCGGCTGGAGGGCACCAGCAGGGAGGAGGGGGCCAGCGCCAGCAGGCAGGAATGGCGCCTGGGCCAGGTAGTCCTTCTTCAGGAAGGCTTCGTGCAGCAGGTCCTCCAGCAGAGGGTGGTGGTTGAGGATCTTGAGCGTGGGTGCCGTGCTCACAAAGCGAGCCTCTGCCTCCCGCTCCGCCGGCGTGGGCAGCGCCGTCGGCTCCACCTCAGCGCTCTCCCCGGTCTTCCTCGCCAGCCCGTTGAAGCCTGGAGGGAGGAAAGAGTGTGGGATGCTGGGGACCCGTGGACTGATGCTGTGCTGGGGACTGGCAGGGAACGGGGGACTGGTGATGCACTGGGGAGTGATGCTTCAGCACGTGCCCTCACTGGCACCTGGGATCAGGGCTTGGACATGGCCTGGCGCTGTGTCAGGAATGGATGCAGCTCTGGGGAGTGATGCTGGTGCAGTGTCACAGACCTGTGCTGCACTGGGGACCAACACTTCCATGGACCAACTCTGCACCACAGGCCAGTGTCTCTCTGAGGGCTAACACTTTCCTGCACACCAATATTCCCCCAAAACCAGGATGGAAAACAAGCACACCAGCCACATGCAGCAGGACAGTGACACCCTCTCCTCAGCACACCCTTCACTGGGGCAGCCCTGGCAATTTAGCCCTGGCTAATTAATGCACATCTGCAGCTTGTACCGCGTGAAGGGGTGCCCACTCCTCCTGTGAGCCCGCCGGGATGGGGACAGCCCTGGGATTGGGTGTCCCTGATCACAGATTATCCTTCACCACAGGGGTGGCCATCCTGTGCCAAGGTTCTCCTGGGACTGTGTATTCCCAGGGTGCAGACACGCAGGTGATCACCATGACTGCCATGACCATGCCAGGAAGCCACCGGAGCCTGCACACTTGGACCCTTCTCCAGGCTGCCACAGAACTCAGCTTCCTTCCAGCCAGGCTGCCCCTGAGCAGTGTGAGTCTGTAGGGAACCCCCTATCCCACCTATGCTCCCCCCTCTCCCACCAACCACAGCTGGGATTCCCCTGTCACAGCCCCGTGTCCCTCCCAGGCATTAGTCCCTGAACAAATCCCCAGCATGCCCAGCCCAGCAGCTTACGGCCTTTAGACCAAAAATAAAAGAGAATTTAATCAGCCCTAATGAGTCACCCAGCATCTCCCGCTCCTGGATCTGGCACAGCACTGTCCCCTCTCCTGCTGGCCACAGCTCAGTGCCACGGCAGAGGGGGTGCCATGGTGACACCCAGCATCCCTCCGAGGCCCCGGTGTGGGGCCACGGCAGAGCGTGGGCACGTCTTGCTGCCGTGCACAGGCACTGATGACACGATACTGCCAATTACCGGGTAATTATCCCTATCCGTAGCAGGGCAGGGCCCCGTGAAGATTAATTACTCTGCGACTGCTGCTTTTAAGGGACTATTAAGAGACATTATCTTGGGTGTGAAGCGTAGTGGGGAGCTGCTGGGTGCTGGCAGGCGCCCTCTGCTACCCACCCCCTGTCCCCTGCCATCGCCCCGGGACAATGGTAATGTCCTGGGCACAGGGGCACAGCAGGGACACCTGCCTGCACCAGCTCCAAGAGGCTCGCTTGCCCCCCAGCAAGGCCAGAATTATATTTTAATAGGATCCATTTATTAGAACATAAAAGTTAATGAGTTTATACTGAAGGGCGCCAAAATCCCCGTTAGGCTTTAATAGCAGATTAGTGCTCAGGGCTGGGCCCTGCAAGGCCACGACTGCCCTATGTGGTGAAGGTTGGGCTAGAGATGCCCACCCAGCCCCTTGGGCACTCCTGTCCATGAGCATCTCACCTGTTCAGGGTGCTGGGGGGGCACAGTGTTCTCCATGGAGGCTACTGGCTAAGGCCAGGCCTCACAGCAAGGACCCTACAACAGGTCCCATCTGGATACTGAGCACCCTGGGCTGGACACCAGGCACTGCCCTGGGCTCTGTGTGGTGCTCTGGGTACCACAGGATGCTCAGCACCAAGGAATGCTTGGGACTGGGGACACTCTTGACCTTCTGGGGATGCAGGATGCTCAGGACACCGTGGGAAGGCAGTGGGTGCCCAGCTGCTGCCACCCATGTCCCGTGAACACTACAGTATGAGATCTTCCACCTCCACAGATGTCTCTAAGCAGCTTATCTCCATACACAGCTATGTCCCTCCCATGTCCCCAAGGTGACCAGGGACTGCTGACGTGGGACTGGCTGCCCAGGACACACCCCTCTGAGCCCTGGCACCCAGCAGTGACCCCGCTGAACTCAGGATGGGCAAAGGGCTACCAAGTCCCCAGTAGCCTTGTGCCTGTTGGGGTTCCTTGGCATGCTGGCCGTGGTCACAGGCGGGACGGGGTCCTAATCCCTCCCCTTGGCTTTGTCGGGTGGGAGTTTATTAACAGCAGCCGAGAGTTGCCAGACACTAATCCGGCTGTGGCGGGCGGAGGCCCCCCCGGCGGGAATCGATGCTGCCTGCTGTCACAAATAAATAAATAAGGCGGCACGAGGCCGCCCAGGGAGCACAGATCGATGCTGCCCGCCAAGAAAGCAATAACAGAGTGCCCGGCTCAGGGAGGGGACAGGACAGGGTCCTCATGGCCCCAGGAGTGTCACAGCGCTGTGGCACAGTGGTGTTCCGTGCCTCAGTTTCTCCATCTGTAGGAGGGGGCAGGCGGGAGGTGCAGGCAGGCGGGTGCCTGGCCCAGGGTGAGGGCAGGGTCTGGGCTTCGCAGGGTTCCGGGTTTATTTTCTAATTTAAAATCCAATCTGGCTTTGCCCCCATGGCCAGGGCCAGCAGCTGTGATGAATGAGCTGTCAGGCAGCCGACGCCACGGTCCCCCACCCACAGCCTCCCTGTCCCACGGCCTCCAGCCCCCTGTACCACCCCCAGCCTCCATAACGGGAACAGGAGAGGGAACACAGCACCATCACATCCTGATGCCCAGATCCCCCCCTGCCCCCTGCCCTGACGGCCCTGAGAACCCCAGGCAGGGAGCGGGGCTTGCCTCCAGGTGTGAAGGCAGCGTGGGCAGGAGCAGGCAGGGAACACAGGTGGGTGCAGCCGGTGGGTGGGCAGGTGTAGGCAGCGCGGGAATTGAGGCATTGTCGGGATGCAGGCAGGCGTGGGTGGGCGGATGCAGGCAGGAGCACACAGATGGTGTGAGGGTGAAGGCAGGGGCGGGTGGGCATGGGTGGGACTGTGCAGCCAGCTCCTCTGCCACCCAGCTGTCACCACAGGCAAACCGCTGGCACCCAGCATGGCGAGCCGGCACCTATGCTGGCATCCGTGTCCTGCCACCCCATGGCCACCTCCACCCTGGCACCACCAGTAACCCCAGATGCCCACGGCCAAGCTGAGACCATTTGAGCAGCTGGAGCAGGGACCCAAGGGGCTGCCCTGGTGCCCGGGGACACCGCTGGTGAGTGTGGCCGCCAGCCCTGGCAGCTATCAGAGGAGTTCGGCTTTAATATTCATGGCAGCGCTGGCGGGGAAGCGTTTGACCTTGTATGTTTTGCAATTCTCCTTGAATTGAACAGTCATTTACCCGCTGACACATGTCACATCACCGCAACCGGTTCCCTGGAGCATCGCGGCGGCCGAGCGCCGGCTGACACACCGAGCACCGCCGGCACCGGGTGGGCATCAGGGCAGAGCCCAGCGGGCAGCTGGGTGCCCATCCCTGGGGCTTTCCTCCCTTCCCACCTGGCGGATGCCAATGGTGCCCTTGTCCCCTCCTCGCCACCCACAGCCCGTGTAATCCCCCTTCCCCGTTCTCCCTGCGGAGCTAATGGGTTTCTACAGCAATTTCCCTGCGTGGCAGCAGCGGTGATAAATTGTGTGTCTGCTGCTATTTCAGACCCGAGCGCTGTGCGGTGCCATGTCCCCCCTCCCTGGGCTGACAGCGCCCAAGTCAGCCCCTCCAGCCCCTCCCCCAGGATTTCCTGTGATGAATACCCCACTGCTGGGCAGCACCCATTCTCTGCCACCCCACAGTGGCCAGGATGTAGGTGCCAGGCCCCCATGGGGCTCTGGTCTCCCCCAGGACCCAGCATAGCTCACCTCTCTGGGTGGCAGAGGGGCACCTGGCCCTCGGGGCACCCCTGAGTGGGCAGCGTGGGCAGGAGTCAGGCAGGGTAAGCAGGGCCACGCTGCCCACCCAGCTCCTGTCTCCCCTCCCCTCCACCCACTGCCACAGACAGTAATTGAAATCGGTTGCAGGAGGCGAGCGAGAGCTGCTTGTCGGGCTCCGCGTTGGGCTGCTCAGCCATGTCATACTTCCTGCAGACACCATTCCCTCCCATCGCCGCCTGCTCCTGCCAGAGCCAGCATTTCAGCTGCCCCCAGCACTCTGCGTCTTCCAGCCAGCCCCACATCCTGCTCCAGCACTGCTTTTCCTAGAGGATGAACCATCCAGATCTGGAAGTCACTGAGGGCTGATCTTACAGCCAACATTCCCCCTTGCTGCCACCCCCCAGGGAATCAGGGGACCACCAGAGCCTGCCCTGTCCAAGCATCACCTCGCTCATCGCCCACCACTGGCTGATCTGGCATTTCAAGCACCTCTCTCCATTTTCGCAGGGTCAGAGCAGCGCTCTTGCAGCTGATTAATATTTGATCCCTTCAGCACAGCTCGTTACTGCATTTAAATTATATATGTAATAATTCCTACTGGCACAGCGAGCGTGCAGGCTGGCTCCTGCTGCTTCTCCTGCAGGCTGGGGGCCGAGCAGATCCCCAGCCTTGGCCAATGGGACCCCCTGGCACCTCGGAGGATGTGAGGAGTGGTGCCAGGTCTCAGCACAGGGCAGGCTGGCAGTGACCCAGGCAGATAGAGGCATCTGCAGCTGCCTCTGAGGGGTCCAGGCAGCCCCTTCACCCACTCGAGGATGCTCATGGTGGGAGCAGTGCTGGTCCTCCGGTTGTCCCCATATCCCCAGCAGCAGGAGGAAGGGATGCTGCCACTCCCGAGCTCCTGCATGCGACTGGAGGGAATCCATTACCTCCCTGGTTATAGGCAGCTTTCAGAGGCAATCTTTCAATTGTGCGCATTTAAAGAATTGATTGGAGGTGAAATTATCCTCTCCCGTCAGAGCCGCTGGAGACACAACTTCATCCGCCTCCCCTGGGGGCTGTTGGTGCTCCCAGGGGACCCCACAGCCAGGGTCAGCCTCAGTCCCCATCCCGGCAGGGGCTGCACACAGGGAGTGACAGCCCCAGGAGCCCCGTGCCAGCCTGGGGGTCCTGCAGCACCACAGAAGGAGGGGCGGGTTCTTTACTGCTCCAAACCAGGCCTGGGGGCTGCCCTTGTCTTGTCCTTGCCCAAGCTCCTGTGCACCCCCATTTCCCCCCACATTCCCACTGCTCTGGCTCTGCCTGGCAGCCCTGCCTGGCACAGCACCCCTCGCTGGATTCATCCCCGCCACTGCAAACCCACAGACGATCCCTGCGGCAATCAGGCTCCCGGGCAGCGGTGGGGGTGGTTGGCTCAGCCTGCGCCCCACATCCCCGCGGGACAGCCCTGCCCTCCCGCTCCCTGGCTTAAGAGCATTATCCAGATAATCCTGGCCTGGCGGCACGGCAGCGTGGCGGTGACGAACTCCTCCGAGGCACGCAGGGCACGAGCACACGCGCCGTTAATTACCGGAGCGGGCGCCCGCCTCCCTCCCCAGCCCCCTCCTCACACCGGGACCCCAGCCAGCACCCACACCCCCAGGGGCACCATGTCCCCCAGATACGTCACCCCTATGGGCACAGTGCTGATGCTGGATGCTGTGGCACAGCTCATGGGGGCACAGCCAGGCCCTGTGCTGCTTCCTAATGCGCCAGACTGCCAGGACCCCAAATTACAAGGAGCTCCCTCCAGCACAGCCAAGATGACTCCCACAAAAAATGCCTGGCCTGCTGTGGCTTTGGAGAGCTGGGGAGAGGGGCTGCAGTGGGGCAGGGCTGATGGAGCTGTGCCTGGCACCAAATCCCTGGGCTGCACCAGTGTCATGGGGTCCATACCCCACTTTCTTCTGGGGTAAATCCCAGTGGACATCAGGGACTGGTGGTTCCCCAAAGCTGGGGCAGGAGAAAGACAGGATCAGACCCTGCATTGCCACCGCTCAGACCACATCACCAAGGTCCCCAACCTGGATGAGGAGTCCAAGGCTCCCTGACCCTGTGTCCCTCAGACCCGTGGCTCATCCCCTTCATGCGCCAGCCCATCTATGCCAAGTCAAGGCCACAGTGACACTGAGCATGGCAGTGCTGCATGGAACCCTGGGTGCTGCCTGGGCACCCTGCCTGATGGAGGATGGGGAGCTTGAGGCACGAGCCACACAGGCAGCTCCCAGTACGTGATAAAGGGATGCAGGGTGGACAAGACCCCATGGGTCCCAGCCCTGGGAAAAGCTCTGCACCTCCCAGGGCATCCCTACTTTTAAGACTCTGGGAAATGCACATGCAGTGTTTAATTAACTTTATTGATATTCAGAAATTAGGGGACTGACTAGAGGTAATTGCTCATTAGAAATCATTAAACTGACATAGTAAGCACCAGCCTCTCTTGGGGGAAATCTGCCCTGCTCAGCACCCTGCTCCCAGGACAGAGCCAGCGACATGGACCCCCCATTCCAGTTTTGCTGCCCCCCCCAGCAGGGCAGGAGATGAGGGTGCCGTGTCATTGCCCCACTTACTGTCCCCATCCACTCCCTTTCCCAAGAAAGAAGGCTGTGGCAGCAGCCCCAGGCGGCAGAAGGAGCTGGGAATAGCAGCGGGCGCAGGACCAGGGCGCCCTTCCCCGGCTGGGCTCCGCTGCCAGATGGGGAGTTTATGTAACTCCCCGCACGGCTGCTGCCTGCAGCCGGTGCCCACATCCCGCATCCTGCCGGGGCCAGCAGGGCTGGACCACCACCCGCACATCGCCCCCTGCACGGCCACAGTGCCCCGGGGCACCGCAATCCCTGACCGGTCTCCTCAAGCCTCGGAGGGGCCCCAATCCCGTTTTTGGGGCAGCAGAGCCACGAGGCATCGAGGCTGCCGGTGCCCCACGGGTGGCAGAGACAAGGAGCCGAGCTGGGTGTTGGCTGCTCTCCATGGCAAACCAACACCCGCCACCCCTGCGTCCCCCGCGTCCCCCGCGGAGCTGGAGGGGTCACCCCAACGGGGAAGAGAAGGGGAAAGAACCAAATGTCCCCAGAGCCCCCCACCCGGCAGCGGGGACCGCACCGAGGGACCGGCTCACGGCACAGCCAGCCTGAGGGTGGCTCGAAGGGCTCGGTGACCGCGGGAGCGGGTCCCGCCGTGCCTGCCCAGCCCCCGGCGCAGCGATGCTCCCCCCGCCGGTAACACCGGCGGAGGGGCTGCCGCCGGAGCCTGCCGGGGGCGGCGTTGCACCAGCCCGGCTGCAAAGCGCTGTGCGCGTCCCCGGAGGGGGTGGCGGTGGGGCGGATAACGGGGAGGGAGGGGGGATTCTCGGTTCACCGGGGGAAAACGGGGAGCGTCCCCTCCGCACCGGGGGGCGAGCACGAGTTGGCAAAGTTTGACGGCGACGGGGGCGGGTTGAGGCCACCCGGTACCGAAGGGTGGTCGGTGTGCAGGGCAGGGATGACCCGGGGTGTCGGCCGGCGCTTACCGTGTGCCGGGGCGCGGAGCAGCGCGGCGAGGAGCGGCAGGAGCAGCGCGGGCGGCGGGCCCATGGCCGGCGGCGGTCAGCACCGCGGACAGCTCCGCTGCGGGCGCGGCGGCGGCGGCGCCCCGAGCGGCGCCCGCCGATACCGGGGACGGCGGAGGAGGGGGGCCGTAATGCTCCGAGCGCGGCGCACACCAATCCCAGGATCGGGGGGGGCTCTCCCCGCCTCCCCCTCAGCCCCCCCCCCCGCCGTAATGCTCCGAGCGCGGCGCACACCAATCCCAGGGACAGGGCGGGGGGGCGGCCGTAATGCTCCAAGTGAGGCGCTCGCTAATTCCAGGGACGGAGGGAGGGGGCCCTCCCCCCACCCACCCCTCGCCGTAACTCTCCGAGAGAGGCGCCCTCCAATCCCGCAGGCTGGGGGCGGGGGGGGGCTCCTCCCTGCTACCCCACCCCCACGCCGTAACTCTTCGAGTGCGGCGCCTGATGAAGCTGGAGATGAAGGTTGGGGGAGGGGGATCGCCTAATCCCCCCTTTCTCCCCGAATCTCGGCAACCCTTCGGGGTGGGAGCCGCCAAGGGCTGTGGGAAAGGGGCTCGGTGCCCACCTCACCATATCCTACCTCCCTACCCTACAGAACTCTCACCACAGCCCACCCCAGCTGCCCTTCCCCATCCCGAAATAACCCAAATTAGGGCTGGGCTCATCATCCCCCGAGCAGAGATACTGGACCCGGAACAGCACAGAGAAGGGCCGGTATTCTTCATGGTGGGGTCCAACAGCCCCTCCCCAGCCCCCGGCCTCGGGGTCCCGGAGGGCAGCCAGCCCTGCAGTGGGCAGATGGTGTTGGCACCGGCACAGAGCAGCTCCATGTTGGCTGATGGACGGCTCTTGCGGGTGTTAAAAATATAAAAAAACCCATCTCTTTGTTTAATAACCCCCTCCCCATCCCTCCAAAAGCCCAGATGGCTTCGCCTCGCCGGATCCCCCGCAGCCCGGCCAGCCCCGCTGCACACACAGCCCACGCAGCCAGCTCCGCTGGGGGTTTAATTTTAATCCCAGGTCCTGCTTTGCCGACACGCATCACTCCTGCCGTGGAGAATGGCATGGCTTGGCGTGGGGAGCCAAGAGCAGAGCAGCAGCCAGTCCCACGTCATGGGCTGCGTGCCACCAACCCTGTGGCACTGTCTGTTGTGCCCCAGCCCCACGGCTGTGGTGGGAGCGGGGCTGGAAGCTGTGCCGGGATCCTCCTCATCCCAGGGGTGCTGCCGGCTCTCCCGCAAAGCTCTTTCAGCTCTAAACCCAAAACTTTGATCCGCCGGTAGCACCATCAATGTTTAATGCAGCAAAGCCCTGGTAGGGCTCGGAAGATGAGCATTTTGAGGCCAAATTGAAGTTTCTAATATTATGATATTCAAATAATTTTAATCTGCCTGATGCTTCCCCAGGCATGTACCTGGACTGCTAATGAAGGGCTGCCTTCAGCCGCTGTTGGTTTTGACAAAAAACAAACAATCCTTTGCAGGTGCCATCAAAGGATTGGAAGTGGAGAGGTCTGGGGAGGAAAATGGGGGCAAGCGTGCGTGGAGACGACATGTTGCGGCTGGGAGAGAAGGATGCTGTGTTTGCCTCGGCTCCCTGGGGAACAGCGTTGCTCCCTAATTCTTTTTTAAGTGTTGGTTTGTGCTTGGTGAAAAATGAGGCTGGCACAGATGGATGATGGGATTTTGGGAAACCTTTGGCCTCGTGTACAGTGGATGAAAAGGGTGCAGTTGGTGCAGAGTACAGCACCTATCAGATCTCATCTGATCCTTGCCCAGCCTTGGCCAAAGTTCCTCGTTACCCATTTCCCCAGCACCACGTGGATCTGGGGCAGCTCTCACAGCCTGTACCAGGCAGTTCCCCAAGCCCCCATTTCCCCCTCCCCACGCCATTGCCAGCCCTGAGTTTCCCCATCCATCCACCCAGCCCACACAGGGAATATTTCATTTTTACTGAGCTCTCCTGACCCACGCCGGCTGCTTAGGGAAATGGATTTCTTGCTGCCACAAGCATTGCTTGCAGTCAGGATAAACCCAGGTGAAGAGGACATGGCAGGGATGATGGAGACCTTGGCACAGGGCTGGGGGGCCCCCCAAAAATTCACCCTAAGGCAAGTTGTAATCCTGCAGCTGCTTTTTGGGCTTTGGGGATGCAGACCTCCGTGATGCCTGGGTTTGGGCCTGCTGGGGGTCACCTGCAGATCAAAAGCAGTGGCTTGAGGGGTCCCACAGAACCCTGGGGATGGTAATTGCATCCCACCAAAGGTCTCACCATCTCTGTAACCTCACAAGTGAGGCTTTTCCATCCGTTCTATTACCACACTGCTAACGGGAGAGGAGTTCATTTTTACCATTTAACGTTTCACGGATAATTAATTATTCTTCATCTTTTCAGCAAAAAAGGAAGAGCAAGTAGAGGGGCTATTCAAAGCGAAAAAAAAGTCAGCTGAAACCCAGGGAAATTGCTGAATTATTTGTACATCAAAGGCGAGTGAGGATGTGCTGATTTAATGGGGCCCTGTGCGAGGCAGAGCCCTGGGCATTGTGGTGATGCTGAGACTGGGATGCACTCATTGCAGCACTGGTCGTGGGCAGTGGGGTGGATGAGGGGTCTGGGGGGCCCCCCAACCTCTGCCTGTGCTGCCCATCCTCCTCCTCTCACCTCCCCATCTCTGTGAGCTGCCAGTTCTGCCTTTGCGCAGTGTCGGGGTGTCCCTCTGACCTGGTGGGAGCCTCCAGTGCTCCCTGATTTCTTCATTCATCACCAGAGGCAAGCGGCAAAATAAATAATGATATTTAACATTTTGTAATAAAGACAATTAACCAGTAAATAATGCCTTTTACACCACAGAAGCCAGAGTAAATTAATTCCCCTAATTAGCTGTCAGGCAGCATGGGACAGCAGTGGGCAAAACTGGCAGCCCCTGCCTGTGTTATCCTCCACTCCAAGGCATTCTCCCCAAGCCCCAGTCACACCCCAAAATTTTAGACATTTACAAAATCCACCATGCCACATCCTGGCAGCTCTGGTGAGCCCTAAATCACCCCTATCTCCAGTTAAAAAAAAATAACAACAAAAGATGGCAACAAAATGGTTTATGGCTGTAATAAATTGTGCTGGAGGAAAAAAAGCCCTGTTTGCCTGGAAGCAAGGAGGGGTTTCCCATTGGCACACAAATGGAAGCCCTGTGTCCCACCACAGCTGGAGCCAGCAGTGACCAGAGGAAAGGGGGATTTATTTGGAGCAGTTTTCCTTCACATCTATGCCACCCGTTCATTCTGATCAGCTGAACTGCCCGCCCTGGTGGGACCAGGTGCTGGTGTTGGTGGGAGAATGAGAATGTTCCTGCCTGGCTGGCCCCAAGGGGTAGGAAAAACGAGGCCCCTGTGTCCCCACAAAGCTGGAAATTGGCCAAGGCTCCACCACCCTCTCGGCTTGGCTGGACTCTGCCCCGTTCCTCCCCTTGGCTCACACCCCAGCGGCCACAGAGACAGAAGCAGGGACGAGGACAGACATGTCTGCCCCAAGCCAGCCCCAGAAGTCCACCTACGATGTCATTGTCATTGGGGCGGGCATCCAGGGCTCTTTCACTGCCTACCATCTGGCCCAGCGCCACAAGGACACTCTGCTGCTGGAGCAGGTATGGTGACCCCATTCTGCCATGTCCCCATTCCCAACAGGCTGGGGCGGGCTGCCTGCAGACCTGGCTGCTCTCCACTGTGGCACGGAGCAGAGCCAGTGCTGGCACTGCAGTCCCCGGCGCCAGGTCCCCCTGTCCCCAGCTCCAGGTCCCCGTTTCCTGCCGTTTCCCAGTGCCGTGGCTGACAGGACCGGCTGTGTCCCGCGGTGCCCTCTGCCGCACGGCGCTGGTGTACCTGGGGCTGGCGGGGCTGACGGTGGCGGTGTCTGGGGTCACCCCCATGTCCTCTCTGCCCCACAGTTCCTCCTGCCCCACTCTCGGGGCAGCTCGCACGGGCAGAGCCGCATCATCCGCAGCGCCTATCCCCAGGAGTACTACTCCCGCATGATGCCCGACTGCTTCCGCCTCTGGCAGCAGCTGGAGGCAGAGACCGGCACCACCCTCTACAGGTGATGGGGACAGGGACGCAGCCACCGTCGGGCACGGTCCCCTCCCCGCGGGACTGGGATGTGACCTTTGGGTGGGATGCGGCTTCCTTGGCAGGCAGCTGCCAGTTCCTGGTAATTTTGGGGGCTCCATGAAGGAAATGTCATTAAGGAAATGAGCATTTAAATGATCCTCCGGTGCTGGGGTCAGGGCTGATGGCATTGCTGTATTTAGTGGGGGAGAGTGTGATGTCAGTGTCCAGACCCTCCCCATGCATCTCATTCTGCCCTTGTCACCCTCATCCCCCAGCACCAGGGTGTAGCACATCCAGAGTATCACTGGTGTCACCGTGCCTCAGTTTCCCCCAGGGGCAACGCAAGCTGGGGGCGGTGTGTACAGGGAGGGGGAGCAGGGCGAGCTGACGTGACTGATGGGATGCAGGCAGACCGGACTGGTGCTGCTGGGGCCGCCGGGAGAGCCGGAGCTGGAGGCCTGCAGGAGGAGCCTGGGTGGTGGCGAGGTCCTCGACGCTGCGGCGCTGGCCCAGCGCTTCCCCGGCTTCCGGCTGCAAGCTGGCCAGGTGGCCGTGCTGGACAGCTCTGCCGGGGTGCTCTTCGCTGACCGGGCACTGCGGGCTGTGCAGGTAGGTGCTGCTGAGGGGACGGAATGCTTTGGGATGAGATGGGATGGTTTGGGATGGGATGGTTTGGGATGGGATGGGGGGGCCCTGGCTCTATCCTCACAGCCACCTCCTGTCACCCTTCCCAACGCAGGAGGAGTTTCGCCGGCACGGGGGCACCCTGCGGGATGGGGAGAAGGTGCTGCGCATCAAACCTGGGGCCACGGTCACTGTCACCACCACCTCTGGGGTGTACAAAGCCCCCCGGCTCATCATCACGGCTGGACCCTGGACCGGTGCCTTTGTGGAACAGCTGGGTCTCCGCCTGCCGCTGCAGGTAAGGATGTGGCACAAGAGGGGGTGGCACAGCCATGGCCAGAGCTAATGGAGTGATTGCAGCCCCTGCGCATCGACGTCTGCTACTGGAGGGAGAAGCAGCCTGGGAGCGCCGGCCTGGGCACTGTCACTCCCTGCTTCTTGACCCTGGGGCTGAGCCAAGCCCCCCACGGCATCTACGGCCTGCCTTCCATTGAGTACCCAGGTCTGATGAAGGTGAGCTGGGCACAGTGGAAGGTGGAGGGATTCCCTAACCAGCCCACCCTGACCAGTTGTCCTCCAGGTGTGTCACCACCATGGCAGCCCCATTGACCCAGAGAAGCGGGATCAGGTCTCCTCGAGTGCCCCCCGCCCTGACATCAACGTCCTGAGCAGCTTCATCAGCAGCTATTTGCCCGGGCTGGAGACCCAACCAGCGGTGATGGAGACCTGCCTCTACACGGTGAGACTTCCCCTGGGGAACAGATCCAGGCATCTGGGTCCTGAGCCTTCCCCCACCCCTAGGTGGACCCCACCCTGTCTCCTCACTTTCACACCCTGGCTCCCCAGAACACTCCAGATGAAGATTTCATCCTGGACCGGCACCCCAAGTTCAGCAACATCGTCATTGGCGCAGGCTTCTCAGGTAGGCGAGGGCAGCCAAGCCCCCAATCCTGCACCCCAGAGCTGCCTGGGGTTGTGGGGATGGTTGTGTCCCCACCTTCCCTCTCCTTCCCACAGGCCATGGGTTCAAGCTGGCACCAGTGGTGGGGAAATTGCTGTGTGAGCTGAGCCTGGGCGAGGAGCCATCCTACAACATGACCCACTTTGCCATCACTCGTTTCCCCGGTGTGCTTGGGGCTGCACAGTAGGTGTGGGCTTCCAGATGTGCTCTCATGGCATCGCACATCCTGTGTCCCTGCATCCCAGTGTCCTCACACCCAGTACACCTCCAACCCATGTATCTCCATCTCCCTGCACCCTGGGGACTCCCAACATGCTGCACTCCTCCAACCCTGCACCCCTGATACCCTGCATCCCCATGTCCCCATATTCCACCATCCCAGCACCTTGGCATCCTTGCTGCCCCACATCCCTGCACCCTGGTACCCTGCCTCCCCACATCCCAGTGCCCCAGCATCCCCCGTGCCATGCGGTGCCAAGCCATCTCTACCAAGCACCCACTCCTGGGGAACAAATTAAGAAGCTTTGTCACCCTCATGAAGATGGAGCTGGAGCAGCGCGCAGAGACACACTCGCTTAGGAGTCAAGTTAAATGTTTTAATGTTAAATGTGCCATTTTATTATCATTAGATCGCTCCCACTTAATGAAAGCGCATTAGCGCAGCGTGGCTTTATGGCAGCGAGCACCGAGCTTGGCCTGTGTGCTTCCAAGAGATGGTGGGGAAAGGGAAACAACCTGCCAAGGAGCGAGGGGGGTCCCCAAGGTGCAGGGTGTCACTGGGGCAGGGCACAGCACGTGGCACAGGGACAGCACATGGCCGGGACCGAGGCTGAGGCGCGCAGGCAGCCAGCAACGCGCACCATCATCTCCTCCGCGTTAATTATTTAACGCCAGCAGGCAGAGCCTCTGTCCCGCTGCTCATCTGCATATTTATGAAGATTGATAAATGATTCAGTGCTGGCACCCACGAGGGGTTCCCCCTCCCCTCCCCAGCACCCATGGGTGCAGCAGGTTCAGGGAAGAGGCCAGGCTCGGCCTTTCCATGAAGCCCTGTATCCTTGCTGGGGCTGGATGCATTCCATCAGACCCTTGCACCATGCAAACACCCTCCAAAAACAGAGAGACCCCCCCAGGCACATGAAGCAGGCAGCAGCCAGTATCACCAGCCAGAAATGACGTTTATTTTCATACTGAAAGTAAAGGGGGTGGGGGAAGATGCACAGCTGGGCTAGTGCAAAACAGCCAGGCAGAGGTGGGGGGCTGGGGGGGTGACAAAAATCCAGGTGGGCACGTGGGACCCTGTCCCCATATCCCCTTCCCGGCTGCCGGGTGGCTGCTCCCCAGGGCCCGGCCAGCGAGAGACGTCTTTGGCTCAACTAAAAGGGGTGTAAGAGGACGGCAGGCTGCCGGAGGGGGGAGTTTAAGTTATAAAACAAGGAGCCAGCAGGCACTGAGGAATAAATCCCGGGTGCCGGAGCAGCCGACTCTGCCGCCAAGGACAGGCAGGAGGTGGGAGGGTGGAGGGTGCAGCCAGCGAGCCGGCCGGGCTGCTCCTCCCATGGCTGGAGCCGGGGGGCGGCTGCGTGTGTTCCCCCACCCCGCGCAGAAGAAATACCGGCTGTCCCCGGGGCTGAGTGTCCCCGGGGCGGCGGGAAGTGGTGGTGGGGGGCTAGGCGGGGGTCTCGGCAGCCCGGCTCTCCGCCTCGCTGGCACTGGGGGAGCTGCGGGAGGAGCGACGTGTGCTGTCCCCGGCGTCCTGCTCATCGTCCCATCTGTCGTAGGTGAAGGTGTGCCGGGAGCTCGTGGGGCTGTGGGAGAGAGCGGGGTCAGAGGGGCTCCGTGTCCCCAGCACGGCTTGGCTGCTGAGCACGGCTCCCCTCCGGCTGCAGTGGGAGCTGCGGTGAGCCAGCACATTGGCAGCCAGCTGGATGGAGCCTTGATTGCCTCCTTTTTTATTCTTTCCGAGATATTTGGGACATGCCTCACTGCAAACAACTCCTCGCTGTGCTGAGCTGAGCCCCTGCTCTGCAGTGGGGCTGAGGTGAGCCTGCCCAGGAAAAGGCTCCAGGGCTCCCAGACACCCTGACTGAGCGTCCTGGTTGTACCCGAGCCCAGGGCTGGGTGCTGGGGATGTTGCTCCCCAGGATCCCATGATGCCTTCCCTTCCTCTGGGACAGGCAGCCCAAGGTGACCACACTTACTAAAGGCTTCTTTCCCTTCCTCCAGCCATTCTCCCATCCAAGCCATCAGAAAGGATGAAGCCTGTTCTGAAATCACTGCCAGTGAGCCCAAACACACCCTCTCTGCACCAAACAGAGTGCAGAGCTCTGGAGTTCTGCAGGTTGACACCATTCACACCCCAAACTCCCATCACAGGCACTCAACAGGGCACAGGGCAACTCTGAGCTCCAGCAGCCCAACCTGGGTCCCCCCTCACCATGCTCACACACTGCAGTGGGTGCTTGTTAGTACCCATCCCACTCCCCTCTGCTCCTGAGGGCTATGCTGCCCATCAAACCCTTAAAAATTTCCTGAAGGAATAAATCCAGCTGTGTCCTGGCCGATGGCTGGGGAGCCAGGAAGGGATTAGCACTCCCTGGTGTCCCGCAGCTGCTAATGCTGAGCACGCTGCATCCTGCCGGTCCCGCCGCGGCCATGCCGGGGATCTCTCCACGGATGGAGATGCGCTGGGGATGCCCCGCAGCACCCCAAAGCGGGGCTGCTGCAGGCACAGAGGGCTGCCCCATGCCGGGGTGCCCCATGCCGGCAGAGGAGAGCTCCGGAGTCCGGAGAGGGTTAGGACGAGCGGTTAGTGGCACACGGGGAGGTTCATGCTGCACGGCACACACCGCTCCCACCTCCTGCCTCAGTCGCTCTCGGGACGGTACAGGTATTTCATCATCAGGTTGTCCACCTGCTTCTTCCGCTGCTTCTCCTCCTTCTTGCCCCGGGCAGGACGTGTGGGCTCCTCGCTCCCCGCTGCCCGCGGGCCCTTCTTGACACTGGAGGTGCTCCGGTAGGAGCTGGTGGAGCCGGAGGAGGACTCGGAGGAGGAACTGGACTCGGATGATGACTGCTGCTTCTTCTTCTTCTTCTTGGATTTCTTCTTGCTTTTCTTGGCACGCTTCTTGGAGCTCTTCTTCTTCCGCTCCTCCTCCTCCTCGGAGGAGCCCGAGCTGCTGCGGCAGCGGCAGGTGTGCCGGGAGAAGTCGAGGGCGGACGCGGAGCGGCGCAGGTTGCCGGAGGGGCGGTCAGCGGCGCCCAGGGGGGCCGCACTGCGGACACTCCTGACGCTCCGGACACTCCGGCCGTCGTCCCCCGAGTCAGCCTCGGGGCTGGAGTAGCCCCCGGCCCGCAGCGGGCGGTAACTCAGCACCTCTTGGATGGCGGCTTCCAGGTCGGGGTCGAGGTAGGAGCGGTGCCGCACGGGACGGGCGTCCCCAGGAGCCTCCTCCTCGGAGGCTGCGCTGCGGGGCCGCGGCGGCACAGAGAAGCTGCGCCCCAAGAGGGGCTGCCCGCGGGATCCCTCGTCCGCCTCATCCAGGCGGCTGCGGGCCACGGAGAGCCGCGACTCGGGGCGGCCCTCGGGGCCCCCGCGCCGGCTCCGCAAGCTGCCGGGGCTGGAGAGGGCGAAGCTCAGCACCGAGCATCCCTCGTCCCCATCATCGCCGTCCTCCAGCCCGCGCCAGGAGGCGGAGGAGACGCGGCTCACTGGGGCCGAGGCCACAGAGGCTTTCTCTACGTCGGTGGCCGAGAGGGACCAGCGCTTGTCCAGCCCTTGGCGAGCCCGGCCGCTGGCGTCGGCGAAGGCGCGGGCGATGACGGCCGCCCGGTCCTGGGGCTCTGCGCCGCGGGCCGCCCTGCGCGGAGGGCGCTCGGGGGAGGGCGGCCGCTCGCCCAGGGCGCTGAACAGCGTCTGCTCATCCCCGCGGCCGCCTATGGTGTCCTTGAGGCCCGGCCGCTTCCTGTAGCTGAGGGAGCTCAGCACCGACACCGGCCGCTCCTCGGGCTCGGGGCCGTCCGGTGGGGCTGACCTGTGCCGCGGCACCGCGGCCCCGCACGCACCGGGGAGACAAGAGAGACACGGAGATGAGCGGGCGAAGGAGGGGCCGGCGAGGCGGCCTCGGCAATTTGCGTCAGCGGGAAATGGCATCGTGGAAAAAATGTCATGTAAATGTGGGAATTGTTCTAGCCCAGCACTTTGATTCCCCTTTAAAGTGTTGCCTTCAATTTATTTCATTGTTGGCTACCTGGAGCCGCTGCGTTTGATTCCCGACTTCAGAAAAGGTGGAATTATCTCCAATAACAAAATGTTTTACATCTGCACCGCTGGATAAATTAAACCAATTAACAGAAACCGGCTCAGATCTTTCCCCCCTGCTCGGCAGAGGGAGGGAGTCCCCTGGGACTCCTGGAGCCCTGCTAGGAAATTGGGTTTGGATGAAAGCAATCTGCGCTCAGCAGGCAAGTGTTTTCCAAGGGGAAGGGGAGTGGGGCTGTGTGCCCCAGCCCCATGCCGTAGGTGCACCTGGGCATGTCACCCACCTCTGCCAACATTTTCTGAGAGCTGTGGGGAGGGATGTGTGGGGCTGCAGAGGAGGGCAGGATGGAGCAGGGAATCAGTCCTGGAGTGATGGAATGCTGCACAGAGCTAAAGCCCAGCACTGCAAACCCTGGGGAGGCAGATGGGGAAGGGCTGTGGATGCCCCATATGCCTCCAGGGTGGGATGAGGGAATGGGGACCAAGGAGGTCCCCTTGGATGGGGGGACATGTGTCCCCAGTGGAGATGAAGCTGCTCACCAGCATTAACCCTTCCCTGGCCATCCAGGTGGGAACACAGCACCAAATGCCACATCCCAAGGGCACCCACCCAGCCCTGTCCATGTCCCAGCACAGCTCAGCCTGTCCTCTGCCTGCCAGCCCCGAGCCCAGCCCTGCACCCACCTGCTGCCCTTCAGGCTGCCGTCATCCGAGAGCGCTTTGGAGGAGCCTTTGTTCTTGGAGAGCCAAGACTTCACCCCATCCACACGCTCCTCCAGCTCTGAGTCCACATCTGAGTCACCGTCGCTGCCGGAGGAGCGGGTCAGGGTGGAAGAAAGCAAGAGGTCAGCAAGGGGTGGTGAAGTTTTGGGTGCTGGAGGGATGGAAGTGCACTGGAAGGCACTGAACCCCTCCAGTACCCACTGCCTGTGTACCCTGGCATGGGTGAAACCCCATCCTACAGTTCTGCTCCATCTCTGGGACATAATCTGCACTCACATAGTTCAACCTGCAAGCCAGGGGCTCCCTGAAACACCCCCAAACCTCCCCTGTGGCTGCCCAAGGGGCTCCTGCACCCTCTGCCCAACATCTCCCTGTCACTGCATGGCTCCAAAGCTGGAGACAGCAAGGCCTGGCTCCGGGGCAGCAGGCAGAGCACAGCTCCGGAAACACAGGAGATTTCCAGCTCCAGGATTGGGAAGGAAATAAGTGGGTTCATTTTATAGGCCGCCGTCGAGTGCAGAATTACAGCAAGGAAGAGCAATGCTGATGGCCCCGGGTAAACAGGAGTTTAGCAGGCGGAACAGAAACGACTCCAGCACGGCGGGCGCGGGAGCACAGCGGGCAGATTTACAGCCCTGCCGTGCCCGAGAGCCCCTGATTTACGTCTCGGCGTAAAAAAAAGCCCTATCTGGCTTAAACCATCTAATTTATAGCGGCCGTTCGTAACCATATTGATTGCCTTTAGAAAGAAGGTGCTGTCTGCATTGCAAAATCCATTCCTCCACGTTAAAAGCATCCCTGAATAAATCTCTCTTAATACCTCACCGCTTACTGCTTTCATTAGGGTTATGGCAGCACCGCCGGGATCTATACGGAAA